>NW_006711225.1:2877644-3572659 GCF_000271645.1 Tremella mesenterica DSM 1558
TAGTCGACAGGTATCCCCTCCATCTGTCGCTGAACCATTCAGACAGGAGCCAGGTTCTGATTTTGTCCCAAATTTCGGGATCGTTATTGCTGATTGCCGCAACATCGGCTTCTAGTCGAGCAAAAGCTTCTGACCAAGACTCCTCTTCGGAACATCGTTGGCACCTCCGAAGTGCCACAAGGAAGGCAAAGGCCTTTTCGGTACCCACCAGATCACTCCCAAATAGCCGAAGTGCTCGAGATCGGGCGGCGTGCATGAAATGGAATTGGCATAACCGAATTGGAGTTCCCGGGAAGACCTCCTCAATGGCCTTTCGTTCGGCGTCATCACAATCAATCATGAAATGTAGTGGAAGGAAATCCTCCTCGTGAATGTATTCGGCGTTGATGAGGATTTGCTCTTCATTCTCATATTCGGAGACCACTGATGATTTGCCCTTGAGTAATGCTTTCGCTTCTTTCTTGATAGCCTTTCGGATAACGCTCAAGAATTCGGTATAGGAATCGGTGTTGGCGTGATTCGAGACCATGACAGCTACTGGAGCATTGTCAGCTCCGAAACCCGAAACCCTTCAAACCACAGGACTCACCAGGGACCATATGACCATATTCATTTACTGTGGCTAGCAAGGTGACGGGACAGCGTATTGCATTCTTATTTCTCCAAGACGAATCAAGAAAGAGGCCCCGATCTGTGGCATGCCGAATTGCTGATTGCAATGCATGTTTCGGACTGATGATTGCAATGAACGAAGAGTCCGCTGGGAATGGCTGAGTGCCACCGAGTGCCAGGCCTTCAGGATATTCACAACTGACAGTCAGCTCATGAGGACAAGGAAACGCTGGCTACATACTGCAGGAAAGAGCTTGGATTGGCCTCATGTAAGATACTTATCGCCGCCAGTGGTAGCCGATCCAGCCTTTCCTGCCGCAGAGCCGTTCGGATGGCAGTTTGGAAGTCAGTGGTGGTAGGAAGACGCTCGGGATAATTTGCCTTGACCCATAGGACATAGGGGTGAATCTTGCAGAAGGAATTGTACCACCGAAGCCGAAGACGTGACTCAGTCGTTCCCACCAGAGTTGCAGCATCATGGAGTAGGTTTCGGAGATGTGGCGAAATCCGAAGTAATGTCAACGGGTTCGGTTGACCGTGATATGCAGCTTTCGGGCGGATCAGACAACAGACCCCTTTTCGGATATTGCTGGGGGTCATTCGTATCTAAGAAAATCAGCTTAGTGAAGATGAATCATCCTTATATGACCCACCTCAAGAAAAAGATCACACTTTAAACGTGCTCTTGAGGAATATCGTGCACTGGCAGCAGTTGGAGGGTGAGCTTCGGCTGTTGTTTGTGTTTCATCCTTTGCTTTCGGCTCAACATGGTGGTGGACACTGTTCAAAGTTGGCTGGATCTGGGTACAGTTGCCACTGCATCGGAAGATCGACCGAAACACTGTCCGATTCGGGTATGCGGCGACAGCACTGTCGGAGACAAAGAAGAGGCCATGTCTTCCCCTGATGTCGGCGGGTAATAAACCAGGGGGATCCAACCATTCCACTTGAACACATTTGGATATATGCTGGGTCTCAATGAGGTAGTCCTGACGCTGATATATCAACGGTTGTAACTCTCCAAAACAGAACACTGACCAAAGAGTCAAACGCTTTCGGGATATGATGAAAAGCCACCTCGAATTGTTCATAGCGATCATCATCCACCAGGTCAGGATTCGGTAAACGACAGAAGGTTTCCAAAGCACGTATGTTGACCCCAAGACTAGCGTCGGTGCGAGGAGCTTTGAGTGCCAAGAGTGGAGCCTCAGGACGTGGTACGGAGTATGATTCGGAAGAGATATTGACAATTCGGAAGCGCCCGGCCGCCTCTTGCCTAGCAGTGATGATCTCATCTTCTACCGAAATGGGATTCGGAGGTTGAGAGGGAGACCATTTTGGAACGGCAGCGGATAAGTTGGGTGCTGAAGCTTGCACGGCCGAAGACAATGAAGCGGAGGGGGAGGCCATGACCAGCTCTGTCCAGGGTACCGAATCTGGTGTCACAATACCAATACCGTTGGACGATGCAGGAGTATCTCCTGATGCAACTCTCCTGTCAGTTGATACATAAAGGGGATCCAAAAGTACTCACTGGAATCAGCCGTGGACAGGGGTATCTTGTGACCAGGAGACGATTTGGGAAACTGCTGTGAATGATTTACTGAGCATAAGCTTCAATGAACCCAGAGGAAAAGAAACTGCCTCACAGGCCACCGAATCCAAATGCGATTCCAGTCGCGTTTCGGAAGCAGGCAGGGAGGCAGAGGGGGTTGGAAGGAGATCGGGCTGAGCTACTTTATGACAAGGAGATGGAGAAGAAGCCCCTCTTGAGCTCAGCTGGGGTGGTTCAGGAAAGGGCGGCGGTTTGTTCACTGAGCATAAGCTTCAATGAACCAAGAGGAAAAGAGAATGTCTCACAGGGCACCGAAACCGAAACTGACTGGATCTCCGAAGCTGTCCTGTTGATAGAAGAAGGCTCAATAGGGTGAGAAGGACCGGCTACATAGTTAGTAAGGGGTGAGATAATCTTCAGAGGAGACACTGACATGTTGATGGTGATTGTGCACTAGGAGCATACACTTTCGGAGGTCGACCACGAAAAGGCGACTTTCTCTTTAAAGCGTTGAGAATGAGTTGATCAGCTTGATTATTCTGAGACATAAAGCTTGTGAGCTTAATTCAGTAAGTTACTATTATGTTTAAATCAATGGAAAGAAGATGATTGAAATAAGAAGAGGAGAAAAATGATTGCCCAATCACCGCCAAACAGTGCCTAGGGTTGAAGGACACATCCTTTCGGGGGCGTTTCCGAATTTGAACTCCAAATGGCTGTAGAGAACCAAGGACTCCGAATTCGGAGGTTCTGCCCGCATGAATGGCTTCAGAATACGTGTGGCAACCCATAGATATGCAAGAAGCCACGGTAGGATGCATATTCAATACAGGGGGGATTTGGGGACATTCCGTAGGTATTTGGGTCAGTAGTGGAGGGATCCTCGGGTTGAGTGACGTATTTTGGGAGAAAGTGGCAAAATTTCGTCGGGATTAATTCGAGTTCCGTCGGGATTATCCCTACGCGCAGGTCAGTTCATAACCCGAAATCTTCAACCGAGGCGGGGCTCCGCGGTCAAGCTCTAATTGGCCTGTAGCTTTGCCAGAAGTGACTCTCTCTTTTCAATGTACCCTGTCTATCGCTAGACGCATAGACAAAATGGAAGCTCTCTCAAGAAGAGAAGAAGAATCAGTGATGGAACTTGCAAAATCTCAAGCTTTGAAAGCGTGTGATGATTTAGTCCGTGGTGAGTATCAACTTCCTACCCACAACTCCCACTAAACATGTGACTTGGAAGAAAGGGTTTGCTAAGAAACAGCCTTTGCTCATTGTGCCGAAGGGAGGACGTTTTCTTTACCATTTGCTTGTCGAACACATTTGAATGCTATGCAAGGATGTATGAGAGAATAGTGAGTTGTCCCATCCAATCTTACATTCACCTCTCCCCTCCTCCTTCCGTTCCCGGGGAGCCCTCCATGATCCCATGGCTCAATCGAGAGCACGGGTGAACGCCTTCTGTATTTATGGACTGGGTTTGATGAGTAAGGTGGAACTCAGCCGAGATGCTACCAAGAGGATAACAAAAGATGAAACTTATGAGACGGCTAATAAGACAGCATGACTCAAGATCGATTAGACGATATGAAACTTGATTATATAGCTCATCGATCGGAGAAAGGTAGACAAGCTGTTGAAGAGCTGAAAGCTGCCAGACTTGTAAAATTGAAAAAGATGATGGGGAGGGGTAACGAAGTTTGAACTCATAATCTATGTACAAGTACGTGGTGTCTCTTTCCTTCATCACTTTCATCTCTCTCCTCCGTTTGACTATCCTCTTGACGGGGTATCAGTGAGTATGAATTTATAGATTAATGTGCAGTTTCGACATATTTTTTTTTCATATATCATCATCCTCTCATATATCCACCTCCCCTATAAGATCATCATGAATCATACCTTCTCTTGAAATGATCCATTCGAATTGACCGTATATCCACATACACTCATGAAATCTTCATCACCCAACACATCATTCATTACCTCCCTAAACTCTGACGACTCTTTGGTCGAGTTAGACATGACGTCCCCTTCGTCATTTACTTGATCATACTCCACCCGTACTTCTTCTGTAGTGGGAGTGAGAGGATCATCCAAGTTCATCTGGGGATATAAAGATAACGCCTGGTTGCGGGCGTTTGTTAGTTTGGTAGAATTCCCTGTTGATGAGATGGTAGAAGATTCCGTGATTAGGTTAGTCTGATTATCAAATCCCTCAATATCGGTTGGAGTGATGGGAGAATTTTCATTCAGCGTATCGGGAGACTGGGATGTTTCTAAATCCGGAATTTTCCCAACGACGATAATTCCGAATCCATCGTTGTCCAAGCTGGGCCCTGCCAATGTCAGCTGATTCAATCTCCATGTGAGGAAAACCCTCGACTGACCTGACACCTCTGCACGAGTGTCGATGGGTTGAATCTGGCTTTGAGTAGTGTTCATTTCTTGACTTGTGTAGATTGATATGCGATTGATGATGTGGTTGTTTTGTAGGTCGGAAGTGAGAGGGCTTTTCATATAATACATCAATGTCTTGACGTCTTCTGATAAGTACAAAGGGTTACTCCTCTCTCTTTACACCGACAGGCGTCAGCTGCTGGGCGGAGTACGAATTAGTCGACTTCTCAAAACCTCGCATGTCACATGTCGTCTTCTTTCTCCGCTGACTCCGTGCTTTTCCTTTATCAACTAAACTGCCGGGCTAGCTGCCATCCTTGTGCTATACAAGCGAGGAGGGCATCTATGGCGAAACCTCGTTTGTCGTAATCTGTGGTCAGTACATGTCTTCCTCGCCGATTCTCCCTCGTCTCCCCTGGTCGTCCTTGATCCATGGCGACCTGTGCTTCACTCACCTGAGAGAACCGCGGAGAGATCTTGCAATGGAATGACTCGTTTCACTATGTGTTCTCCCTGCGATATCAGCTTCTGACGATTCACGAAAATCCTGAATCAGCCGTCAAAGTCTATGCAAGCATCAGTACTCGAGCACGTCTTTCCATGGAAAGACTCAATATAGCAAGCATATCGAAGATATGAAGTTGACAGTGAGGAGGAAGAGAGGGAACATTTGAGGTTGGAGCAGGGACTAAACTCACCTCGTCAAGCTTTTGTTGAGGTTCCGGATCATTCTTTCCCAGATTGACATTGATAGTAACTAATTGCATATTCGCACCTGTCATCCTGTTCCTCAGTATACGTCTCCTGCAATTCAAGTGGAATTGATTACGTACCCAGGATCTTATACTAAAATACTAGATACTTGACCGACTGTGACATCCCCGTGATCGGCTTTTCCTGATCCATACCCCGTTTCTTCATGTAGTTCCCTCAATGCAGCAGTACTGTTCCATCAATTAAACACATACTACTACTTCTGTTAAGCGCTCACGCCGAATCTTCTCCTTCGTCCACTAGTCCAGCTGGGAGTTCTCATATGTTAGCGGACGTGTCCATAATGACAATCGCATCTCAATGTCCATTGTTACACTTGACAGTCCCAAGAACCGATGGTCATGATCAAACAAGCGGGGTCATCCTAAATATGATGTCTCGATAGGGCAGAGATCTCGGACCGGATGAGGTTGAGAAAGAAACGATCGAGGTGACATTGGAATGTGAGTGTAATTAAGAGATTGAATGACGAAGAGGATGTTGGGCGGAGAGCGAATGACATACCAACTACTGTCTTCCCTGCCGGTGGACGATATTGTTCAATGATCACAGTCGATACGGGCTTATTTGGATGATGTAATAAAGCAAGTATATGTACGGCTTTTCAACTCAGTATTAAGTATCAGCATACTCTTAAAATATGGGAAGACTCACAATCTACTATCCCTTTTCTCGTAGTTCGATTGGCTGTTTCCCACACACGCTGCTCGTCAGCTGAGTGTGCTGGTGCTTTTTCCCATAAGTCTGTGGACTATCAAGAGGGCTGATGAGCATTCTGCAGAATGATCGTAAGGGCATCAGGAAAATTGTATCAGTTAGCGAAGAAGAAAACACTCACCTCCTTGCCTTCTTCATCCTTCCATTTGATACGTTCCATCTTCAACCATTTCGCCTCCGTCTTGAGCTCCTCCGTCGAGAGGATTTCAGGTTCTTGTTTCGTGCTCATGTTGCGTGAGCAAAGTAAGACACGGAGAGCGATCGTCAGATGTCTTGAGGAAAGGAGTGTAAGGGGTGATAGTTGTAATGACATGCTGGAAGGAAGAACACCTCCTTCAGTCGCCCGGATAGGGAATGTCAGTGAGGTGAAACAATTCATGATAACCCGCTAATTCGCTCATGCTGCCTGCTGAGCCATAAGTACCGCTTGAAAGTATACATGAGAGTAGATATGTAAGGATACTTGTGCATCATCCCCTCATCTCATCGCGGCATGCATATCTGACTCGGGCTATGTACATGGATTTGAACCAAGCAAGCGACTCATGGAGAAGCGACTTTAGCAAGTCATTAGTCACCACTTGGATCAAGCTCCGCCTAAGCTTATAGCGACCTCCATACCGCGAGCGAAGAACCAGAGCCCAGAATCTACGGCAAAGCCTCGCGTTTCATAATCTGTTATTAGAATGACTCGCACTCACACACACACTCACCTTGAAGCGTCGAACGAAGTTCGCTCAGAGGTACCACTACCCGACGGACAACTTCACCCTATAGGTTTAGCAACATGTCACCCCACAATTCCTATAATGATACTAGCCAGCTCTTTACCGTGTCATGAGGTCGTTCCGCCCATTGGTATGAGGATAGACCTCGGAAAGGGATTACACGAAGCCACACGGGTTGTAGACGCATGTCACACAGGAGGATACATGACGGGACTCACCTTGTCTGGTCGCGACTCGGGCAGCTTGTTCAAATCAACTTCGATATTGATCTCTGTAACCTGCAGGCTCTCATTCATTGCCCTGCCGATCAGCATCCATACCCTACTTTTCATACGAACGTACCCCGGATTCCGTTGGAGAGGAAAGGAGACTTGTGTAGAAATAACCGTCCCCCCCCCGGGTCGTTCAGAGCCATAGCCCGTTTCCTCAGCTAATTCTCGTAGGGCGGCAACCCTAACTCGTCAATGCATGTCATTTGCATTGCCTAGCAATTGACTCACTGAGCACTTTCGGTAGTGCCCACCATACCCCCGGGCAATTCTGGATGATCAGCAAAACATCCCAACGCATGGACACCTCCTGAGTTCATCACGTTACCTGTTGTGACGCTTATATCTGAAAATCAAGAGACGCATGTCATGCCGTCCGAATCGCCATGGGAGGAGACTGGACGGAGGACGACTCACCAACTGCCCACGTTCCTGTTGCAGGGCGAAGCTGCTCGACGAGTACCACAAGAGTGTTCCCCAGAGAAGGTTTGACCGTGTCTTTCACCGGCTCATAGCCTACATTCAAACATGAGACGTATGATTTGACACTTTGCCAAGCCCCAAGCAATGTCTGCCACACAGTGTCACAAGTCCCTTCTCTCGTAGTTTCCATCCCTGATGATAGCTTTTCAGGATGAAGGAATGCCAAAACGAGGGCAACTTCTGGTCAATATAATCTCAGGCTCCTTGAGTAACTTACTGTTAGGTACTACGTCTGTACAATGTTTGAGGAAGTCGTAGTCCACCTATACATGAGCTGCACAACACTTACCACCTATCCACAACAACAGTGAGGAAGTATGAACGATACGACCGCAGGCTAAGAAAAATTCTCCACACCTGCGTGGCGAGGAGTAAAGTTTAAAATACGACTTCTTCTGAGAGTGTCTGTCCTGATCCGCATAACAAGGCACTATCCCGAGATTACCTCGGGCAGTTTGTGGACAACATAGAGCAGGCTGAGGGGACATGAGAGCTTACCGGGTTGCCATTGTCGTCCTGGTAAGTGATGCGCACGAGCTCCATCCAATTAGTAGCCTTGAGCACTTCGGTTTTGAATTCGGGCACTGGCGGACACACAGTGCTTGGATAAGCATCAGTAGTGATAGTTTCAGGGTTGGTCATGTTGTATATTGGAATAATCGAGACAGTCGCAGATTGAAGGGTGAGGGACAATCGTGAATACAGTTATAGTTGATTCAGGTTGATGGAAATCGATGTAATGAATGGACAAGCAACCAGAAGGTTGCCATCATGTTGACGCACTAGCAAGGAGAGCTACACTGCGTTAGTGGCTATGTTGGAAGGCCGGTATCGAAACGGAGCGAAGGATGAGGTCATTGATCATTGACAAGGGAAGGAAAACGTTGAGTGTCTTCTAGGATGGCTGCGTAAAGTGACATTGAGTCATCGGACAAGGGAGGAATGCCCGGCATTTGGGCTATGCAGGTGAAGTCGTGGGAACGTGTGAAAGTTCGAAAGTGTTGATTTGTCGTAAAGCGTGAGGGGAAAGAGCTGAAGTATCGGAGGAGGTCATGAGATGAAAATCAAACGATGAATGTAAGTGAAGATGGAGAGTATCAACGTAGCGCAGAAAGAAGGCTTTCTCGTTGTTGTCAGTCGGTTGTTCGGTCGGTCGTTACAGTAGGATGAGAGACGATCCATCAAGGAACAAGGGAGAGGGAGGACACACTGATCACTGACATTTTGATGGTCGAGGAGTTTCTTCGGTTTCACCTAGTTATGGCGACGTGGCGCGTGGCGGAGTGGCCAGTGGCGGTACCTATTCACATCCTTCTCATAAGTCATCTATGATCATCCATATTACCATGCGCGACTGGCATAGTACTCATAACAAGTGGAGGGCTTCTGTTCCTGAGGGAAGACATGATAAGGATAAAGGTTGTCGTGGCGTGTAAGTCACAGTAGGAGATGGCCGGACGGAGAGCTACAAAACCCACGCTTCCGATCATTCACACTCGAGTGTGAACTAAGTGAAGACAACATGCACGTCCACTCAAATATCTCTCATTTCATCTCTCATATGCACACCCTAAGCTATATCTTCAGCATTCCAAGCACAACTCATCACTACTATCAAAGGGAGATATGTATGATACTCCACCGCACATCCAGACTCTCATCAGAACCAACTGGTAGGAGCAGGTCTCAGTCTGGGCATGTTAGAGTCGTGACATCGAGGTCTGATGAGAATGCAACAGGCCAATGCGGAGGCCAAACTCATATGCCATAGCAAATGTCATGACTGTTGAGTCTACCATGATTCCTTCTTTGTCAAATACTGTCGTCAGCGCGTCTATCTGTGGATGGACTCACCCTTCAGGGTTTTGACCACGCCATCAAGTGGTATGAGTATTGTTTGACAATCTTCATGCTGTGACAAATGTCAGTCAGGAACACGTAGTGTGGTTCAGGAGCCGTACGATTGATGTAGAAGATACATCTCTGACTTGACAGCATTATCTCACCGGCGGAGTAACTGTCTGAAGGAGGTGAGGAATTCTGATAAGGAACACTCACCGTGCCTAGTTTTTGGTCACATTCATCCATATTTGACAACTCAAAAATAGCCAAATAACCAGTTTCAGTAGATGTCCTGACTGTCAACGTAATTCTTCAACACACTTACTACGTACGCCGGGTTCCTACAAACAAGACCCGAGGTCTGACTGGTGCGGTATTTTCCACTATCGTCTCCATCTCGCGGAAGTTTGAAACCTCCTTCTTCTTCTGTTTCCCGACCAGCGGTCTCACTAATGAATCAGCTCAGCATATGATACAGAGGAAAGGCTCACAGACCAAGCTCTTCAGGATCAGGTTCTTTGGAATCATCCGTCACGGCTTCTGTAGACCCTCCAAAAAACTCTGTTCAATCAACATCGTTCTCACATTGCAAGTGGATGAACATTGAGGTTTTGGGCAATGTCTCCATGAGCGGAGGCTTATCAAATGGGTGGCGCGACGAAGAGTACCAACTCACCAATTGTATGATGACGTGTAGCAGGACGACTTTGCACTGTGAGAACGAGGTGGATGACTCCATCTGTTTTGACCGTCACGATACCTAACGCACCTTGTCCAATCAGTATGTGGCACGACGTACACGAGAACGGACCTGTAGGCGTCATATTCGACTTCGGGGCCATGTAATGGCACCAAGACTGTACATTAGTTCTGGAATACTTCTAAACTTGAGATCAAAAGCGACGGCGAGACAAATGGCACCCCGGATGGAATCGGGAAGTGCGGCATTCAAGCCGCCAAGGGGACTAGCCGCATGCAGCGGAAATGAAGAAAAAAAAGGTGTGTGTGTGATGGGGGGAAGGGGGGGGGGGGCGAGAGTCTGCCTACCTCTTCACCACCATCCTTGGAGTAGGGCATCGATTCCAACCTCATACGTGAAGTTTCGCCGATCACATTGGTGCGATCGGGTTTGGTGTGCAGCCTGGAGGTATTGAGTATGCTTTTGGCAATGGCTGTGGCTGACATAGTTCGGGTATTGAGGAAGTGGGGTCTGGTAGCATTCGCGCTGCTGTTGCCATCATTGTTTGTCATATTGTGGATTGAAATATGTTAATAGACGTGAGTTTGAAGAAGAGTAGGATTCGATCACCCCTCGTAAGCACTTTAAGTATCTTCGGCCAAGGAGATGGAGCTGACATTTACCGTCAGGAGACTGAAGAGATCGTTACTCCGCCTGCCTTAGATGGTTCGATGGGAAGCGTCGATAGGGCGGTATCTCAACCTATGCGAATGTTCGAGGGTCATGGACGAACCGCGGCCAGATAAGTCGATGGGAACCATTGATAAGGCGGTATTTCAACCTATGGGAAGCAACTGCCAAACATCGGTGAAGGGAGGGAAATACCGCATTCGGATCTGTGGAGTGGGAGTGTGAGTTTCATGAGAAAGGCCTGATATCGGAGTGAGATAAAACGGGTAGAAAGGGAGATTGGAACGCCGAGAAGAGAAGATGAGAAAAGCGCCAATATATCAGAGAAAGGAAATGTTGCTTTGTACTCACTATAGACTATGCACGAAGAGGAGTCCATGGTATTCATGGTAATCTACACCTTGACCTTCTTCTTGATACCTAATAATTTCTGCATCCCCTCTCTCTTCCTCTTGATCTGCATTTGCGACGTAGAACTCCCGTTGATCCCGTTCGATCCGGAGTTGCCAGCTCCTACCACGTCTATTGCTTTCCCTTTCGCAGCGAGGATACTAGCGACAGTTGGTTCCGCTGTCCCTTCCACTGGCCTACGTTTGATCGTCAGAGCCGGCAACATGCTTCCCGTCTCTTCTTCACTGTCGGACTTCTCGCTGTCCTCTCCATTCTCATCATCTTCGTTGGATGCATCCTGGTCCACAGCTTTCTGCTTGCCTTTGCCTTTGATATCGGTAATGGGTGGGACAATGGTAGGGTTGATCTTGGAAAAGTACTGTTTGACTAAAGCGTCGTCTTCTTCTTCCTCAGCTCTGCGCTTGACTTCTTCAGCGGCGGATTCACGCTCCGCATGAAGGGCTGCAAGGAGGGCGTCAGGGTCGGCGTTTACATTCGATAGTTCGAGTCGTGCGTTTCGTTGTCTGTAGATGAATCAGCTCGGACCCTTGCAGCGAGCATGAATATTATGAAGCGTGACCGGACGTGAAGATAGGCAGACTACGATGATGATAGACTCACCTCAAATCGGCTAGCTCATCCATCATTTCCATCTCCCTTCTACTCTGTTCCTGACTCCGTTCCAAATCAGCCATAGCATCCTTCTCTACCTTCGCCTCGGTCGGATTCCCATCTGAATCGTACTCATCGTCCGCAGCAGCGTCGGGCATTGCACCAACCCTCTTGTTCGGATCCGCATCAGACCAATTCTCGAAGTTACGGGTGGCACCATGTTCGCATATGTAGTCGGCGTTTTTAGGGTCGGTTTTGAATGTGATTTCAGACGAGCACATGGGGCATTTCTGAGGGTCAAACCCTGGCCACTTTGTCTTTTCCCGCTATCGCTATCCCTCTTGTCTTCCCAAGACGGACTTGACCCCTTCAATCTTATGTGTACGTAAATCGAAATCATCCGATGATCTTCACGCGATATGAGAACATAGCTACAGGGCGGGAAGAACTCAAACGACGATAAAGGAGACAGTCATGAAGAAGAAAAAGATAATAAATGATAGAGATATATAGGTTGAACAGAAGAGTATGAATAGAGGTAGTAAGGGATACGAGGAAGGGAGAAAGGATTAGAAGCGACAATTTACTCACGATATAAAACCTGAAAATCTTAATCCCATAATATTCTTCCCCTACCGCCGTTTCCTTCCTCGCGTTGAATTTCTTTCCCTTATATACATACTCCCCACACCTATTACACCTCATAGAAAAAGGAGCCATCAATCTGATGACCTGTTGAGGATCCTTCATACCTTTTCGACGTTTGATCTTCGAAGGATCGAAATCCGGTGGGAAATATTTATTCAATACTTTACGTTCAGACATTTTGACTTGTTCTTCTAGGTTGAGATGGCGCCAGCCGGGGGGGAGATTGTACTGTTACTGATATCGCGACTCTCTGGACTTAACAGTCAATATCTAAGTATGAGAAAAGGTAGGAGAGGGGCAGAAACAGTCACTGAGAAACGGACAAAGCGAAAGAGAGAGAAAGAAAGAGAGAGAGGCAGACGGGAGGGAGTGAGGAAGACGTGACATTGGTGGCGACGAGTTAGTTTAAATGAGAGGCATTAATAAACTCATGATCGCATCAGATCGGTACTCGCCGCCTTTCTCCTTCCTCCTCACCTACCGCCTCTCCTTTACTTTTCATGGTACATATCACCATCTTCTCATACTCCCAATCATCCCATTCCATCCGTAATACCCCCCGAATCTACTTTTAATCCACTCAAGAGATGAAACAATCCAAATACGTAAAGTGGCACCCATCTACGTGAGTCCATACATTTTCAAATCCGTAATCGACCCTGACGGCGTTCCCGTCGATGAAAAAACGTATACCACGTAATATATATATAAACAACGTCTGACCCCTTTTCATGTTCTTTCTCAGTCATTTCTTCCATAACATTAGAATTCGACTCATATTCAGTCATTGAAACGACATTCCATACATATCTACCACATACTCGCATATCATCTTTCACCCCTACTATAAACGACATATAAGGTACATAGTATGGTCTCTACTCGCTATATGCCTTATCCTATCCATCCCAATACCACCCGTCCCATGAAGTCAATCCTCACCGTTAAACTCCCTCAACATTTTCCTGTTCCCAGGGCGACGACCATATCCCCCACTACTACCCTGTCATCCGGGACCAGAATGACTACCCCTCTTCCTAAACGCGACACTCACCGAGGCGTTCCTACTTCCGCACAGACCTTGTTTGTCGACTTGACGACACCTTCCCCTACTCCCACTCGACCTGACGACCGTCATGATCCCATTCAATCCAATCACACACCTCCAACACCAGTCACCAGATCAAACCACCCGACATTGTGTATACCTCCCATTCCACCCTGTCCTTTACCTCACAACATACCCACATACCTCCTTAACCCTGTCCAACCCTTCAGACGCAAAGACCACCTTGGTTCAACTATCACGTCCCGCAACACAGGACCACCCTCACTGTCAGACCTCAGAAGAAACGGTATCGAAATTGTCCCTGTACGTGATGACGTGTTCGAGCCTCTTTGTGGCGAGGCACGCGGAGGGACGTCCGACCCATGTTCGTCGAGTATCTTCCGACCCAACTTGGTGGCGACGGAGAACGTGCAGCAGGGGCGAGCCTGGGAAGTCCAGAAAGCTGCAGCCGAAGGTAGAATAGGGTATAAGAGAAAGTTCATGGAACTTACCGTCGCTTCCAAAAGACACCAAACGCCACTCAACTTTACCGAGCTCAACCATGTGACCGCAAAGACGGAGCCTGTACGTAAGCGGACTCTATATGCCGATAGCCGACCACGTCGAACTTTTACGACGGATAAGAATCACCGAGCTGGGCAGTCCGCCACATTCTCTGACGCCCAGGTCCGGCGAGCCTCCCAGAGGTATGCGCTGAGGAAGACAGGGCAGCGTGTCGGATACGAAAACTGGCAGGAGAGGATTGCGTTTGAGACTTGTGGCGTTCAGTTGGGAGAGATCGGAGGGCTGGTGTCAAGATATGGATCATAGTGATCAGAGGGTTAGCGATATCGGACGACAAGAAGGTACGACATGGTGTGGCGATTAGAGAGGATCAGGAGACATCAGTATGTGAAAACGAGCTTGTGCATGATGGTCGTGTTTATTTGGGATATAGATACAATGGGAACTCGGTGGTGATCTGTAGACAATTTATCTGATTAGGTCAGCAAAGAATGCAACAGGAGTTTCGCTCACCTATGCTCTGGGTATCGGGAATTGGACATTGCTCCCGAAGAAAGGGCAGTGAATGCCCACGGGAAGCCGCGGACGAGCAAGCGACCACCGAAGTTCCCCACAGTGACCTCCTTCCATCCCGCTCTCCTCCCTACGTGTGCATGAGGTATATGCGAGATTTGATGTACGATTCTCGTTTTGAAGGCTGTGGCATGTGCTGACAACGTTGATGAATGATCGCCCTTCGAGCTCGAACAACGACAGAACCTCGTCGGCGCAGCTGTACAGCGCCGGCTGCACCCCGACCTCTCGCACGACCACCATCCTCCCCTCCCCAGCCTCGGCGCTGAGCGAGGGCCATACGCCCAGAGGACACCGTCAAATGTCTAAACGTCAGCGCTGAACCTCAGAGGTAAAGAAGACCACGCACCACTGTCGCCGTCCGAGTCATAGAACTCGTCCTCGTCTTCGTCATCACCCAATGTCTCGAATGCAAGTTTGTAGCGTAATATTCCTCCAATGCCACCAAATCCCTTAACAAACTGACTGCCCTCCTGAGATTTGTTGGTGACGAACTCAAGGGAAGCACCAAAATCCTTGTACTTCTCGGCGAACCACTCAAGCAGGAGCTGAGGCTCGGCAGATGGGTCCATTTCTGTCCCAGTGGCTTTATCGATGAACTTTTCTCGATCTTTGTCGTTCGGATTGGAGTAGACAATGACCTCTTCTGCAATCTGTCAGCACTGCTCGACTGGTGAACGACGGAATGAGAAGAGGCGAGTGAGGATATAAGCGAGTGAATCATCAGTGAGAGAGATACTGGAGTGGTGACTCACCACCTGCAGCGTTTCGCAGAGTGTTGCGAACAATGTCCAGATTCTCCCACACGATCAAAGTCTCTACCGCACCCATGTCCAACGCCTTGAGAGTGTCCGTGATACCGAAACAGTATTTGCCGGAGTCAGTGGCAATTTCGTCAAAGTATTTTTGTATCAATTTTTTCTCCTGGACAAACTTGACGTTGGCTAAGGAGTCCGCGGCCAGTTCAATAGCTTGATTGAATCCATTCTCCCCTCCATATGACACATCCACGACTTTGACCACCTTGGCGAGTAGACGTGGGTCAAATAGATCACTTCCGCTCAAGTCGGTCTTCAGTTCGGCACTACCAGCCAACACCAAACCAGCCACGTTGACCTTGTCGTTGGTGATAAAATGCTGCACCGCTAATTCGGCAACTTTGCGGACATAGTTCCGTCTCGCTTCTTCACGCAAACGAGAGAAACGAAGAGCGGATTGACCACCTCGACCATGTTTCTTCGGCAGGTCGACTGTGAATTTATGAACGATTTCACGCGTGTTTCCCGATAATGTACCAAAAAGAGAGCCATTTCCGTCTATGATGATGAAACCCCACTTGGAGTCGGTTTCGAGTAGCTCTTCGAGTGCTTCGACGTGAAAACGGGAGTCGCACATGTACAGGGAGGTATTGATCGGCTTGAAAGGCTCTAAAGCGAAGGAGATCTTCTTTTCTTTTCCTTCGTCATTCAAGACGGTACCGACGAAAACACACAAGCCATTGTCAGGAACCCGGTTGTATAGCTTGAGCTTCTGCTGAGTGGACGTGATGGCGGCGAGCACGGACTGTCTAGATTCAATCAACACAGGCCACAGCGGCATATTGGCAGGACGAACCTGTTAACTCGAGATTTGATATTGGAAGCAGTGCCGTATTCAGCGGTAAGCATGTTACTCGCTTGAGAAATCTGGGATCCTGGAGGCGTCAGTATGGACACCGTGGAGGACAAAGGGCAGACTCGCGAGGTGGGAGGATGAGGGTGATACATGATGTTCCAGCTCCCCTGGACACCGCCAGCATATTGAGAAGCTTGCGGTATCTCCATACCTATACACTATCAGTACTAAATCGAATATGTCAGTCTGATGAACCCACCTCGATGGCCTGATCGGTCTGAGCGGTCAGCGCGTTCATACTGTGCGAAGACTTGCACTGACCTCGTCTGACGACATTTTGAGGACTTTCTAGCGCCACTCTACCGATACCTATAGTTCTGACGCGACCGGTGATGACACTGGCCAAAGTCTCGAGATCCGAGTCTGTTTTTGTTGGTGACGATGACAACGAAGGCTAAGGCGAGGAAGAAAGGAAACTTGAGGTGGCCGGGATTACTCGGTGTTTACGGATCTCGCTTCGGGCTTCTCGTGTGGCACGTAGCCCTAAAGACTTCTTCGGACTCATCGGCTCCGACGTCACTAGGCTTGCTCAGCATCAAGGTGGTGCATCACGAGCAAGTCAGCCAAGTTCCGTCCAATTCTTCCTATCTTCGACCTTGGACTCACTCTCATCTCGGATCACTGCAGAGGCCCTCATCACGTCATGGCTCCCAGCAATCTCAGCGTCGTCGAATCCCCCGACCAATTCAAGACTCTGCTCTCGGAGGACTTGTCAAGGGTCTCCTGTCTCGTCTTCTGGGCGCCATGGGCAGAACCTTCGGCTGCCTTCAACAAGGTTGTCGAGGAAGAGGCCCCCAAGTTTCCTAACATTCTCTTCCTCAGCGTGAGCCCGTCTTATCATTATCATACGTTGTGCATCGTGCTTACCTCTCAGATCGAAGCAGAGGCGTTGGCAGACATTTCAGAATCGTTTGATATCGAAGCAGTCCCTTCATTCCTTCTCTTACGTGTACGTATCTTCACCCCTTGTCCACCCTTTTCCCTTCTTGGCATCGGTCGAATCCTTTCCCTCGCCTCGTTCTCGTTTACTCTATGACCCCACTCGACTTCCAAACCCCCATTCATCCTACACACAGCTCAAACCGCACAGCCATCCCTCTTACGCACATCCTTTGTTACGTTCAAACTCCTCCCCGTTTCATCTCTCTTGGTGGCAAGCTACACGGTCCGAACATATTGAATGCTCATACACGTCGCGAGCGTCTTGTATCGCTCCGATGACGTTATTTCCATTGATATCATCGCGCTACGTTTGAGAGCGGGTCACCGCAGACTCCCTCCCTCTTTGCTTGTGTATATATAGACGCATATCGCAAGCAGGTGACCTTCCACCCACCTCATTTCCATCCATACTCAACTCGCTGCTTACTGTGATGTCCTTGAGCTATCACTGAGAATATCATTCCAAACTCAAGCGATTGTTGAGATCAAGCGCTGACACTGTCTCGCTCTTGTCTTTGTACCCTCGCCATTGCCCCCCCTGTCTTTCCAACTGGTTGATATTATGGACGCCAACCGTGACGCTCCGGCTGTTCCTCTCCTTGGGCCCCGTCGTCCCTTACCTGAGTCATCGCCCTCACCGCTCATTCCCTCTCGTCCTATTCCTGCTCAACTCAACACGGGCGTTCCTCGATCCTCGCTTCCGGGCTCACCTTTTCTGCGCAAATACTCCAATCCAAACACTCCCAATCGCTCCGCTCCTCGGACACCTCTTGCATTCTTGACTCGCACTCCATCTCTGAGCGACTCGGGATCTACCATCTCATCCTCATCTTTGTGGCCATTACGCACGCCCAACTGCTCGTCATCGGTCTTGAATGACTTGCCGTTCCCGTCACCCATGGAACTTACTCCTCATCAACTCGTAATGAACAAATTCAAATCCTCCCCTCCATCCTCTCCGCTTCACATCAAGATCCCCCCTTCCCGCTTGTCCACCTCGGAATGCGGCTCCCCCGATCTCAAACCATTCAATGGACCATCACCTTTGGTCAAGATGACTCATCTCGTCGTCCCTGCATCACCTCAAATCATGTCGGCTGAACGACTTCTCGAATTGCACCCTAATCCCGATGCCGATCAACATCCGATTGGATACCCCTTTGTCAATCTCAACAAAGCCTCTCCACCTGTCATGTCGTCCGGACATATCATTGATCGACAATCTTATCATCCTCGTCATCGGGACGCGACATGTGACCGACGCGGATCTGGATTGTCCAATGAAATCAACGCACTTGTCATCGACGACACCGATCACGATGACCATCGATCAACTGACGAGGCCTCACATTCTGCCTGCTCCTCTTCTCATCACGCCTGAGCGCTCCACCGGTCTTTCCGCTGTCAATATGTGTCATTTCCTCATGCTTTCACTTATAGGGCCACACGCTCCTTGCTCGACATTCAGGGGCCGATGCCACTCTTCTCCGCTCCCTCCTGGCTCAATACTCTGGCGCTCCTGCCCCCACTACCACTCCCCTGTCCACGTCAGACGCCACCCCTCAAGCTCCCCCGGAACCCCCTCGTAAACGCACCGAAGAAGAGATAGTGGCGAGATGCAAAGAGTTGATGAACAAGCACAAAGTGGTGCTCTTCATGAAGGGAAACCCTTCTGCACCCAAGTGTGGATTCTCGAGACAGACAGTGGGTCTGCTGCGAGAGCACGGAGTCGAATTTGCTTGGTTTGATATTCTCAGCGATGAAGATGTGAGGCAAGGGCTCAAGAAGGTCAACGACTGGCCGAGTAAGTTCTTTGCGGATGCGTACGATGACCGGAGCTGACGGTGATAGCCTTCCCTCAGATCATTCTCAACGGGCAGTTGGTGGGAGGACTTGATATACTGCGCGAGATGATGGAGAACGGCGAGTGGAACGAGCTCTACACGGCGGCTATTGACAATGAGGGTGAGGGTGAAATGAAGGCTTAATCATGAGAGGAAGACATCTATTCGCCCCATCATTCATCCATCCATTGGCCACTGAGCAGTCCCTCCATATATATATTTCTCGTATTGTACGAGCTGTATTCATGATGCATTCAGATTTGTGTAAGTCACGAATAGAGACATGAAAAGTGCCACAAATGTCACGGGTGCCACGTCGAGCTTGAAACTCCGAAGTGACGGAATTGCCCCAACCTCACACACCCAACCCACCTTACTCGTACTGCTCACTACTTCCTACTACTCACTACTATCTCATCACCACCACTCCTCCATCTCATCCTTACTCAACCTGACTATCACTGCCTCCTGTCATCTCCTGTATCCCTTGAGCCCTTTGTCAGGCCTGCTCCTGCTTGTCAGTTCATATCCATCAGTCTGTCCACTCGATTACACAACAATAACCAACCTATACGCCTTCCGACCTCCCCCCTCCCCCCTTTGATCGATCCCGGGATGCACCTCGAATGAACCGCCCTCCCGGCCTCAACATCTCTTCCATCCCCTTATCAGGCCCCAGATCACCTTCCTCGGCGTCCCCGTTCATGGCGCTCCCTCCTCCTGGTCTGGGTGGGGGAGGACCTCGTGCCGGTCCTCCCCCGGGGTTCGCCAGTATGGCTCTTAACAATGGACCAGCCACTGGGGGTGGAGCCAACGATTCATCAGCTCTAGCCATTGTCAAAGCTCAGATTGTATTCTTGCTCTCCTCGATGACAGAAGAGAGCTTTGAAAGAACATCGAAAGAGCTCAAAAGCGTGAGTTCACGTTTCGTGATTTATATCAACCTCATGTCTCTGATGTTGTACACATGCTGACGAGGGACAGTTGGCGACTAACAACGGACCAGACATGTATCAGCATTTTCTTAGACGAGCGGCAATGGCATGTCAAGCTATCATGCAAGAGGCCATACGACATTATCAACAGTACATGGACGATCCGGCTGCTCCTCCATTGGAGTTACCCAAGAGTTCTAACAGTGCATTGGCATGGCGACTTCTCCTCGTGGAGGCTGTGAGAGCAGCTAAGGATATCTCTCTCGCTCCTCATTTCGCCGTTGTCATGCTCTCCTCATATCAATCCACTGCTCTACCCTTACCTCACCTTCGCATTCTCGGTTTATCTCCTTCACTAGATTTTTCTCTCTCCGCCTACGCCTTAGCTACTCCTCATATCTTTCCACCTACTCATCCAGCGCATGAATCGGTTGTCAATCTCCTCCGACAATCTCTTGGCAGAACCCTCGATCTTCTCCGCGCTCCTAATCTCCCATTCTGGTACATAGACACAATACCTCACCACCCACCCATCATTGACGATCTCACATTACAAGAAGCCAGAACTATTATACTCGCCGTTTATCCTAAATCATCTTCCTCTGGACAAAACTCACCTTCCCGATCTCCTTCACCCGCAAACCCGACCTCTCCCCATCCGTCCTTCCTTTCATCCCCCCAAAGAGGAGCTTTACTCAATGCTCTGACGATCAAATTTTCATCACCGGCTATCATCCTTCAAACCCTCTCAGCTCTCTCCCCAGGGGGCAGACCAGGAAGTGCAGAAGCTATACCTCTCGAGGATATACTGTTCGAGCTTGGAGAAAACCTCACACAGGATGAGGGAACAGTTGAGGCAGTGATCACGCGATGGTGGGCGCGATGGCTGCTTGAAGGACCTCGAGAAGAGGTAGAGCAAAGAGTGACAGAAGAAGCCAGCAGAACAGTGTTGGGCTTATGCGAGGGAATGCGGGATGGACGCATCACAGATGTTCATGGAGTGGTCAAAGGTCTGAGTGCGATCGTGCGTGTCACCGTATGTTGGCAAACCAAGGCTGACAAACAGGACACCATCAACTGGTCTCACGTGCTGAAGTCTTTCGACGCACCTTCCAATATCCTCGCTCAACATTCGTCCGGACAGCTTTTGCTCGCCCTGTTGTTGATCCCGCCGCAAAACCCACATCCTCCCATTGCGGGTCTCTATCCCGCCGCCGCCGATCAACCTATGTGGGCCAACCTATCAAACCTGGTCGCAATCACTCAACGCTTGACTTCCATCCCACCAGACGTATGCCCTATTTTCACGATAGACAATCCTCCTTCTCCTACCTCCTTCGCCCGCGTTGTCGACCCTCCAATCAATGAATCCTCCATGAGCAAAGTGGCCCGTCAACAAGCTCGCGAGATTCAGGGAGCAGGCGTCTTCAATGCCCTCGGTCTGTTGCAAGTGCTGTTCGCTGCGTGCAGTGTGGGTGACGGGGACCAAGATGGCAGTGAACTTGCCAATGCTGCTTCTCAGATCCTGGAGCGAGCCACCAACCTTGCACCGGAGCTGGTCTTGCTGGCAACTGAGAAACTCCCTCAACCTCTTCCGGCTGCAATTGCTGAGCTGCAAACTCGGCTACTGGCTTTATATCTTTCTACCCCACCCGCCAACATCACTGCCTCACAACTTGTTTTCCATCAAATGTGGCAAAACAACCCAGACTATCTAATGTCAATATTACTCGAGTACTACGGAGAGGATGAGCACAATCTGAGCAGAGTCGTGGAGATCGGCATCGAGATAAAGGTGAGTACCTCCGTCTCCCTGGAAGTCCGACGCTGATATGTGCAGATCCTGGATAAACTCCTTGCCTCAAGTAATTTGCATTTTTCATTCGATGTTGCCGCCCTCGTATCGAACAAAGACTACCTGAATCTGGAAGAGTGGCTTTCCGACGGTGTCGCCGTGAACGGCTCTGACTTCCTGCATGGCATTTTCGACTTTGTTGAACACAAAATCCGATTGGAATCAGATCATAGTCATCTTCCCGAAAGCTCCCCTCCCCTTCTTGACACGCTAGGAGAAGATGTCTACTCCATTTTCATCCGGGTAGTTCGAAATGCCGACAACCTCACCCCCGATGACATTGCTCGCTTCAAAAACCTTCGAACCGAAATCCTCATCCTCCAGCCGCGTTTGCTCAACTTACGACCGGGCAACAATGACGAGCATGGCTTCCATGTCGCCAAATTCAATGCCGAAATGCGAGAACGGGTGGACGAAATGTACCGACGCATGTACAGCGAAGAGATCAAATTGGACGATATCGTCGCAGACCTCAAGAAATGCAAAGAGTCGGAAGACGATACAGATCGGGAATTATTCGATTGTGCTCTTCATTCGCTTTTCGACGAGTACAAATTCGTTCGCTCATATCCTCCTAAAGAACTGGCGATGACTGGGATACTGTTCGGCGCTATCATCGACGAGCGATTAGTCAAGGACACACCAGCTTTCGTAGCTACGCGATACGTACTGGATGCTTGCAAGTCATCTCCACAGGAGAAATTCTATCAGTTCGGTATCAACGCCCTCAGTGTCCTTCGCCGATCACTGGTCGATTTTCCAGGTCTGTGTCGATCCCTTCTCGAGATACCGGCCATACATGAGTCTCATCCGGTCCTCGTGAACGAGATCACATCCGCGTTGGCCGAGAGAGAGGAGATGGACCAACAGGGTGGCATCAAACTCGCTTTCCCCGCTCTCAAACTACCAATTCTCATCGAAGAAGGCGATGACGAGTTCAGGGAGCCAGATCCCAAAAAACGCGACGCAATCATGTTCATCATCAATCAAGTCTCAGCTTCGAATTTTGAGACCAAGAGCCAAGATCTGGCAAAACTTCTTGAGGATCAGTGGTCGCGATGGTTTGCACATTACTTTGTCGATGTGCGGGTCAGCTTGGAACCCAACATGCAGCCGACGTATGTTGAGATTATGGATGCCCTTCATTCTGCCGTCTTCGAAAAACATGTTCTGTGGGAGACTTACCGCAAGGCTCGCGACCTGTTAAACTCTGAGCAAACACTCGCCTCCTCTACCGAGCGGGTCCTCCTGAAAAATATCGCGATATGGTTGGGGAAAATTACCCTCGCCCGTAACAAACCAATCAGAATCCGCGAATTGTCCCTCAAAGACCTCCTCATTCAAGGCTATGACAACAAGCGACTCATCGTGGCATTACCATTTGTCTGCAATGTACTCGCCTGCTGTCGCTACTCGATCGTTTTTCACCCTCCCAATCCGTGGCTGGTCGGTATTCTCAGCTTGTTGGTCGAGTTCTACCATTATGCCGAGCTTCGACTCAATCTCAAATTCGAAATCGAGTTGCTTTTCTCTGCGTTGGAGATCCAACTCGCGTCAATAGAGCCGGCCAACGTTCTCAGAGTTCACGTCCCTCCACCTGCACCTGGTCCAGATGTGCCCAATCGTCTTGAACTCGAGCTCCACAGGGCAATGTCAGAGATGATAGGTGGCACACAACGCTTCAATGAGCCGCCGGTCAACGATGCTATGGCTCGCATACACCAGATCCAATCCGAACAGGCTGTCGCTGCCGCACATGAAGCGTTCCTGCGCCGGGTAGACGAGTTGATCTCGCAACTTCCAGAGCAGCTCATCTTCAGCCCAGACTACCCAATCTTCCAAGCTCCTACCCTGAAGCGGGTTGTGCATCACTCAATCGATCGATCCATTCGGGAGATCATTACGCCTGTCGTCGAACGCTCAGTTACCATAGCGGGCATCTCGTCTCGAGATCTGGTATCAAAAGATTTTGGTATGGAGGGCGATCCGGCAAAGCTCCGTCATGCTGCCCATTTGATGGTCCAGAATCTGGCCGGCAGCCTGGCCATGGTCACTTGCAAAGAGGCTCTGCGCACCAGCATGATTGGCAACGTGCGAGCCATGCTAGCGCAGAACGGATACACAGATGAGAACATGCCAGACATGATGATTCACGGTGTTGTCAACGACAATCTTGGTCCGGCTTGCGCCATCGTTCGAATTGCTGCTATGGAAAAGGCAGCCAAAGATATCGACGTCAATCTCGGTCCGCAATACGCTGCGAGGAAGGCTCACAGAGAGTCGCGAAATCAACAACCATTTTACGACCCCGCTTCGTTCTCTGTCGTCATTTCCAACGCCGCACTACCGGATCCTTTGAGGTTGCGGAGTGGCGGGCTCAGTGCTGCTCAGGCTAGGGTATATGAGGATTTCAGTGAACCTCCCAAGCTGGCTCAAGCATCTGGCCCCATGAACGGCGATCATCTTACGGCATCTTATCGTGAACTGAGCATTCAAGATTCGCTCATCCCCGGTGACATCAAACATGGACCTTCACCTCGACCTTATTTGACCGACGAGGTTGAACGGGTGGCATCACCTGCTTCAGTCACTTCTCAAGCCAAAATGCTCGAAAAATTCCACGATATAGTCGGTGAGATCGAACGACTCATTGCCGAAGCTCAAGTCGACGACATCTCGGAGCTTCCGCCCAATCACGAGATCCGTTCGTTGGTTCATGCCATCGTGCTCCGAGCAGCGCAGTCCTCGGACAGGGAGGCGACTGTTTTGATGTCTGCACAGAAGACCGTGCAACTCTTATACAAGTCCAAATCTCCGCTCGGAAGGGACGTCTATACCCTGATGCTGCAGAGGTTGTGCGAGTTGTCCGGCAAAGTGGGAAAAGAAGTCAGGCAGTGGGTCATATACTCGGACGATCTGGTGAGTTTTCTTTTCCACACTATCTGCAGACGCTGATGATGGTAGCGAAAACTCAATGTGCCCGTGACTGTCAATCTCATCAGAGCGTCATTCGTCCAAGCCGCGGAGCTGGATGCTCAAATTGCCAATCTCCTCCTTCGCTCTTCCACTCCAGAAGTCATCACGTACGCCGCGGAACTTATTCGTCACTGTTGCCTCATCGATCATCCTCTGGTCCCCCGCAACGGCTTTGCCGCCACTCTTACGGCTCTCGTCAATCTCCACGACAGTGGGCAGCCCATGAGGGTCGTCGATGACTTACTGGATGATCTCCGTGTCGGACGTGATCGATTACGTGATACCCCAGTTATATCCAATGGCGACGACGAACATAAACCCGCTGTCGATGCCAAGTTGTCCGAGCGACTCGCCCACTTCTTCCTCGACTGGGTACGGGTCTTCAGATCCAGCAAGAATCCAGAAGCTGCTTTCGTTCCGTACATTCAGTACCTTCAGAAAGAGAATATTCTCAGCGGCGAAGACGTCTCCTCAGCCTTCTACCGTACGGCCATCAAGACAGCAATCGACCTGGACTCTTCTCGTAACGCCGATGGACAGCTACAATTCTTTGGTACCGATTCGTTGGCAAAACTCATCATCCTCATCGTCAAGAACTATGGCGACAAGAGCGGGGCTGCGAGCGTTTCACGCGCAGTGTACTATTATAACAAGATCATGACCATCATGTCGTACTCTCTCGTTCAAACTCATCTAGAGCATGGCGAGAATTTCGATCAACGCCCATGGACGAGGTTCTTCACCAGCATGTTGAGCGAGCTAGGATCTCTGGAACGAGGTCTACCGGACACATTCCATGGGTGCATGAAACACTTCGCCAACTCACTCGGCATCACTCAACCCGTATATGCCCCAAGATTCGCCTTTGGTTGGTTTTCCATCGTCACGCACAGGCTTTTCATGCCCAAAATGCTGCAAGGACCGAGAGACGACGGTTGGTCGGAATATCATCGATGCCTCATGTGGATGCTTCGTTTCTTATCACCCATGCTCAAGACGGGTGATATGACAGCTTCGTCAAGATTCCTCATCCGTGCTACCCTTCGTCTTATGCTCGTTCTCCTTCATGATTTCCCTGACTTCTTATCCGAGTTCTACCATACGCTCTCAACTGCCATCCCCACCACTAGCGTCCAGATGCGAAACGTCGTCCTCTCCGCTTTCCCATCGTCTGAAGCGCCTCTCCCTAGTCATTACGCCTCCCTTGCGGAACTTGTCCCGCTCATGCAACGATTCCCTACAGTTCGCTCGGACTACGTCTCCATTCTCAATTCCGGCAATCTCAAAGCTGGCATCGACCAATTCGTACGAAATGGTCAACCCACCCCACAGATCCTCGCTGGTGAACTCAAGAACCGCATAGCCGTCAAGACTCTCGCATCGGATGGAACACCGACCATCACATGGAATCATACCATGCTTCATGCTGTCACCTTTTACCTCGGTACTTCAGCTATCGGTCGTCGTGCGAGCCAATCAGGTCATGCATCATTCGACCCGCGTGCGGGTGAAGTCACTCTTCTGACTCATCTGGCTATAGTTCTTCCGCCAGAAGGACAATACTATCTTTTATCTGTCATTGCGGATCAACTTCGTTATCCCTCCGCTCACACTCTATTCTTCATTTCTTACGTCCTCTATCTATTTTCCGCCTCTTGCCGTTCAGCCACCGAGACGCCAAATGATTTGGCCGAACGTATCGCCCGTATCCTCCTCGAGAGGGTTTTGGTCAAGAAGCCTCACCCGTTCGGGTTGGTGGTTGCGTTCATCGAGTTGCTCGATAATGACCAATACGGGTTTTTCGATCAAGGTTTTATCAAGGCAGAACCGGAAGTAGCGGCACTCTTCTCGCAAGCTAGGGGTAATTTTAAACGCCATCAGGTGTAATACGGGATCTTTGGTTTTCAATCGCATAGGGTGGGTTTGTGTTCGTCTAGTAAATCATCCTTCGAATAGCGATTGACTTGTCGTTGACTTTTATGGAGATGGTATCGTTGTAGATAAGGAAGATGACTGACCTACAGGATCCCAATTTTAGACTGATTCTCTTACTCTGGGTATTGGTCATCTGGTCATTTGTGTTCAACAAGCATCGTCGCATTCCAACATCCGAACCTATCCTATACCCCTCTTTCCATCAACGCTGTATGTTTTAAATGAAGTGATAAGAAGAAATAAACGATTATACCCTGTGTTTGGTTGGAGAAGGACCTTAAAACGCTCTAATGCGAATGCAGAGTGGAGATGGGAGAGAAGGAAGGGCGAGGGGGAGAGTGATGTAAGCTTCAGGTCGGGGCGGAAGCCTCGGTTGGAGTAGTGTACAGTTTTTAAAGGGAATTACTCGATTTAACTCGATCCAAATGCAATGCATGGCATGTAGTGTGATATGGGGATGTTGTTCCCATGGCGTTTGAACAGTTAACAACAAAGTCACTGTTAGAGTACATGATAGAGTCAACCTGCGGTGACATTTCCCCCCACTTCATCCCCACCTCCACTTGGTCACCCTCGGTCTACATTCCTTCGGTGGGCTTTCGTACGAGTATCCCCTTTCCTTTCTACTCTTCACAACAATCCGGTCAACAAGCGGCCAGCGATGTCGTCAGAACCACTATTAGGTACACCTGGAACATCATCCTCGCCATCACCGACACTAGCTAAAAGGAAAGCAATCCTCACTACTGTCGTAGTTCCCATCCTTCTGTTGGCGGGGATTATATTCGTAGCTATCAAAGGCGAAGGGATACCGAAGGATGATTTAGGTAAAGCTAGGTATTATCTCAAGAGGTGGGTAGAACTTTGTATTCCTTCTTCCTGCTCCATACATCGAACTAGGACCCTCTGTAACTCGTTGGACATGTCAGCTCTCGGCTTGGCGCCTTCTTCACCTTGCACAGTTCCCATTCCGAGATCACAATCTGCCTGACCTTTGATTCGTCCCAACATGATCCTTATCTTGTTCCGCCCTAATTTCACTCGCCATTGAGAAGATCGAAGATTAGCGGGAAGGACACATCCACACCATGGTCGAGATTCTCTGAAAGCAGAAGAGAGGATAGGAACTCTAGAATGTAAGGCTAAAGTGCAGTTCTCCCGTACTCGACGGTCATGTAGATCTACCCATAGCTATGCGAGAGATCTACGGGAATAATTTATCCGCTTTTGATCTGGATGGACCATTAGTAAGTCCTCTGATATCTCTGGTCAGAATGCCATATGTATTTTCACATAGATGACCAGCTGACTGGTAGCCTGGACATTATGATACTTCCCGAGCACGTAAAGGTCACCTTGGGGGTTTCTTCTGGGCCATGTGGGTGGTTTTCACTTTGATAAAGCCCTTGATTGACACTAACGTCAAGCTTCACGGAATGTAGGGAGGAAGAAGAAGGAAAGGACTTTATGATTCCCAGTGTGACCGTCCGAGGTGAGTTCTTCGTTACATTACAATTCACTTCCGAAGTGAAATCCTCTACATAACGTCTCTTCTAATGCCTTGCTACTCATGCTTCCGGAGAGGTGTATGGTGGAGAGGAGCCGGAAGGTAAAAGAAAAGGATATAGTAAGTTTCTATCGTTGAAAGCTGAACGTCATTAGACACACTCGAGCAAATTGACCTCTCTGTCAACCTCATCGAAAAACATTCGTCCGACTATGCCTTGTGTAGGACTGCAGATGATGTAATGGCAGCTATACGTGCCGGAAAAATCGCCAGTCTTTTGGGGATGGAAGGGTGAGTTACTTCCTTGCCCTCACGTCTATGACGGAAAGCTGACCAATATCAGTGCTCACATGTTGGGTAACTCGCTAGGGGGTCAGTCCAAATTCTGGTGAGGGAGTTCGAAGCTTATCATGTAGTCCTCCGTACCTACTATGACTTGGGAGTCAGATATCTTACCCTTACACATAGTTGCAATAATGCCTTTGCCGATTCAGCAGGTATATTTGGTGATGTCGAGGAACGATGGGGTGGATTGTCGTGAGTCCCCAGTCTCCGTATCCCTCCCTACGGTCATCTGTACTTTGGAGGGAGATCCTCGGAGGAATACCAGGGCTGATATGACAGACCTTTGGGGAGAGAATTAGTGAAGGAGATGAACCGACTTGGTATCATAGTGGACTTATCACATGTTTCCGACAAGACGGCTTTGCAAGCATTGTGAGTGGATCTTTCCGTTGTTCACTCCATGTCAAACTCCAAACTATATCCACCACAACATATAAGCCAGTTCATCACTACCTCATGCTCAA
Organism: Tremella mesenterica DSM 1558; assembly: GCF_000271645.1. Classification (NCBI taxonomy): domain Eukaryota; kingdom Fungi; phylum Basidiomycota; class Tremellomycetes; order Tremellales; family Tremellaceae; genus Tremella; species Tremella mesenterica. Next base: position 2,906,661 of record NW_006711225.1, read on the forward strand.
CATCGTGCCCGACGTACCCTGTATCATGACTGTTGTGACAAAACAAGGTCATTGAGACTTTGTGTGACTTTTATCATACTTTGGACCTCTTCCACTCATGTTGACCTGAGCTTGTTCCACAATGTAACCCAAACTGACAAACCCAGATCTATCACCCGAGCTCCCGTCATGTGGTCTCACTCTTGTGCTAGACATTTCAACGATATGCAACGTAACATTCCCGACGAGGTCCTCGACAAAGTCGGGAAAGGTAAAGGAAAAGTGGATGGTGTGGTGATGGTAAAGTCAGTCGTCTACATCTTCCTTCACCCACTTGCCATCCTTCTTGTCATTGAGATCCACCTGATGTTGATGCTCATGATAGCTTTTACAACAACTTTGCGCTTCCTAAGGATCAAGCCCCATTCGCGAATGTCAGCACTATAGCGGATCACATTGAATATATTGCGGATCGTATCGGTCGTCATCAGTGAGTCACCCTCAATGCCCCCTCCTCAAATATATCAGCTGATAACACAGCGTGGGTATCGGATCAGATTACGATGGTGTCGAAGTAACTCCAGCGGGATTGGAAGATGTTTCTAAATATCCTAACCTCGTGAGTTCACTCTGCATATACGTAAAATGAAATTAGAGTTGATATCCCAGTTTGCCGAGTTGATCAAGAGAGGTTGGAATCAACGCGATCTATCTCTTTTAGCAGGAGGAAATTTACTTCGTATCATGCGTGGTGTAGAAGATGTCAGTAAGAAACTTCGTAAACATGAAAGTCCAAATATGGCGAAATATGATAAAAGACATGATTTAGATGGACACAAAATAGATTTTTGAAAAGCAACCCTTATCCCTCATCTCTAATCGAAACGTATTAGGAGTGTCAGTATGAAAGTATAAAGGAAATACATAAGATGATTTGAATGCATAATTTTAGATTGGATGTTCATATGCTTGATTCTTAATTCTCCCCTTGACACGCACGTTCCACATCATCGATCTCTTTTGGCGCTTTGGACGATAAGATCAATGGTCCATTTGGAGTTATAGCTACTTCATCTTCTATTCGTATCCCAATTCCGTGAAAGGCACTAGGGAAAGAGTTATCGAATGGGACGTATATACCAGGTTCGATGGTGACTACATTCCCATTGACTAAACTGGACACGTTAGCGAGAAGCTCGATCAGTGTAAAGGTCTCAATCTGGGTCTGGTCGACTTCTCTTTCTCCCCTCTCACTATCCATTTTCCGATTCTCACAAACGACCTAAACTGAAGCACAGGTCAGATGTAATCCCGAAAGATATGATAGTTTCTTCCAATATACTCCAGTCATCTTTTGTTTGCGATATCAAACATGTGAGGGTTATGGTTGACATAAGAATGATCGGTCGGATAGAGGAGGATACTCACGGAGACGAACGATCGGTACTGGGACAATCATGTAAGTCTGAACCTAAATGATGGGATAAGAAATGAGGGTAAAGTTTTCTTTCAAGATCCCCTGGAGAAAGTCTGAAACCTATTTGTCGTAATTCTTCAGTCAACATCGAACAACCTATTATCAGCTACTTCGTCTATTTCTCCCTTCAAGTATAAGTAAAATCTTGCCAATGACAATCATCAGATCATGGCGTGTTTACCAAGTTATCAAGTCTGAGTAAATGTCGACCCAGAGGAAAGCGGTAGAGCGAAGGGGAGGTCTATAAGAAGATGGAAGACTGACTAGCTCTATGTAATTCGTTCAGACTGATCCCATCTTCTATCCTACATCGCCGGACACATTCTTTCTGTGCGTTCAGGACGGCTTCATAGAGATCTCTCTGAGCAGGTGTGAATTTCCCATTGGCAGGGAAAGTTCGGGTGATGTCTGCTGCGTAGTGCGAATGTTCGCATCCTGCATCGATGAGGATGAGCTGGGATCAGCACGATTTAAAGGATACTTCATGGCTCGTTTGTGGAGATGGTTAGTAGGTACTGATGATGGGTATGAGAGATGCAAGACACTCACATCGTTATGTTCGATAAGACAATTGTTGTGTGTGTAATGAATAACCAAAGCGTTGGCTCTGCTTGTCAATTCCATCGAGCAATTGTTTGCTATCTCATGAAACGAGGGAGCTTTTGGAAATGTGTTGATGTGATAGGTTAAAGAGATGAACAATACTCACCCACTTGCTACCACAGGCACGTAGGCTGGTCGATCTGCACCGTTCATCGCACAATGATATTCGAACACCGCGGCAAGTTGCGCTTCACTTTTCCCTGGCTCAGCGAACTTCATGACCTAAAAATTAGCGAGTCGCATTACCGTCTAGTCCAGGACTGTGTACGAGCTGGGCAGGGTGGTATGCCAACCACCAAGTCATCCGTCCTCTTGAAAAACCGAGGGGGAAAGGGCAACAGACAGGGTAGGAAACGCTGTACAATGTGTGAATGGAAGGGGTTTAAGACAGACGTAGAAAAGGCGAGGACGAATGATGGACTCACTTCAGCATGCCCCGCTGCACTGATATCAGCAGCAAGCTGCATCCTTGCCAACTCATTGGGACTTTTGACAACCCTCAATCTCTGTACCTCTTTCTCCAAAGGCTTAGCTTTCTCTCCGGCCAACGCGGCAGCTATCAACAGATGTGGTGGATCTTTATCACCAAAGGAATCAGAAGTTGCGTTAAAAAGCTTCAACAGCGAAGATCTCTTTTTGGGCAGACGAGGGTGGAATGGCTGAGAGGATCGTGAGGGTGAAGGAAGTGGAGGGAGAGAGGCGTATACGTGGTCCGATCGGAGCAGGGAAGGAAGGAATGAGCTGAGGGAGGTATGTGAATGAGCCTGATGTCAGATATAATTACCCCAGATAATTCGTGTAACAAAGCAGGGAAATTCGACGTGACCGTCCGATCAAAACTCTATGACTTCATGAGTTTTTGACGGACAGAAATATAAGAAGTCAACGAAAAGTTATATAATGTCAACATTGGAGAAACGTTCTTGATCAGAGACAGAGAGACATTACGTACTTCGTCCGCTCCAAAGATGGAGACCGCTCCTTCTACACCAGTACATTCTCCGGCCCACAAAGCTTCATGGGTATCTTTGGGGGGTACGAACAAAGTATATTTATAATCTCTAGACGAAGAATTCGATTCTGAAGCTCTTAGCACCGAGTACTTATAATGAAAATCGAGGATCATTTCCACTTCGTTCAAGAGGCTCACTTAAGATGACACTCAGTGGATTGACAGTTGTATGAAAACAAGTGAAGGTGATGCTAGGACGATGCAAGAGTTTTATGGAAAAGGGGAGAGGGAATATGAGACATACCAAGTACGAGCGTGGCTTCTGGTTCATCGAACCCTGTCAAGTAAAAGAAATCAGTAGCTACTTTAAGTATCTTTCTTATCAGTAGGGAAAAGATGTACCTTGACGAAATTTGTAACTTGAGAAGTGAGTATGAATATTCTTCAGCTCTTGAATATATACGACTCACAATATCTCTGTCACTTAGCTCATCGATCTTGTACATATCTTGAACCACTATGTCTGTGAAGAGACAATTGACACACATACGAGCTACGATCTATGATGCTCTATAGCATGAGATGGGGATGAATCAAAGGTGCTTCGGACGAGCTGGAAGCTCTCAACCTCCATGAGAGAAGAACAAGAGAGAAGGTTGGATACAGACTGACTTAGGAGCAAAAGCCGGTGGAATTAGGAGAACAACAACCTATGATACTTGTACACGATGAAGGTGACGAGGTACCCATTGATAAGACTGAAGATTGAAGAAAAACAAAGATAACCTACGTTGTGACATCAACCTCACTGTTCCACCCATACAAATTACAACCGCACCTTCCGGTAAATTCTTCATCAACTTTCTTCGTCTATCTTCATATTCCCCAGCTGGAATACCAGGTGTGAGATCATCAATCTGAATGAGATGGGGATGAGTTTTCGACAATGGTTGACCATATTTCCCAGGTTTTACCTGAATTCTGGACAACGTTGATATGCTGAACTTTCTCGATTGAAAGTATTGGTGATTTCGATATGAACTTGAACTTGTCACAATACCTCTCCAGCTGGCAGAAGTTCTCGGTGATTCTGTCAAATGTGAAAGAAATAGAGGGATATAGGGAGTAAGTTGTGATGATTTGAGGGTACGTATAGGTATAGACATACCTGTACGAATATGAATCGCAAGATTGAATGTGAAGGTGACTTTTCTCGATGAAACTCTCGGTCCGAATTTCCGATCACCATATCAACCAGGTTAGAACATGGACATGGGACATACTGCATGCTGCAGAACATCACGTATCATGATGATCAAGAACACAAGAGTGACTACACTCGCATGAAATAGATCAACTAACTCAATGATGACATTCACTAGCCAGCTACAAAAGGATGTAAGAGAGCGTCCCGTGGAGTGATCCTTCTAGATGGATCTAATTGCAAACATTTGTCCAACAGATCGATGAGATTTTGTATCATTCGTAATTCCTCGTCCCTCATTTTCACCTGAACCGATGAGGGAGGCAAGAGTCTAGAACGTAGGTCTTTCGTGGCTTTGGACAACACGAGGGTTTTCGCAACGTCCTATAAGTCAGCTTACCCGAATCCTTCGTTGCGCTGACAATCCTTCCGCACCATGCATTCCCAGACGCTTTCCCTAGATGGCGGGCGTGACAACGACTACTGAACCCATGACACAGGAGAGTCAAGACCTGAAGTGAGAGTGATGAAGATATGTTACACTCACTTGCCCGGTAATCTTGTCCTTCTCTATCGATATAAAATTCAATCCTTCGTCGAAATGCATCTCCCCAAATGTCGCTTTTTTGATCATCCGATGGTTGAACTTGCCCTTCACCTCCATCATAAGGAGCAACATGTGATTATTTGATCGACCGGGGAACAGAATCTTGCCAGTGTAGAGCTCATACAATGTGCAACCGACAGACCACATGTCGATAGCCGTATCGTATGATAATCCAAGGACTGGTCGTCAGTCAGACGTCAAAAAAGCAAATGCGGCCACTGACTGATCTCAGGAGCACGGTAGAAGCGTGATACGAGATATGGAGTTATTTCGCCATCCACAACGTCTGACGCACTTCCTAAATCACAGACTTTCAAAGAAGCCTTGTTCTCAGTAACCTAACTCACGTCAGCGACATCCTTGATCTGCCTTTTCGGATCACGCAAGTATAACTCGCAACTCACCAAGATATTGTCAGGCTTGATGTCGGCATGCACAATGTTGCATTTTCGCATGAGGGAGAGTGCGAGGAGCATCTGGTGTGCGTAGGCGCGAACAGCTCGCATGTTCAACCCAACATCTTTGCCAAACCGCTTGATGACATCGCGAAGGTTCATACTGTGAGTCAGTAAGTCTGCCATACCTACTACGACACAGTCAAGATCATTCCTCCTGGATCTCAGCAAGCAAAAGCAAACTCACCTCAAGCTTTCCGTCACGATGCAAAGATGACCTCGGTGTTCAAATGTTCTTTCCAGTCGCAACAGATGCTTTCGATCCTCCGGGTCCGCATCGTTCAGTCTCTTCAATATCTGAGCTTCTTTCCGGCCCGCCACGTACCTAACAAGTCAGCTGCGTCGGCGGTCTAGTCAGAAGAGAACAACCTACATGCTTTCTTGACTGCGAATGACCTTGATGGCCACTTCTCTCCCGACCACATCCTGCCGTCGCTCCTGATCCACAGCCTTGAGCACCTTGGCCTTGACCACGCTCGAGAACATGCCTTTACCCAGATTGATCGTGACTTGATATCTTCCATCATCCAAAATCTCTCCAGGAGTGATCCGATAATACCCTTCTGGATCGTCCACATTGTCGACCATGGCCGGAGCAACGACTTTCGACTTCGGCTTTGTAATCACCTCTTGAACCTCCGAACCACTATCGACTCCTTGCCTCAAGCGTCGGATAGTCACCTTCCGCTTTTTCTTTTCCCTCTCCTCTCCACCAAACGCGGCGAACATGTCCTCCTCTTCCTCTTCCTCCTCAATCTCAATCTCTACCTCCTCCCATGAGTCCTGCTCTGCTTGTTCTGCCATTGGTTCTCCCACACCCTCCGCAACCTCATTAGCTTCTTGCAAGGCTTCGGCGTCCTTCAAGCGTTTCTCTCTATCTGCCACTCCCTCTTGGGTAGGGTCGTAGTCGGCTGCGGAGATCATCAGGTCTGCCCCGACACCGTTCTGTGTCTGATCGGGTAGCACACCCTCACCGCTAGGCCCGCTTGGCTTGGACAGGTCGAAATCATTGCCCATTGGGGTAGGAGCAAGAGAGGGTTCTTTGAGCGGAGTTACGGCGGTCGTGATGGACGTGGTACCAAGCTGTCTCATCATTGGTGTCACACCTGCAAAGGTCAGCAAAATAGGAATCTCCGTTATAGAAAACTCACCAGCAGTCGTATTCTGCCCCGTTCGCGTGCCTCCAGTGGTCACGCTGTCCGCCCCGGTTCCAACGACCTGCGCAGGCCCAACAACAGCCGCTGAGACGCCGACAGGCTTACCGCCATTCGCCTTGAACTTGGCCATTATCTCCTCTCGTTTTCTTCTCCTCTCCTCTAAGATCTTCTCCGGATCAACGACTTCTTCCAATACCACTACCGGTTCGTCATCTATCTCCTCCGCGATCTTCTTACTCTCCTTCGGTCGGGACTGTCCGATCTCGCGTTCGAAAACATTTGAATCCGGTCTTGTCAGAGGCACAGTCGACCTCGGGCCCGACGGTATCGCGACGGTTTTAAACCCTCTTGGAGGTGGTCCTGGAGGCTGCCGAGGTGGATGAGCATGACCGTTCGTATGAGCGGGTTGACTCGATGTCGACGAGCGTCTGGGGGAGCCGTAAGGGAGGGATACTGGAGGCTGTGGTGGCGAAGGTGAATCAATCCTGGAAATTTTGGCATCAGCTAAAAACAACGGTCAAAGTACTCGCCTGGTATGATACGCACTCGCCTTCCTCCTTTTCTTTGCTTTTATCTAGTCTTCTACGGTCAACATCAACCCTCCCATTTCGGTAATGGCGTGGATCCCGAGCAGGCTCACGCTCATGCTCACGATCATGGTAGTGTCCACGATCCCTCTCCTTATCTCTACTTCCTTCCCAACGGCTTGATCCACCATGACCATTCCTTGACCTGTCTCTGTCTCTCTCTCGGTCATAGTCTCTCCTATCCGACTCCCTTCTTCGGTCTCGATGGTCGTCATGCCGCCTTTCTCTCTCGCGGGAACGGCTGCGATGCCGTCTTGGCTCCTCGTCGTTGAGGAACGCATCGCGCCAGTCGCGTGGCTTGTCTCGTCTATCGCGAGAATCTCGATGAGAAGAGTGACGCGAGGGGGAATGGTCGAGGGGACGTTTTGTACCTGACATGAAGTCTGTGTGAGAACGATAGTACTACGGGTGTAATAGAAAGTTTACAGGTGTACAGTTTGGTAGTCCCTTTGGTTTCTGCCTTGTCTGAGACCGAACTGATATGAGTGAGCAAGCCAGGCAACGGGTAGAATATATCAAGTGTGAGAGCGAATGAAGTAGTTGCTAGTTGCTGAGTACGCTGTCGGTGATCCAGCCGTAATTCCGCGGAGAGATCGAACGTGGCACTTTAACCAAATCAGCTTCCAGCAGCAAAATGCATGCTAAATCGTCCACATCCCCTAGGGACTTACTATTCGTAGCCTACTGCATCATGCATCATACTACGTATACGCATATATGTCCGATACAGGCAGATGACAATGTGAATATGGTGCAAGAAGAGGCAAGGGATGTATGTCATGCGCTGGACGTTGCCAGTGAATGGAGGACAGTAACGTAGGATACAACGCACCCTGTCAAACGAAATCAGTCACGTCGTGTTCACATCCTTCATATGACTCTCACAATGACAGCCTCCGCATCCACCTTATCCCCAGTCCAAAGGGTACAGCTAGCTCATGATCTACGTCAGACCATACATGAGCTTCGTGACCGAGGTCTGCTCGTAGCTGTCAAATGGGCCTCCGAGCTTCTCTCCTCCCTTCCTAAAGAATACCGTTTAGCTCCCAACTTACCTTTCTCACCCCCACTCCAGCCTCATCAACAGGATCCAGGTTCATCCCCCATAACTCTGGTACCACGTCAATCCATGGAATTCCTCCCCTCTCCTGGTCCAGGCGCTTTCGACCGATCCATGGAAGCAGGTCCGAGTAGACCCAAAGGGCTCGATCCAGTTGACATTTTGGAGGAAGACGAGTTTCAATTGGCTAAAAGCTACTTTGATATCAAAGAGCTTGACAGAGTGGTGTTTGTACTTCGAGAAGCCAAGAGCAAAAGAGCTATTTTTCTTCGAATTTACTCGGCATTTCTCGTGAGTCACTCTGTTCATGCACTGAGATTGGCTTATAATGGACAGTCGGCTGATAGGAAAGCTCAAGAAGCTTTGCCTCATTTCCTGGATACTAAAGAAGAGCGATTCGCACTCTATCCCCCTCTGAATGCTCTGTTGGATGAACTAGCGGAAGATTCGGATCCCTACTTGACTTATCTGAGAGGTATCATTCATATGCGACTGGATCAGCGTAGTGCGGCTATCGAATGTTTTGTACAGAGCGTGAAGGAAAAACCGTACAATTGGAGTTGTTGGAGTCAATTGGCACAACTGATCAAATCACCCCAGATGGTATGTCGAGCCATTCTTTATATTCTCATCCTTTCTCTCCCGCCTCAATCTTACGCAAGAAAGATCTGCGTTTGTCCAACGTATGCGCGCAATACAGGGAGAAGACAGCGGTTCATTCATATTGATCATAAAGCTTGTCGAAATCAAAGAACGGCTCCCATCCTCACCAATGTTGACTTTCTGCGCTATCACCGTCATGCTCGACTTGCACACGGCGACGGATATGATCATGAACATGATTGATGAACTCCTCGAGATTTTCCCTCACAGTATACACCTGCAATCACAGGCTGCGATGGTGTATTATCACATGCGAGGTGAGTGACTATTCTTTTCCACTATGACCTTCCGCGGCAGCCGTCTTGTGATCCTTCGTGTCCTGTATGGAGGTTGGTATCGGATTACCACATCATGTCAATGGTGTCGCTGATGAGAAAGACTTCGAGACTGCCGAAAAACAGTTCGACGCGGTACACCGGATAGACCCTTATCGAATGGACGAAGTGGACATATATTCCAACATGTTGTATGTGATGGATAAAAGAGCCAAGTTGGGCAAATTGGCCCACGAGTACGCGGAGATAGATCGAAATCGTGCGGAAGTTTGTTGTCTAATAGGTGTGTGGGAATTTCTAACATCGGCACCTTCATCCTTATACACCTGCCTATATTCCCCTGTCCGCTCCAAGAGTCGCAATCAAGAGATTTGACTGACCTTGACAGGAAACTACTACTCTTCCCGCGCAGATCACACGAAAGCTATCATCTATTTCAAAAGAGCCCTAATGCTCAATCGCGAATATCTTCCGGCGTGGACATTGATGGGACATGAGTATGTAGAACTCAAGAACTCGCATGCGGCTATCGAGGCGTATCGTAAGGCAATAGGTCAGCTTCTATGTGAATAGGTCTTCAACATGCTTATGAGCAGATGTCAACGCTAAAGATTATCGAGCGTGGTATGGACTTGGTCAGGCGTATGAACTGCTCGACATGCCAATGTACGCCATCGAGTACTACAACCAGGCGACATCGTTACGGCCCAACGATTGTCGAATGTGGACAGCGTTAGCTACGGTGTATGAGGGGTTACAGCGGTATGTTTCATTCCTCGATCATCTGTTTACTCCCTAGACTGACTATCAGACTTCCGGACGCTATTCAAGCTCATAATCGAGCATTACTCGGTGCTGACTCTCTTCAAACCCCCACCATACTTCAAAAACTCGCCTCACTCCATGTCACCCTCGCCCAAGCTCACGGAGAATCACACTCTGCCGAGAGTGTTGAATATCACAAGAGGCTTTTGATCCACGGAGAGCAGAGTGGGACTAACATATCGGAACTGGTCGAGAGTTACATGGCCGTTGCGGAATGGGAATTACGCGGTTTGCCTTCTACCAGACAAGTGGTCGTGGGAGTGGGGCATGGACGGACGAACAAGACAGAAGGGGATTGGGCTTTGGCACAGAGGTATTTGGAAAAAGTATCTCAGACACATACTACCTTGAGGGAGAAAGCTGAGGAGTTGTTAAGATTGTTGAAGACAAACGAGTTGAGACGTGTTTGATAAGAGCCATGCAGAGAATTATGACCTCACCTTTCTACCTTGTTCGGTATATAAAAAACTCGATCCTTTGAATTGTTGAAGCCTTCCTAGTAAACTTCGCCACTGACTTTAGTCCTACTCGCTCAAACACTTGACATTCACTTGTTTCTTCTTTCCTCACGATATACACCAAGTCAAGAAGATGAACTGCGATGAAGATATACACTATGAAGAACTCCAAGACGTTCCTGATGAAGTTCGTACACGGTTGTCAGCGGGGGCAGGAGGTAACGTCAATCTCTGGAAGTATATAGATCAGAACAAGTAAGCTTAAGCCGTTCTCGTTTATAATGACCTTATCCTTGTCGTTTCCCCCCATTCTACCCTCCCTACTTCTAGAATCGTATCCCACCATTGTAAATATTTCGTTGTACTTGTGAATCCCAACTTCTCACTGGTCTAGAATCTGGGAAGAGATGTCAAGTTTGGATAAAAAGGAAAGATTTGACTGATGACCAAGCGTTACAGGTGTCAACCTTCTCAATCCCGATTCAGCACCTTGGGTCATTAAGACTTGGGATCAAAGATTAGATGAAGAGAAATTAGTAGAATCGGGAGTTGATGATGATGTGAGTGATTTTACTTAACATATAACTTTGACCTACAAACCAGTCTCTCACACTTTTACTTCTGACAAAGCTATCCTATTTCACAACTGTCTCATTCTTCTTCATCGTCCTCATCAAAAGACATCAAGTACTCTTTGACTAATCGAAATCCTATTCTACACGCTATTAATATGGAAATAGGACTATCAAAATATGTCAAAGCATTAAAATACTGACATCCCAGCTGATCCTTCATATACCATTCACATCATCTCTACGACTTCGTACTCTTCTACTACTCCCTCCTCCCCCTTCTCACCCACATCGATCATCCCGTTTGAGAATATACGTAAACTTACCTCATTGTCCAGATTTCGTAGAGTTGGAAGGAATGAGAGCTGTAATGGATTTAGATGTATCTCAACCTCTGAGAGAAAACAGAGGAGCGGATGGAAGAAGAGATATTGAAGAATGGGGATTAAAAGTTCAAAAGATGGCAAGTGTACATAGTGTTACTTTATTATTTGTGAGTGAATCTTAGGTCTCCCTCAGCTCATATATCCCTCCACACTTCGTTACATAGATATTAACTTTTAAATATCATGACAGCCTCCCCCTTTCATCAATATCAATATCTACGAAAATTGATGTCATCCATGTCTATACCTTACATTTCGTAGGAAAAACACCTACCATTCCGGATACGTAGAGTCATTCGTGGACCGAAAGGTTTATGGTGTTCTCTCTTACGAGGAAAATATGAACGAAGTAGGTTTTTGAAAGGACCAGCTTAAATCGGAGGGTAAGAAGAATCAGTATGTTGACATCTTAGTCCGAAGCAATCACATCACGTCGTTCTGCAATATACTACGTCGGATTCAAAGGTGACGCCAAACAATTACTCATGGATATTTCAAAACTCGGCCAGGTAGCAGCAGAAGATAAAGCGGATAATCCAGTGGATGAAGTGACGGAGAAGCGGGCTGCGGGGAATACGACCATTCGTTGAGTCGTACTTGAAGTCAATCGTCTTTCTGAACAACCACCTATCAGTCTTGTCAACCCGATTGTATGAGTCTTGTACATAAAGGGGAATCATCTCTCCTGACAAGTTGTGATCTCGATATTACCTCTTCCTTCGATCCGAGTTGGTCGGGTCAGGCTGCCGAACCACGGTCGTTGTAAAGCCACAAGCCCGCGGGGGGTGAAGCATAAATGGAGTCGAACAGAGAAGAGGATGGGGTCGGATTGTCAATGTGATGGGAACGAAGATGATCCAGATGTATACTATGAGATCATTACGGTCCTATTAAGGAGAACATTCAAGTCTCGATGAAGAATCATATATGTCATATGCATCTCGAGCTAAAGCACCAAGTGAAGAAAAGTGTTTAACACGATGAAAAGTGGTTATTGATTATTGATACAAAAGATGTGGTAACGCCGTGCTTTGCCGTTTTTTTCTTTCTTTCTTCAACTTGAAGTGTGGTGATGCAATGAATCAATCTTTTGTTGGTGGAAGTGAGATTCCACGAGTAAAACTGTATGTCAGTGATCAGTGAATTTACAATTGGGTCACAACTCTCGCTCCACCATCATCGTCCATTGTACGTTTACTATCTCCTACGGCATGACTTCCATAAGGGAATTGACGCTTGTGAAGAACAATCTGTGAATGGAGCTCTGAGTGAGGTCTGAGGACAGGAAGATGACAAAAACTCACTCTCTCAACAAAACCTCCCTGGCCAAAGTATCATCCTCATCCGGTAATTCCACAGGTGGTAAACTGTTTCTCAATCAGTACCTCATCCCATCAACTTCTCAGAAGATATTTCACTCACTTTGCTCGAAGACGTTCAATGGCCTGCCATCTCGATCTCCAAGGAGTTATATATTCAGCTTGACTCATATCTGAAGCATCCCTAATATGTGTGAACCTCGCCGCCATATCATTCGCCAACTGAGCTATCTGTCTGACCAAAATAGGTAACGATCGACGACTGACGACTTTACCTTCTCCCAAAGGTGAAAAATCTGGAATTCCAGGTGCTCTCTGCAGTGTTACAGTGAAGAAATCACCACCATATTGATCTTCCGGGACTGAGGTGAGAGCGGTAGCAGGGGAATGAGGGGTTATGATGATATTGATAAGGTTGAAAGCTGTTTTGATAGTATCGAAAGCGAATATACCTCCAGAATCGTTATATACGATTTTAACAAAATCATTACCTATCAAACGTTTTTTATTATTTTGAGTAGATGTTTCAAGGTTTGGCATCATGGTGACTGTATGATAAACCGTTTGAGTTAAATCGTCCCACCAAGCATAAGCGTATTCTCCATCGGAATCATCTTCCGTATCTAAACCACCGACGGAAACGTCTACTTGTCCTTTCAGTCGGAGGATACGACCTAAACCTTGAAGAAAGTCGAGATAAAGAGGAGAACCGTCGATATTGGATAAAATCTCATCCTCGGCGATTTGACCAGGAGCTACATATATAACAGCGATTTTCATCGTATCGATCACAGGAGTGTATCCGATGTTTTTCAATGCCCGCATATACTTTTCTTCAGACGGTATGATACGTCCTCGAGGAGCATCAAGTGACGAGTAAGGATATGCGGAGAGTAGTTGTAAGAATACATAGGCAGGTTCAATGGCGACATCTTTACGTCGTTGTGATGGAGTGGCACCAGACCAAATATATCCATGTTGAGAATCTCGATCGAAATCCTCAGGGGAAGGAACGGATGATTTGACATTGACGATTTTCTTCACTATGTCCTCTGACGAGACCTTTCCGATCTGCTCTTCAGTCTCGGCACCGGCTATGGACAAATCGTTGGCGGTAGAAGCTTCTTCTGTCAATGGTCGCAGGATCGTCCGATTGGCCATGAGAACAGCAGGTAGGGTCACCAGGTCGGCATTGGCTTCTCCTAAATCGAGCAAGGGTACATTCTCCAATTTTCCGGTCTGGAGTATGGTTCCTGTCGGTCTGGTGATTTCAATCCTTGTCCACCCACTTCGAGCATTGACCCATATAGTCACAATTTCCCTCTCCAACAGCCAGCTCTGTTTCTTGATCGCCTCCTCGTTTTCGTCCGACATGACCAAATCGCCCAAGAAACTCTTGGCCGGTTGAGGGTCGGCATTGCCGTACGTATACCTAGCCAGCCAGTCAAAACATACTTCCGCCTTTTCGTCCACAGCCGTCCGTCTCGATTTGGCCTGCACCAGTCGTTTCACGATATCACTCACGTACAAGTGTCGTTGTGGGAGTTTTATAGCCATGAACCAGACGTAGATAGAGAAATAAGCCAAATCAATCACCTGCTGTGATAAGGTGAACTCTTGTCTATCTCCAGCGGGTTGCTCGGAACGCGCGTTGTGTTCAGATATGTACCCTGTAGCGACAGCGAAGACTAGACGGTAGTGATCCTGAGTAAAGTTCTTGAACAATTGTCCATGACGACAGACGGCGACCAGAAACTCGAGAATATGAACAGCGATGGCGGTGGTAGAAATGATGTCTTTCATCCGTTCGACGATGGCTAAGAGATGTCGACCGAGATAAGTATCGAGTTCATACACACAAAGGGTCAACGCTTGAATGACAGGCTTGGACACCTCTCGTCGACCTTGTAAACCCTCCGCAAAAGCTTGGATCAGAAGATCATTCTGTTCTCGACTGAGGATCGAGCTGTAGCTGATAAGAATGGACAGGGATTGATACGCGACAGCATTGATCTTGATGCGAGTGATGAACGATGGAACGTTGAATCGTTTTTCCCATGGAAGAGAAGTAGACATAACACCCTCGCACAGAGCTTCCACCAAGGCGCGTACCTCTGTGGCGGCACGAGCACCATGGAAGAACGGTTTGTTGCGAAGTTGCAGCGGTAAGAAACAAAGTACGTAAGAGACCAATTCCCAATCATGACTGCGGATGATCCCATTGAGTACTCTGAGATACTCTGAGACGGGAAGCCACACACCTTCGACGGGTGGGGAAGCTTCGTCTCGTAGAGATGGGAAGTTGGGGTTGTACGTCGTCATCCCCTCGCTGGGGAGTGCGTCCGGAGGTAGCTCAAAGATAGGTGGGTCTGGGATGAACCATAGTGGGTTGTATGATACCGGTTCTGGTCCTCGAGTGATGGGCGGTTGCTTAGATCTGCTCCTGCTGCGATGACCTTCGTCTCGGTTCCGAGAGGCTCGACCTCTTTCTTCGTTATTTTCTGAACGGCTCGGACCAGCAGGGGTACGAACACGTCGCGTATCGGGGAGATCCATCGTAGCATCTCCCTGTCTTGTCCTGTGCAGGATTTCGGCAAATGGCATGGCGGCAATGTCGATTCTCCTCCGTATGAAGATTCGATGCTTTCCATCCGCTCGAAGACGCATGAGCCATTGCAGTATGATTAAACGAGCTCTTGGACATCTGGCCGGTACCGCTGAAGACGATGCCGATGCTTCTAGAGATGAACTCGTCATGGGGAACAGAAGTCCAAGGAGATCCCGATAGATGGTGATGCAACGTGTCGATGCCGGGGTTCGAGCCGCCTTGACTAGTGATCCGGGGGAGCTTGCAGACGAGAAGGCGAGACGAGTGAATATAGCAATGAGCGCCACTACAGCATGTACAGACTTGCAAGTGGAATGTGGAGGTTTGGTTCGATGTCCCGTCGATGGCGGAGAATCTGTTCGACGCGAATTGTCTAGCGATGCCATGGTGGCCGATATTGATGGTAAGTCGGCCGTCTTACTCTGAGGTGACAGAGACAGTTGTGCTCGAGCTGCTGCTGCTTTGGTAGATCGTGATCGGTTCAAATCGGTCGAACCGAGCTGAGGACTGACAACTGTCGAAGAGGGGGGAGATTGCGTTCTAGTTGGATCAAGTTCACCTTTGCAAGGTGTTTGTGCCGCCATTCGAATGATGAGCTTTCTGATAGGATGGAAGCTACCACCGGCCGCGGCTTCTTTTACACTGTCGCTCGGTAGAGGCGCGGCATCTTCAGCAACGAGCATGGGTGTGCTCATAGTTGCTCGAGCCCGTCGACGTTCTTCGTCCCGTTCAAGAGTTTCCGCCACTGCGGCCGAGACCAGAACATCAAGTGCCAGTTTTTGGAAATCTTCATCTTGTGCGTCCACCAGGACTTGTTCCAAGAAAGGAACTATCACTTGGTCGACGTATTCGGACCGATACTCCGGGAGATCTTCAGCATAGGCATAGACATCTTTGAAGAGGAAGATGGCAAGTTTTTGGCGGGTGGCAGGGAGGTTTGAAGACGTCAAAAAGAAAGCTTTTATGAGCTTCCAGATATTTGGTATCCATCGCTGATGATGTGGCAAACAAAGACATTCGCGTTGATAATATTCGACGACGATACTTGCGGTCGGCTCGTCCAGGTAGATCGATAATTCAAGGAGGAGCTCAATGTACTTGGGGTGATAGAAGGGGAGTGCATCGCTGGTCGATGGACGCAAACGGTTAATGGCAGAGGGCATTTGTCGGATGATGGAGCTCATAATGTCGACAAGGGGATGAATGGCATCCACCTGTCTTGTGAAAAGAGCGTCACTTGCCAATTGCTCCTTCCTTATCCGTCAGTGTCGGTCTGATAGAACGGTAGTTTGACGACATACCTAAGATCGGATATAACGGGGATCATGTTCAGCAGTAGCTCACAAGCTGTTTGACCTTCAATCCAGACATCTCCGGGCCGGCGTGAGTTTGTGACATCCTCCTCCAGCCATGATAGATGATCCTGCAGAAATGCAAGTATTTCATAGTCTACCGGCTGCCATCTGGCGCGCCCACCCTGTTGATTCTCGCCAGGAAAACGAGAAAAGGACTGGGCAGCCTTGAGGGACGGTAGCAGAGAAGCGAGCGAGAGAACGATAGTACTGTTGGGATCATTGTCCAAGCTGGGTAAGAAACGACGAGAGGCACTGTGTGTCAGCTGACATTGGCTTGACAGAAGAGGAACTCACACGACTGCACCACGGGTCACTTTACGGTCTTCGGAGGGCATTCTCGCTGCGTCGGAGACAGAAATGACGACCCTTCGCCCAGCTAAGATATTGCGTATAGCCTGCTCGCATCGCCTTCCACCTCTGGAACTCGTCACGACGACGAGTAATTGTGTAGCTGCAGCCCAGCCGTAGTCTGGCATGGTGTCTTCTTGATCTTGACCGAAGGCGAGGCACAATAGAGCGACGGTTTTCTCAAGATCGGTATCTCCGATCAAGGATTCCGCGGCAAGGGTCTCGACGAAGAGGCAGAATGATGGCAGGATCATCGTCCATTTGAGGGAAGACTGCATGGGAGCCTGAGGTGAGAATGAAGATCGTACGGAGGGAGAGGGTACTGTGAAGCCCGCAGCTACTGGAGGGGATGTGAGGCCTGACGTGGATGGTTGTCGAGGAGTGTGGCGACTATTACCAGGTGTTCCGCGTGAAGAAGTCGTGGTCTGTCTGGAACGGCTCGTTGAGGATCGGGATGGATGTTCAGAGCCAATGGGGATATTGGCATTCAATTTAGAAGGTGAATTCAGCGTGGTGGAAGCAGGTGAGTTACGTCTGGTACTCGTTGTACTCGCTGCAACACCAAGAGAGACCTTCTCGTCACCTACAGAAGCGGACGCGGATACACCACACCATAGCAGATCAAGCATGGGTTGGATGATACGAGTGTAGTCCTCGGATGTGAATAAAATGATATTCTTGGAGATGATTCCACAAAGGAGATCAAAGATTGCTATGATTGCCTGAGCGACTGTGGCGGGTTTAAGTGGACCATAAGGTTGAGCAGAACCTAGTGACGGCTGAAACCAATCTACAGGTGGTTCATTCCGTTTCCCGCACCAGGATATCCATTCATCCGAGAGATTGGGGAGTAATCGAACTAGATAGCCAACGATTCCGGTTGTGTATCGTACATCAGCTCCATTTTTGGTGAGCGCCTTGAGAGCGCCTATTTTTACGAAGATTTGGTCCACATCCACGATTGAGTTCGAGAGAGTGATGACCTGATAAACAGCGGGGATAGTGAGGTACGGTGTGTCAGGCGATGCGTCGATCAGTGAAGGGGGAGGGGGTGATGCTCCGATCAGAGCCGCTAGTAGTCGGATTGCTGAAGTGCGTAGAGTCGTTGACTGAGACGACCTCTCTCCGGCGAGATGTATGGCAACTTTATACAACGCATCGATTTTGTTATGCTCAATTCTGGGATTGAGCTTGGAAGAGTCCGTCAACCCAAAAATGTCCTCATTGTCGATGTATAGATTGGCTATCCAGACCGCAACTGCTTTGGCATTTTCTGCCAGTTCGTCCGAACTCGCTTCCACATCCTGTAGGATTCGTACGGCTTCGTCGAAATCGAAAGGCGGTGGGGTGGGAGGCCGAGCTTGTTGTTCCAGCAGTATGGTTGCTCGAGAGGATTCAGGTGACCTTCTTGTCGAAGCTGATCTTTCTGCTGAGTTATCGGTGAGCTTTCGTGTCTCGCTCGAGCTTGATGATCTGGAAGATGCATTGGCTGGACGGGTGATGCCAAATATCATGGGGAGGAATCCGCGGGCACTCAGGCCAGGACCCGGTGTGGAAGCTGGCGGTTGGGTTGACGGAGGGGGAGGAGGGGGATGCTCAGTCCCTTGACCGATGCCCAATGCTGAAGCACGACGTTCACTCATCTTGTCTCGGTGTGGCATGATGCAAGATGATTGAAGCGAGAAGAGGTGGCAAGTGAAGGGGTTGTACGGGGTGCCGGAATGTAGCGCCTGAGTGATGTCAGCATTGCCCAACTAGAATCAATTATCGTGAATTCTCTTTGAACCTGATATTATGAGATGCAAGGACGAGAGTGATATGAATGTAGAAAGGAAAGAGGACGGACCGAGCACCTCGGGGGGTCGGAATTCTTTAGCGCGGTGGGCGTATCATGATCGCATAGTAAGCTGCTGCACTCTGCGATTTGTTGTTAATGAGCTGTGATTGTGAGAGTATGTGGATAGTCGAAAGATAAGAATAGCAAGTGACAAGCAGAGATAAGAGGTACGTATGTGAAGGATAGTTTTGTGAGTACGAGGTATATGTAGAGTTAACCGGTGATGTGAGGAGAAGCAGGAGATTTCTATAATGAAATTTGCTCCCGCTTTCTTCCGAGTCGATGATCGTGTAGATCGTGCATCCTATGGTCTCAACATGGCGAGCACTCTACATCACACCATGGACATTACAACCCTTTGAAGGCTTTGGCTACGACCGTAATGCGTTCACTGTGGGCCCAGATACCTTGTCTCATTCTCATTCTCAAGCTCGCCTCACTCCCAATCGTGACCGCATCTATCTTTTCCGATCCAGTGCTTTCGTATTGCAAATGTGAGTTGAAACAAAGTCGCACCATGTTCGCTCACCGCACCAGGCATATGCTTCTCAAACTCGACCATCATTCCTCTCTGGCATCCGTCAGACCCATCGAAACCATGTCTATCATGTACAAAGCAGTTTTGCATCGACCAAAAGCTACCAATATGTAGGGGTGAGCTGCGCTTTACCCTGACCGGCGCCGGATGACTGATAGTGGTAGACGCTGAGGTGCCGGAGCTCGACACAGATGTCGGGACCGGTTTAGAGGGTGATGTGGAAGCTAGATGTTTCAGTGAGTTGTTCCCGTCTTCCTTCGTCATTGATTAAAGAGGAACAACGTTGATATGCAGAACGTGATTCGCCTAGAGATCAACTTATAGTCACATTCTTCTTGTTGACCGTCATCGGTCTATTGCTGTACGCTAGTATACGCGCCAGGCAAGCTTGTGTTTCAGCACGCAGTACAATCCTCTGATCATTCAGATTACAAAAGGCCATTGAGAACCGCGGTCGACCAACAGATTTGAGGGAATGGTCAGAGGTGAGCGTCTCCATCCCGATGTGGGACGAAAATCCTGATGTTATAGGCTTTACTACCCGAGCCATTGCATCCATTCTCTGCGAGTTTGTTATCCCGAGTGCCCGGTCGAGGACGTGGCGGTGCACGTACTGGCGGTGTCCTTGGAAGAGGGGATATGCAGGAAGCGAGGGGAAGTAGAGGTTACGCCCCGGTCAGCGTTGGCAGCTGAAGGGATAGTGCATAGACTCGACGTATCATCATTGTATCATAAACTTTCAATCTGGCGTGGTGGACATGGATGCTACTAGATTGGAGCCCGACATGAGACAAATAATCATACAAATCGGAAGCTAAGCCTGCCTTTGAGAGTGTCCAATCCATCATGCGCTACGACCTCTGACTGTGCATTCTTGATGTTGTTTCATAAACTCCATTGCTTTCTCGATTGAACATTTCACTCCCGCCCTCGATTTCATTCCTTCATTTGACATTTGACCCCTTTGTATACATTTTCCATTCCCGTCGCAAGTCGCTACAAGTCGGATCGTAACGACGGTCCGCGCGTGAGGAACAGGGATAAGCTACTTAGCTTACACGACACGTCGCTAGACGACCGACTACTCCTTTCCTTCTCTTCACCTTGTTACTCCTTATTAACGTTCCACCGACTACTCATCATTCATCTTTCCTCCTTACCCACTCCATCATGTCAATGACTCACGACCCCGATCCAAATGTCAATCAAACGAGATTCACCATAGCCGATTACACTTACGATCAAGACGAGCCAGGACCGAGTTCACGACCATTTCCAGACATCACCAACATATCCACCGTACAACCTTCCTATCAAAGACCCCCGGTGGGTCGAAACGTATCTCAAGCTAGCACAGTTGGCACTCTAAGGCTTCATCAACACGATCCCACTCTTCCAGTCAGTTCATCTCATACAACGGGACGAAAGAAGATCGTTGAGCTGACAAGAAACAGATGGATCATAACATTCTTGGAGGTACTGAACTCAGACCTTTACCTTCTTTAGGCATTGAATATTCTCCTTCCACCTCACCAACAATTTTACATCCTTCTACCGTTCCTTTACCACCTCTGATTTCACCTAGCGAGCATATCGGTCATAGCATTTATCCGTCAGAAGGGACTGATGCTGAGCTGGGTCAAAATGGTGATGCCAGTAGTGATAAAGGGTTCAAAGCTGGGTATGTTCCAGAGACTTATGAATATCCAGAGCAACGGAGTAGATCGAAAGTGGACAAGTGGGAGTGGGGTAGACGATGGTGGAGTTTAGGGATTGAGAGTTGGGCTTGTCGTTGTTTGTTAGCGGTGGTGATTCTGGAATCTCTTATCGATTTGTCCATTGAGGTGGGTGCTAGTACATTCTGACAATCATCTCCTTTCCCTCATGATGGCCTCTTCCCGCCACCACATCAATTCCAGCTTGTGTGCACTTTGGCGACTGTCGTGTCACCCAAGTTGGTATTGAAGTCTCGTTGGAGTGAGGAGATGCAAAAAACAATTCTGATCTCACAGGGAAACATCTTATGGCGTTTCAATCAAGAAGCTCAATCATCCAATGTCTCCTTATTAATCCTCGAAAATAAACGTCGACTACCCGTCTATTTGGTCATATTCGGTCTCGCCCATCTTTGGCAATTAGTCCTCACTATCATCGCTGTCAGAACTCGTAACACCATCCAAGCTATCGCAGTGACAATGTTCAATTTTGCATTCCTAGGTTATGCCGTCATTGAGATTTTCGAGCTTCGTCAGATACTCGGAGACGACTTGAGTGATAGTTTGACAGATATGGAAGAGGATGAAGATCATTCTTCCCTATTGACAGTCCCTTTGAACGTTTTGACGGCTGTTGTCATTGCTGTGGTAGCAGTTGGATGTTGTCTTCTCGTTGGACTTTCTATAAAGCTGAGAAAAGAATTTGGGTCAGTGCTTCACCCACTTCACACATTTGTCTCTCCTAAAAGACGTAACAAATGTCGGTTTTCTCAAATTTGCTTTTTTCAGAGATGGGAACGGGACGATATTGTATATGGTAGGATTTTTTTGGCTGACGAATAGTTGGGAACGATATCGATTTCTTGGTGCAGACTTACAGATCCGCAAGTTGTACGCTCGATTTCAAGTGTTTGAATGTATTTGTTATTTCTCCGCTTTCTTTTGCGCTGGGTTTGGAATACAATTCATCTGGCTTGGTGAGTCATCATTTGTGATAAGTCCATTCATCTCTTTCCCTTTTCGTTATACCTCTATACAATCTTAGGTCACATACTCAGGTATAAGTTGAACTCTGTCAAGAGATATGGACTGACCATTAGTCCTTCAACCCACCGATGCGGAATATATCGTCACTTGGATCATGTTTCCCTTGTCTATCATGTTCCTTGTGGTCGGAAGATTTGCAGCGAAATACGAGAACAAATATGCCATGGTATGTTGATTTATTCATTCCCAACTTACTTCTCGCCCTTCCCCCGTTGAACACTTCCTTAGACCCAATTCAGAAACTCTCTCTCACCCACCTAAGAGTAGTCATCCACATCACTGTCTCTCTCTCTCTCGGTGACGAGGAAATAGTTCATACTAGTCTAAAAAACAAAAGTTTCATGTTTTTGTCGGGAGAATGTCAGACGATCGTAGACGAGAAGAATACTGACACAAAGGCCGCTTTCATGTTCGGTATCATCCTAGGATTAGCTTACTTCATTTACAAACTCATTCGTGTATGGCAACAAACCAATATCTATTCAAACGTTACTAGATCTCTTACTCTTTTCGATATATTATCTTTACTATCTCTATTACTCTGTATGGCATTCGGTATCACCGTATGGAAAAACTTCGGTAAAGGGTTAAAACAAGCTAGTAAGTTTTGGTTACTTGAATTGATGAAAGAAAAGAAAAAAAGTTGAAAGTTTTAGTGCAATCGCAAAAGAAACCAAATGCTCCTTCTCCTTTATCCTGGAGATCAGGTAATAAATCTTCTGAGAAGATACAAGGAGAGAAGATTGAGATGGAAATTCCCAGGAGGATATCTATAGATTGAAGGAAAACCCTACTGGTCAGGTTGAAGGATCTTGTTGATGAGATGTATGATTGTGACACTGTCTGTATGTTCGTGAAGGTTTCAAGTTATAAACATTCAGTCGGTGTCGAATATTGAGTACCACACTAACGACATGATTCTCACACAAACACAACTGCTGCATGCCGCCTTTACAAACTCAGGTATCTTCCTTCTGTCATTTCCCTTCGAGGTATTCGAGTAGGATCTTGCGTTACATATGAATATGTGTGGGAGTGGGTGTGTGTATAAGAGAGTTGTCCTACATCGCATAACTGTAGAGTACATTCCAGAATAGCAATTGATAAAACGTCTCATGTAAGGTGTATAATGCATTGGGTATAGATCATGATTCAAGTACACCGTCGTATACACACACTACTCGTACTATCGTTTCTTTGCCATTTTGATTTGTCTAGCAAATCTATTGAATTTTCTATTATCCGCTTGTATCCTAGAAACGTTTCTCTGTTCTCCTGAACCTTGTAAAAGGTTAGAGACCGGTACGATAGTATATTGTACATCCTGAAATTTATCAACACCGATATTCCCAATATTTCGAGGAAAAAAAAAAGAGAAAGAGGACATACTGTATTATTCCTAATTCTGACACCTCTCCTACCTTCATTCTCCTTAGTAGCGGCCTTTGCGTCGAATCTTTTCGGAAGAACTTTGATACGTTCCCTAACCACTTCTTCATCTTCATCAGTCACTTCGTCTAATTCAGTTTGACCTTGACGTGTTGTTTCGGTAGAAGTGAGAGGGTTGAGATTGAGAGTAGTAGGACGTTTGATAATTGGTCTACTCCACATTTGAACGAGATTATCTGCTTGACGATTGATAAGAGGAGTGACTCGTTTAGTTTTCGTATAGAATAAAACGATGGGACCTAGACGACATTCTTTTAGGATTTGAGTGTCGAGATCCATCTGAGATGTCAATCAAGTTTTCATGACCTACTTCGATGTATATATATCTCATCCCAGATACTGACATCGATCTCAGAATAGTGGGAAGTTTTGTATAAGAAAGTTGCATACCTTGGGTAAAACTTCAAAGATAGCTTTCTGTATACCTACTGCTGGTAATGCTCCAGAAGGATAAATGGGTTCTAGCCATACTCTCACAGCATCCAGTACTTGATTGTCGGTGATAGCCTGTGTGAGTGTTTGACTGATAATTATCAGCCTGGAGTCTCTCGTGTGAAGGTTGAGTTGAGATTGAATAGCCAAAACTTACTTTCTTAATACAGACATGACTTCATCAAGCATCGCTAATTTAGCAGTTGCGGGAAGTTTTGCATCGTTGGAAGCTTTGTCCTTTGTCCCGCTGCGGCTAACATTCGATCCCGAAGTCTAATACAGATACTTTCATGGTATTCGTCGAGAATCTATTCATCAGAGACCTTTCTTTGATTGCTCAACACCTCACACTGAGGATGTAAGAATGGCATCTATGGGCTGTCTCATATGAAAAGATTGTTTGATAAATTCGAGATGGGGAATAAGAGAAACCCACATCAACATCCTCGCCCTTCCTCTTACGTCGAGTATTCTTGGGTTTCTTCCCAATAGCGTCTATTCTGGCTTCTAATGCCATTCGTCTCTCTTGTATAATCAGCCTTGTGTCCTCATTGATGCATGGAAGGGACGAAGAAAGAAAAGGAACTCACGGGTGGCTTCATCATAAACCGGTTGTTCCTCTTCTTCCTCCTCTTCTACTTCAGCCCTATTCTCTTTCTCTTCCCTTCTTTTCTCCTTCTTCTCCTTCCTCCTCATCTCTCTCTCCTCCCCGTCCTCACCAGCGACCT
Source organism: Tremella mesenterica DSM 1558 (assembly GCF_000271645.1). Taxonomy (NCBI): domain Eukaryota; kingdom Fungi; phylum Basidiomycota; class Tremellomycetes; order Tremellales; family Tremellaceae; genus Tremella; species Tremella mesenterica. The sequence continues at coordinate 2,931,297 of NW_006711225.1, forward strand.
TCTTTTTCTTCTTGAACTTTGGAATCTTAGCTGGTGTGGTCGCTGTAGCCGGCACGTACACGTCACCTGCACCTTCTTCTTCTTCTTCCTCATCCGCATCACGGTCGTTCACAATAGGAGCTTCTACCTCAGCTTCATCCTCATCATAGTCATCCACATGTGAAGTTGCGTCCTCAACGACAGGTTGTACTGGTCGCGGCGGGAAGGCGACCTGACGTCGGGGTTGATCATCTTCTTCCTCTGACAATTCATCGTCAGAATCAGCACCGAACACTTGAGCGTAGAGATCACTTGTGGTGGATGTCATTGCGCGAGGTTGTACGGGTGGCGAAGGTGAAGCAGACATTGTGAATGTTGTTGTTGAGAATTGAAATCGCGGTCTATAAAGGGCAAGACATGGATTCCAGTGGAAAAGTGATAAGGGTGTGGTGAATGATGTGGCATTTCCTCCCGGTGGGGCCGCACCGAGCAGCGGGGCGCCAACCCTTCTCTCGTCCCACCCACCATACACTGTAAGTACGAAAATTGTCCACCGCTATCTGTAGCCATTCCATCATCCTCTCCCACCTACCCGAAATAGCAGGGTCCCAACAGTTTGAACATTATCCCAGACCTCTCACAAAAGCCTAGTACTCGCCATGGGCCTCCTGGACCATGCTGTTCAAAGTGAGTAATTCCACTCAATCGCCGGGAAATCAGCTGATCACTGACAGTCCTAACCCACCCAGTCAGTAGACTTGCGCATACACAAGTAGTCACACTGACCCCGTAGAATGAGTTCCGGGCTATGATTCATTTCAAAATCTGGCGTGACGCTCGAGACATCACAGATCCGAAGGAGTATGCCACGACAGGATATGATCGTCCCAGTATGAGAAAATGCTGGGAGTTTTTGGATAGAGCCAGTAGGAGTTTTGCAATGGTCATCAAGGAACTTGAGGGAGATCTCGCTCGGACGGTGAGCTTGTACTTCCACAGCTCGTATCATCCCTATCCATCGCTTCTATCCTCACACCGCACGGTTGTGAGACGGCAGATGGGAGAAAGAGCGTAAACGACATACCTGATCTCAGGTTTGCATCTTTTACTTGGTCCTTAGAGCGTGCGACACTCTCGAAGATGACATGACGTTACCCAACAGCGTTAAACTTCCCATGTTGAGATCGCTATACCTCAAGCTGCACGAACCTGGATGGAACTTTGACGGTAGTGGGCCAAACGAAGCAGACAGGATGACATTAGCCGAATTTGATGTTATACAAAAAGAATTTTCCATGCTTGACGAACGGTAGGTGACATTCATGTTGTCTGTTTTTCGCATTTCTATTCGAGACTAATACCAGATATCAACTAGTCATCGAGGATATTTGCATGAAGATGGGCAGAGGAATGGCCGATTTTGCGGCCTTGGCAACTCCGGAGAAACCCGTGGCAGAAATCAACACCATGGCCGATTATGATCTTTATTGTCATTACGTCGCCGGTTTGGTCGGTGAGGGGTTATCTGGAATCTTCGCGGCTTCAGGAAAAGAAAGAGCCTTCATTGCCAACCAACTCACATTATCAAACTCGATGGGTATGATATTGCAAAAGACCAACATCCTCCGCGACGTAAAAGAAGATGTTGAGGAAGGAAGAGGCTTTTGGCCTCGTGCTATTTGGGGGAAATACGGGTTCGATTCTATGAAAGAACTCCTGGATCCTACGAGGGAGAAACAGGCTTTATTCGCAGCTAGTGAGATGACTTTGGACGCTCTTCGACACGCTACGGATTCTTTGGATTACCTGACGTTGATCAAGAATCAAAGTGTTTTCAACTTTGTGGCTATTCCACCAGTCATGGCTATAGCTACGTTGGAGAGATGTTACATGAACCCGAATGTACTAAAGAAGAATGTCAAGATCCGACGAGGTGAAACCATCCAAGTGAGTTGACTCGTAGATATTGTCATCGTAACTAAATTATCGTAGCTCATACTGCGCGCGACCAACCCTAGAGATGTAGCACTCATCTTCCGTTCGTACGCCAGGAAAATACATCAGAAAACAGCGAGAGATGATCCCAATTTGCTTAAAATGAGCATTGCATGTGGCAAGGTAGGTCAACCCTTAACTCCACCAATCATCACCCACCTCCCCCATATCATCCTTGATATGTCTGATGGGTAGACTGGACTCAGAGCTCACGACAGATCGAACAATGGACAGAACATCATTACCCTTCTTTCCTACAGATACGTATGCAAAATGGAGCCATCACCACCGTCATAGATGACAACTCGTCCGACGGTAGGGTACCTTTGTATCATAGAATCTCTAAACAGATTAAGGATAAACAAGATGAAGAGAAGAGAGAACAGTGGGTGGCTCAGATGGTCGATAAAGGTGAGTTTTCCTTGTTCAGCCATCCATTCTCCAAAAACAATCCCTCTGATATGTAAATCACCCCTTCACGCCCTCCCTGGGTTTGGTACACACCTTTCCCGAGTGGCATAGATAAATGATCAAAAGAGATACAAGATCTTCATGCTGATTGGGGTAGGTATCATCAAATCAAAAGAAGAGTATCTGGAGAGGGAGGAACAACGGAGCGTGTGAGGGAGATTGAAGATGCTCAGCCTTTCCCGTGGTTGATCGTTATCGGTGCTATCGTTGGCTTCATTGCGCTCATAGTTGCCATTTCTGGTGTGGTGTATTATCTCGTGGCTGTGACCTTCAAAGATGTGAGTCCGTCAGTCACCAATCCTATCCGTGCTTACTGACCGCCTGATGTGAGGATGGATTGGCTATCTGGCGGACCAAGGATCCGGGAGAGAAATTGGGATATGGATGCAAGACAGACTTGTTGAATGAATACCTCCAACGAGGATCTGACTCAGACATGTATTCTCATGGTGTTTCACTGATTGTTTCCAGACCTGCCCTAACGTCCCCGCTGGGACCGCTGATCGCTGACTCACTGATGCGTTCTAAGCGCATTTTGACGTCAATCGATCGATCATCTTCGTGCGACAATAGGGGTATGCGCAAAGTAATCGTCATGCAGATATGTGTACAACAGGGGTTTTGCTTATACGTGAATGAGAAATGCCCAACTACCCTTCCGCAGTATGTTCCCACCATCTACTTTCTCCTACGTGTGTCCCGTCCTCTTTCTTCCTCCCACGAAGGAATTGTACCTTTCGTCCTTTCTTGTTCTTTCCGACTGGTGATCCCAAATCACTTTCCTCTTCATCACCCAAATCCCGTTTCCTCTTCCGCAGCCCCAGACCAGTCTGCTCGTCTCGACTCTCTCCGTTTGTAGTCTTTTGAGAGTTGGAATGAACGGGTTTTACTTTCCTACCTATCCCATCCCAGGCATTCTTGTGTAACCTGAATAAAGCCATAGTAGCTCTTGCGTCCGTCACCTATCATCAGCTTTCCTGAATACACGAAAGTGAGGCGACCCACAGAGCTATGTGACCCTTTTTGGATTTCTAAGCCGAGTTCCAGTTGGCATAGTTTTTTGAGACCTGGACGTTTGTTTTTTGCTATTTCCTGTAAAGGTTTGCATCTTTGAGTGTCGCGGATCATGGTTGCTGGATGACTGAGCAATAATGCCTATTATCAGTCATGATCGTCGTCATTATATCATTTCATATGACCCTGAAGAAAGACGTCTTTTCTACAGGAAGGGGATTCCCTCAAGTGATGAATGTATCTCCTGTTCAGACGAAGCAAGTACACTGGCTTGATGACCTAGGACGTCGCCGAAGAACGATTGGTAAGCGCAAAGGAAGAGGTAGTGGGTGAGGAGAGTGAGAACAGAATGAAACTCACTTGAAGATCATTGGATATAGCATGTCCTATGAGAACCCTTCCAGTGAGTAAATCTGAGACTTGTTTTTGCACCGAAGCGAAATCCGGTGCACCTTTCAGATCTTGCGCTCTAATCCCAGATATCCAAGTTCGAAAATCCGTCACTGGCTCTCCTACTTTAGGCGAGACGAACGTATCGAGAAGAATGTGTCCGTGGTAGTTGACGAGAGAAACACGAGCTAGAGCTGATTCAGAACCTAAATGACCTAGTCCGACCATCTCACAATCTATTGCTATGCTTTTAAGTCAGCGCTTCGTTCCTGAGTGAACGTATTTCATGCGATCGGAATGTCCGATCGATGTCTTGATCGAGTTGATTAGCCTCTACCATGTCCTGTATGAGTTTGATAGAAGGTTACACTTTGACATCTGTGAAGAGAGGGGTATAGATTGAGCAGGGAAGCTCGTGCCCAATCAAGTAATCCGGAATGGGATAGAAAGAGATTGACCCACTAGTTACCCGGCCTGCATGTAAGCTAGAACTATTCAGTCAAAGCCAATCCAGCTCACTCTTTCTTCGAATCATTCAAAGTCGTCCTTCCAGCTACCATATTCCTCAGTTCTTCAACTACGGCAGAATCATTCCGAGGGTCTGAGAAAATCACGGCTTCTTTGACACCCTCGGAGGTTCGATGTTCAAGCTTAGCACTGTTTCGTGTCATCAATATCACGTCTCCTTTTTGTTCAGGCTACACACTTACGATGTTTCACCGAGCTTGTCCTCAAGAGTCCCTACATATCTCCCAACTCCAGCAAGATATCGTTTCCGTTTAGTATTTGACATGGACATCTTTACCTTCTCTCCAGATCCCGACGCCGGCTTCAAGGTCTGACAGTTAGCAGGGATATCTTCACATGAGGAGGTCACACTTTTTTCAGCTGATTCCAATTACTACTAGGTAACGTGGGCTCTTTTGAAGACTTTGTAGGGGCAGATTTGCCCATAATTCAAGTTTTCGGTTGAAAATGGACGGAAAGTCAAAATCACTCGCCGAAAGTATGCCACGCGGAAGGAAAGTCGGGATTACCGATATCGCCGCGGGATCCGACTCCCTTCGACGGGCTCTGTCCACTTTGACATCGACTTCATTCCACCATTAACGAAGTGAGTCTTTCATACATGACTTTCCATCCGTATCTAATCATATCACTGGTCTTCACGTCATTCATTGAGTATTATCAGTCAAGAGGGACTGACTGACTGTGTGGCTGGGCAGCGATCAGTACCGGGTGGACGACGATTCAGTCACTACATTTCGACATGGTTTTACACAGGGCATACGGGTTACAACGGCGGTGGCTTGGGATATTGTCTTCACCGTATAATTCGAATGGCTGACGCTTCAGAGATCCTGTACCGAACATCATGTTTGGTCTACGTGCTTGGCCCACTCCCGTATGTCGCTCATTATTTTCCCGCTTGTCGATCATTTGGGAAAGCGATAATGTCGAAAACTCTTGCTGATTCGAAAGATCCTCAAACCTCTGTGGCCCTTCGCCGTGGGTGCTGCCATTACCTTCTTTGGGGTGGTCAAACTACAAGATGTAGCGCTCCAAGGTGAGTCATCGTCTCCACTTTCTCTTTCATGACATCACCTTATACCCGATATGCCTTACCTTCCTATTCTCCCTGATTATGGTCTGAACGAACGGTGTACCGGCAGTTTGCACGTGTATCCGGCTGATCTGATAGACCCCGAGATGGCGAAGAACCCTAAAAATCCCTATGGTGAGTTCCGATCATCTCAAACGAACGAACGCTGATATTGTAACAGCATTGGCCCAAGCCAAGGCAAACGGACATCATTAAGCAGATTGTTTAGATATGTACAATGGTGACCAATTGCACTACACTCCTCTAGTCGCTAGAGAGCTTCTGACATACTTGACAGCACTGACGTACACCAACAAGCTGTACTAACAAGCTCCCGCCTGCATCAGAGGTCATCCCGATCCGTAAGTCGGATGTCGTTGGTGATATATGGAAGCCAGTGCTCAAACTAAGCATGTCATGCCCTCATGAGCCAAATTAACTCCCGTGATATCTTAACTGATGCCTGCTGATCGCTACTAACGTCACTTCTCGGTGATCTCACCATTCAGCTTCCTTTCTACTCCCTCCACCTCATTCCTGCACTTCTTGAACAACGGATTGAACAGAGAGAGTCAAACTGACTCGACATTCTCGTGGGGGCACTGAGGAGGGAAGTGGATTCCATTCTTCTTCTACTACTGATCCGTGGAAGTCACCCAGGCTCACGGCTTGTGTTACTAGTTCATGGTGACCATGCAAGTCATTTTCACTATGGGAGAGGTGTCCTTGTCTGATAGGAGTCCATTGAACTGGCTCACCGAGCTGAACGCTCACCCGGATTGGGAATGATTGACCCAATGTGTCAAGGCTTGCCCTGACTCGAAAAGTCCAGCTGAAATTGTACTGTGTGGACTCATTGGGATCATAAATGCCCTGCAAGGTCAATTCACGACTGGTCCGCTCCCAATCTGAATACTGCCCATCATAGAAAGCTAGCCGCACATTGCTCCACCCTTGCTGCACAGGACTTGGATCCTGCACATTGGGTGACCTACCAGCAGATGTCTTGCCTGACATCTGCCTCTCACCCGTTGGGAAGCCATCAGGATGGACTGTAAAGAAAGTCGTCCCAAAGAATCTGGCAAGTAGTGCGGTATGTACGCACACTAGAGCACTATTAGTTTGCAGAGGTAGCTGCTGTAATGTCAAGGTCATATGGAAAACATCAGGGTCATCCTGGGTGAGCCGGTCAAGACTGTTTGTTGGGGGTAGTGCAAAAGGGAGTAAGCAAGTCACTATCAGTGGGAGGGTGTTGCTATGTGCCTCTGGTTCTGCAACTACGGCTGAGTCCTTCTCCACTTTACCATAGCTTAGAACACAAGTGGTTTCAATAGAATCATTCAGTGAAGCGGTGAAGGCTTCCAGAAGACTTCTTAACTGGTCTTGCAATTGGACATGTCTTTGATTGGTAGTTTGAGACATTGTAGTTGGGCGTCAAAGTTGTTGAAAGAGTTGTTAGCCGATAGAATCGGGCCAGGACGGCCGAACCGCCGTTAGATAATTACCCCTTCCGTCGAATATTTCTCCGTTCAACTTATCCTCTGAACTTTATTCGATCGTCTCTGGTTTTATGCGTGTGAGTGGAATGTGATAAGTATAGAGACATGTAGAATTGATGCATGCTCTTTTTTCCCCTCTGTATTATCATCTAATTATCAGTTAACAGATTAACAGTCGGAAGTCACATACCTTCTGTGTATAATATAACAAAGGCAAGTTCCCATTTCTAACTCTCCTCATAATGACCTCCGTGTCGTCTAAGATCTCTCTTGAGAGCCACCCAAAGTTATCCCACGATCCAGCATCGTATGCTCCGTGGAGGAAGTCGATCGAGGTGTATCTACAGATAGGTGACGTGTGGAATATCGTCACAGGTGATGATACCGAACCTGGTCGCGTAGGGGTCAGGCCGACGACAGTGAGAGCGGGGTCAGTACCTCCTACCACGCCCGTCGAAGGGCAAGCGGTTGGTAGAAGGATTACTGGAGAAGAGTTGAAGGAGTGGGAAAAGTGGCAAGCGAGGGAGAATAAAGCGCAGGGGATGATCAAGGGAACAGTGTCGGATGCTGTGATGCTTGATATATCTGAGAAGATGTCAGCTAAAGAAATGTGGGATTACTGTACAGCAATACACGTAACATCGACGATCGAGAATCAAAGGAATGTCCGTCAAGCGTTGTTTAGCTATGACTTAAGGGACGATGCGACGGCCGAAGAAATGGCTAAGCATGTGGAGGATTTCTCGAAGACGATGTCCGAAGCAAAATTGGTGGGGTTGAAGTTTGACTCACAGGATCGAGCTGGGTTATTCCTCAATACCATCCTAGCACCATCCTACAGGATCATCCAGATCGAAGTAACATCCCTCATAGAGAGGGAGAGAACTTGGGAGAAGGTTTTATCGATCTTCAATAAAGAAACGGCGAGACGTAAGGCGCGCCCTGTTGGTAGAACCAATAGAAAGGGATTCGCGATGTTCGTCGAAGGAAATAAAGGAATGAGGGTGAACCGAGATAATTGTCACGAACTACGTCGTGACACCTCCATTATCCCACCAACAATGACCCTCCTTTGACCATCAAAACCCCCATCACGGCTTAACCTTTTTACTCTACACGTAACCCAGGACATCTGAGACCAAGTACGGCGAAGTTAGACGAAGTTAGGCTACGTAGGGACAATGGGAGCAGAAGTACGGCGAAGTTAGACGGAGTTAGGCTAAATAGGGACAATGGGAGCAGAAGTACGGCGACGTTAGGCGGAGTTAGTCGGAGGAGGAAGAGGATAGCCGGGGCTCGGGGAAGTTGGACGAAGTGCGTCGAAGTACGCCAAAGCGCGAGAGGGTTGGATGAACGTCTAGGAGGAATAAACAATATTAGCTGAGAAGATCGCTGAAGTTCTTCAGCGATCCTTGATTGTTGTCAGTAGTGAAAGATAGATAGAGATAGCTATTTACAAATCGAGATACATCGCCATCAGTAGAACAAAACCCCAGTTAGAGTAACTACGCCGAAGTACGCCGTAGTTACACCCCTTTCGACGTCTGCGCCCTCCCGGTTGGGTGAGACATCGATTTAGAAGGATCAAGTTAGCCGAGGTTCGTCGACCGTCGGTCTATTAGGAGGTAGTTGTTCGACGGGCGTGACAATAATATCTCTGATGGTCAGCCCAGAAAAGAAACCAGAAAGTGTTATAACTGTGACACTGTAGGACATCTAGCGAAGTACTGTCGTAAACCTAAAAGAGAGGATACGAACAGGAAAGAGAACGCAGATGGAAAGGATGGAGGTAAAAAGAAATGGAGGAATAATAATAATAAGAATAATAAGAAAGGACATACGGTCTCGAAGGATGAGAACCAGTCCAAGGATAATTCCAAAACCTCCTTGATGTATTCGTCATTGGATGGTGAACATGAGGCGTGGGCCGGGATGGCCATGTCGACAGAATCATGGTTCGATGATGACGCAGGGTACACGAGTAACATCGTGTGGCCTGAAGAAATCGAAAACCCGTGGGTTGAGGATAAGGATAATGAGTGGGTGGGATTAGCTACAGAGTCTAATGATGTAAGCCACACTCGTGTAATCCCCACCTGGGTAGTGGATAGTGGTGCTACTCACCATATAACTCCTCACAGGTCGATAATGACGAATATTAAAAGACTAGTGGAACCGAGAGTGTTCGGACTAGCATCTGGCAAGTCAATGACGGCTTGGGAAACAGGTGACATTAACCTCGAACTAGATTCAGGACAGAAAATGGTACTGAAAGATGTACATCACGTCCCTACAGCGAAGATAAGTCTTCTCTCCCTCTCGAAGTTACTCTCATGGGGATGGAAGGCGAATCTAAGCAGCGGTGGTGGATGGATAGGTAAAGGTAAAGAGAAACTAGGTTTGAGGAAACATGACTCACTGTGGTCGGTACGATTCGGCAGAGCAATGTCTGCCGCGATGATCGTGATATCGACACCGAAGGCGACTTCACCACTTGAATCTGAGCATCAGCGACTCGGACATATAGGTGTAGATAAACTAAAGAGTCTAGGTAGACAGGGACTATTAAAGAAGGACTGGGACACTTACAAGAACGATCCCTTTACAACCGATAATTGTCCCGCCTGTATGCAGGCCAAGATAACACGTCTACCAAAGAATAAAGAAGCACCAATGTTGAAAGGAGATGGTGAAGGAGTAGGAATGGATGTCGATATTGCTGGCCCGTTCGGTCCGGCGATAAAAGGTGAACGATATTTCTTCGTTGGTGTGGAAAGGGCGAGTCGAATTGTATTCGCGATACCGATAACGACGAAGAACGAATCGTCAGATATCGTTCGACAGTGTATTTCGAAATTAGAGAAACAGCTTGGTGAAAGGGTGAGGGTGATTAGGTCTGATGGGGGAGGTGAATTCGATAGCCTCGATATGAGGGAATTCTACCTGTCAGCAGGGATCAACCACTACATCACACCAAGATACACACCAGAGTTAAATGGAGTGGCGGAAAGAATGATACGTACCTTGAAGGGGATGGTATCAACGATGTTATTCGACTCGGGACTACCGAACGAATATTGGTCCTATGCTGTCAGATACGCCGCCATTATAATCATGAAAACATCGATTGGTGTCACTGGAAAATCAGGGTGGACATCACTCACAGGAAGAGACACCAATCTAGATAGTGTGTGGAGATTTGGTGAACGATGTTTTGTTCAAATACCGAGAGAGATAAGGCTGAAGTCGAACTTCACGATTCCTAGGGGTTCGTCAGCCATCATACTAGGTCAGGACGAGGGTGTGAGCGGTTGGATCGTTAGAATGGACGGATCGGGACGAATTGAACACTCACGAGACGTTCGTCGCTCGACAGGACGAATGGTGACGACTAGAGAGTCGCCAGACGTCATCCAAACCCCTCTTGACGCCATTGAAGTGGACCTAGACCCCGTCGTCAACAAAGAAATTTTCCCTGACGACCGCTCAGAAAGTGGCGAACAGGAAAATATCGATAATGAACAAGGAAATGATGTCGACAGAGACAACTCACCTAATACAGGTCCACAACCTACCGAAAGACGACGAGGACAGGGCATCTGGGGAGGAAATTGGATCTATGAGAACGATATCGTCGAAAATGAGAGAAATGATGAGGAAGGAAGAAATGATGATGGGGATGAGGGGATCCTGACGACACGTCACGGACGAATTATTCGACCCCCCCATCGTTTCGCAGGCCTAACAGACTCGTTCCTAGATTTTGGTCGCGAGCCTAATAAGTTAGTCTCACTCGCCTCTATCGCAGGTATCGAAAGTGATACTTCTCTCATTGATCCTATCTCTCCTGAAGAAGCAGTAAACGGCCCAGATGGTGAGAAGTGGCTGGAATCCATGGAGAAAGAGATATCTAATATCGAATCTAAAGAAACATGGGTGGAAACGGTGTTACCACCGGGTCGTAAAGCCATTGGATGTAAATGGGTATTCAAAGTGAAGACGGATTCAGAAGGAAACCTACTAAAGTATAAATCCAGACTAGTAGCTCAAGGATTCTCACAGGTACCAGGTGTCGACTACGAAGAGACATTCGCACCTGTCGGTAGATCGGGGTCGTTACGAATACTCTTGACTATAGCGGCCACCGAAGACCTCGAAATTCGTCAGGCCGATGTCGAAGGGGCGTATTTAAACGGTAAACTCGATGTTGAAATTTACATGAAATATCCCAAGGGGATAAAACCGAAACCTGGATGTAATACCTTGAAGTTAGTCAAGTCTCTTTACGGGTTAAAGCAATCCGGTAGAACGTGGTGGATTGAACTCGGGGAAGGATTATCTCACCTAGGATTTTCAAGAATCGAATCAGATTGGGGTCTTTACTATAGACCAGAAGGGAAAATCGAAGGAAAGGGAGCAGCAATACTGCTAGCCTATGTCGATGATCTGGTATTAGCCACGAAATCGAAGGAAGAAGCGAAGGAAATTTTCGATGGGCTAGGTAAAAGATGGATAATAACCGACCTGGGGGAGATAAGTACTATCTTAGGTATGAAGGTAACAAGGAACAGAGAAGAAAAGACAATATGGTTAAACCAACCAGCATACATCGATAAGATAGTTCAGAAGTTTCCAGAAAACGACTTACACCGAGACCGAAAAACGCCGTTACCCCTTACTGCGAAAAATCCATCGATGTCGGAGGTGGAAAGTGAAATTTGACCATTTCAAGAATTAATAGGATGTCTACAGTGGTTAGCCACATGTACTCGACCTGACATATCCTATGCAGCTTCATACCTTGCTAGGTACCTCACCAAACCGACGAAGAAAGTGTGGGAGGAAGGGATAATGGTAATTACCTACCTTCGGTCCACTCGTTTACATGGTATTCGTCTCGGTGGCGAGGCTAGCGACCTAGCAGGATGGGTTGATGCCGATTGGGCAGGATGTAAAGACACACGACGATCAACTACAGGTTGGATATTCATGATGAACAACTCACCGATAACCTGGAGTTCAAAAAGACAAGCTACAGTATCGTCGTCGACAGTCGAAGCAGAATACATCGCAATGGCTGAAGCAGCGAAGGAAGCTCAGTGGTTGAGAGGATTACTGAGGGAGATAGGCTACGATCAGCTAAGTCCTACTATATTAAACTGCGATAACCAAGGATCGATATCACTAGCGAGAAAACCTGGTACTCACCAGAGGACAAAACATATCGATATTCGACATCATGCTCTTCGAGATCTAGTCAGTAATAAAGTTATTGAACTAGCATACGTCAGCACTGTTTATCAGAGAGCAGATGTACTTACGAAAGCTTTAGGTGGACCAGTACATTCGGTGAATATGTCAGCGATACGTGTAGAACCACCGAAGAAGAAAAACATTGGTTCAGTATACGTGACATTAGATGATGATGAAATCATCGATTACGATTATTCTGAATTCGAGGACCTAGGAGATCTGTCAGGTGGTACAGAGAACGAAGTGGTACCAGAGAGAGAAGTAGTATCAGAAGGAGAAGTGTGGGTGGAAGGAACTTCAGAGAAACCCACCGAAGGTACCACCGAAGGAAAAGTTCTCGTGAGCCAAAATGTAAAATTTTCAGGTGTACCTAAGAATGTGAGTAATTCGAAGATAGGTCAGAAACCACCGGTAGAGCCTAAAGTCATTAGAGAGATGAAAGAGAAGGGACAGAAGAGAAGGGAAGGACGGCTACATGGTGAGATGAGAGAGAAAACTAAATATTCCCCATCTCAACATCACGACCCCTCATTTCGTCGTCCAAGACGTCCCTTACCTCCCCTTCCCAAGCCTCCATCTCGTGAATCATGTCGAATAAGGAGGATGAGGCCCCCTGTCCACCACGAGAGGCCGCCGCCAAGAGAAACCGAGCGTAGGCCAAGGTGGCCAGCAACATCTGAAGATAAAAGATTATCATTGGAGAGAATTCGAGAAATCAGTCTAGATAATGACAGAATCAATAAACAGCGTACCTTTTCTCTCCGATTCCCTCCAGAGACCAACCAGGAGAAACCCACGACGAGACATAATGATGATTCTTATAAAAATAAAAGATTTTCGACGAGTGGCGAATCTATGAGATATCGTCAGCCAGGACCACGAAGAAAATTCGTCGATTCTCGGGATTCTACTAGCAAACCTGAAGTTTTAAGAAGCAGACAGGATAAAGGGAAGTTCAGAGAGTCAGAAATGAGAGATAAAAGTGGAGAAAGACGAAAGGTGGACATACCGTTAATTGGAGGTAAAAGTGATGAAGTAAAAGGAAAGATAGAGAAGAGTCAGTCGTTGGTAGCGGTGAGTGGTAGCCACGTGTCAGAGCGGAGCCCCGCGGGGGGCCCCACAGAAATTCATTTCACGATTTCACCTACCACTACTACCACACACATAACACTCAATATTTCGTCATTACTACCCTCTACATCATCACAAACCTCGCCGTCACCATCGATAAATCGTCCGGGACTACTGCAGAGTCGTGCATTGTCCCGTGGGGGAGTGTTAGCCGATAGAATCGGGCCAGGACGGCCGAACCGCCGTTAGATAATTACCCCTTCCGTCGAATATTTCTCCGTTCAACTTATCCTCTGAACTTTATTCGATCGTCTCTGGTTTTATGCATGTGAGTGGAATGTGATAAGTATAGAGACATGTAGAATTGATGCATGCTCTTTTTTCCCCTCTGTATTATCATCTAATTATCAGTTAACAAGAGTGTCCAAGTTAGACCGACAGTGGGGCTAAACGATTGCCTGAGTGTTCTTGGGAAAGACGTGGCGCTCAGAGGTACTTTGAATTGCTGCTGCTATAGTAAGTGTGTCACGGATAGAGATGGGGTATGGATTGAGGGAGGGTGGCAAGAAGTGTATACTTTATACTTGGAACTGAGATTCAAGTGTAAATCTCCCTCCATTGACGGTACAGGTATCCTGTGCAACTACCTTGAAAAACGGTGCAGAGTTCTGGTCAGAGCTTCCACTAGGAGACAAGGGAGTGATATGATGTCAGAGAAAGAGATGGAAACCAAGATAGGATTGGAGGTGATCCCCCCGGATGGAGGTGTGAAAAGAGGAAGCGCTGCTGGATACATCAGTGACCTCTCCACTTCAAGGGTCGGTCGAAGGAGGTTCCGGAATGAAATCGTGAGACTCCTGAGTCACCTCATTTCATCACTACTACCTACACTAATCCTCCGCAGAGGCATTTCTTGCCTCTGGTACCTGGGAGAAGCCGAACTGTTGCCGGTTGTATCCTTGGTCCAATCCTACCTCATCTGCTTAGATGTGTCTAGGACGATAGGCGCTGATAAATGGCTCTCAGAGACATTGTCACAGATATATGACAGGGACCTTCGTCTGTTAGAGTGGACTGTGCCGAACGGGCGCTTGTAGTGGTTATGACTTTCTTTTCCAGGAACATCCCGTCAAATACTCCCAATGCCCGTTCAAGTTGAAGTTCACAGCTGTCCCCATCAGAACTAATTTCATGGCAGAAGTTTCCGTCTCTAATAGGATACCAACTGTTGGGTCCCACAAGTCTGACTGTTTGATTCGTAATTGTGATACAAGGTGGTACAAGTGAGGGCCGGATGCTTAAGTGGTAGCTGACCTCATACTGCTCCTGCCCTACGGTCACCGTGTGCTTCGTATCAGCAAATTCTCTGCAGGTGTTCTTGTAGAGATTTAACAACACGTTCTCTGACCCTTTCCATAACACCAAGTGACCCTTTTCAAGAGGTAGTGTCCCTAAAGATAAGCTGCCTGTCAACTGCACCCAGGACAAGGAGTCTTGATTGTCTCGGAGGAGGCGGACGCTGAATTGGGATGTTCCAAAGAACCGTGCAAGAAGTGCCGTATGTACACAGATCAGAGGAATGGGGATGAGACTGAGAGAGAGTTTGGTCATCACGTTTGCAGTGTAAGTGTCATCATCTATCTCCACGATATCGCCCGTGGTGACCGGGAGATCTGTTCCGAGCATCAAGTCATCAGTATTGACACCGGGATCAGTATAAGAGAGGGGAGACACCGTCTGAGGGGTAGTTGGAGAGTTAACTTGGGTGAAAATGTTTGGACTGGACTCTCTCAATGGCTCAACTACTGCTTTCAGTACCTCCTCTACCCATCCTACAAAAGAGTGTAATTCAAAGGCGGTTCCGTCAGACGATGACATGTGGTGGATGGATATGATTTCGAACAGCTGGCGAATCTCTGATGGTGCAATTGATGAAAATTGTGTAGGAGTCAGAAGGGTACACTAAGTTGGTTTTGGAGTATGAAAGTGGAATACTTATACAAAGTATGAACGATGAGAAGTCCCCTACTTCCGAAATATGTGCAAGCAAGTTCATTCACGTTCCCACCGGTCTTCGATTATTGTGGAGCTTCGTCTTCGTGAATCATCATCATCGTGGAGCCTTGTCATCGTGGAGCTTCCTCATCATGGAGCCTCATCATTGTGGAGCCTCATCACTGTGGAGCCTCATCATCGTGGAGCCTTATCATCCTGAACTTATGTCATTTCACCGAGACGTCATTGTGGAGTATCCTCTTGTGGATCCTAAAATGATGGACTTTGAGATTCGATATGACGCATGTCACGTCCGCTTGATAGGTATCCACAGTAAACATCCCTTTCCAGCATAGTTGCAGGCCCTATCAGGTACAGAGGACTGACTATTGGCCCCGTTTGCTCTTCACAACTCTCCTCTCGGGTCGAAAGAAGCCATGAAAATGACCTGGGAAGTGTCTGACTTATGGCTAGCTTTTGGAAGTACATCAGTTGAGGGCTTCCGCCTGTCTTTCACCGAGTTATTCTAATACATCCAATAATTCAAATGCGATATGTTCACATAGTTGCAAAATCCAATAATTACGGTACGTAGACTCCATGTGTGTCTGTTTACGTTGCAAAAGCCCGGTCAGGAATGAGAGTTCTGCGATATTCTGCTTAACATTATCTCCAATCGCTAACTCTAAGGCTAGTGTCCATCACCACTATGTTCAGTGCTATAGAGTTGCTGTCTGAGACAAGAACCCCCAAGCCTGTCTTGACTCCTCCTCGGTCGGTCCAACCTCGCCACTGGCAGAACCTTCTGGAAGGGTGGTCATAGTCGAAACGTTATCCGGAGGAGACTCTACCACAAGATTGATAGATTGAAAAGTTGTCCCCATCTCCTTGACCTCCCAGTGATCTTTAACCCTTGTCATACCCATGGACTGAGTGGTTCCGCCATACGCAATAGGCTCCTCTCTTTCATTGACATTCTCTCCATCAAGCAATATGAGCAGCTGGTGTGATCCAAGTCCGGATTCACTCTGAAGGTCTTGGAGTTGGGAGTTGTATTTTTCAAGCTCCATTCTGACGGTTGACATGTCTGGAGAAGTGACGTACACCATATCCCTACCTTCTGAACCTACCCAAACGTTATCCCCTACTTTGGGAGATACACTGATATCCACTTTCACAGCAACATCCACTGAATCTCCATATAAGGTTGTGATTTCCGCTTCTGTAAGTCTATCCTTCTTTCCAAGCTCTGAGGCAACGTGTTTGGTCCAGTCGGAAACTTTCAAGGTATCACAAAGTATGTACCGGGCGTCTACCATTGGCCATCTATGATAAAATCCCTTCCATGTTTGGTAGTGTGGATAAGAAAGCTCGCAAGGCCACGTAGTCACGGATAGCGCGTCGCGTAAAGCTCTCCTTAGGACGGAATCAACTGGAAAAGGACGCCCGGACTGATCGACTGAAAAGAAAGTCAGAATTCCCGTCAAGTGTTCCGACTCAATTTGGGTGGGGATTGGCGACGTGTCGGGTCGGGGTATTATATACTCGATATCTTCATATGACACCATTGACATATTTGTGTGACAAATTTTGGAGGAGAGTGATGTGGGGCGAGGAGTGTTGCCTTGTACATATGTATGTGACCGGTGTTGACATCCCTTGGGACCCAGTTTGACATGAAACAACAAGATATCAATGGAGATTCTGACTTACATACAGATGGTGCAAGAGCACCTCTTCAGAACGCCTGAGGAAACACCGACGTGTCATCCCTGTTCCTCCTTTCTCCGTCCTCCACCTGGCTCTCTTATCACATGCCGCGTGCATGGGCACCATAGGTGCCAAGTGCATCTAGATGCCCGGAGGTGAGAAAGCAAAGTGCCACTTTCGTCAAAGTGCCACAAAGACGGTTACTCACCGATGATGATTGACTTTGAGTAATCCGAAGCTTCTCCGTCATATCTCAACTACGCACCCTGACGACGCATCTCTACCATCAATGTCACCCATCTTCCCCCTTTGGGACTTCTCACACTGGCACGCCGTCGACGATAGGGTCAGAGGTGGATCTTCCATCTCCCATCTGGAGCCGTACACCCTTTCTCCATCGATAGCTCAGTCGATCGACGATGAGAAAGGAAGTGGGGCTCGTTTTCACGGGACACTTGGTCGGTCCCTTATTCTAACTTCCTTCAATCATCGCGACTGATATGACAGATATTACCACCCTTGGTGGAGCTGGCTTCGCATCACAACGCTGCATCTTTGGACCTTCCCCATTGAACCTCGCACGACACAAATATTCTGGCATCATTCTGGATGTCCTGTGCGATCCTGCCATTCCGACCCTTGCTTCCAATCATCCATCCAACTTCACACTGGTTTTACAAACGACCATATCCTCCAAGGTTCCACAGAAACCTAGAACTCCTTCAGATCCGCAGGCGGCTAGACTGGCGTACGAGGCCGATTTCTGCATTCCGACTGATCTCGACTTCGACAAGTCACATCGGATTCATCTGGGATTTGACGATTTCATAGCTACATACAGGGGGAGACAGGTGGACAAGTCGGATCCACGATGGCAGCCGCTCCATTCGGAACAGATCTATGAGCTGAGTCTCATGTGTCGGAGTGGGTTTGGGAAACAGAGCGGGGAATTTGGAGTAGTGGTGGCTTCAGTATTGGGATGGAAGATTGAAGGTGATGCCAGAGACCTCGAAACGCAGAACCACGGTTTCACACTTCTTGGAAGGGCGTGGAACTGGATTGTCAGCTTCGTTTTATGGGCAGGTAGAATAGGGGGGCTATACACGGGTGAAGGCGCAATCACTCTCCAGGACAAAGTGGAAGCGTAAGGTGGATAATAGAAACTCACTCATGTGTCAATGAAATTCATGGCGATGAGTAAACCTGCTAGATCCCAGCCATCTCGGTAGAAGTCGAGCATCACACATGCCCGCACCTTCTTGCCCGCCGCTAATTGTTGCAACAACCACCTGTACAGCCTGCTATTTACCCCTTCCACTCCCAGACCCCACTTTGGAAATCCGAAGCCTTTAGCGATGGTGGTGGGCAAGGCGAGAGGGAATGAAGACGCGGACGCATAAGCTAATGTGAAGGGCGTGGTGGTTTGGTGATCACCACTGGCTTCCAGGCGATCTTTCAACTGAATGTTAGCTCATGCGTCGCCGAGAGCTGCTGATTGCGGATTGAAAAACATGTTTGGCAAAGACTGCACTAACCGTCTGGAACTTCTCTGGTATCTCTAAAAACGACGACAACCTATACCAGTCCTCTATTTTCACCGGCGTTCCCCCACAATCCCACTCGAAGCCCTCTTTGCGAGAATCTGGCCAAGTGGTGGGATGTATCCCCATTCCATCTGGCCAGGCTTTTGACTCGGAATCTTCCTTTCGCTCAAACCGGCTGAAGAGAATGGCCTTCCCTCGCACTTCCCCTAAAGAAGGAATCCGTTGTTCTAAGAACCAAAGATGTAGATATGGTCTCAGATTGTCGTAGACTAGAGAGGAGAACCGAGCATTGAATGGCGGAGCTTCCTCCTTGATACACAGGATCAACGTCTCGGTGGGATGAGCGTCAAGGAATGTGTGGACGCTATTGAGGATCTGGTCGAAGGAAGAGCGTTGTGGTCTAGGACCATGATAAGCTCCTTTGTCAGTTCATCATCTTCAGTAATGTCCATAAGAGGTGAACATACTAAGCAGAGTGTCGCCCACTACTCTCAACCGTACGTCCAGGAAACGGATTCCTGCCAGTGAGCTCCAGATGAAGTGTGTATCGAGTGAACGTACCATCTTCAAGTTGGCGAGAGATTGAAGTGACAGGTTGCTGGCATTGACTGATTGGATCTATCGTCATCCTGAGCCTTAGCGGGATTGAGTGAAGGAAGGACTTACAGCCATATAGAGCACAACTTTCATGTGTGCCGGGCATACAAACAGCTCCGAGAGGGGTTTCATCAGGGATGAGGCTCATGTAGTCTGAAGGAGGAGGCACGCGAAGGAGGAGAAGAGAATGGTAGATTTGGGTAGGCCTGTCATTCCGGATCTCAAGGTCTATTCCCTTCTGACATTCCATCATTTTCGAAAGAAAGAAAGCACAATGATAGTGTAGAGTAGAAAGAGAAGTGCTGAAAACA
This sequence comes from Tremella mesenterica DSM 1558, assembly GCF_000271645.1. NCBI lineage: Eukaryota > Fungi > Basidiomycota > Tremellomycetes > Tremellales > Tremellaceae > Tremella > Tremella mesenterica. The sequence goes on from NW_006711225.1 coordinate 2,950,729, forward strand.
TACCGCCAGAACGGAGAGCTACTTAGTAATAGCCGGTATAGCCGGAAGCAGATTGAGCAGAATTATACATCCTCCTTCTTTCCCCCTCGTTCTTCTGACTTGGTTGTGTCGTGTCATTTTATCATCAGCTTGTTAGTATACCATGCGATCCACCTCACGATCCACTTCTCAAAGTCCATTGAATCCGCCACGGACGCCTCCTCCTACCTCGGGGCGTGTTCAAGACCAGCGCGAGTTTATCGTCGTCGGCCTTGAATCAGATTGGATCCTTGATTCAATATCATCCGAGGTCTTGCAACAGGCTGTTGCACTGGCGATTGCTCTAGTGGAGTCGCCGGCCGGCTTGTCGGCCACAAATACGATTCTCTCCGCGCCTCCGGCTCCCTCTCCCGGGCCTACCGATCCCCTCCCTCCTCCCCCGCCCTTATCTCCTCCTCAACCCATCCATCCCACACTCAGAGCTTGGTTATCCGCAAATCGCTGCCAGATTTGTGTAGACGAGAGCATAATAGACTACGGAATGGTCAGTGATGAAAGTTCTGATATAATCAATATTCGTAGCGACGTGAGCTCTTTTCTTCCTTGTCGATCATTCCCCTGCGTGCTCATGTGTGACGTTCGAGCTGGTATCATCGAAATATTCCTTATAGCTGCCGTGGCAAAGTCGTATTGACCCATCTTATCCACATTATCCCCAGTGACGTCATCCTGACCCGGATCGTGTTCCACCAGGCCTTCTGACCAAGTTTCGCACCCAAAAACTTCCGCTGTGTCATGGAGATATCACAAGTGACCAGGGCTGATGTGTCTTCAGTTAGTGTATGCAAGTGTCGAAGCAAGAGAATATGGCCAGTCAACTTTCGACAGGCATCTGGTACACTTGGCCGCTGTGATTGCTCACGAACTACAGCATGTCATCATGTTCTTCCGGGTGAGTGCTCAATGATGTAGCTCGTATTTGAAAGGGGGGAATTCCACCTTTATCACCTATCTGAGCCACTCACTGTTCTCTCTTCTCTTCATCTTGTCTAGCCTTGATCTGTTTAGAGATGCTATGGAATAACAGTACCATACCGTCAGACGAGCTGTCATCTATGACGGTGGTGATGGCTCCATTTTGCATAGGTAGTCATTGACCAAGCAGGACCGCACCGCAAGTGCCCCTCCCACAATCCACGACGGCTGTAGGGAGCATATGAGAGCAACTTCAGTCGGTTTGGTAGGCGAGAGTGGGTGTTATTGGGAAAAGATGACTCTAGGAGGAGAGTTGATCGGGGTCCTGAAGAGTGCTGAAACACGCCGATTCCTGGTGAGCTCTGTCATTCGTAAGATCATTGCTGAATTTGCCAGAATGAGATAGACTTTTTGATTTTACAGGAATACCACCCCATTGAGCAGTACGGTCCAGTGAATTTATCCGCGATAGCCCAACTGGCAGGACGTACGTCCCGTACTTGTAACTTTCACGACTGACGATTGCAGTTCTCCATGGGTGGCAGAATTGCATCCCGATCAGAGTTAGAGCGAACCTACTCACTCCCGGACTCAACACTCAGCTCCGACTCCGGGATAGTCAACCTTCCGGGACAGGTCCATACCGTCACCCTCCACGTCGCGCCATACTTGGTATCTTCCCTCAGACCAACCCTCGGACGTGTCGCAAGACTATGAGGACGAAGGAGGTGCTTCCCCTCACTAACGATGCAAACACAGATCAGAAATAGCGATTTGACGGAGCGCACATAGCTGTCAGTAGGGGATATATAAGTTGTAGCAAATAGGATGCATCTCTCAGGTAGCCAAATACAACTTCCTTCGGTTCGGCCCAATTCCCTCCCTCCCATTGCCAACCAAAAAAGCCCAAAGCGTTCACATAACAAGGCAATCACTCTTATTACTTCGGTGACCTTTTTGAGGCACCGTCTCACTCACACCTATCACCACTTCCCTCTCCTTTCTTCCTCCTTGAGCCTCATACGCCGCTCTCGCTACCTGTTCATCATGTACACGCGTGTCAAATCGCACACTACTCCGTCTAGGGAGGATCATCCCTGGATGTGGTACTGTGACACCGGCTTGGGTGCTACCACTATATGCTGTTTGAGCCGTTTGGAATGATGCCAGAGAAAATCGTGATATGTCGGAAAGACGACTGTTACGCTTACTTCGATCTGAATTATCGAAATTGGCACTGGATCGACGGGATCGGTCTTGTTCTATTCGTCGACCGGGAAATTCGACCGCCGAATGAGAAATGGAACGTTGAGCTAGAGGAGGAATGAGGAGGTCACATGAGGCTGTGGAAGTCTTGGCGCAGGTGGGATGACAGATCATGCCACAATCTTGACAAAGAAGCGCTCCTTTCTTGAGGTCGTGATGGCATATCCTGCAGGGGACAGCTGAGAATTAGCACAAGCCTCTACATAGATGTGAAAAGTAGTGAAGAGGGTCGGAGAGATATTCAACGTACGCGATGCAAAACTTGTCTTGATGAACCGATGAGATATCAACTGTTTCGAAGGGCTAGAAGGCCGTCTTGGATTCAGCGTCTCAGTTGAACCTGATCTACTGATCTCCTGAGCCGTCTGCGACACCATGGGTGGTGTGATGATCTGCGAGGGGAAGACTTCGCTACTCTCTGGCCGATTGAAGTTCGAGCTCAACCTCCGGATAAAAGGCATGCTATCATGAGGCCGAAGTTGCTGTATGTCAACCGTCGGTCTTCATTTGTGTCACCACAAGGGAACTCACCAGGCCGGGGTTGTACCGCTTAATCCATGGATGCTCAAACAGTTCAGAGGCGGTAGGTCGGACATCTGGGTCTTTCTCGAAACATCGTGAGAGGAAGTGTGTCAGATCATCTGATGAACCTTCCGGAGGATTTGGCGGAGCACCTTCAACCACTCGCCACATCACTGTTGGTCAGCATCATACATTACAAGTTGGGGGAAGAAGACTCACCGGCCATTGGATGACTGACATCCGAGAATGGAGGTTTGCCGGTGATCATTTCAATTACCGTACATCCCAATGACCAAATGTCACTTGGTGGTCGCGCACCATCAAGGTTGATGACTTCTGGAGCCACTGCCAGTCAACATCGTACAACGATAATCCTTGTGTTGTGTCGGGATGAGGATTCACTCACTCCAATTGGGGGTCCCCATCACACCGGACATAGCACTTGTTCGTTTATCTCCGCCAGCCTTTGACCTGGAAAACGTTTGTTGAATATTCTCCATGGCCTTGGTGTTGAGTGATACCCCGAAGTCTGTCAATTTGACATTCCCGTTCTTCGTCGAGAGGATATTGGCAGCTTTGAGATCGCAATGTACCACGCCTTCCCGGTGTAAGTAGTCTAGTCCTTCGAGAATTTTGGCAGTGTATGTGGCGGCGAGACGCTCGTTGAATTTCCCGAAAGCTTTAAGCACCGATCCAAGAGAACCATTCTCCACAAATCTGTCAGATCAGTCTCTCGTGCCAGAAGCTACCGTTGTAGGTGACGAGGAAGAGGACAAGGATGCAGAGTAAAGTTGGCAAGAGGATTGATCACTCACTCTAGGATGATACTGAGATAATCCGGATCCCTAGACATCCCCTCATATTTGACGATGCTGGGATGATCCAACCTCTTGAGGAGCTCCACCTCTCGCATGACATCGTCAATCTCGTGGTCTTCCATGCCGTCGAGCGCAATACGCTTGATAGCAACCATTTGACCTGTGTCGAGGTTGAGAGCTCGGTAGACTGTGCCAAATTGACCTTTGCCGATGAAGTTGCCAAGTTGCTAATGGTCAGCTCTCGCCATTTGCCATCATACCCCTCTGTTTCTATTCGTCCTCAAAAGTCTTGGTAATGTGGATGAGAGATGTGAGAGTGAAAAGGAAGCCAGTGGCTCCAGTGGAATTGGTCGTGTGATATCATCAGAGCAGGCGGCTTGTAGCGACCCTGAGGGTCGAAGACATGTCAGACCACACATCTCACGGCGTGCAAGCGACAGGATATCTACCATGTACACATTGTAGGATCCTCGCAAAGCCAGAGGGTGACGGTTGACATGAGCTTGAACTTGAATCAGTCACTCACATATTTCACATTCGGCTTTCCCGGTTCTTTGTATTCCAACACTGGCATCGGTTCCGCTCTTGATAACCTAGAACTCGATCTAAATAAAGACGGCGGACTCGAGGCTGCCAAATGCAGATTCACAGCGCTATGGTTCATGTGCATTCCCGCTCCCAAATTTGGTGAAGACCCCAAGGGCAGATAATTACTCTCTGATCTCCGTCTGTCCAAAATGATAGACTGGCGTAAATCGTTTCTGGAATACGTACTTTGTTCTGAAGGACCGCGGGACATTGATGTGGAGTTTGGGAATCTTGACGGTTCCAAATTCGACGAAGCGGGGAAGGCAGTACTGGTTGGACTCATCCCTAAAGGTGAAGGAGATATGGAGCGTTTGGGTAGTTGGAATTTTCCATTGGCACTCATTCGTCTCATCATAGAAGGTGGACCTTGTCCATCTGTCCCCGAGCCCATTTCGTTGACCGATGCCACGGAAGCTGAGTCGTCCTCTAAGACCGACAAATCTTGATGATCTTGACGTACCCCTTCCAGGGCAGCTAAAGATTGTCGTAACGCTTCTGTTCTAGGATCGTCAGGATGATGCCCTGGAGATTGCCTCAATGCATGTTGTAAGTCACTTGGAAGGTCATCTGAGCTTAACAAAACTCCAAGAATACGTTGACGAGCATCATGTAAAGTTTTACCACTCATTCGACGATGCGCTTCGAGACCTGGACGTCCAGTAGTTGTTTGGGAATGTGTATCGTCGTCATCGTCATCGTCGGCAATCATGACATTATCTTCGCCCAGAATGGTGGCTGTAGACAATGCAGCGCTGGAACGAGTATATGCTGAAGAAGTGACACGTGATCCTGAGCTGATTAAACTAGGGGTACGTTCCCGGGAGTGAAATCCCAGAGGTTCGACAGTGTTTGGGAGTCCATCAGGGATATCGGCGAATGAAGGTTGAGAGTTTGATGCAAAGGTCACTTGGGCGCGAGCACCAGTAGTATATCTTGGTCTGAGGCGTGGTCGTCCTCTACCTGGTGAACCGAGGGTACCATTGCTATCTCGAGCAAGGGGAGGAGATATAGAATTGGTAGTGCCGCTGGGCAAAGGTTCTGGTTGCGTTTGAGCCCGAATGACCGACTTTCTTTGAGGTGTTGCCGAGCTGGTCTGTCTCGAGGTGGTGACGGGCGTCCGTGGGGGTGAGATATGAGGAGAAGCGACTTTGAAGGTAGGCTCAACGGTTGGTGGAAGAGGACTCTTCGGTCTCCCATGCAATTTTGGAGAGGTCAATCTTCCGGGAAAGTCCTGCTTGGCGAAGGCAGATGAGATGGGATCATCTTTCTCCACGATGGGTGATACGGTGATCGGCGGTCGATGAGGACTATGAGCTCTCCTGATCCTCCCAGGAGAGGGAGAGGCGTTGGAAGCAGCTGATCCTGGTCTACTTCCAGGGGTTGATGGTGTTGCTGCTCTCCGGGTCGGGATATTGTTTGATTGAGCTGCCAATCTGGTAAGACAGACAACAGTCCAAGCGACTCTACCTAGACTAGCCTCGGAACCTTCGCACATATCACTGACGCCGAAAACGTCCGCATCTTTCATACCCACCGTTTGACAGGTGGTAATGAATCGAGTGAGGTTGGTGACCCTGAGCACACCGTCGTCCGTAATGTGAATCCTTCCTATCCGGGGTGGGTGACAGGGGAGAAGTTCATTCAATAGTCTATGCATCGTCAGCAATGCTGATCTCAATCGGCAAGGGCATTCTGAATAGAGATGGACATTCGGAAAAGGAGACAATACTCACAGACACAGCAGGATCCCATCCTTCAGAGCATCTACCCAAGCTTTTCTCTCCCTCGCCTTGGCGTTCTCCCCGACAAAGACGGATCGGACTTTTGTTGGTGACGGACTTATGACGTGTTCCGAGCCATCAGCGACCGGGCTGTTCTGCTCAAGTGCGCCAGAGACCTTGAGCCATTCATTCCCCCAGCTCCTTTCCATCCGACTCAAGATTGTCAAACGCTCATCCGCCGCTTTCCGTAAGTCCGCACGCTTTCCCCCCTGCAAGAACCCAGACCCTCTGACTAAAGGTGACAACCGGCGGACAATGTATGACCCGGCGATCCGTAGGTGATAATGCTCTTTGGAAAGCAGTGGCTGACTTGTGTCGGCCTTGGGGCGAAGTGGTATAGACGGGGGAGGCATCAGTCGAGACGGTGTACTTGGAGACTGCCCAGAAAGGGAAGTCGTACTTCCTCTGGGTCGAGGTCGGTTGGTAGAGCTACTGGGTGGATATCGACCAGGTCGTGATAAGGGAGAAGGAGGGGTTGAAGGCGGTAATTTTGGTGGTTGAAATAGTGAAGTGAGAGACTGTCTCGATGGTCTGTCACCTTGATCATCTGTCTCTATCGAAGACCGACGGTCTGCTTCGTCCCCATATATTGCTAGCGCCGAGGTGGACATCGAACCTCTGGATAGGGATGGAGGTTGCCATCGTCCGTCATTATCTTTTTGCATGGCGGGTAACATGGAAGCAGGGATACGAATACTCCTCTTGGGCTGGGGTGAGGTCTGTCTTGTTCTATCCTGTTCCATCCTCTCTTTCCTCGGTGCAGTTTTTCCTTCCTGTTTACTCGGCACAAAGGGATCAGCCGGGTATCTCTCCTGCGTCTTGGCTGAGGGTAGATTGGACAGATCGGGCGGACGTCTGCTTCGTCGAGTGGTCGCTTCGATAGTAGCTCTGGAGGCATCTCCCAATAACGTCTTCAGTCTCGCTCTGGCAGATGGAGCAGGTGGACCATCCGGGGACATCGGTCTAGCTCGAGCAAAGAGACCTTTGATACCCTTCCCCGATGGTCCGGGTGTCGGCGTCGGCGTCACCGCAGAGGTGGAAGTGGATGGACCTGCCATGATGGGATGAGTGATCTCTCGTATACGCGACATGTCCTGTCGGGCCTTCGGGGACGTAGAAGTGGAAATATGAGAGGAGGAAGGGGTAGGGGAAGGGTGAACGGTGGCGATCATGTGGTTTCGAATGGAAAGGCATGTGAAGTGGGGTGAACCTTGTGATCGAGTTTGATCAGTGTAGGTACCCTAAGGGGGAGCCATCGTCAGCTTTCGAAACGAGATTGAGCGCACTTGCGACAGGTCGCATGACCAAGATCATGTAGGAGGGAAAGGTGGGGTAAGCGGAAGTTGTGCCGACCAAAAAGTAGGAGAAGTATTAGGAGACATACCTTTCTTACGACCTTGAATCTCCAAAGCTATCCGTTGGTCTTAACATTCCATGAAGCGTATATCATAGAGGGGATGATGTCGGCTAATCAATCTTGACAAAGTTCGACCTGGTTAACCGGTGATCAGCTCCGTTTATGATGGAAGATCAATCGTTGGCCGAGCCGGGAGAAGAAACAGTGAAGAGACATCTCATGATGGGGAGATGTCTTTGGTTGGGTCATGAGACCGTAGTGATACTCTTTGAATGACTTCGGTCGCCACCCCGGCTGAGTCTACGGATCAAGAGAGACCACTGGTAGGGCATGAAGAGAGAGTGAGAGAGAGAGTCAAAAGCAAGGTTTTGATCAAAGGACGATATGGCACATACCTTGGGTTGAAAGCGATGCGCTTCTTTGTTCCTTTACGTGTCTTCCTCTGATCTTCTAGCTCGTGCGAGATCCGATGCTGATGTTAGGACTTCGGACTCGTAGGAAGTGTTGATCTTGTTACCTAGTCGTACGTATGACCTCGTGATGCCGTCTTGCTTTGGCTCTGTGGTCTGCGGGGTCAGCACAAGCTTCAAGCTACGGCGTCTGACTCTACCTACAGCGTTATGTTTTCCCAATCTCAGCTGACAAGGTATCACCCTCTGTACATGGTCGAGCGACTCTATCACTCACCTGTCACTTGTCAGAGTGAGTAAGAAGAAAAGACAATGCAATCATCTATCCTCCTCAGCAAATCACTTAGATCACTTAGGTCAGCCTTCATCATCTACCTCCTTTGATCAAACCTTCCATCAACATCAACCATTGGTTTCGGAACTTATTCTGGCTCCCGTGGACAGGAAGGAAAGAGACAATCACCTGTTCCTGATACTCTTTGTCACCCGCTTTATCCGCAATTGCAATTGATCTCCGTTTCCTACTTGTGAATCTGAAAACCAACAAGGCAACGAAGGCCTGAGCGCTGAATGACGTCGTTACACGACGATCGACGTTGAAACGGATCACTTTATCATCACCGCAGTCGTGTGCTGAATACGATAAGGAGCGACAGAAGCACAGAGATGTACAGAGAGAGGGAAAGGAGATGTCTAGTGTCTCATGACTACGACCATGCTAGGTTCCGTACATGCAGTTTGGTTACCCCAAGTCGGAAATAATCCGACATGGGAATGACGCTTGACCCCATGCGGCCAAGACAGGAGGACGACACGGTCTCGATACCCTGGTAGTCTCGAGGGTTGCCGTTACACGCGCGTTACATGTATCGAATCGAGAGGTCATGCTTACGGGTCAAGGAGAAGTGGTGGTACGAGTAAGTACGAGTGCAGTTGACAACCCTCGACCATGAGTAGTGTTAGGAGAGTAACATGCAAAATCACGTGCGGGAGCCTTACCTAGGACCTGTTACATATTACATGTTGTACAACAATTAACAAAACTTGATGATACAAATGGGATCTAACTTTGGCTTCACTGAGATCACTCTTCCTTCCATCCCTTCTCGACACCATCGGCCTGTTTCTGTCTGACCCACTCATACACCACGCTGGAATCAGCCTTCCATCCTGTGATCTTGGTCGTCAGACATACCTGAAATCCTTGGTCGCCATCTCACCTTCACCTTCAGCGCAGACCGCTTCATATACACTCTTAGCGGCCCATGTCAGGGGAGTAGGAAGATCGTATTCGTGAGCAGCGTGGAGGGCGAGTCCGACGTCCTGTTCTATCAGCTGTCATTCTTTATGAACTCGTTGAACTGACCTTGAGCATGAGTTTACTCTGAAACCCTCCTTGATAGTTTCTGGAACCGGGTGAGTTGGGAACTTCAGGCAAGGGCGAATTCACTCTCGATGACCATGAATGACCTGTTCATCAACTTCTGGGTCAGTGACAAATTTGACGTCAGGGTGATCGATGTACAACAATGAAGTACGACGCGTGAACCAGGAGGAAATATGAACATACCAGAGGAAGTATCAATGACACTATGCAACAACAATGGGTCTATCCCTAATGATCTTCCTAGGGCTAAACCCTCGGCTAAAGCGATCTGGTTTATAGCCAAGATCATACTATCATCAGCACAATCCTCAAATGGCTATGACCTCACTTGTTGGCCACTTTCACTCCGATACCAGTCCCATTCTCTCCACACAATATGATACCTCCTTCTCTCGCCATTTGCTGTAATAAAGGCATGGCTAGAGTAGTAGCGTATGCACTCGGTGAACCTAACATGATAGTCAATAACCCCGCTGAAGCAGCCACAGTCCCTGCTATAAGCACTGTCCTATTACTTGATTGATTGACATACCTCCAGATACGGGGGCGTCAAGCATGACCACCTTGCCGCTTGTTGTCTGGTGGGTTGTTGAGGCGATACGTTTTGCTACGCTTGGATCCAGGGTTGTATGATCTATCAATAGGGTGTGGGAAGCGGAGTCGTCATGAATTGGCGAGAGGGGGGTGAGGGTAGGGGTATTGGTAGGGAGGGATCGAAGACCCGCCAAAATACCGGTGGACTCGTCAAGGTATACTGATTCCACTTGTGGAGTGTTAGGGAGCATGGTGAAGATCTTAGATGCTTTTTGTAATACTCTTGCGCATGAGTATCACTCCGGGACGTGCTTTGTGGTGACTTTTGAGAGGATAGATGGCAAAGCAACCTATAATTTGGTAGAGACAGAGTTTCCAAACAGCTTGAAGGCAAGGAAATGTTCAAGGGGAGAGGGGGAAGGAAGTGGGAGCGAAACTCACGAACGTCCATTTTCTACTCTCTCGACTCTGGCAGCAAGCTCTGTCCCTCCTCTGTCCTTCAGAGCAGCCACGAACGTTTGCGCACGACCTTCATCCTGTTCACAAATGACGAATGATGGTATATCCGTACCTGACGGCTGCTTGCTATGAGCAAGATACGTCTTTGAGAACAAATTGAGAGCCATAGGATGTCCTGCTAATCAGTCCTCATGCTTTCTCTCATCCTCATCCTCCTTCATGGGGTAGGCCTGGAGAGAATAGTACCTCACCCATAGCTCCTAGTCCTATCCATCCTAGCGTATCCTGCCTGGAAAGTCTTCGTACAGTGGACAACATCCTCCGATGTTAATCTTCCCTTCATGAATATCATGGAAGATGTGCGAAAGGGAAGATCCCCACCCGGCTAAGTCAACACCGTACACCGAAGGATAGTCCGAGGCGCGGAATCAAATTTCTCCTGCTCAAATCCATTCCAGGATCCAGCTCCTCCTAAGTTGTAGACCTATTTGCTCTAACTCTTCCCCTGGAAAATCCCATCATGCCACCTGCATCATCACCACGTCGTGCTGAACTTCCTCCTCGTCCTCCACCACCTCGAGATCCTCGAGACTATCGTGATTCAAGAGATGCTCCAAAACGACGACTATCACCTGATCGATCATGGTCGACATATGCGAGAAGAAGAGATGATCGTGATGTTCATCGAGGATCACGAGATTACTACGATAGACCTATCAGTTCTAATGGAAGTCAGAGTCCCCGAGATTACCGAGAACGTGAGAGGGACAGGGATAGGGACAGGGAAAGAGAAAGAGAAAGGGATAGAATATTGGATTCGACTTCACGTTCTCCAGTGAAAAGGGAAAGAGCACCTAGTGGGTCACCTGAAGAAGGTCAAATCTCTGCAAGACGATCACCACCGAGAAGATCACCTACACTAAAGAGATATGACGATCGTGATACCGAGAGAGAGAGGGAAAGGGAAAGGGGTTTTGACGATGTACGAAGGATGAGGGACAGATATGATCCTCCTCGAAGAGATTATCGTGATCGTGATTATGATCGTGTAGACCGAGACAGGGATAGGGACAGAGAACGAGAAAGAGATAACATACCTCGACGTGGTTTCCCAGATTCTCATTCACCTTATTCCCCTCGTCGGTCCCTATCGCCATCCGTATCACCACCAAGAAAACCTTCTCGTTTACCAAGCCCTACCAGACGTCTTTCGCCACCTCGCATACCTCGTGGACCATCAGAACGTAGGGTTCCTGGATTAGAAGACAGAACTATACATACACCTCTACCGACAATCCCTCGTTCTCCCGCTCCGGTCCCTGCCGCAAAGACAGGAACTATTATTCCTCCATGGGAATTACGCAAAGTGTCAGCTGGAAGGACTTCATTACCACCTGACGCTCCGAAGACAGAGAGGTTAGAGAGGATGGAAAGAGAAAAGTTGAGACCTGGAGTCAAGAATATACCAACAGGTCCTTCGAGTCTTCCTCCTATACCTCAAGCTCCGTCAGGAAGAGGTGGAGGAATACAGACAATGAAAGCGGAACCCATGTCAGCTGGGACAGGAGATAAGAGCACCTCGAACCCACCCGCAGGCAGAGTATCTTGGTCAGCGAGGAAGGGTGAAGGACAAGGAGAAGCATCTCCCCTTCAAAGCTCAACTCCGGCACCTTCAAATGACAACAGAGTGGACAGACCTGATCTCCCTATTCCCAGTGCATCGGACAAACCCAGCCCCTATGTTACTGTCAAAGTCGAAGTCGGACATGGTTCGAATCCCTACGCCCCATCGCCAGTGCAGGGAACATCACACTCAACTCCAGTACGACCTTTCACTCCACCTTTGATTAGTTCACCTATGCCTCACATCAAACAAGAACCTTCCGAACCTCCCCCTCCTGCTCCGCCCACCCCCGCACCGATGCCTCCACCTCTGCCTGCGAAAGACCCAAGGGAGATTGAGGTGGAGCGGATCATGTTCGAACTTCCACCGCTACGCGTTTCTTTCGGTGATCCTGTAAGAGAGGCAGAAGTGAGTAAACTTATTTCACTCTTCCCGTGATCACGATCACGATGATCCCTTCAATTCGAGCGCCAACCCTCTTAACACATCGTGTCCCCTTCATGTCCCTATCACCGCCACCAAGCGAAGTGTATGATTGCGGAGTTTTCAACAAGTCTTATGCTGACGTGCAGCTGACGGCACATCTGAAACATATGCAGACTCTGCAAAACAACACCATGCAAGCACGAACCGCATACCGGCACGCAGCCACTGTGCTCATCGATGCTGAGGCCGAACGATTGGCGGCGATGGAGAGAAGACATGTTACGGAAGCCCAGCTGGCGCAGGCCGCAGGGCAAGGAATGAGTATCAGTCTTCTCGGAGCTCTGACATGAAGGGAGATGTCAACATTATATATATGCATGTGGGATGTTAGGATATTGCTTCGTAGTATGCCTGATTATCAGTTGATGACATTTATAAAGATGACGACCCACTTGGTATTCTTCCGGTGTCATGTGCGCCTCGTCCTCTTCCGTGATCTCACCCAAAGGCTTGGGCACGCCTTTGACCATAATCATCTTTGCTTGATCCTCTCCACTTGGTCCGCCTTCATCCGGCTCTCCAGGCTGACTCGATGGAAGGAAGTCGTCCTCGTCCTCATCCTCTTCTTCTTGCTTGACCAGAGGAAAAGATTCTCCACTCGCCCCGGCCAAGTTAGCGTAATGTTCCTCGAGGTCATCCACCCCTCCATCGGTATTCCTGGAGACGGCGAGATGAGGTCCAGACGCTTTACGCTCTGCGGCTAAACCAAGAGAGGTGGATTGGCCGGTAATAGTGGACTGTGTATGCCAAACAGGCAAAGAGGTTTGTACCCTATACGTCAACTAGGGCACAATCGAGTGATAGAGCCGAGGTCAAAAAAAAAAAAAAAAGTGTTCGAACTCACCGTTGTGCCTCGGCAGCTCTCTCCGCTTCTAATCTCTCCCTTTCTCCACCCGAGCCAAGCACAATCTGCACTTTCTTTTCTTCCTCTCTCCCCTCTGTAGCCTGCACAGGTAAATCGCTTTTTACATTCTGCGCCATCCACGCCACTATATTGACACTCGGCAAAGTCATACCCTCTAGAGATTTTAAGGCATCTCTTATGGGCGCGGTGGCGAGATTAAATTGTCCCATCCTATCGACTTTGTCACCAGTTGTGTCATCTTGACTTGGATCATGTTCCACCAACTCCTCTGAACAAGTTTCACAACGAAAAACGTTGGTTTGGGGGTCAAAAAGATGACCTAAATCAAGCGGATCATAAGTTCGACCACAAGATGTACAGAGGTATCCTCTGACACCGACTTCGTTCTTGACTTTATCATCGATAGATCGACGCATTACCGCTAGACGGTACTTTGTGACATTGGCGAACTCTCGGTAGTCTAGATACCAGTAGATGACATCGCGTATTCGCATTTTCTCTTCTGGATCGAAATCGGTACGACGATGATCGACAGGAGCTTTTTCTTTGCCCACATGACTTTCAAGTCAGCAATTCATTCGATGATGATCAAGGTCGATTTGCGGAGTACCTATCTAACTACTCCAAGAACATGGAGATAGAACAGAAGAAAATGAGTGGTGATAGACTGACTCACCGTTTCACCAGTCTGTGAACAAGCAACATTCCCATATATTTCCTCAGTTCTTGAGGGGAAAGCTGACATATCTCCGCTAGTCGTTTCTCCGTACTTCTGACTGTTTCAGTCACTCCTCCTCTGTATTTTGATCCATGCTGCTTGGAACACGGTCTCTGATCAACCTAAAAGTACCATGATGAGTACAGGAATGTTTGAGTGTGCCATCATCCGCACGAGTGGCGAGGTCAGGACAAAAGGAGTCTCGAAAGAAATACCCACACTCCCAAATGTACCATCAACCGCAAGAGGATGATATAAGGCGCATCGTAGAACGCGTAAGCGACCTGATAAACCAAGTTATGACAAAGACCCAGAACTTCATCAGCTGAGGGAGCTGACATAGCGACTAAAAGGGGATCAGGTCGACATGAGGTGAAGAGTGAGTTGCAACCCAAAGCGACTTTCGGTGGAGAAGTATGGAATATGTGAAGCACGGGAGCAAATTCGATCGACGACGGCCACGATACGGTGGCCGGGAAGTCCCAGGTTAAGTCGCGGATCCTGGATCGTGGAACGAACGAGCCTTCCGATCTTTCAATTCAATTCATGGTCCACATCGTGCATACAAATTTCCTTGCATTCTACATGCATGTCTATTCACTTGACCCCATTCAGTCCCACCTGATAGAAGTGAGAGTATCCTGCTAGTTTGCTTTGAGTATTCAGATCAGTCCAGCAAGTGAAAACAACCTGCCGAGTGTCTTCGGTCCCCCCTTCCTCTGTCTCGTTCCCCCCTTCCTCTGTCTCGTTTCCCCCCTCCTCCTCGTTCCCCCCTTGGTCTGAGTGACTGCTCCCCCTGGTGTACTCTTCGCTACTGTCTCCCCCAGAGTCCACACCATCCCAATTTTCAACCTGCATATCCAAACCATCCACTCCAAGTCCATCCATCTCAACTCCGTCCATTTCAAGTCCGTCCATCTCACTTTCATCCATTTCCTGTTCCACATCATTACTGCCCCCGTCCCCACAGTCATCCCGGAGTGGTTCTAGCTTGTGGAGGTATCGATGTGCTAGGAAACCAACAACATCTCCAGGCTTCACGCGTATAGTACAGCCAAGTTCCGGTAAATGTAGAAGCGCAGGTGAACCAAGGACTGAGATGATTGTATAATGGTTCCCTGCAAATTAGCGACTACATAATATAGCATCTGCGGACTCCCTCAAAAGATGAGAAGTAAAAGCAGACGTACCATAATCTTTGGAATCCACATGCCAGTCTGTTCCTTCTCCCCATGATACTGCGAGCATCATCCCCATTCCTCCCAATCTAAGAGCTGCGGCTGTAGAATGTGTAGTTTCAAGCGACTCTGCGGTCTTGCGGAAGCTAGCAGGAATGAGTTTATTCTTTAGTGACTCTAGATAGTCTCGGACTCGACAGTGGTTGTGTCCCATTGAAATTGCGACCGGAGGGTCAAGTTTATTGAGCATTGTGCGTGGTTTCCCCCCAGATACCTTATCGTACATCTTGAGAAGCTCTAATACTGCTTCCTGAGACCGTTTCTGTCGAGAATCTGCGGATATGACGCTGTGTTTTGCATATCGGCACCACACCCCAAACCACCACTGATGGAATTTTGCACCTCGAGACGCAATTGTATGAGACTTGAGACCCTTATCCCACACATGTTTGACCAATTCATAGAGAGTTGATTGTTGAGTTGGTGTGACGACATTGTGCAGCCGGAATGCGGCCCACCTGGGCTTGCCAGGTTGGTATTGAGGGTTGGGGAGGAAGATGTGATCCGTATGAGAGAGGACTTGTTGTTTGGAGAAAAATGTTGCAATGAAGACCTCACGAGAAAGTCCAAGTGGAGAGAGTAGTGAGGGGAATGTGATGACATGTCGGAACCATGTTGACACAGGAAACGGAAGGGTTGTACTTTGTTTCAAACGCTGAGCCTGTCGTCGAGCTTTGTTTCGTCCGGTCGTCATATTGGGGTATACCAGTAAGGAGCACGATCACTCTGTCTTAGGGTTCCCGGCCAAATATGAGGAAGACAGCTGGAACAAGTCCAGCATCAAGAGATGTTAGAAGAGAAATTTTTTCAGAGAGGTAGAGAAGGAGATAGTGAGCACGGGGGTTTCTTTGCGCCGACTAAAGGGTCAGACGTGGCAGTATTGACTATAAATCAGATGTGGCAGTACCGACAAGAAGGTCAGATGTGGCAGTACCAGTACGCTATGGTATTGTCAGTAGACTATGATTAGATTTCCCTCAATGCACGCTGGGATCTGACTTTCCAGAATTGAACCGTTCATATTGTTTTATTCACAAGCATGTTGTTTGAGGTGGAGAACAGGTCTCAAGCAAGGAGCGCCAGGGGGTAAGGACGTCACGAGGAAGATGTCTCCGTGTCCTCTATTTCCTTTTCACCATTATTTCCCCCTTGTGTTCCTGCATTTTCTTCGATGGAGTCCTGCTTCAATGAGCTCAACGACGGATGGCTTGCAGACACTTACAAATGCACTTGCTCCTCTGTCAGCTTCCTTGTTGCTCTTGGCTTCATGCTCCTTCTGAGCCTCCACAATCCACCAGGGACGATGACGATAGCTGACGAATTTCATGGGACGAGGGAATGACTTTTGGTGACCTTGAGCAGTTGTCAGACCAAGTTCCTTGCACGCATCCCCGCAGATATGCTGGTTCAAGAACTGGTTCAACATGCCAGCACCACCATCACCCATACTTGAGTCTCCCCGTGCCCTGTTGGTGAGACATAGAAGCAAAACAAAGTTTGTTACTCACGTGTGAGTAACCAAATCAAACAAGTGGAACTCTCCATGATCGACCGGCCCCCTTCTGGTCACTGATGCCTTTTTACGAAACCCTATTCATACTTCAGCACTGCAAATGTCTTACAAACAAACTTACCTTGAATGTCGGCAATAACAATCATAGCCTCCTCTCGAGCCTCACTAGTTTTCAACCCTGCCATTGATCGATGGAACACAAAATGAATGAATGCGTGCATGAATCGATAGAGACGTTGATCTTCTATTTCAATTTCTTCCTCATCAGGCATGGCGAACTCGTCTGTGTTGTTGATCTTGATGTACTTGCCCAGAGGTCGCAGATCGGGTTCCACCATGTAGGTTTCCTCCTCAGTAGACGACAAAGTTGCAAGAAAGCAGGGTGTGTAAATGAGGTTGGGAAGATCCAGTTTATCGTAAACTTTTGACAACTCTTCTGAAAACGCCTTTAGATAAGAGGCAACCAAGATGGCCTTCTTGCACTCCATTTCAAGAAGTTGGTGATTGGTAGACTTTGACATAGTTGCCAAAGATAACTCCTTGTGGTCAAAACGGAAGTGTCGCTTGGCCACAAGGTCAACCTCGTTATATCGGAACTATAGCGTAAGCAGCAACCTATGATGAGCAATGATTTGACTTGGCTCACTTCAAATGCCTGTTTGTGGCTACCGGCAGCAAATGGCTTGCTTGCCAATAGACCAGCTAGTAGAGAGCTTTGTATGCCAAAAAATGAGCCATCCTTCTTGTGGTGGAAGTCTGTTTTCACAAATTCGACTGGCTTGAAGACAAAGCGATGTGATTGAGAAACTCCGAGTGCCATGCGGCCTAGATATCAGTCTCCATATAGTAACAAGGAGTATCTCACTCACTCATGGTCTCCTTATTCTGAACAGCAAGACTTGAAGCACGAAAGCTAGCAAACAAAGTTGCTCCTGTGAGAGACGTAGTACTTTTGCTTTGATTGATTGAATCGATTGAGGTGTGGCTACTACTTGTTCTTGGATGAGTAGAAGCCACAATTCGGGAATATGGAGCAACACGTCGCGACATTCGAGAGTTTGTCATATCAGAAGAGTTGGTTGTTTCATCTACAAGCAAGGCCGGCTCTGGCAGCTTGAAGTTGGTCTGTATGGATCAACATTTGTTTACTTATCAATGAAACCTACCAAATCATCAACACTTAGTATCCAAAACACGTGTATGAAGCCAGTCTGCTCTGTATCCTTCCTGGTGAGATAGAGTCGATTTTGTTTACAGTATGTAGTGAAGAACTCGTGTAGACTGATGGGAAGGAACTCCTGGGACAAAGCAATCGGCTCATTCTTCTGGTTGGGCAAGGCAGGTTGCGGAGAGCATCTTAAGTCAGCAGGAGGCAAAGGTGAAGCACAGAGGAAGTACTGACTGGTTGAATGTACGCCCAAACTCTGCCTCTCCCAAGCCTCGGGCCCACATCTCTTGACCTATCACCCGCGCCTCTTCCACGTTAGATGCCAATGATTCTTTCCATTTCCCCAGAAAGCCCCGGTCAAAGACAGAATCTTTCCAGTCCTGTAGCTTCCCTGCACACACTAGAATATGGTCAGAATCTCACATTGAGGAGAGCAAAACGCTCACTGAGCATGATCCGCACTTGCATTGCAGGGCCCCTGGAGTTAAGGCCTGCCTTGAGAGCCACCTTTTTCTGTGACCTCTCGTCCAGCAACCATGCACTAGAGGCAATGCCCTGCTGAGCCATGGAAGTGGCTTGACGAAATGAGGCTCCTTGAAGCTCTGCTTGAGCAACTTGACGACTGACCGCTAGAGCCTCAGCATCATCTGTAAGATCAGTCAACTGCTTTACGGACTTTGTTATTCAGCCACTTACTATCGCGTCGACATTTGTTACACAGCTTGACATTGGTATTCTCTTCAAGTGGCATGTTTGAGAAGCACTGCACTCCAAAGTGTCCACAAGCAGAGCATTGAGGACGTGACTAGCATCTTTAGAATTTACTCGTATCATTTCAAAGACACTTACTTTGTAATACTCAATTGACTCATCTCTGTCCGTTGGATTGGTGCTCACCTGCTCAATTTTGCGGCAGCGTGGACATGCCTCTAGCTGTAGGCAGTCCTTCAGGAAGGATTTATGACAGTCACGGCAAGTAAAAGGCATCTGATATGTGGTTGGATAGAGAGGGCGTTGATATAGAGAATGAAGCAGTATTGTTTGTTCAAAGAGAGTTTTGAGTGGCTTGTTGAAGATCCAGGCGGAGTTATGGAGTGTGGCAAACAAGTTCTATGCATCATTGAGCCAAAGCTGCTGAAGCTCATCACGAGCCCTGGGTTCAATATCTTTGAACATTGCCCAGGCAGCCTCCCAGTTTGAGGGTGGGTATGCATGTCCCAAGCAAATGGCAATCTCCAGACAGATTTGGTGGATCTGCTCTGAGACCCATTTCAGCTGTGCGTGGTCTTGAACGTGCCGTTGAAAGTCTTCAATGAGTGATAATTCAGGAAAGTGTTGTAGACAGTCTCTTCCTCCCCAACGTTGAGGATTGAAATAGATATCATTTCTGGAAGCTCCAGAGGGGTTAACCTTCTCTTTCTGATATCTCACGGGATATGAGTTGAAGATGACAAGGAATTGGTCAAGTAGCCGCTGAACAACAGGAGGGACAAGCCAATTCAGTAATGTTCTAGCCGTCAATTAACTGATTTCTTTTAAGAAATAATGTGTCACATACTGGTGAACGGGATCCCCATCATGGATCATGTCAGAGTTATATGCGGAATGGAGGGCAATCTTGACCTGGTCCACTACATTCTCTCTGACATTTCTCCAAGATCGTTCAATTGTGATGTTGTGAGTGCTTTTCAGGAGTTTGTATGGGAAGACATCTTCAAGAGCAATGGGAGAATATGTTTTTCTGGTTGATAAGCAAGGCTGCCATGTGTATGAGAAGGAGAAACATACCGAAAGGCAATTTGTGAGGCTATTACCTCCCCAATCTCTGAACCACGATCACTTGCAATCTGTAGAGGGAATCCTGTGAGCCATCAGTGACATGCTCATACCTGTTCATGATCACTGACCTCCGAGTTTGACAATGGTATCAAGGAACATGCTGTGCACATCTGCACTCCGACGATTACAGGGCATTGCTTTCAAGAGTAATAGACGTCCAGAGTAAACATCTCTTATCCCATAGATCCCAATCCCATATGAGGACAATTTGTCATGACCATCAATAGACCATTGTTCATTGGGTCCAACGGAGATGATTGGGAATCGTTGGATTTTCTTGGTACCTGGTCGACGAGATTTCACGCCCTCTGGTGCATACTCTTTCATTGCCTTGTAAACCAGATCTCTGGGGTTGTCAGCATTGTCCTGCACTTCTGTCATTGAAGACTGACCGTGGAATAAGAAATCCACGAAGGGAAAGGCGATGATGTTTCATGGCCCGTTTTCCAACAACATTATTGATATCCTGATCAAGTTCTTCTTGCATGACCTGTGCCACCTCTTGGGTAGATAGAAGGTTTTTTCGTGAAGTACCAAGCCCAAATGCTTTCGTTGCACGGAAAAAGCTGGAGCGAGAACTGAAGGCATGAGCAAACGTCAATGGGGGTGACAGATGACTCACCCAAAACTCATGTCCTTGCCATACTCTTGCTTGAGGCGTTCATTCACTGACCGCCAGCTTGTCATGCCCTCCTGATAGTACTGCTCCATGGCCTTGCGCAGCTGATCGGAGTAAGCTGCTAGAACATCAGCACGCTTTTCTCTGCTGTTCATTGAACGTACGAGAAGCCGGCTTGCCATTCTTGCCCTTGGGATTTGGGGCATAGACACTATGCAAGAGAGGTAGCAGTGTCTCAATATCAATCGGGAATGTGGGGTCATGTTCTGCTTCCAAGTCTTCTGCATGGTTGAAACCTTGCTTTGGTCTCTCCATGGTATGGTGTGGCAGGTGAGTGAAGGAAATTGAGGTAAGTTAAACTGAGTGTATTGCGGCGGATGCGGCGCCACAAATTCAACCTGGGACTTCCCGTCCACGGTACACGATTCTCGATCACATGTCGTCAAGGTCTCAAACCTCCTCTACGACGACTGCTTATCTTTCCTCACCCTCCTCTTTCATCTCATGACTACTTGCACTCTCGAATGACCTGAGTGACAGCTGATATGAGCACTTACAACCCGAACAACAAACTTCATTTCTTCATAGTCTACATGCTATCCAGTGACAAACCTGGGGCATAAGGATAACACGAACACTCCACACAAGACCGACCTTACTTGCGCGACGCGAGCAGGTGAACGTGATGACGGGGAGGACAAGGAAGTAGATGTTCTTTTGCTTTTGTACGTATGGAAAAGTGGAGAATGTTAGATCGGGACTCACGCAGTGGCGAAAGTAGTAGTAGGTTCTCTTTGTCCACTCCACTCCACTTCACTCCCCTCCCTCCAACCCTACGATACGATGTACTGCCGGCGAATGCGAATCTCCTAGTCATTCGCCCTCGATCCGTTGTGTCTCCTCCCCTGCCCGATGTCCTTACGCTATTCTGCACGGCCTTTCTAGGTTGTTTGAGTCGTTCGAAGCCGGGACTTACGAGGAGAAAGAATAGCGTGGGAAATCGACTCTCCGGGACATGACATTTCGTTCTTCTTGGACTGTGTGGGCGTACGTGTGAAGCACTGCCAGGATCGCGCATCGCCCTTGAGCTGTGTATGCTGACAAATAGTATAACCCCTTTGTATTGTTCCTATCAATGGATTGACCATCTTCATGGTCCGCTCTCTCCATTCAACAAAGGATCGAACCGTTAGCCCCACAGGCTCTGAGCGGGGACTCGACATGCCCTTTCGAAGAGGAAACTGCTATTTAGTAGACCATATTGCTATTCTCAAAACATTCGTAAATTTGAACCACTCCACATCAAGCATGCCCGAAAATTATTTGGATCCCGTCAGCCGGGAAGAACCAGGGATGTCAGATTTCTGGCTGTCCTCCGACCGTTTGATCCAAAGTCTACTGAAAGACATAGATAAGGAGCTCGATACGTCGTGTGGCAACGCTTTGAACGCTTCCAGTGGAGAGGGGATCGATGATCTGCCTCATAAGCAGGAATTTCCAGCCAAAACAGATAGCTTAGCCAACAGCGACACCACCTTGCATTTCGACAGTGAGGCAAATCAGATCAGAGATACTACCACTGATAGGGAAGTACACCCTGAAGCATCAGGGCCTGGTACTAACTTTTCCATCCTTGGTAACTTCGCAGCCGCAGCCAAACGAGGAGATGAAAATTCAAAGAGAGAGGTGCAAAAGGAAAATATCGTCCTATCGGCTGCTGAGACAGATATGCTTCCTCCAAACAATTCTTCGAATGTTCACTCAACAGATTTACAGGCCCCACATCCCACAACAATAGGGAGTCATACCAGAAGGCCATCATTCAACTCTGTTTTCACAAGAGAAATACCACCAACAACACCACCCAAGCAGACAACTACACTCAAAGGTCACTGGACGGAGACACAAAGAATTGTTGATCTTAAGCGCTTGGACACCCCTGATTCTGGACAGGTCAGCTCTGTTTTCAAGACAACAGTAGGAAGCGGAAAGCGTAAGAAGAAGCCCAAATCTAGATTGCATAGACCCTCCTCCGGACTGCCCCACAGTAAGAGCACTACTGATGATATGGCCCTGGCAGACGCACTTGCAGCCAAGCAAGCCAAGATGGGACCAGCTGATTCAGTTGGAGGGAGTGATGCAACTTCAGGATCTCAACAGGAACCTAATGGGAGCACATCCACCTTTAGGTGTGGGATATTACCCCCGCCTTCATATGGTGGTGACTACGGGCTCAGGAAGGCGGCCACTGCGATCGAGAAGACTAGCAACAGCCTACCTTCAACGGTGCTGGCAGCAAAAATCCAAGAAGTCATGAAAAGCAAAAATACCATGAATCTTGGGAATGCACTGACTTCTGAGGTCTTGGAGAGTATGACTCTTGATCAATTGCGTGTAGCTTTTAAAAGGACTCAGGGTGAGCGAACAGTTGCGCAAGTCAACCTTGACGCATCCAATCTACCTGGGAGCCTGTGCACTATACGACAGCTACTTGAGCTTACTAAAGGAGATGTGTACAAAGTGGCCAGTACCTACTCCATTAGGATCTATCCATTGCCCTGGCAGCCCATGGATGCAGAGCCCTGGTACTGTGGTGGATTTTGCCGGATAATGATTGGTTCACCTGAGGACAGTGAGGCTGTACAATGGAGGAACACCATCCTCCAATATCCTAACGACCTCCCTCCTTCAGTGGTTGAGGCGTTCAAGAGCTGGAGCCTCAGTCAAGGAACTATGAGATTGACTCGAGCCTCCGCTCCCCATGTGATGCTGTCGGTGAGTCTGTCCTTGTCTTGCTGGAGCACATTTGTTGAGGTTGCCAGCTTGCCCACTGGCTTGACAAGTCTGAACAAGTGCACGATGATCTGGACTAGTAAAGCTGAGATTTTATGCAAGTCCGTGGTCTGCAAGCACATCAGATGGGGCTAATGTCACGCGTGTTGAAGTAATGCCACGTAACTACGATACGGATTGGTAATACGATTTTATTCCGTAGTCTACAATGCATATTCTTTACTATCATCGTAATCGTACTCGTCGTACACTTCGAACAGATTAAAAGTCTCAATCTCTAGACTTAGTGAAGATATCGCACCGATCGTACGCACTCGAACAAACGTGCATACGAACCGACCCGACGAGACATCGGGAAACATACGACGAACCGTATACGAAGCACCATACTGGTGTAGTAGAATAAGGACAGTCCAGCTTCGGTTGTGACGTAGACGTCGCCTCGCAGACGTATAAAATCCAGTCCGTGCTGGTGGCGTACACAGTAGAGGCCTCTGGTGTACGTCTTGCGTACGATAAGTTCTCTACGAGAGTCTATTATTGTAATACGATTCATAAGCTGAAATACAAAGCACGATGTCGCACGATCGTTCGACTACGATCGGTCTCGAATCCGTACCTGTACTATTGAGTCAAAGCAACTGTTTTGATTGGAAACTTGCCATAGAAAACTATCTCCTTATCCATGGATGTCTTGGGATAATCAAAGGTACGGATGTCAAACCGTACCGCCAACCTACGATCGCTCTTACGGTTCAAGCAGGATCAGTCGTACCTACAGCTGAGGAGACTATCACCCACACCTCACTCAACTCAGATGATGAAGAGCGCTGGGAATCGTGGCGTAAACGCGAACTTCGAGCTCAAGGTGCGATCATGAGCAAAGTCGAGCGCGGTTTGCTCATTGATCTACGATCTCTTCGAACCGCATACAAAATGTGGACATTCCTTGCAACAGATATGCAACTACAGACACCCGAACATCGTACGGATGTCGAACGCAAGCTACAAATGCTTATGCTCAAGTCGAACCCTACGGATACGGAGATGACACAACACCTACAGAAGTTTAACCTACTCTGGCTTGAAGCTGAAGAGTCAGGATGCAAGTTCTCAGCTGATACTCGTGCGCTCTGGTTCCTTGATTCGCTTCCTTGAAGCGACTTCAAAGTTGTCACGAAGTGACAAGACAGTTTGATAGTGATAGTGATGGATGGGTTGGGTATTTAACCAGCAACCGGCGGTATGCAGTAACCGCCGGTTAATAGGCCTTTTAGCACAGTGGTCTAGACCACTGTCTCTGAAGGGCACTGTTATATCGTCCCAATGCTGGTTAGTTGGTCTCGTGACAAAAGTCATGCGATGTCACAATCGTCGTTTCTTCTTCTCTACTGACTGACGGTCGACAAACCTCGGCTAACTACGTCGTAGTGGGGCGTCGTTGTCTCACTAAGACAGGGTACTCGTCGAGGAACTACGGCTAACTTCGCCGTAGTACGTTGAACTGCTCGGTGGTAGCTCTCCTTAACTTGAAGGTTGTAGCTACTGAATATATCTCTCGCTACTGACAACAATCAAGGATCGCTGAAGAAGTTCAGCGACCTGTAAACTATCTATACTACTCCTCTCTTCTCATAGAACGTCCCTCAACTCCTGCACTGCCTCACGCTCAGTCCTCTTCGTTCAACTTCGCCGTACCTCGCCATATCCCTGATATCCTACTCCGCTCACTTTGACTGACTTCACCTAACTTCCCCTGTTCTGCTCTCCCTCGGTTCCCTTCCCCTAACTTCGCCGTAGTTCTCCGCTAGGCGGGGTTATCGTGACAAATCCTCTCTCGGTTCTCGTAACTTCGCCGTAGCTGGTCTCAGTGGTTTGAGTGGAGGTTGGTGGTGGTGAAAGGAAGGTCGGTGATGGTGAAAGGAGGGTCGGTGATGGTGGTTGTCAGAGATGTCACGACGTTGTTCGTGACAGTCACCCAAAGAGCAAGGGCTTCATTGACTGCTCGGAATCGTGGCTGGCGTGTTCGTCGCAATTGATGCTCGCTGACATTAGAGGTGAATCGAGTGCGCAGCTTTGCCTCATCTCTGTTCCATGTTGAAATGACCGGTTGATTGATACTGACATTTGGGTAGATGTCACGGAAATGACGAGCAGCCTTCAGCTGGCTTTTGCCGGTGGATTTGATCCAGTCAAGAACTTCTATCTTCTGCTTGAGGGTAGCATTACGCTTGGAGGGGTTGGCTCGGACACATTTGGATTTTGGTTCAGCTGCTCAAGTTAGCCAGACCGGCAAGCAGTGAGATCACTCACATGGGGTTTCTTCCAATCCGGATCCTCCCCTTGTTGTCACGCCTGCGGGTAGACTGCGGTAGCAAAGGACTGCCTTGGGAACTGAGGGGTTTAGTCTCTGGCTCGTGGACCTTGGTGACTGCCTTAGGTGCTGAGGGTTCGAGAGGTTGGGTTAGAACCAACTGAGTGACTTATCAAACGAGGGGAAGGGAATTGAAAAGATACATTGCTGAAGAAGAAAACTACAGCACTAGATAGGGTTTAAATACTAAAATCAGCCTTTTCCAAGAGGCTCGTGCAGACCTGCGGAATACGAGCGCTCTGAACCGTCCTGCGCTGTCCTGCATGCATTGCCATGCATCCCACCGATTACCACTGATATCCTACGATGCCATATTTGCGTTTACCTACACCCTACTATGATATCCTACGTGATGCACCGTGAGTCGGTGACTTTGTCAAAGGTGGTCGATGAGGAACTATGAGGAACTATGCAGAACATAGAAGAGCTGCGAGAACAAGAGACTGGGAGATTATGCCTTACAAGGCATCAGAACAGAGGAAAGAGAAACTAGAGAAGTACTTGGGGCTTATGCCTGTCAGGCGTAAGAGCACAGGAAAGATAGTCTTGGGGTTGATGCCTGATAGGCTTGAGAGCAGAGGAAGATATGAGAGTGGAGGTTTGAACTTGTGATTATGACAAGTCATTATTTGATAGTGTCATTCATGACACTTGTGGTATTGGTGCACTCTACCGAATCCTCTGGACCTTCCTCCAACACTTCTTCTAGCTCTGCTTCTGCTGTATTTGGTTCTTCATCTAGGATCATGTACCAATCATCGGTCTCTATGACTTCGGTCATGATGTCTGTTGAAAGGGAGAAATGCATGCATGTGTGGCAGTTTCGTCAAATTCCATAGTCCGTGGTAACCCATAACTCCGCCACTCTCCCCGGCCCTATGGGTTTTGACAGACCCGACTGTATTCGACGGCTGTGACAGATCTCTACACCACTTCGACACCGCTCGAAGCTACGACTCCCTATCTAAAGATCATTGGATCATTGATGTGGATTGCAAGTTCGACACCACCTGACATATGCTTTGCAACACAATATTTTGCTCGATTCTCAGCCAAGCCAACTGAAACGCATCTCGCACTTGCGAAGCGCGTAATGTCGTATCTCGTACATACGAAAGACTACGTTCTCAAGTGTAGTGAACCTGGCTGTCCCCTACATGAGGAGTAGTCCATAGTCCCCTTCCTCTCCCTTCTCCTTATCACTCATCTCATACTTATTGTAATCCTCCCTAGCAAGAACCCTATTCCTCCTATTCTCTTTTCGTGATCAAGTTGTCCCTCTCCTTAGAGGACTTCTAATCCGTAATAATCCCCGTACCGTAAAATATGGCGTAGCTGTTCCGTACTACGGAACCCCAATCATGTATATAAGCTGGGTCTGAGGGGGATCTCTTCCTCCATTGTCTTTCTTCTCACTTCTTCTTCTCCCTCCTTCTTCTCCTCCTTCTTCTCCTCCTTTTTCCTCCATCCTCTCTCAGACCCTCTTTAGTTTCCTTGATACACTCTTTACTGACCATTACTGACCTTTGATCCATTGTTGACTAGTATTATCCACATCACAGAGTTCCGACAGTATCCAGCCCTACGGGTAGGTTACATTTATTTATTTGTGGTGATCCTCACAAGCAGGATCATTACAACTGGGGCGCTCATCCGGATTCTTTCTGTCTTGTGGTTTAGTGCTAGCTCAACCTTGGTCATTGGTTTATTGGATTAGTACTTGAGTAAGTCACTGAAACCCCTTTACTCATCATCACTTCATCCTCACTCATCACCACTCTGTCCTCCTTCATCATCACTTGACCTTCCTTCACCATCATCTAACCCTTGCTCAAACATTCCTTTGTCCTTCTCCACTGTCATTCCATCTTTAGATATCATCACTACTACTCCTCAACCTATACTCTATTGACTGTACCTTCTTCAAAACAACCTTCAACAACTATTGACTGACATCCATCAGTTAGTAGTAACACCAACGATTACCAACAACCTCTCAACAAAAATTTTCTAACGACTTAACGACTACTATCTGGCCAGATATAACGACCCAAAAAATTTAAAATCGAAAAAAAAAGCTGAGTTCCATTTCTTTTCTTTTCTCTAATCAACATACAGTACAGGTTCATCACCTGTAAAGCTAACTTCTAGATCTTGACTACTACTCTGACTGCCTCACTACTCCACTATTACTCTGACTCCTCCTCTAGGTTGGCCAACCGCTCGCCCATATCAGTTCCGTGCAACTAGGTGAGTTCTCACCTCAGACTCCATTGGGATATCTGGGAAGAGCTTCTGCAGAAGCTGGACTATAGGTCCTTCTGTGCCCCTGTGCACCTCTCCTCCTCCTCCTCCTATTAGTACTCCTACTGGTACTACCACTGCCTACTGCTCTCTACTACTGACACCTCTAGCTCTCAAGACTTCAATAACTACTTCAAAACTATCTCAAGGCTCCTTACAACTTGCAACTTACAACTTACAGAAACACAAATAAGCACCAAAAACATCAAGATGACTTCTATCCGACCTGCAACTCGACTTACCACTCGCCTTGCGAATGCTCCTGCAATTCCCTTCAACATAGGTGCAACTTCACCTCTCACCCCAACACCATCTCGACATAGATCTTCATCTGCTCCCCCTGCTGCAGATACTTCCCCCACACCAACTCCGCCACCACCTCAAGAAAATCCTCCTGCCCCAACTGATGAAGATCAGATTGGACAACAGGAAAGTATTGCTACGCTGACCCAACAGGTACTTCAACTCCAACAACAACTTCAAGACACCAACATCGAACTTCAGGAAGCTCGACACTCCATGCGTACCAAGGAACAAGAGCTTGAAGCACATCTTCAGGATGTACTTGCCACCACTCAGCAAGATCAGGAGGCTGCACAACAAGAAGTAACTGAACTCCGTGCTGCTCTTCAGCGCCGCAGTGCTTCTGCTCCTTTTGGAACTGATGACCATAATTCCTCTCTTAAACTCAAGGCCTCAGACTTACCAAAGTTTGGTGGTAGAGATAATGAGGATGTGGATCAATGGATCGAGAAAGTATCTGCAATCTTTGAATACTCTGGTGTTCAGGATAAGGTTCTACTTCAACAACTTCCATTGATCCTGGTTGGCAAAGCTTCAACTTGGTTCACACAGCTAGGTTCAATCCGCCGTGCTGCTTTGAACACTTGGGATGCTTGGAAAACCTCTCTTTGTAATGCTTTCTATCTCCCTAATCATAAGCTGACCCTTCGCAGACAATGTCTTTATCGCACCCTCCGTGTGAATGAAACATTTACTGACTATTTCCAGGACAAAACTAATCTCCAGCGCTATGTGTACCCTCCAACCACCCCGGATGCTGACTTGATTGATGACCTTCTCACAGGTATTCCTGTCAGTATGCACCCACTCATAAAGGCTGGCATTACACCTTTAATGACTTTGGAGGACTTTAGGAGACACCTGATGGACTTGGAACCAGGCTTGCGCCGAGGTAATCAATCACAGTATCGTTCCTCTTCCACATTGAATAATGCTAACATATCTACAGGTCGCTTCAACACTACACAAAATACAACAACAAACTCAACTTCTGGACTACCTCGAGCTTACAACAGCAATCAAATCACATCTATGCCTCGCACTCCATGTGTCTGTGGTGGATATCACTGGAGGCGAGACTGCCCAAACAAAACTCCCCAAGGTAATCCATTGCAGACACCCCTCCGCCCAACAATCTCTAATCCCCCACCACCCACTCCTAACCCAAACTCTAATTGTTTTCCACCTCGACAAACCTTTCCCAACTCCATTCCCAACAATAATGGTAACAAATGGCAAGCTCGAAACAACTCTCGCCCAACCACCAATACTTCAACTCCAGTGGAAGGTGAGACACCATCAGTAAATTCAGTTCAATCAAAAGCTTACGATCAGTCCCACCGCCACATCCATATCAAGGCTAAGGACCAGATTGACGGAATGCCAGACCTGCAGGAATTGACATTGCAAGATGCTCACAAAGATAAGACACCAGTCTTTTCTCTTGCAAAGTTGAAGTCAGATGCAGCAAATGTACCTCTACACAGAGTCTGCATTGATTCGGGCTCATCAATATCACTGATGGATGTTAACTATGCTAAACAGTACTTACCCAATGTGAAGACTAACCCTCTTGACAAGTTTGAACTGCGAGGCTTAGGCAGGAGTAATGCTGTTGCATGGATTGAAATTGATCTCAACTTCATCTCAACAGAGCAAGATCATATCATTGTCCCAGTAGCATTCTTCTTGGTGCCTGACTTATTGACAAAAATAATCTTAGGGAATGACATTCTATCACCCATGGGCGCTGTTATCGACCTTGCCAACAACACACTCACTTTCAAAACAATCCCTGGGACCATACCCACCACATGTCAACAGCCAGACCGTCAATTGATTGAAGGCAAGTCTCCTGATAAGGCTATTCGACTCAAGGAGACTTATACTTTTCAGCCAGGTTATCAACATAAAGTTGGAATTATTATCACTGATTTGCCTTCAACACCTTATTATGTGGTAAATCCTAAATCACTGGGATCTTACTTGCATGTTGGAAGATCTGTTGGAAATTCAAAAGCTTCCAACCATTTTGCCCATATCGTTCACCTTGGCAACAAACCTATCACTCTCAAAGCTGGTACAAAAATTGGACATTCCTTCCCGGCTATTCCCGCAGCTCTTCCAATATCTCACTCAACCCATCATAACACTCATGACATTACAACACACTTTGATAACAAAACTCACCAAAACAACTTCCCCCTCGATGACTTATCAATCAACCCCTCCCTCTCCAACACTCAACAACAACAACTCATCCAGGTACTGAAAAACAACTACATGGCTTTTGGTTATGGAGCACGGCAGCTAGGATCAACAACTCTGGCAGAGATGACAATTGACACTGGAGATGCCTCTCCCATCTCTCAAGCCCCCTACCATGCCTCTCCTGCTGGAAGACAAGTAATTGACGAAACTATTGCTGAACTCCTTGAACAAGGTGTCATTGAAGAATCTGACTCACCATGGGCTTTGCCTGCAATACTGGTGAGACAGAAAGGGAAGGATCGGTTTTGCATTGACTTTCGAAAAGTCAATGATGTGACCAAAGCTGATCAATATCCACTTCCCCGTATTGATGACATCCTTACTCATTTTTCAGGAAAGCAATGGTTCAGTACTTTTGATGCCAACAAAGGGTTCCACCAAATACCTATTGCTGAAGAAGACAAACCAAAGTCTGCTTTCAGAACACATCAAGGGCTTCACCAATGGAATCGTATGCCTTTTGGACTGCGAAATGGTCCCCCAGTATTCCAACGCTTCATGGACAAGGTACTTGGCCGATACAAATGGCAAATTGCTTTGGTCTACATTGACGACATCATTATCTTCAGCAATGACTTTGACACTCATCTTCACGACATTGACACTATCCTCAAACTCATTACAAAATCAGGGATCACCCTTAGTCCCTCAAAATCTCGGCTGGCTTACCAGGAAATTGAAGCCCTTGGACACTCCATCAGTAATGTTGGAATTGGAACATTGGAAAAATCAGTAGCAGCAATTAAGGAAATGGAACCCCCCACCACAATCAAACAACTCCAACGCTATTTAGGTATGTGTACCTATTATCATCGGTTTGTCTCCAACTTCTCCGCTATCGCCTCCCCTCTCCATGCTCTCCTCACAAAGAACACCAAATATATTTGGACGCCTGAATGCCAAAAGGCATTTGAGGAGCTGCGTAATTGCCTCACCACCACCCCCATCCTTGCCCACCCTAACTACACTAAACCTTTCATTGTTTACACAGATGCCTCGGCTATTGGTCTAGGTGCTGTACTGGCTCAGCTTGATGATGAACATAGAGAACACCCTATTGTCTATCTCAGCAGA
This sequence comes from Tremella mesenterica DSM 1558, assembly GCF_000271645.1. Lineage (NCBI taxonomy): Eukaryota > Fungi > Basidiomycota > Tremellomycetes > Tremellales > Tremellaceae > Tremella > Tremella mesenterica. The sequence continues at coordinate 2,981,994 of NW_006711225.1, forward strand.
TCACTTACGCCTGCAGAAAAAAATTATACAGCTAGTGAACTGGAATGCTTAGGTATAGTCTGGGCTGTCACCAAACTCCAACCCTACCTTGATGGTGTAAAATTTACTCTGATCACTGATCATTCTGCACTCCAGTGGTTATTTGACTTCAAAGGGAATAATAGACGACTTCTAAGATGGTCCATGGAACTGCAACCCTATCACAACCAGATGACTATTCGCCATAGGGCAGGCAGGCTCCATTCAAATGTTGACTGTCTCTCCAGAGCTCCTCTACCCACTGTCAATTCAGCCATGGAAGATGTAGAAATGAATTCGGATCCTACCACCAACACACCTCTCTTTACTTCACAAGCCATTTTCTCCACAACATTCCTCACTCAAGTCAAGAACGGATACAAACATGACACTCGGCTCCACAACATCATCAAGAACCTGCAATCTGATAACCCAACTGCGCTCAACGCACGATTCACCCTTGATAAAGACGGACTCTTGGCTTACAGGGACCCTCTCACCGGAACTGAACGACTCTGCATCCCATCTGCAGACCACTTACGACTCAACATCCTTCACGACAACCATGATGCCATAAGTGCTGGTCACCTTGGTGTTCATAAGACATTATCACTCATCTCGCGACGGTTCTTCTGGCCTGGAATGCACAAGGATGTGCGGCAATATGTGACCTCCTGTGAATCATGTCAACGGAACAAAGCATCTGCTGAAGGAGCCTCAGGTCTTCTTCAACCCATGCCTATTCCACCACAGAGATGGCATACAATTGCCATGGACTTTGCAGGTCCATTACCAGCATCCGGAAAAGACAAGAATGATATGATACTGATAGTAACCGACAAACTCACAAAACGATCTCACTTCATCCCTTGTCATACAACTGACAAAGCAACCGATACTGCCCAGCACATCTTCAACCACATCATTCCCCTTCATGGTATGCCTCGTGTCATCATCTCAGACCGAGACACCAAGTTCACGTCCCTTTTCTGGAAGGCATTATTTCAGAGATTTGGAACGAAGCTTGCCATGTCAACTCCTTACCACCCCCAAACAGATGGACAATCAGAACGTATGGTGCGAACAGTCAAGGAAATGCTCCGCCATTATGTTAACTACCGACAGGACAACTGGACTGATCATCTCCCAGGTTGGAGTTTGCTTACAATTCCGCCACACATCAGTCCACTGGCCTCTCTCCGTTTGAACTGGACCTTGGTTACAAACCCCTCACACCTCTGGATTGTCTCACACTTGCACAAAGTGACGTACCTGCAACAGAAGAATTTCTCGATAACCTCAAGAGCCTACAACAACAGGCACAGGATGCGCTTGTCTTGGCTCAGCACGAACAAGCTCGACAATACAACATTGGAAGGAAGGAAAGGCCTTTTAAGGTAGGTGACAAGGTAATGGTCTCAACAACATACCTGAGCCCACCATTCATCAAGGGTTCAGGATCAAAGAAGCTTAAACCAAAATACGTTGGACCATTCGATGTGCTCAAGGTTGTCAATCCGACCTCGTACAAGATTGATTTACCTCCTCATATCAAAGCACACCTGGTCATCAACAGTCAATATCTTCAACAATTTCGCGCCAACCCATTCCCCTCACGCACACAACCACCACCTCCACCTATAGACCCTGGGACAGCTGAGAGTGCTCCGACTTATGAAGTAGACATCATACTTGACCACAGAGATGGACCTCACAAGCAGAGGCACTATCTTGTCCACTGGAAAGGATATGCTGATCATGACGACACATGGGAACCCGAATCTAATCTTGAGAATGCACCTTTAGCATTACAGGACTACTGGAACAACAGACAGGAGCCCATTCAAACAGGACAGGAACAGTCCCGTAGTATTCAACAACATCCCCATTCCACCCACAGTCAGCCCCGTACCACTCAAAGTCATCCCCGTACCACTCAAGGAGATTTCCGTAGCATAGAAGAACATTCACGTACACACATACGGGACACAGTACGGATACGGCCCAGTTCCCGTAATAATTCCCGTAGACATGTAGAGTCCCGTAGGAATCCCCGTACCACAAAACACTTATAAGGCTGGACTTAGAGCCAAAAAATTATCGACCCACTTGACTTTGATTCCGACTTCACCTCCACCTCCCCCACTCTTCCCCCAATTCACATCTCCTACCTCGCCATTACTTATTTTCCAACTATACTCCAACAAGATGAACGACAGCTTGTCCCCTGAAGGGTATACAATGATCAAGAACTGTGATTTACCGCTTTTTGAGGCTTTCAAAGCACTTATGAAAGAGTTCCAGGCTCCTGAGGGTGGGTTATCGACAATCTCCTTCCACTCCTTCCTCTCATTCTTGTATTCCTTCCCCTTTATTTACTCAACACACAAACAATATCGCTCCAGGTGCCTCGAGAATTGGTGGACCTGCTGACACAACAAAGAGCTTTCAAACGATCCCAAGATCGCAAGTGCAGGTCCTGTAATTACCGAGATAGAGACCAACAATGGATCGGGTGTATATAAGGGGAAAGAACGGGCCATATCGCCAGGAGTAACTCTTGGTGAGTCCAAACAAACACCACAGACCAATTCTTGTTGCCTTCTAACCACTTGTGACAAAGGCTGAGACACTTAGAAGAATTATTAGCACCACAGGCCTCGGTCCAACAAGAAATTGACATGTTATATGGAGACCTATCTTCACCAAGTTGCGCATTTACGAATAATGCGGCTTCAGCGATGTTCATGGGTTTTCCTGTTAGGTCTGACTCTCCGCTTTCTACAGAGTTTTTGATCGCTCTAATTGAAGCAGATGCCGGCGATCAATTCAATTCTGCGCAGGAAGGCCATACTATTGGTACCTCAACTCTGGCGGCTCAAAATCCATACGAAAACACATTTCCTCAATCGTTTCCGCATTCTGCCAATTGTATGTTTACGCTAGCTTAACATAAAATAAAGATCTGACTGTTACGCAGATACTCGCGAAGAGATCTCGACGCTAGCTACCTTCTGTCCCGAGATATACCAGGCGGAAGTTAACCCTCCCTCTTCACCAAACTACTCTCCTCAATCCCCTTGTTCATCGGCCAATAACTATTTCGGCCAGTGGTCCTCCTGTGATAGAACCTTCTCAGAATTCGATTCTCTTTGCGGCAGGCCTGAAAATATGGAGATTAGCGGCACGGACCTCAGTTTACATGAAGATTTGGCGGAAGCATGGAATTCACATTGGGAGGAACACTCTAGTACGCATTTTACCACACCACTCCCTCAATTCTTCTTCAAATTGGACGATCTTACAGGCTAATTGTGCAGGGAAACAACGCGAACAAAAGGGGTCCTTGCGCAACACGTTTGGTGAAGGAACAAGCGAACCGGCTCAACAAGCGGCGGCACCCCTTCATAACCCCACTCCAATTCCGACTCCACCTCCTACCACTCCACCCCCTACAACTTTACCGGCTCCTTTCACCAATGACAAGTCCATTATCTTGACTACTCCAGAGGAAACCTGGACAATCACGGCGTTTGAAATGCGACGCTTTGAGGGAAAGATCTATTATAAGGTGGACAAGAAGACTCCAGACGGAAGGGTGAGGAAATGTACTCATATAGAATGGAAACTCCTTAAGAACGAAAAAGGTAAGAAGGCTCATGACGACTGGTGGGCTAAGAATCCAAATGTGAGACCAGGAAGAATTAGAAGATACTTGAATTTCACATTGACAGATGGAGACCAGGCGAGATGGAGACCTCTGCCACCTCAATAGAATAAAACACGTCTTTTCTGCTTCTCTTCTAGAATGATTTTAGGTGATAACGGTCGATAGATTTGGATCGTAGGACTTCATAGATTAGTATCATAATAACAATAAAAACACAAAAAAATCAGAAAAACATAAAATTGGGATGCATAAAACACATCCCTACCCCATCCACAACACACTAACTTCTAATGTAAGTGGACAAGCCTGGGGACCAGGCTTACTTGCCGCCGGGGGTGATGTAGTGAACCTGGCTGTCCCCTACATGAGGAGTAGTCCATAGTCCCCTTCCTCTCCCTTCTCCTTATCACTCATCTCATACTTATTGTAATCCTCCCTAGCAAGAACCCTATTCCTCCTATTCTCTTTTCGTGATCAAGTTGTCCCTCTCCTTAGAGGACTTCTAATCCGTAATAATCCCCGTACCGTAAAATATGGCGTAGCTGTTCCGTACTACGGAACCCCAATCATGTATATAAGCTGGGTCTGAGGGGGATCTCTTCCTCCATTGTCTTTCTTCTCACTTCTTCTTCTCCCTCCTTCTTCTCCTCCTTCTTCTCCTCCTTCTTCTCCTCCTTTTTCCTCCATCCTCTCTCAGACCCTCTTTAGTTTCCTTGATACACTCTTTACTGACCATTACTGACCTTTGATCCATTGTTGACTAGTATTATCCACATCACAGAGTTCCGACAGTATCCAGCCCTACGGGTAGGTTACATTTATTTATTTGTGGTGATCCTCACAAGCAGGATCATTACATCAAGCTTGGGGGAGAACCGTATCAACTCGAAGGATGGGTTGATGCGGATTTCGCTGGTTGTACGGAGACACGAAAGTCTACGTCTGGCTATCTATTCAAGTTTTGTAATAGCTCGGTTCAATGGCAATCTCGAAGACAAGTGTAACGGTACTGGAAACACGATGACTAGGTCGCAGGTTGGGTCAAACTCGATGGAAGTCTTGTGGAAATCTATGTGTCTCTGGTGCTATGTGATGGATCGTGTCTCCTCTGCAATCGATGTAGCCAAAGAATGATATTGAAGAATCAGCAAAGTTGGTACTTTGCTGATTGCACTATATACTATCTACAAGAGTCCGCGTCCTCCTCTCAGTCCTACTGCAAGCGTCTATGTACATACTCGGACAGGTAAAAAACCGCTTTTGAGCAAACCCAGTGGGGAAATCTCGAAAAGGGAAAACCCGTCCCTACCTACTGCAGCACTGCCTCCAATTCCCGCTGTTCTCTTTCCTAATCCGTCAAATTCGATGGAGTTCTCTCGATTGGTTGTTACTCCGTAACAACAAGCTACGATCGCGCAGTCTACGATGGATGTGGAGTATATCGCAACCGCAGAAGCTGCTTGTGAAGCCGTATGGATACGAAGCCTATTGACTGAACTTGGTTTCAAGCAAGTTACAACACGACTTAATGGCGATAATCAAAGTGCGATACGATTGGCACACAATCCTGGTACGCATGCTCGATCGAAGCATATAGACGTACAACATCATTACATTCGTGAGAAGATATACAATGGTGAATTGAAACTCGAATACGTATGATCCGAATTGCAAGACTCGGATTTCCTTACACAGATCCTACCAAGAGAACCACACGAAAAGAACTGTCTTCGAGTTTGACTGGTACACGGTTTGATATCACACTCTGTATCTCTCCTTGTCACGAGACCAACTAACCAGCATTGGGACAATATAACAGTGCCCTTCAGAGATAGTGGTCTAAACCACTGTGCTAAAAGGCCTATTAACCGGCGGTTACTGCATACCGCCGGTCGCTGGTTAAATACCCAACCCATCCTATCACTATCACTATCAAACTGTCTTGTCACTTCGTGACACTCCTCACCTCCCACACTCATCTTGTTGATTCGGATCACGATCCACATGATTCGAAATCGACATCTCTGGAATCGTATAGAGCGAGCGTCGTACCGAGCACTTTGTACTGTGCACACGAGATTTCCTGGTTTGCTCGTGATTCATGCCTTTTCATCCCGTACGTCCAGGTCTGCGATACGGATCCCATTGGTTTACGATATGATCTCATTAGTTGGTTTAGAACATGTTAGTTTGTTGGAGTCAGTGTCATTAGGGGGAGTGTTGAAGTAATGCCACGTAACTACGATACGGATTGGTAATACGATTTTATTCTGTAGTCTGCAATGCAACTCTTTACTATCATTGTAATTGTACTCGTTGTACACTTCGAATATTAGCCGAGGTTCGTCGACCGTCGGTCTTTTGGAAACAAGTTATTCGACGGACATGACAAGATCGCTGAAGTTCTTCAGCGATCCTTGATTGTTGTCAGTAGTGAAAGAATGATAGAGATAGCCACAATATAAATCGAGATACATCGCCATCAGTAAAGACCCCTTTTAGATAGAGTGTCACGGTCCTGTCCTTGACAGACCTTAATGAATCAAAGACAGGTGGACTATAACTGTTTAGTTAGCTTGAACAACGACGGTTAGTATTATGTTGTTCGTAGACTTGTGATTTGGTCGGACGACTAGAGTGACTTGCGAAGGATCCGAGCAAGTCGAGATGATGATGAGAGTGTGTGTGATGATGTGGACAAGGGTTTTGTCGAGGGAGGTGTGTCGAAAATAAGTATAAGTCAAGAGGAGGTCTTTGTAGAGTGGCAAATAATATTTTGATCCTTGAAGAAGAAGAACTACGGTTTCTACGGAAGGGGTTTATATACTTTACACAGAGACAAACCTAGAGACATGTCAAGAGACATCTCAGGATGTCTTGTAGAGATGTCTCATAACCTTCTCGGTATATTCTCTTGCTTCATGTCTCATGTTCTCATGCTAATCTCGTGTTTCCCTGAATGTCTTGTAGAGATCTCCTAGAGATCTCGTAGAGTTGTCTCTTGTCTTGGGATGATCTCGTATGGATCTCATAGAGATGACTGATGTCTCATAGAGATCTCGTATGTATCTCCTAGAGATGTCTTGTGTCTCATTGAGATCTTGTAGAGATGCCCTGTCTCATGAGATTCTCGGTGGCTTGTGGCTTGAGAATGTGAGAAAATGAGATCAGCGCTTGGTATGATATGGGTTACGACCCTAGGACATTATCCGGGTCGTAACAGTATCCCCTCCTTCTTAAGCGGCGAGCTCCGTCGATGTCACGGCCGTCGAACAACTATCTTCTGGCAGACCGACGGTCGACGAACCTCGGCTAACTTGACGCTCCTGAGTAGATGTCTCACCCAACCGAGAGGGCGCAGACGTCGGAAGGAGTGTAACTACGGCGTATTTCGGCGTAGTTACTCTAACTGGGGTTTTGTTCTACTGATGGCGATGTATCTCGATTTGTATATAGCTATCTCTATCTGTCTTTCACTACTGACAACAATCAAGGATCGCTGAAGAACTTCAGCGATCCTCTCAGCTAATATTATCTATTCCTCCTAGACGTTCATCCAACCCTCTCACGCTTTGACGTATTTCAACGCACTTCGTCCAACTTCCCCGAGTCCCCGGCCATCCTCTTCCTCCGACTACTAACTCCGCCTAACATTGCCGCACTTCTGCTCCCATTGTCCCTACTTAGCCTAACTCCGTCTAACTTCGCCGTACTTCTGCTCCCATTGTCCCTACTTAGCCTAACTCCGTCTAACTTCGCCGTGCTTGGTCTCAGAAGTCCTGAGTTATGTGTAGAGTAAAAAGGTTAAGGCGTGATGGTGGTTTTGATGGTCAAAGGAGGGTCATTGTTGGTGGAGTAATGGAGGTGTCACGATGTAGTTCGTGACAGTCGAGCCTGTACATTTCTCTTCTTTTCCGTCTATAACCACTGCTCAACTGTTAAACGACATCTGAGCACGTCATATTCTTCCAAATTTTCTTATCAAAGTCCCTGAAGCGTGTGAAAATGAGACGTCTCTTGTCCAGATAGAGTATGTCTCTATTCTTCCTTTATATACTTGGGTTCTTGGCCGTCGTATTTCTTCTTCCCCCTCAATATTCTTGAAAGTATGGATAATATTCTTGACGGTACCATTGACCTTTCGGCAATTGACTGGAATAGCATGGCCAATGCCATTGCTAGGGCTAGAGATGAGGATAGGATGATGGCAGCCCTGGGTTTGGTAGGTACTCCCTTCTACCCCAGTCGGTGCAATGCTGATATTGTAGATGGGTAACAATGTCAATCTCGATAATCTCGAAGGTCTTGGGCTTGCTGCTGACTATGCCCCCTTGGAATTCAATGTCAGCGATGTTGACTTTGCTAGCGACTTCTTCGAAGAACCTGACAACAACAATCAAGATGAACTGGCTCCTGAGCTATTTGGTCCTGTCAGCTGGATGGAGATGGATATGGGTAATGGTGAAGTTGTACCTGCAGCAGTACCAGCGGCGGTGGTGGAGGATGAAGAAGAAGATGAACAGGTGACTTGGTCTCGTTCAGTGAGTTTGGATTAGTTATTGTGTCCTGTTCTCTTCATATTGCTGACAATAGACCCGTGCTCGTCATGCTCTTATGCAACAGATTGACCAACATGGTGTATATCGTGCCATCAAATGTCGACAATGCTCTGAAGCTGCTCGTGGTACTCGCGACTGTATTCAGTACGGCCGGAACACCAAATGCTATGACTGTGTCCGTCTTGGTATCCCATGTTCTTTGATCAAGGAAGATGATGGAGTTCATCGAAGGAATCCAAGGAGGGAGGTAAGGGTGGATCTGCCGGTGAGTTTCCCCTTGTATCTTCATATTTTATTTGAGGGAGATAGCTAATTGGAAGTCGCCGGATGTATTCTTTCTTGGTACTGCAAGGGTAGCCAATCCTTTGTCGCCTGGTCCCTCAAACTCTACTCCAAAAGTTACTCATCGTGCGGGACCTTCCATTATGCAAGTCTCAGCTCATCTAGCTTTCCTCATTCAGTGGGATCAGTCGGAGAGAGTACAGGAGGATAAGACTAGGGCAATGCATTCCGAAATGATTGCACAGGTCAAGGCAATGGTACATGCCGGAGGAGGAGATCCTGATGGAGACGAAGAGACGGTTATGGGTTGATTGTCCAACGTCTGTCTTTCTTCTTTTTTCTATTTTCTTTACTTAAATTAGAGGGTATAGAGCCTCCATGATAGATAGAATGAATTGTCTTGTCGGTTAGGATGACTTTTAAGATGATTTGATACTTTTCATGTCTCCCTTGGTGCAAAAATGGGCCTTTCAGCCCCCAAAATTTATCTCTGGGGCAAAACCCCTTTAACTGGTGTTTAGACGGAGTCCAGTGAACCTCCGGGTGATCAGAGCTCTGTGTTTGAGGTATACCAACGAGGAGTGCACGTGACGTGTCTCTGTCTCAGGGTTCCCGGTCAAAACACAGTGGTGCAGAGGGGATTTGAACCCAAACCTCCACACACTGGAACTGATCACCTGATCCAACACCATTGGACCAAGGAAAATATTAAATGTTGATGGGTGATTCCAGGCAATGTTCCTATAAGAGCTTATCATGTTCCGTGCGCTTTGTCAAAAGCTTTGACTAGGTCCATTGCATTTTGAAGATTTGATGGTGGTTCCCAGGTTGTTTCATTGTAACCGAGCCATTTGACTAGATATCTTTTGGGTTCTTTGAAACGTCTGTTGTATTTACTGTCCAAGATTGCTTCAACTTCATACTCTTCTTGTCCTTCAACTTCTATTGGTGGAGGTGGAGGTTGAACAGGATCAGGGATAGTGTTTTCATGAGAAGGTTCAAGTAATTGAGCATGGAAAAAATTATGAATACGCATTGATGGTGGTAAATCCAATTGATAAGCATGAGATGATATTTTTGCCATGATGGTGTATGGTCCAAGATATCGATGATCAAGTTTCTTGGTTGGTCTAGTTGTACGGATGTTCTTGGCTGATAACCATACCTTATCTCCAATCTTGTAATCAGGTAATGGTAGACGTCCCTTATCAAATGCTTTTGCGGAAGCATCATTTGCTTTTTTAATCTCATCCTTGAGATAATCATGTAGTTTTGATAGGTCTGCAACATATGTAGTTGCTATTGGAGCGTTAACTTGAGTTTTGGAAGGTACAAAGGTGGATTGTGGATTGTAACCTTTGTTTGCAAAGAAGGGTGATACTCCGGTGGAGGAATGTGGTGCATTATTGTAGGCAAATTCCGCAAGAGGAAGCAGCTCTTCCCAGTTGTCTTGCTGATAGGATGTAAAGACCCTTAGATACTGTTCTAGGACTTGATTGACACGTTCTGTTTGACCATCTGTTTCAGGGTGGAAGGCTGTGCTCAAAGCAAGCTCAATACCCAATGATTCAGTAAATGCTCTCCAGAACCTAGAAGTAAATTCGGATCCTCTATCAGAGACAATACTCTGTGGAATTCCATGTTTAGAAAAGACATGACGTAGATAAAGCTTTGCTACTTCTTCTGCAGTGAGATTTGTAGTGGTAGGTATAAAGATTGCTTGTTTTGTAAGTCGATCCACAATAACAAGAATGGAGTTGTAACTGTTTGAAGACGGTAGTTGTTTGATGAGATCCATGGAAACTGATGACCATGGATAAGGTGGGATGGGTAACGATTTCAATTCTCCATAAGGTTGATGACGTTTTGATTTTGTACGTTGACATATGTCACACATATCCACATAATGGTTGGCATAAGATCTCATACCTGGCCACCAATAGTGGCGTTGGATGAGTTGGATAGTTTTTCGTCTCCCAGGATGCCCTGAGAGTAGTGAATCATGATGCTGTTTGGTAACCATGAGTCGAAGATTACCCGTAGATGGAACATAGTACTGATTCCTATGGAGTAATAGACCATCAAGGTTAATGGTAAAGGGGTGTTGGTCTGATGGTTGTTTTGCTTTATCAAGAAAATCCTTGGCTTCCGTGTCTGTCTCCAAAGCAGTTCTGAATGTGGTACTCATCTCCAAAGCGATGTCCATCACACTTGCTGCTGCTAAGTACTGACCAGGTTTGAGAAGCTGTTGGAAATTCTGAGGGTTTGCCTCAGTGGTAAGGCTAGAACCACGCTCTCTTGGATGATAATCTCTTCTACGAGTGAGAGCATCTGGTTTAGTTCCTTGTATCCCAGGTCTATAAAGGATGTTGAAATTAAAATCCGCAAGGAGCTCAGACCATCTTCCTTGGCGTCGATTGAGTTGCTTGGATGTAGTAAAGTATTCTAATGAACGGTGGTCTGTGTAAATCTTGATCGGAAGTAAAGCACCTTCAAGGTAATGTCTCCACTCCTTAAATGATGCTACTATTGCTAGCATTTCCTTGTCATGAATCTCATAATTAAGCTCTGCTGGGAGCATCTTTCTTGACATGAAGGCTATAGGGTGAAGTCTTCCCTCTTCTTCATGGGAAAGGATACCTGCAATAGCGTAATCAGAGGCATCTGTTTCAAGGATGAGTTGTCGATTGGGGTTGTAATGACGTAACAGATCTGCAGATGTGAAAGCGTTCTTGAGTGTAATGAATGCTTCTTGTTGAGATGGACCCCATGTGAAAGGAAGATCTTTCTTGGTAAGAGTTGTAAGTGGTGTTGTAATCTTGGAATAATCTTTGATAAATCTTCTGTAAAAGTTACAAAAACCAAGGAAAGATCGAAGCTCTGTAAGTGTTGTTGGGGAAGGCCAGTCCATGATTGACTGCACCTTCTTCTTGTCCATTGAAACCCCATTAGGACTAATGAAGAACCCTAAAAATTCCACGGATGTAGTGTGAAACTCACACTTTTCAGCCTTAGCATAAAGGCCTGTCTCACGCAAGCGTTCCAGCACTTGGGAGACATGTCTGATGTGGGATTTAACATCTGGGGAGTATACTAATATGTCGTCAAGGTAGATGATGACATGGTGATCAAGCATGTCTCGGAAATTGTGGTTCATGAGATGTTGAAAGGATGCTGGGGCATTTGTTAACCCAAAAGGCATCACCTTGTATTCAAATAAGCCATAGCGGGTCCTAAAGGCAGTTTTCCATTCCTCGCCTTTTGCTATGCGCAACAAGTTATATGCGCCTCGCAAATCTATTTTGGTGAAGAGCTTGGCTGTGCGCAGGCGGTCCAGAAGTGTCATACATCACCTATCTGCCACTTGCCAAAGTGCTTTTGCGCAATCAGACACTTGAAACACATACCCCTGAATACCTCCACCTCCACCTCCACATGCTGGAACCTTCTACCGTTGCCTCCACCTTTACCTCCACTTGCTTATCAAGCCTCCACACTCTGGAACATTCTGTGCCTGCCTCCACCTTCCCAAAGTAGTAACTCTGGCTGATTGCTGAGCAATCATCCATAGTCCGGAACATTCAGTGCCTGCCTCCACTTTCCCAAAGTAGTAATTCAGTCTGCTCGCTGAGCAATCTTTCCCACGATTGCGCTTTCTAGTTTATTCCGTAGACATGTTGAGCAACCCGCTTGATGGGGATAAATACCCCCTCCAAACAGGTTGTTCCCCACCTATGGATCTTGTGTCAATCCAGTCAGTCCCAGCCTGACATCTTGCAGTCCCCTCAGTCCCCTCAGTCCCTTGTCACCCTCTGTATACTCCTCAGCTCTACGAGCCCGAGACAAGTATTGGGTTACAGCCCCATTCCAGTCACCTTGCCTACCCCTTGGGGATTAGACCCCGTCCGTGACAAGAAGTTCTGAGATGAGAGGGAGAGGGTATCGATTCTTGATTGTGATTTTGTTGAGCCCCCGATAATCCACACAGAGTCGAAGCGAACCATCCTTTTTCTTCACAAAAAGGATAGGTGCTCCTGCTGGTGATTCAGAAGGTACAATAAAACCTTTCTTCAAGTTCTCATCCAGATATTCTCGAAGTGCTTTCAACTCTGTATCAGACAGAGAGTAGATGGGTCCCCATGGTGGAACTTTCCCATCTTCCAAAGGTATATGGTGATCAAAGGGTCGGTGATCTGGGAGCTTATCAGCGCTCTGTTTACTAAAGACACCCAGGTAAGAATGATATTCAGGGGGCACTAAAGCCTGATCTGAATCGGCCTTGTCAGAGTCGACTTCTGTCAAGGTGGACGGCCTAGTGGTAGTCGACACCGCTAGGTTGAACTCGTGAGGCGTAGAAGATGTTGTTGCCTCATCTGAAGAGGGCAGAGGTACTATTCCAGTCACCTCCCCTATGCGCACAGATGTGTTGGATGTTGATGCTGTCCATGATGATGGCCCTACTGTACAATTAGTAGGCCAAATAGAACTTGGTTGTATAGAAAGTCTTGACCAAGAAATAAACGGGTCATGTTGGCGTAACCATGGAATGCCAAGCACAACTGGACAAAGATGACACTTGGTGACTAGTAACCTAGTCCAACAAGGTCCAAAGGGGGAAAGGAAGTTAAGACAAGCAACTGTCTCAAATTTTACTGTTGACGGTTTACCTGCTCCGTCAAAGAGGTATAGCGGAGTGGGTTCTCTTTTTACTAATGTTAATCTGTTTTCTTCAGCAAGTCTTTTATCAATGAAATTATTACTAGCTCCACTGTCTATTAGAGCGTGATATATAGTTTTGTGGTCTTTTAAATGGAATGGCAGAGTCAACTGTTTTTGGGTTATATCAAAGTTTTCAATAGAAGGAAATGTGGAGCCAAGTGAAACGGAGACCTGTTTCTCGTTACCCTCCAACCCCAGGTTACCGTGGTTTGTAGACTGGGGGTTCAAGCTTTTCCCGATGGGATAGCTTTGGGTTTGACTGTACTTACCATGCTAGCTTGATATCTAGCAGGTTTGCGGTGAGGTGGTGCAACTGGACATTTGAGTACCATATGTCCTTTGTCACCACAGTAGAGACAAAGATTATTATCTTTACGTCTTTGATACTCAGCAGGAGTGAGTTTACCTCTTTTGGTTGTGTAAGTTGAGGTTGATGTTGCTATGGCTCGTAGGTTCTCAGATGGACGGTAAGTTGTCTGAGAGCGCTCATAAGTTGTTGAGCGGGGTGTAAACCGTACCTGTGAGTTAGCAGTACTTGTACGCTCACCTTTCTCTACTTGTCTTTCAAACAAGCGTGTGTCAATACGTATTGCAATGTCTTGGAGATCTTTGAAAGACTTAGGCTTCCCAACATGAGAAAGCTCGTCTTTGATAGCATCTTTAAGGCCACGATAGAATTGAGCAGCCTTTGCTTCATCATTCCATTTGACAAGGGTAGCAAAGCGCATGAAGTCTGCCAGGTAAGATGTGACCGAACCTCTTTGCTTGAGAGCATATAGTTGTCTCTCAGCAGTGGCAACCTCATCTGGATCACCAAACGTCTTCTTGAGTTCATCACAGAAGAGTTTGAAATCTGTCATGAAGGCTGGCTGGGGAGTAGCAACAACAAAAGGTTGAAACCAGAGGAAAGCAGTATCACGTAAGAAAGATCCCGCATACAATACCTTTGTAGCTTCAGATTGAAAACGAGCAGACTGAAGCGTGATAACCATTGTTACTTGAGTGATAAAGGTTGTAAGCTTATTACGTTGTCCACTAAAGTATTCAGGTGATGCAACCTTTGGTTCTTGAGGACGAGTAGCATTGGTTGTAGTAGTTGGTGCTACTGAGGGATGGTGTTGTTCTGCAGGTGTCAGCTCACGTTCGGCACTTACATCTTGTGTATTATTATTTTCTGGTATTTCTCCTTGAAGGAGGATTGTGTCACGAACTACGTCGTGACACCTCGATTATTCCACCACCTCGATTATTCCACCAGCAATGACCCTCCTTTGACCATCAAAACCCCTATCACACCTTAACTCTTTACTCTACACGTAACTCAGGACATCTGAGACCAAGTACGGCGAAGTTAGATGGAGTTAGGCTAGGTAGGGACAACGGAGGCAGAAGTGCGGCGATGTTAGGCGGAGTTAGGCTAGGTAGGGACAACGGAGGCAGAAGTGCGGCGATGTTAGGCGGAGTTAGGCTAGGTAGGGACAACGGAGGCAGAAGTGCGGCGATGTTAGGCGGAGTTAGTCGAAGGAGGAAGAGGATGGCCGAGGGCTCGGGGAAGTTGGACGAAGTGCGTCGAAGTACGTCAAAGCGCGAGAGGGTTGGATGAACGTCTAGGAGGAATAAACAATATTAGCTGAGAAGATCGCTGAAGTTCTTCAGCGATCCTTGATTGTTGTCAGTAGTGAAAGATAGATAGAGATAGCTATTTACAAATCGAGATACATCGCCATCAGTAGAACAAAACCCCAGTTAGAGTAACCACGGCGAAGTACGCCGTAGTTACACCCCTTTCGACGCCTGCGCCCTCCCGGTTGGGTGAGACATCGATTAAGAAGGATCAAGTTAGCCGAGGTTCGTCGACCGTCGGTCTGTTAGGAAGTAGTTGCTCGACGGGCGTGACAGATTGTAAGAGCGGCTACTCTTTCAAGTAAAGTATTGTTTTCTTGTTGAATGGTCTCTTGATGGGCTAAGACTTCTTCAAGTCTAGCTTCTAATTCTGCACGGGTTGGTGCCATGGTGGTGTCTTGATAAAAGAGTTTACTAGACAGGTAATGACCAATCACAAGTGTGAAGGATCCAAATATACTGTCACGGTCCTGTCCTTGACAGACCTTAATGAATCAAAGACAGGTGGACTATAACTGTTTAGTTAGCTTGAACAACGACGGTTAGTATTATGTTGTTCGTAGACTTGTGATTTGGTCGGACGACTAGAGTGACTTGCGAAGGATCCGAGCAAGTCGAGATGATGATGAGAGTGTGTGTGATGATGTGGACAAGGGTTTTGTCGAGGGAGGTGTGTCGAAAATAAGTATAAGTCAAGAGGAGGTCTTTGTAGAGTGGCAAATAATATTTTGATCCTTGAAGAAGAAGAACTACGGTTTCTACGGAAGGGGTTTATATACTTTACACAGAGACAAACCTAGAGACATGTCAAGAGACATCTCAGGATGTCTTGTAGAGATGTCTCATAACCTTCTCGGTATATTCTCTTGCTTCATGTCTCATGTTCTCATGCTAATCTCGTGTTTCCCTGAATGTCTTGTAGAGATCTCCTAGAGATCTTGTAGAGTTGTCTCTTGTCTTGGGATGATCTCGTATGGATCTCATAGAGATGACTGATGTCTCATAGAGATCTCGTATGTATCTCCTAGAGATGTCTTGTGTCTCATTGAGATCTTGTAGAGATGCCCTGTCTCATGAGATTCTCGGTGGCTTGTGGCTTGAGAATGTGAGAAAATGAGATCAGCTCTTGGTATGATATGGGTTACGACCCTAGGACATTATCCGGGTTGTAACATAGAGTAACTACGTCAAAGTACGTCGTAGTTACGTTCCTTTCAACGCCTGCACCCTCCTGGTTGGGTGAGACATCGAGTTAGAAGCATCAAGTTAGCCGAGGTTCGTCGACCGTCGGTCTATTAGGAAGAAGTTATTCGACGGCCGTGACATCCCCCTTGATGAATACTCAAACTGTGAAACCAAGTCTCTAGCAAGAAAAGAAGAAATGGTCCATGAATGTGCCACACCACCCAAAATCTCAAAAACACTCTCTCCTTCCTGGCTGTGTAGCTCCATAGTTTCCGTCAAGTAAATTGAACTTGAAACTCCAGATATACTTGTTTTGGTCAAATGAACAAGCTTTGTGAATGGTTTATACTTGCATTGTTTCAAATAACTGAGATGCGGCATGGAGAAGGTGGACATCATGACATCACAGCCAAATTACTAAGGAACGCGTGTTCTGTCCGTCACGGCACCCCACTGTATAGCTCATTGACACAGACTATCTTCAATATCTGGTCCTGACAATACTAGTCCTTTACTGTCTTGGTTGTTCGCCCTTCATGTTGAACTTGATTGAGCCGGGTTAAGCTGTGTGCGGAAGTGGAACATGAGGAAAACAATGACGCCTGACGTCTGTCTAACACGTCGAAGATATGATTCTGGAACAATGTGAAAGCCATGGATGTAGTCCAGTAGAGTGCCACGGCCTGGACGTCAACCGGAAGCACGTTCAACCACGAGGAACACTTACACTAGGTGTTTGAGAGGCTATGGGAATGAATAACACAGCTCCCACTCTCATTGCAGCCGTGACAAACGTGCTCCTTATCTCGCTATCCCTCACCGCATTAGGCTTTCCCTCTCCAAGAGACACGTCGGTGAGGTGTTCTACAGGTATGGTCCTCTTTTCCTCTCCGGCAAGCAATATTGACGAAGTAGACAATTTCCTCTTTTTCACTAAATCGGGATCGACCTTCTTCCTTCGTGGCGCCTGTGATGATCCCGAAACGCTTCGGTTTTCCGTACTCGGTGAGGGATTGGCGGAATGATCAGCTGGAGATGGCTTCGATGTACTGCCGTATGGTTGGAGCGTCGGAGCCGAAGTTCCTTCAGCCGTTAAAGTCGTCGATCGAACCTGCGGACTCGATCTGCCAGCTTCTTGAGAAGAGGTCGAAGGGGTAGAAGAAGAAGCGATTCGGCTGGATGATGATGAGGGTGGGTGAGGAGCAGTGCCATCTTCCGCTTTTGTCATCCCCCGTACCCTCCTACTGGCCATTTCGGCATTGGCAAAAGCCAACATACCCCCTAAGACAGGTAAGATCCCCGATCCATCTGGCTGACCCAATTGCGAGAGCCATGAAAACGTTTCCGAGCCCATGGAAGATAGGGGTAATTCGAGAGCACGACGGATGGTGTTGGAGAATAAGATCAGGAGCGGAATGTGTACTGCCAGCGGTCCGATTAATGTAGGTAATGGGTGTGTGTGGTATTTCCTGTGTAGTTGGGATTGTTTTTCAGCAAGCTGGAGTAAGCACACATTTGTGTTTGACTCATCCCATTATGCGTCTAGGGAACCTCTCCTCCTCATATTTCTATAATCGGGACCGGCGGTGACATCTATCTCGAACGGAAAGTCGAGGGTATAACCTACGTATAGAAAACTTGCAGACATATATAGAGAGACAAACACCCTTCCTAAGTAAAAAGTGGAGCCATGCGAAGGCCTGGTAGTGATGCGCGACACTCAGAGAATGAAGAGGGGGAAAGAATAAGTGATAGAAACTTACAGCTGCCTTCAGCTCCCTCTTGTAACCAGCATAATCCAACCCTTTCTTCCTACTTTCCTTAGCTATCGGTCCAGCCAATTCTTCATTCCACCTTCTCATTGCAGGGGAAACCAATAATCGTCCTCTTTCCAACCTCCGTCTCTGCCACAAAGTCATGGGGAGCGTCACACTGCCTCTCAAGGCGATAGTGAGGAGTATTATCGTCAATCCATAAGAAGGTAACGGAGAAGAAAGAAGGAGAGAGGCTAAGGGGTCGAAAATTGAGCTACTTTGCTCGACGGTCGTGTCGATGATAGTGTTGGACGAAGAGGAGATTTGTCTGTTATTCGGGCGGAATGAACGAGGAAGAAGAGTTCGTAGTTTGCTTAAAGGAAGAGGGTGGAGATAGATGAGAGATCCAGGTCGAAGCATAGTCAGCTACTTCCGGTGTTGGGATTTGGTATACCGGTCACTGTAGGTGGTGTATATGAAATATGGGACAAGAGACGGAGACGAAGACGAAGAAAGTCAACGGAATTTTGTTACCTCCACCCAAAGTGGGGGAGGAACAGCTGGCAAACATTCCTTGCCGTTGTCGGGTGGTCTAAAGTCCTACAGGGCCAGATTTTCTGTGTAGCTATCGCATAAACGATGGGAGGCAACATGGAACATACACCAAGGTATGCATGAGTGCTTTCAAACCTATGAACAACAGATTTAATCAAAGATCCTCTGCTCTATCCCGCTCATTCGTCGCCGGCTTAGTCCCTCCCTTCGTCCCCGTCCTCTTCATTGGTGTAGTTTGATCCCGCCGACCCACCAGAAAGCAACGCGGTACTCGGTGTGGCCGCTGATGTAGGGGCGGAATCTGAACCGCTGAGTTTACCGATGAACCATGCTGGTACCCATCCCCGTTCACCAGAGTCTTGTTTGATCCTGACGGTCAACATTTAGCCTCGTACTCTAGAAAATTTATTCCAACGTCTGTCACAGGGACGTCGGCGCTTTCATCGTACACAATAGAATGGTGGTCACGAAAGTGGTTGGCAAGGATCAGCGAGTGAATGAGATTTTGAGCGGGAACATATAATAGTGTGTCAAGAGAGGCGGGGAATTGCAAGATGGAGAAAGTACCCACGTATATGACCAATGACAGTATTTCTTATACACTCTCACTTTCTCCCCTTCTCGAAGGGCCACCTCATCTTCCCCTTGAGGTCCATAATCCATGAGTACCACGCCAGGATACGAAGATGACACTATCGCAGACGGAGGTAAACGTGATAGACCTGGATAGGCGGAATTTATTTCACCTGAGGGACATACCGCGCAGATAGGTTGGGAGAGTTCCAATAGACACCCTGGAGATTAGTCTCTCAGTCGCTTTGCTACCTCCTTTACAAGAATCATTTGGTGTGAGACATGCTGAAGAGTAGCATGAACTAACCTGCTGGAACCCATCCCGAACGGGAATGCTCAGGTATGATATTCCCTGTACCCTCCGGATCTTTTTGAACGATGTACCACCCTTTCGTTTTTGATAAGATGACAAATGTCGCCCCACTGGATATCAGCCGAATCTCTTCTGACGTGCGTAGCTGAAAGTACTCACACTGCCACGTCAAACTCATCCTGTCGATCGGCAATATACCTGACGATCAGCAGATGAAAGAAATCATGTGCGTGAAATACTTACGGATAGATTGCCACTGCATAAGTCACACTCTGCACATTCCCATCTTTATCCACTAGTGTCCCTGTGGTCGTGGCACTCTTCGGCAAGCTATGAGCCATGGACTCTCCTTCTCTCAGTCCTGGACTCGGTAGTTCCGGGAAAGCAGCGCCATTAGGTGTGGTATCGTCTCCTGCTCGTCTCAACTGGCCTTGAGCGAGAGGTTGTAGGTTTGAAGGTTTGGTAGGAGACGAGGAGGACTCTCCTACGGGTTTGTTACGTGGAAGAACGCTGTTAGGGTGAGTAGGGGGTAGACCTAGTTTTGCGAGTTGTTTTTGTTGAGCTACAGCAATAGGAGATCGAACATCGCGCTGACATTTCAGCTGAGTTCCATCGTATACTAAGAGGATCTCACGATGTGTCGTAGCATGAAGACTGGTTTTTGACCACCCTCTTTGAGTTTTTGGAATAACAGCAAAGGCTTTCGTCGTAGCTCAAACATCGTTCTGGTACCATCAGCGCGTTTGTCGTCATTGACAGAAGGGCGAAGAACGACTTGCCTGTTGTGCCAAAACAGATAAACAAAGCATACTTCTTCCAATCGTCGTTGATCTTATACTTTTTCAAAGCAGCCGGTAAGACCTTGAAGCATGGATCTTCCAATGTGACTCTGAAAGATTTCGCCGCAGAGTGAGCCGCATTCTTTGCCTGTGTCTTGGCGTCAACCGATGCAGATGTGGCATTGGATCTGGAACTAGCTGGTGTGAGACTAGGACCGCTGAAGGCTGACGCAGGTGCTAAGGATGATCCCTTTGATTGACCCGAGCTTGAGCCAGGTGTTGCAGCAGCGACTGGTAAAGCACCTGGAGGAGGAGAGGTGATACTTCCACTAGAATTGAGTCGACTGAAAGGTGGGGCTTGAATGGCGGCGGGACGTGGATGATGAGGTTTCTCAGGAATATTGGAAGCAGGGGAATCGAAAGTGATAGTGGCGTTGGCGGTGGTAGGTGTGAAAGAGTCTTGGAAAGTTGCTGAATCGGAAGTGAGTGGAGGGATTGAGTTGGAATTTGTTGATGATGCCAAAGAAGAGGGAAATATCGCTGAAGTTCTTCGGTTGGCTTTCGTGGTAGGTCCCTGATAATCAGAAAATTCATCTCTCCGTGCATCTTCTCAAGGATTCGCGAGAAAGTGAGAAGGAAAAGAGCTCACAGGTTCTCCTTCATCCCCATCACTACCTCTACTATGACCATTGCTATAGTCGTCCCATCTTGGCATTCCATGATCTGTGTTAAACTCCAGGCTACTAGCTCTAAGATCGTCACCGTCGGAAGAGGAAGAAGCGTTGACCTGAAGTCCGTTTTCTTCCATGCAAGACACAATCCTTCGATATGCCCACTCGAGTTTCATCAAACGAACGTCTTCATCCGTCAACAGCAATCGGTCAACCAACTTGGTCTAACTCACGTTGTTTATCGATATAATCATACAGAGCTCCTAAATCTGCCGTATGTACAGCTTTGAGTTTATCCACAGCATCCACAGCTGCTCTTGGGCCAACCATTTGACCTTCTATCTTTTTCAGCTCTCCCTTATGTTATTGAACAAGAAAAGTAGTGCGCACCATCTGGACGCCAATCTTCATCTCCCAGTTCCAACCCTTGTTCATTTTTTAATTCCCAAATAGCTCTCAGAATCTTCAATCGATGTCCTATACTTTCCATTCCTAAATCTAGGAGAGACGCGTGGTCCATGACGGCCAATACGTCACCAGTGATACCTTGATCTGTCCGTCAGATTCGTAACCCACCATCCACCATCATGAATCACTGGTAGCGGAAAATCACGTACCATAGATGGCCCCTTCATAATTAGGCAATCCTATCCGTCTGAAGAACTGATGCACGGTCGCTTCGTCCCATTGAAGTAAAGAAGTAGGAGAGTAGATCATAGGCGATTGGAGGAGTTGAGGTGAAGTCATGGTGGTTCACCCGGATGGTCCGGATAAGAGAAGGACCTCGAGATGGGTGAAAAGCTCAGAGATTCAGAGGATTGTGGAAGGTGGCAAGAAGAGCATGGGATAAAAAGACATGAGATAGAGAAAGGTGGGTTTGGGAGATGAAGGGTGTCAAAGGACCTTTGCGGTGGTCGAAAGAGTAAGTCAAATAGTGCTGAGGGTGCCTTGTGTGGAGGAGTGTTGGTTGACGGGTCGTAGTGTTAAAAGCAGGCGAATGAGGTGGAAACACTTAAGCACGGAGTGGAGACTCTTCTACGTCGCCATGCACTAAATGAACAGGGTGTATACTTTTGGAAAGATGATCATTGGATGTATTGTACTAAGCTTAGGCGATTGGAAGCGAAAACGACGGACCTGGAGCATGGAGCTATGATTGAACTTAGCTTGACGACACATTGTTCCTGTCAAGATGACCTTGTTTTCCAAAGTCACCCTCCGGTCTCCGTTCTGAATTGTCGCCGCACACTGCTTCAGCGATCAGCGACACGTCAGTACGCTCTGCACGACATGCATGACATATGAGTAGACAACATGATCCTTTCGTGCCCGAAAGTGCCGTTGACTTCCAGTCCTCTGGGCATGACATGTGGCATTGCCCTTTGGGCGTCCATCGCCTTACCTGGCGTGCTACACCGTACACCGACCTGTCCGTATATTGGCCTCGATGGCCGATGGAGATGAAGCTTTTCTATCCGCACTCTCCCAAGCCCCGGTGATATCACGCCTTCAAGGCTCGTCGTCTCGATGTGATCCCAAGTATAACCTTCGCATTTCATCCCCGACTTCCAACCTTCTCGTACCCTCTAAATAATGCATTGCCTCGGCGTATGTGGAAGGCACGACTGTCCTCCCAATCGGATTCTTGTCCTCCTTGGCCATAGTGAAGAAAAAGGTGTTGGTCTCGCTTCTCGCCTGCCTGGTCAGAATGACCACTTACCCGATCTCCAATATATCATGGCACTCACCCCTGTCTCCACCTCCTCCACCTCGGCACGTACCATGATGTGGACTTTGGCCTCTCCATCAGGTCCACCGTGCGGCATGGTGGTGTGTACAACTTTCGAGGTCAGTCGAAGTACCGCGCCAATCGGTACAGGGAGACGAAAGGTGATTTCGTCCAGGGACAAGAACCTCATTGGTGTGGAAGCGAAGATGGCCGCATTGGTGAAACACAGTTCGAAGGCGAGACGCATTAGCAAACCTCCGAAGATTTTGCCATGTAGGTTACGTCCTTGAGGAAACATGAGAAGAACGCTTGTGATCTGTGTTGTGAGTAAATGAGTCCGAGTGTCCGATATGGTCGACCTCGAACCAAACGACATAACCCCACGATGGTGAGGGACGGGGGAAGGAAAGGAAGGCGGCTAGGGACCGCGTAGAAGATCGAAGAAAACACTGGCCTCAGTGTCACGCATCTGCACCACCTTTTGACCGTCAATATCGGTCACCCCCTTGTCCACGACTTGCAGCATGAGCTTGTGTAGCTCTTCCGCTTCCTCCGAAGAAGGCTGCGATATCAGTCTTTCACTTTTGATATCTTCGGCCCGACTTACTGGAACTTTGTCCAGGGCCATCATGGAGCTCTCCCTCTTCCGTCTAGTATGATCCGCTCCTATCTCCCACAACATCTTCTCCCCTGCCGTTTCGACCAGAAGCGGTGGTACTTTTCTCGCTTTGTGTGTTATGGAATCTCTACACACCATGGCGAAGCGACCCAAAAGGAGTGTATCCCACTCGTCCTTTACTGGTTGACACGAGCCCTCCATTTTGACGACTACTTCCATGGAAGAGTTCCCGGTCCATGTCACAAAGCCTGAGAATCGAAGGTCTCTGCTTCGTCAGTCGACAATAAGACCACATTACATCATGTCTCCTATCCTGACCCTAAATCTAACAACTGAACCTCTCCAACTTCTGTGTTACTCTGAGTCGGGGAGAGAATCAGGCCAGTAACAAAGATGGTTTCATTCCACATACCTTACGTTATCACGATTAAGTCTTCCAAGCATGTCTAAACGATCTGCGCTCGCCGTGGCAAGGTACAACCCTGCTCTAGCAGAAGCCTCGTGAAACGCGTCTGTGGCATTCTTCGCCTTTGACCTGCTCGAAGGGGTTGGCAGACAATGTCTATACGCCACAGCTCCTGCCAGAGAGTCCAAATCTGACGATCAGCATTTCGATACTACTTCCCACACGATCCGTTTGTGATACAGGATTGGACCTACGCTCCAGAAGCTTGCCCATCCTGAAACCTCCGGAAGTGTTAACATACCTCTCGTACAATTTGGGATCACTAGCGAGAGGCAAGTCGAAGTTTGTGAAGCTTTCACTCATATGCTTAGGTCTCAGTAGTTCTTCGCGCTCCTTATCCGTCATGGGTGCATGAGGGGCATTAGGGTCCAGCTCGGAGGATGCCAAATCAGGTGAGGAGGATGATAGCCATGAAATCAGATCAGCTCGCATGGAGAGGGGAGAAGGATGAGCTGCATTGGCGCTTGAAGAGTCTGAAATTAGTCTTTTGATAAGGGAAAGAGATCAATGGACATACTTGCGATCGAGGTAAGGAGACGATCTATCTCACGCAGTGTGAGAAGCTGTTGACTGGGTGTTGGGTCGGGTTTTGGAGTAGGAGCCACGGTCGAATTGAGGCGTATAATTCTATGGTGAGTGGACCTTGTGGAAAGACCCAAAAGCCGTAGTCGAGAACGCATCACTGATCACTGATGAGAACTCAAATTGTACGCAAGATGGAAAATGTGAAAGTAAAAGGCTTGGTCGCTATCATTCCACTCGTTCATGCCATCCCGGCAAATGCCGCATGCCGCAATCGACATCCGTCGGAAGTCCGCTCATCGTGCCTGGTGTTCACCTTCGGTTCTTTCGCCCTTTCGGCCCGACGCCTTGTTCCAATTAGTGTCTTGTATTCCTCTGCCATCACTGCTTCCCAGCATGTTGGCTTGATAAAGGGCTTGAACACTGCTTCACAGCGCGATGCCCATGTGAAAATGGCCTAGTGAGCTTCTTTCTTCGGGAGATACAAGTATGACCTCATGGATCCTCCTTCTCGGTGTACGTCTATTGCAGGAATGATCATTCCCTCCCACTGATCTGCCAGATCGTCATCATCCCTCTAATCTTTTTAAGGCGGTGGCTTTCTCTTCGACATGACCTTCAGTCCGCTGCTAGACTAGGAGCACGTCCCATACCGGTTGTCAAAGGGAAATGGCCTCTGAACTTCGATGTGGTGCTCTCCTGGACGAGATGGAGCCAAGATGAGGTAGGGAGGATGTTGTTCGAGCTTGAGAAAAAGTACGGGACTACATTCAATACTCGTACGCTTGGTGAAGATCAGGTGAGGGGATCACATCTTACAATTCGAGCACTACCTCCACGGCACCTCCAGCTCTTATTGCCTGCTGCACCTCTACCAGTATTGGGATTTAGGGCAAGAGCTGATAATAGATCATCTCAAGTGATCCGATTGTTCTGCGTCATGTCTTTATGACTGGATTCGACAATTTTGTCAAGGGTGAGTCGTCCGTCCTCGTCTTTTCTTCTACTCTCGTCGACTGGGTGCTGCTGTATTCCCCAGGACCGAGAAAGGGTCCCAAGGATCAAATTACGAAGCTAGAGTTTGAATGCTGACGTTCAGGACCAAAGTTTCACACCCGTACGAGAGGTTATCTGGGGGACGGAATCTTCAACACCGACGGGTCGACCTGGCACTCAGTACGTTTTGTCGTATCCGCGTTTACTTCGTTAACCCCCTCGCCCCTCTCTCTTGGCTGCTTATAAGCTTTTCCGTTCCGACTGAATTCTTCGCACTCACCTTTACACGATCCTGCTTGAGCTGTTAGTTGAGACACTCGAGACAATATTCTGATGGGCAGCATCGGACCACCTTACGTCCATTCTTTCGTGCCGAACGTATCCGACCTGAACTCTTCGAACCGATCATCGACAAATTCCTTCTTTCCCTGCCTACTGCTGCGTCTCTGACGCCTGACCACCCCGTACCTCACAAGGATATCATCACAGCATCTCCTCCATTCACGATGCCGAATGAACACTCCGCATCACTTGCTGACTCTAAGACGACGTTCAATGGTAACACAACGAAAGCATTCGACATGCAAGCTCTCCTTGGTCGATTGACACTCCAAATCGCTCTTCTTTGGTTGACAGGCGAAGACATTTCTTCCAACCTGAGCGATAATGATAATTCAAGTGTACTCCCCCGTGCACCTGAATGGAGACAAGCTCTTTCCGAACTCCCCACAGCTCTGAAACAAGCTCAAGAAATCGTCGCTTTCCGTCTAAAAATCGGTTGGCCCTGGCGTCTTCTTGAACTAGGTCGTTCGCCCCTTCGTAAACCTATGAAGACCGTCCACGCATTTTTCAGGCCGTTGATAGATGAAGCCTATCTTCGTCAGAGTGGAACGAGTCTTCTCGATGCTTTGGTCCACCAAGAAGGGATGAGTAAGGAAAAGGTACAAGATCAATTGATAAATGTGTTATTAGCCGCAAGGGATACTACAACTGTACTTCTTACTTGTTGCACATATCTGTCACTTCTTCAACCTCATCTTCAAGATGTTCTTTGCGAAGAAATACGACAATATGACAAAAGACATTCTTTCGATCATTCTCAAGATGAGGATTCAGAATACAAGAATGAACACGACACGGGTGATAACCAAGGATCTACGAGACATCTGGACTATTCGGAAAATCACGAGAGTGAAATGGGCTACTCACGGGAAGGATATGTGGAAGAGGTGAAAATGACACGAACAGCTCTCAAAGAATTAACGAAATGTCGAGCATTTATCGATGAAACCTTACGTCTTTTTCCACCTGTACCAATAAATGTTAGAAGAGCAGTCAACGATTGTGTTATTCCTACTAGTCAAGGTCCAATGTTTATGAAAGGAGGAACTACCATAATTTTATGTCCTTTACTCATGCAACGATCTTCGGATTATTGGGAAGATCCGTTGGACTTCAAATTGGATAGATGGGCGAGACCGGAAGAAACCAATCCATCCTCTGTTCAGAACCCAGCTTCCAAACCGACCCATATGCAGCGAGACGTGGTAGAGAAACAATCCAAAAATCAGAGAAAGGAAACGGACGGAAATGTGAATAGGGAGAAAAGACAGAAAGAAGAGCAAAGTTATATGCCATGGAATGTGGGACCTAGGACATGTTTAGGACAAAATATGGCTATAGCTGTATCGATGACTTTTCTGGTCAAGTGGATCAGATACCTTCATAGGATGAAAGAAGAGGGAGTGGAGCTAGTTTTGGCTGAGTCTCCGACTGCTCTGAGGACAGGGAAAGGAGGCGAGGATGATGGCGATGGGAAGATACCTGGATGGTGGTTCATCCATGGGGCTGGGAGGTTGCGGGATGGAAGGGATAAAGTATGGATGACAAGTAATATGACACTCAATGTCAAGGTGAGCTCCTCTGCCTCGCCTCCTTATTTCCTCTGAACTCATTCTGGATTCCCATAGGCCTAAATTGCCCCCCCCCCCTTCCTCCAATTCTTGCCTATCTTCATCTGGGCTGGAACCTCATTTGACCCTGACCCTCAACCAGAGCCCTTCCACAAGCTCGGTGCCCGTGTGGACAGGTCAATTGTTGAACTGCAGGGAGGGTTATGGGTCAAACAAATCCCTTTATCGAACGTCCCGCGACCCGTGTAGTAATGACCAAATCCGCACAGTTTCAATACATACATACACATATCTCAACTTCTGAGATAACATCAGGCCTTGATCAAATCAATCTCCAAAATATTCTATAGATCAGTATCATCCCATAGCTTGTATGTCAATTTATGAATACTCACTTTGCCAGCTTTGATCTCCGACAGACTTGGCATGATATCAAGTCTCATCAATTCCGACGCTTTCGCGACGATCGGATCGCTTTGCATACTTGCTACAGCTGTGATCTTCCCGTTCTTCGCTTGA
Source organism: Tremella mesenterica DSM 1558 (assembly GCF_000271645.1). Lineage (NCBI taxonomy): Eukaryota > Fungi > Basidiomycota > Tremellomycetes > Tremellales > Tremellaceae > Tremella > Tremella mesenterica. Next base: position 3,009,459 of record NW_006711225.1, read on the forward strand.
TAAGTAACGAACTATCCTTCAGCTTCGATTCGCAGACGGTCAGCGAGAGCTTACTTTGAGTTCGGAGGGGTTACCATGAGTGTAGGTCTCATCGAAACCTGCACCAGTCCCGAGGTATCGAAGACCTTTACCGATGGAAGACCAGAAAATAGGGATCTTGGTATATGCCACTTGATCATTAGGGTGGGTAATGTTGTGTCCTACTTCTCGACCCTGATTGTCAGTTTCCGCTACCATTCTGGGCACGGGTTCTCTCATCACGTCGATGGCCGATGGGCAATCGCCGGGAACTGTGACAAGAAACAGATGAAGTCACTTACATGATTCCCAGCAACATTCCAATGTTCCACCCTCCTCTGAAAGTTATCCGGATACTGAGGATAATGCGCAATATCTCCAATAGCATAAACATGCTCCATCCCTTTGACTCTCAGATATTCGTCCACTGCCACACCGCCGTCCTTCTCAAGAGTAAATCCAGATTCTTTGAGGAAATTTGTAGCTGGAGAGACACCGGTACCCATGATGACCAAATCTGCTGGTAGAGGTTCTTGTCCTTTGAGTTCTACGGCACCGCAATGGTTAGTGCCGGGTTCTGATCATGTATCAGCCCATTATAACATCTTCGACGATAAACGAAGGATTACCAGATACGCACTGGCAGTGATCTTCTCTACATTGGCTTTCATGTAGAATTGTATGCCTTGTTTCTTCATGCTCTGACGAGATCAGCTTTACGTCCCCGGATGGTAGAATAGAGGGAAAGTGGACAAAGAAAGCTGACCTCCATGATAGCCGCACCGATCTCTGTCCCCAGAATAGCTTTGAAAGGTACATCGTCCGTCCCTACCAACGTGATACTCTTCGGCTTCTTACCCAGCAAAGCAGCGGAAACTTCCATCCCGATGAAACTGGTACCGATCACCACCACATTGGCGTTCTCGTTGACGGCCGAAGTGATCGATTTTGTATCAGAGACAAAACGCATAGTCTGAACACCTTCGAGATCCGCACCAGGAATCGGGATCTTCCGTGGTTTACCACCAGGCGAGAGAACGAGATTGTCGTAGGTGATCAACTCGCCAGAAGACGTTGTCACGGTTTTGGCGGTAGGATTGACTTTGGTGACGCTCTGTGCGTGTCAACTTTGCTACGATGTTTACACGGACGTAATAAATGCGTAGCGATCGCTTATCGAGTCACACGACTGAGATAGGGTGGGAGAGAGAACGGGAAGTGCAAGAACGGGAAGTCAAGTCATGAAGATGGGAAGAAAAAGGCAGAGACTCACAGTAGCAGGTTTGAAAGTCACTCCGAAATCATCCCTCAGTTCTTGGGGTGAACGCCATTGTAATTTCTCAGCATCGTCCACAAGTCCTTTAGACATTTTCGTCCTGTATCATGAGCTTGTTACCTGGTTCACAACTTTGTAAGATGTCATACCGATCGATAGGAGCATATGGCTCTTCAGAAATGAGAACAATTTCTCCCGCGTATTCGTTCTGTTATCAGCGTTTCTTCATCATGCAGAAGTAGCTGTGGAAGGGGACCAACGTACCATACGTAGACTTTCGATCGTGTGAATTCCACCACTTCCACCACCAACGATGACGACAGTTTCTTTGTTCCTTACCAAGGTTTTGGTCTTGTGTTTAGCGACGACCCGACCGACCTTGCTCTTGACTTCTTTCTCGGAAGCTGACACGACAATTTTACCATCTTTGATAACGACGGAATATTTCCATAGAGAGTCAAGACCGGGAGCATCTTCTACGTCGCCCGTGCAAACGTTGAAGCACGCTTACAGTTAGCTTAACTGAGACAGGGTTTATCGAACATACCTCCATGCCAAGGACAAACAACTCTTCCATCATGAGATAAGGTGCCCTCTGAGGGTGTCAATACGTCCGTGCCAAAGATCATATGGGCCAGGGGAGCTCACTCTCGAGAGGAGCGCCATACTTTCTGTAAGCATACATTCGTTTGTGTGTCCAAACGACTTACATGGGTGCAGACTGCTGACGTTGCATACTGAAGTGTCAGCTACATGGCTACAGGTCTCATTCATAGGCAATACAGAAAGTACTGGATGGGCTCACGATCTCGCCTTTCATGTTGGAAAGTAAAATCTTGCCTTCTCCGAATTCCACTGTCTTCCTATCTGGTCAGCTCTCCAGCTGATTTCATTCGCCCATCGTCCCACGATTAGATGTCGATTCCAATCTGAACTGAGAGGACCAGTCCAATTCGTGGCTCATGACGGTCACTCACATTTGTCCCTCACTCAACTCGCTCACATCGAGCACTTCGGCGGTCTTGACGTCATCAATCTGCGATGCCATCTTCCTCACTGATATTCTGGATAATCTATTACTCAAGAAGAGGATTCTACTAGATCTAAAGATATACGGTCTAGGTAGGAGCATGAAACTGCCCCTTGTGTGAATTTATATAGGACGACCAGAGCTATCCTTTGAGTTGAGAGGAATGAATAAGGCAAGGGAGTCAGTTGGTGACCGGATCCACCTCCACCCGAAGCTTCAGCCAATGACGTGCCTCGTCTTTGCGATCGCGATCGAGGCGGCGGTCGCCGTCATCGTATTCAAGTCCCATCGAGGGTGGTGATGAGATGGATTCTGAATAATGCTGTGCTGAAAGCCCGGGTGACCGAGATAGCTGGGTGCAGGATCCAGGATCTCGGCCTCGGCAGAACGCTAGGAAGGAGAGGATGAAAGTGGAAATCGCGTGGACTGTGCTGGGTCTGAAGAAAAGGATGTATACGGGTCAAGGTTGGACGATTGGCTTGTGAACCGGGTCAACTAGGTTGTAGCAGATGGCTTAGCCACATATCACAAAGTAACTTAGTACATGGTACGCGGTATGAGTAAGTATCTAGATGTTCTGTGTGTGATTGCCGGATATATATGGGTAAGTACTCGTACTCGGATACTTATGATAAGCTGTCAAAATGGATTCATCGATATGTCAGCTCGCAGGATCCTTCGGGAGATCCGAGTGCCCTTCCCATTCCTGCCCATGCTGCTGGCACCCCTTCTGCTGCCTGGCTGCGAGACTGGCGAATGGGGCTTTATCTCTGGCCGCGAAAGGATTCACGTTGCTAGCGTTGCTTTGCGTTCATTCGAGGATCGAGGATCGCCTCGTGTGAATTCCAGGTCGCAGCAAGTATCTTCACAGGGCGAGCGCCCCCGATTCGAAATCTGGCGAATTGACAGCCGTCGGCCGTCGACCGTAGCAAGTGACCTGGTCTTTGACCGACGCATGCCAAGATGTTCTGCAAAAAATAGCGCGTGGAGATGACGCGGTTGACATTCTAGCTCACCATGTAAAGATGCATGTCACTTGTCACCAGAGAATGTTTGGAACCAGGATATTCCGGGTCCGACTCTGCCCTGAATCAAGGCAAGAGAGCGTATGACCCGGAGGCAGGGGCGACGACGATCCCGCCCCGACTCTACCCTTAAAATAGGACAAAGGGGTCCGAGCAGCGGTGCTCGTGCTCCCGTTAGTGGCACCTGTTCGCCCGCAAGCTCCGCACACTTTGTACACTTTTAAACCTCCTGTCTATGTGCTTCGCCTTCCATTCATCAGTTGTCACCATCACTACTCTTCTTCTTCGTCTTCCTGTCTTATCTGTCTTTCGATCCCCAACGGGGCAGAAGATTCTGATATTCGTCCTGGTGACAACCGAATAGAACTCGCAAAACTGTCACTCAAACCTTCCTCCCCCACGCGGCTTTCCGCGCTCGCCGCCATGTCTTCTTTCCACCCCACACGCCGCGAGGTGCTCCTCGTCATCATCCTCACCCTTCTCATGGGTCTCTTCATGCAGTTTGATCTCTCCTTACGGTTCACGGACGCGTCCGGATCAGACTCTCTGCTAGGCTTCAAAGTCGGTTTTGGTAGAGGGGGACGATCAGAAGAATGGGACGAAGATGATCGACCGACGAAGACTGGCGATAAATGGTTGGAACATGTGGAATTGGGTGCTAAGCATGGAGGGTCCAACCAGATGACTGGGATGACGGATGCCAAGGTACGATGGGCAGAACAGGAGGGTGCACCTCGGACAGAAGTGTTAGCACACGCGCCAGGTGAGTGAAGAGTCATAAAGGCCGCCCTACCCTTGGAAGGATGGATTGCTGATGAAGATAGGATGGACAATCTTTGACCAGCTTTATCTGTACAACGGGACATGGTTCATCGTCACTGATAACCCTTCATCCATTCCATTGTTGAGATTAATGACTTCTACTGGGAAGGAAGTTTGGAATGATGAAGAATCTATATTGGGAAGGTGAGAGTCACCATCTTACAAGTGATCACAAGGATTTTGGCTTATGTCCCAGAGAACCTACGGAGAAAGATATGCGAATCATCTTCCCATCCGAGGCGAAGAAATTATGGGGTCAATCGGCTTCGCGGGTCGCAGGCACTACCATGCTGATCAACGATCCTAGTCAATTCTTAGATCACTACTACCAGTGAGTAGGAAAGATATCATCACTCATGAGTTACGCTGACAGGTAGCTTCGCTGCTGAACTCCTACTTGGGCTTTGGAAGACCTATGCTTCTCTGGATACTACCATCACCCCCAACGGCGTCACTCATCTCCCCTCACCTTCCCGAATGATCTTCCCCCACGTCGCAGCTGGTAAATGGAATGACTACGCCAAAATGAACTCTTTCATTTCCCGCGCCATTTTCCCTTCAATGTCATACGAATACGAAACCGACTTCCTTGACAGAGCCGACACTGGTCGTGCTTTCGCCTTTGAACGAGTGGTATTCGCCGACCGAGCCGCCTCTTTCCGTGGAGCCAACTTTCAAAAGACATGGCGTACAGCGAGTGAAGCGGTGACATTGCAAACTTCCAAATACTGGTGGACGCCCATAAGGAAAAATCTATTGGAGTTTGTTGGCGGAGGTAGATTGTATTTCGAAGAAGTGATGGGCGTCGGAGTGGAAGTTGGTGATGGTCGAAGTTCAGACGAGATTGATTTGATTGCTTTAGAGGAAGAAGAGGGTAGTGCGGAAGAGGAGAAAGAAGAAATGTTGGAGGAAATCAGTAGAAGCAAACAGGCGAAAAGTGGGAAACCGGTGATCACTTATGTCAGCAGACAAGAATGGGGTAGGAGAATGTTAAAGAAACAAAGTCATGAAAGTCTGGTGAGGGAGTTACAAGAATTGGAAAAGAAGTATGGATGGGAGGTGAATATCGTCTCAATGGATCAGTTGTCGAGGGATGAACAGATTAGGCTAGCAGCTAGAACAACGGTGAGTTTAAGTTATCATCGTTGCCACTCATCTCCGATGTCCTGCTGTCTTGCGGCCCCGCCAGATCATAGCTCAGCTGAACTCAAAATTTGTATACGATCCAACCCGGTTGACGCTAATCCTAGGTAATGCTCGGTGTACATGGAAATGGTCTCACCCATTTATTATGGATGAACGCCCAGAATCCTAGATCAACAGTGATCGAATTTTTCTATCCTGGTGGTTTTGCCGAAGACTACGAATTCACAGCGCGAGCTCTTGGTATCAAGCATTATGGAGTTTGGGACGATCAAGTGTTTACTGAACCTGATACTCCTCAGTTGGCTTACCCAGAGGGATTCCAGGGAAATGAAATACCTCTTAGTGAGTAGACGTCTCCTCATTTTTCATGTCTGCGTGATAGCATTGACATTACGTCGATGTCATGCTTGATCTAGTTAGAAGCTTACGATCAGATGGTAAAGTAGTCAGTGAACTTATCACTCAACGTCTTCTCGTGGAACGTCTCCCTGTTGTCAACTCGGAAGATGGAGATAAACGATCTGAGTCGGATGAATCAATAGGGTATTCGTAATCCACTCCCAACACCATTATCCCCTCCACCACACATTTCCTGCATTAGGGTTGTCACACTATCCGTCAATTCCATCATCAAACTTCAGAGCAAGTGAATAAGAGAACCGAAGAAGAATAAATCGAGTCGAGAGTGAAGAAGGTTACGAAACGGACGAAAAATCATCATAATCATTCTTCTCACCGTGTACATTACATACATTGGACAATTGTCATTTCTGAACCATAACTCGCCTTCGTATTCTAGGTATACATTGTACAAATACACAGTAGTTGACATATTGCATTAGATGCTCTACATGTGGTGGATACACAATTGATCCACTCTGTCTACACTAATCGTACCATCGGTTGGTTGATAGGACGTATTGAGAGAAGAGAGTGAAGCTGTAGAATGTGAAATGGTCAAGTAGTGGTGATACATACAATCTCATCCATGATTGCTACAATAAATATATAAGTGTCAATGATCACCACTCCCATATGCCCCTGGGCCATTCATCACCTACCAAACCTTCTCCTGCCTCTCGGTCAAACCTCTGTATCTCTTCAGGATCAAACAGTTTCTCGAAACATGACGTACCCGGATGTCGGTAATGCGCATAAGGATCTGAAGGGGAGAGAGAAAGACCGCAACGATAACAAAAATGAGAATGACAGCGATTACAAGTCATGTGATTACATCCGTGACTAGGGGTCAACATGCTGACTAGCCAGATCCATACCCCACATCATATCTTCTAATCATGAGGAATCGGGCCGAGCGATGACTGGATGAGAAAGTCCCTTTCTGAGAGGGCTCATTCTCAAGAGAGCAATGGAGAAGTAGAGACGGACTGGGATGGGAGATGGAAAAAGACCCAAAGCACAAACTCACCTCTTTTCAACCCTCACTCCACAACCTGAGCAAGGTCTCGTACGTGAATCTAACCACTGTTTATTCTCTTCGTCTTCCCTATACTGTCTGACCATTTTCTCCAAATTCATCTTTCCTCTCCTAATCTCCATCCTTCTTCTTTCTTCACTCCCTTCGGAATAACTCAGGTATTCCAACACTATCTCTGACGTCTTGGGGAAAGCACAAGGAAGATGAACACCATGCCATCCGTTCCCACAAAATAGACAGAAAGAATAATTACATTTCGGACATGATCGATATCTATCCCATCTGTCTTCGGAGTTGGCTGTAGGAGGAGGAGTCGGTAATTGATCCTCTTCCGTTTTCTCCGTTCTTGTAAGATCTGCCAGTCGAATAATACGTGGTCCAGAGACAACTGGAGTCGGTGTATCTTGGCTCGACTTAGGTGGAGGAGGAACAGGAGCTTGACATGATGACCGAGGACAAACAGTGTATGTCGGATCTATTTCTGCCTGACGTCTTTCACGAAGTTCTTGCCATCGTCTCTCTAGGTCTTCACCCACGACAGATCGTATGGTTCCTGAATCAATGTTATTGATGGAGGTCTCGCCATCGGATCGTGTGGCTCGGGTCTTGACGCATTGAGGACTGGGACATGAGACATTTATCAAAGATCCCTCGGTGATTGCTAAAGTCCAACATGAATTCAAGCATGGGGTACAGCTGGGCTATCAGCGGCTCATCTTACACATCTGTACCGTATACTAATACGTAAAAAGGTGATCGATGGGCGACGAGAAGACAAGAGGAAGAGAAGATGATGAAAAAAAATGGAGGGACAACTCACAAGATACAACCACAGGGTAGTCGAATGCATGATGTACCCATTCGGTTTTCGAAACAGATGGAGCATGAATAAGCAGTGGATTGAAACTCTGAATGGACCTGAGCTGCGTTGTGACTTTTGAGTAGGGTGTGAAAAGTTGATACGGGTATCATGGGCGGTACAGACAACCTATAGATTGTCAATCAAGTACATTTTCACCTTATAAAAACATTCCATATCTGGGTGAGAGTTGGCAAAAGTGACTTACTTCAAACGGCCATCCACCAAAAGTCCAAATTCTTCCAGAAAATCACCATTAGCCACCCAATCCCACCATCGGAAGATTACTTCCATCCCTTCCCCATCGGACACTTCCTCCCTCCACATCGTCGCCATCTTCCCAGCTATCTGACCACAGGTCTTGCGGCTAAGCCAAGAACATTGTTGCAGACTCGCTTTCATCCATATTGGTCTAGGAGGGGAATGAGCGGGGTAGTTGGCCGGAAGAAGGAGTCTTATTGTGATCGGGGGAAGGTGAGTCAGTTCGAGAGGCAGTGATGATGATATCGGAGAAGAGAGATCCGCCGGAGTGGCTGAGGGAAGGACTATGGGGATGGATAAGGTGATAATAATACCGGCCTTTTGGGAAGGGTTCGGGAGTACAGTAATCAGTTCGCCATATATGGACTGAGGGTTAGTGATTGAGCTTTACTATGAGAGCAATCAAAGAGATGCTTACTTGGAGAGTCAAAATTTCGTCTTGTTGACGGACCCGACATGACTCTAGAATGTCCGAGTGGGACATGATGGTGGGGGTGTCATATACGATGACGATGAGATGTCATGACAAGTCTTGCACTTGACGATTGCCCGTCGATGATTAGTGATACGGTGCAGTGGGCAACGGTTGCCGGTTGCCTTCAAGGTAGCGTACCTCTAAGTCAAATATAGTCAGTCACAAGTACGGAAGCTCGGAGGACGCTCCTACTTTACTTCCACGGTATGGCCACCGTTTATTTCTCGTCACTTTTTTGAGGGTTTTCTCCCTTCTGACTATGACACAATGCATGAGCCTATGTACAGAGGGTGTCAAAAGTCGCACCCTACATACACACATCGTATTGCCCGTTCACTTGTACTCAGCTCGCTCATATACTGGCCTTTCCCTTCCCCTCTCCTCCCCCATCGCAGTCTTAGGTCTTCCTGGAACATCCGACCGAAGAGAGAACGCGACTCTACTTACGAGTATTGTCGTCGAGATTCTGATTCCTGCAAGATTCCGTCTCGCTGACATGCTAATCCGCCAATGATTACTGATCCCCCCACGAACTGTGAACATACTCCCACGGCCCACATATCCTGTTCAGGAGTTAATGTATCATGTGTACTAATTGTACGTGTATCAGGTCAGGGGCACTGGCTTTCTGGAGTAGTCAGATCATAAATGCAGGACCGGCTGGGAGTCAATTCAGTACGGGCATGACTTCGGATCCGTCGGCCGTGGTACACTGCAACGGGATCAATGGCTACGTGACTACGGCAAAAGAAAACGGACGCTACCAAGACTACGAGGCCGACGATTGACAACCCATTCCTCCTCGGCTCAGCATGCGATCGCTGGCCCTGGAGATCTAATCATCAGCGAACTTTTTCACTCGGTAGCTTCCCGCCTTTGTGGTACCTGCCCGACGTCGCAATGACTTCACTTGACGAGCTCGACACCCTTTGATATCGTCTTTCCCCCTGCGTTCATCGGCATCGCCCCTCACTTACAGCGTTCCTCTTGCCATTTCTTACTCAGTACATACAGCTGCTAAAATCCCAATTCAGCAACAATTCAGCAACTGCTTGTCTCCGAGTAACGTAGCCAATTGCCGATCAAATGATCCCGTCCGCTATGGCGACGAACCTGACCGAGAGGTCACGCCAAACTTCAAATCGTCCCTCCCTATCCGTCTTAGCTCTTCCTCTTTCGCTCCCTCAATCTTGAGTAATGGTGCGGTGGCTTGTTGACGGGGATTCGGTCGGCCGGCGAGGGGTCAATTTAGCACGAGTAGACACTCAAGAAAAGGGAGCGCTCATATCATTTCAGTTTGTCACTTAAGGAGACCTCCTCGCCCAGTATCCCTCCAATCTAACTATTCTGCATGATGGGAAAGATGTCTATCCGTCTCTGGGGAATGGTCGTCCTGGCCAGCAGTGTGCTGGGGTTGTCAACCTACGATTATCTAGAGGTGGTCAAGAACTTTGCCGACAATTTACTGGCTCCAAAGAATATTGCGGTAGTCCAAAGCATCAACAGGTGAGTACCCTGTGCCCGTCGTACCAACGCGCCAGTAGAAGTGACCCGGGCTAACGAGTTGTAGTACTTTATTTGCAGATGACGTTGTTGGAACCGTCGATGGTAACTTTTTCGTATAATACAGGCGTTATACCTCTCGCTAATGTCAGTGTCTACAAAGTATGTTTCCAACTAGTGTAAGATTGCAGTCGATACGTCAGCTGACCGCGCTCCAAGTTTCGACGGCAATGAATTGGCCACGTAAGTCCGCATTGCACATTTTTCTACGCTGTTTGTGAACGGTGCAGAGAATCGAGAGTGAATGCTGACGAATCAGAGAATACGTGAGCGTTCGATTATGAGTCAAGAGTTTTCGACTGAGTCTAACAGTTGTTTGGCTTATTCGTCAATACAGCGCGTGATCCCACCGACCCGTCGCCTTTTGGCTCCCCCATTGCGTACAATGTAAGCTGGCTGACCCCGCCACGACAGGAGGTCGACACTCATCATCAGATCACAGCGACTGCAGTGCAGCATAACACGGTCGCCGCCTCTATCAAGTTCGAATGTACGTGGTTTGTGTAGAAAGTTCGCCCTCAATTGATCTTCCAGACTACTACGGCTCTTTGAACAGGACGTTCCCCATTCAGGTCAGTGACGACCGACTAGCCTCATTTGTGCTGATCGCTCCGATTGACGTATGGTTCACCATCAACGAACAGCGTCAGGTCCAACAGTACGCCTAGTCATATCCTTAGTTAGGGAACATCATGCTCACTGGCTCCAGATACGACGTCTCTCTTCGGCGGTGGGCATGGGTGAGTCTTCTTCCGCGAGGCGGACCACGGAACTGATGCGAAGGCTGCTGATTACATCACTCCGTTGGTATCTCTTTCTCTCATACCCGTGTTGTTCAGCAGGACCAAATCTGTCGAATGACTCAGGTCCCCTCCTTCCGTATCGCTCACACTACAGGCAGCTCATACCCCACATGGCCCAGAGGGCGAAAGGAGATTCCACTAACGCCACATTGATCCTCCAACAATACCTCGCTCAATCGGTTTGCGATGCTACGGTGATCTATTGTAATGGTTCCAATCAGCAATATGATTCTTACGATACCTGTATGGACTTTGTGACGTCAGTGCCCATTGGGCAGGCCTATCGGTGAGTCGAGAGGTCCGATGAGGGATTCGAGAGCTCACTTTCAGGGCAGGGGGTGAGACAACTGTCAGCAGCTTGTCCTTGGTGTCACTGATACTCAGAGAACAATCTTGTCTGCAGGCATTTGCATGTGCCCATGGCTCCGCTCAGACCAACAGTTCATTGTCCTCATCTGGGCCTGACCGGCGGAGGAATGTGCATTGACAGGTGAGTAGCAGCAGTACACTCTCCAAATTCCCCTACCTCAAAACTTGCCTTCGCCTAGCTTGTTATAACCGGACCAACATTCCAGTCAGGTTCTCCAGCTCCAGCTCAATACAGGACATCAGCTGACCCAAAGGGATTACAACTAGGTCGTATTAGATTCTCACTTCCCGGCGGGATTCGTAGCTCCCAAATTTGTCACTCCGGAGAACCAGGACGAAGTGGGGAATCTGGCGGTCACTAATGACACTCCTCTCCCGTCTGTGCTGGGTATATTCCTGATCCCAGTCTTCACGATTTGAGTAGAGATGATGACGCCTAGAAATCTCTCTGTCCCAGCTCGACGAACACACGTGGGATCCCACATTCTACCCGATAGCAGTTTTCGGTAAGTGAATGTATCTGGCAGGACCGCCACTGAGTGTCTAGGGTACATGTTACTGTATTATGTCGCTGCGAAAGTAATCTACCGGTTCTACACCCTCAAGAACGGAGTATTTGAACAGCTCTCTTTACAGAACCAACAGAACGTGGTCGTGTGTAAGTCATTCCAAGATTACTTCGTACCCAATACACAGGTGCACATTCATGTCTATGTATTCGATGATTCGTTCACGACTGACATCTGAACAGATACTCTAAGTTTCATCGTTACAACTATCGCGCTGGGCCTTCAATTGGCGGCCACTCCAGCATTTGCTGGTCACTATTCTCTAACAGGTGTGGGATCCCTTCGGACAGCAGGAACACTCATCTCGAGTCTGTACTGTTTCGAGCTTGTCTACCGGCTTCATATGCGTCTTCCTGTGTGAGTTGGATCACTTTTCCCTTTCGTCCGTCCTCATCCGTTCCCCGGTCGACCTGATCATAGGAGTACTTGTGGGCAAGTCCGAGTTGACATGCTGACAGACAGGATTGCGCATCATTTTCTCACCATCCTCGCTATTTCTCTCAGTTGGACCCTGTTCGAAAACACGCAAAGCATGTCGTTCTACGTCTCTGCTATCATATGGTCTGTCTTGCCCCTGCTTCATGTGTAATCACTAACAGACAGGTTGTTTTACGCAACCACCGATCAACTTACCTTTGTGGGCCTTCTTGGATGTTTGTCAATTCCCTGTTCCTCATGACTGTGCTGATCAGGAGATCGACTCGAATGGCCTGTCCAACACACTGCGTTCCTACTCCAAATTGCCGCCGTGCAAAGTCTTGTCATCAAGGTTGGTGAGAACAATTGTTTCATGACGGTGCTGATAAATAGGCTGTGTCCACCCTCTCCCTTCCTGTGTATTGGGCCGTCAAGCAGAAGACAATCTACAGACCCATTGATGCTGTTTGGGCAGTCTCCCTCTGGGTTGTGGCCTGTGCCCTTCTCTTGATTCAGCTGTACGTCTTTCATTCACACCAGTCCGTCATCACCGCTATTGGCCAAGAACTGATCACGTAGCTGGGCCTCCTTCGCTACTTGGACCATAAGTCACAGCGCACTCTCCCGTCCTCGTGGACATGTTCATCTCGCCGATGATTAGAGGGAATGGCCAGCAAGCTGCTTGCACCTCGATTCACCTAAGAGCCTCACTTGTACATATCTGTACTTCAAACAGTGCACGAACGAAGCGACTCACACGCCTGCAATGTTATGAGCCACACTCCTACTATGCATACGTTTTTAAACACCTTCCAGTTCACTTACTCGTAGCACAAACTCGTATGCGGGGACGACTAAATTCGCCGACTTTTTTTCAGTATTCTTCCAAAAACCGTCAAAAGTGGAGGTTCACATGGTGACTCCTGAGATTTATGATCCCAGCAAAGATGCAACGCGTTGCAACGACTTTGGCATCAAGCACAGCACTTGACGCCCCCTCTTCCCTCTATAACTTCCTTATCATCACTCAATCATCATGGACCATGCCCCTGCGTCGGCAAAGGCTCCATCACCGTTCCACCGACGCAATAATGACAGCCACAGCCCGCGCCCGGTCATTGTCATTCCTCCTCCGTCTCCGCTCCAACCTCCTTCCTACGTTTTTCGCTTCACCCCATCCTCCAATCGCCCATCTGTTCTCTTTCCGATCTCATAAATTGACCTCCATACTGATGTCGCAAATGAGCAGAAAGATCTCCCCCAGGCCACAGGGATCTTTCCAGAATGCTGACGAATGACAAAATGACGCGCTCCTCTTCTACCCTGGCAACGAGGGTGATGGCCAGCCCTCAGTCACACGCTAGTGCCTTGATGTCCCTCCCTTCTCCGATGGTCGCACAGTCCCTCTATACTCTCTCCACTTTCAGAAATGGACGACCTCGTCGACCGGGGACGAGCTGAAAGGATGAAAAGTGTGCAAGGAAAGGGGTCGTACTGATACATATCCTTCTTTGACGTTTACTCTCACACTTGACGGATGCCTTGAACCCTTTCAACGCCGGTCATACAGAGACTAGTGGCTCATTAATACCTTCGCTTGCATTACCCATCATCTTTCGACAGATCGACAACCATCGTGTTACCGCGTATCTTCGCAGTACCAGGGGTCAGAGAGGAGCATCAAAATCCAGCTCCACTCTGAGACAGGTCAAGCAAGAGAGGAAGTCGACCAGGCAAGAAGATCAACCGGCTCGGGAGCGAGGTTCAGAGCTCATACGAGCCCTGTTCTATCGCCTCGTGTGAAGTTCGTCGTCGTGCGGTCCCTGTGACCTGTAATTATTGATCTTGTCTATTTAAGGGGGCTACCAGAAGATCCATCGTTCTCTCGAATCTGTGAGGCTGTGAAGTTCTGTGAAGAATGCGAACCATCTCGATTGGGCTTTGGGGAGGACTCTTGCTGGCCTCGGGCGTGTTAAGCCTGTCGAGCTTCGATTTTGTGGAAATAGTCAAGACCTTTGCGGACAACATTTTGGCTCCCAGCAATATCAAGGTGGCACAGAGCATAAATAGGTGAGTCGTCTAATCACCCTTGAGGTGCATCTGAGGAAGGTCGCTGATTGGACAAAGCACCTTGTTCGCCGAGGACGTCTCTGGTACGGTCGATGGTAAGTAACCAATTAGTCCGCATTGACTTGTTGCTCATATCAGTGTCTGCGAAGTATGTCTGAAATTATGTCGTGTCATCCGAATCGAGCAGCTGACGAACCCCAGTTTTGATGGTCGAGAACTGTCTACGTGAGTTCAGTGGCAGTGTACTTTCTGTGAAACATGACTGACGCAGTAGAGAATATGTCAGCCTTCGTGCCTCTTCTGTAAATGAGACTAACCTATCAGCTTTTTGGGCTATTTGTCAATACTGCCAGCGACCCAAATGACCCATCACCACTCGGCTCTCCTATCTCGTATAATGTGAGTAACGCTCCTCGATGGGCATGTGGAAGTTGACGAATAGGTCACTGCTTTGGCCGTGGAACATAACACCGTAGCGACTTCTGTCAAATTTGAATGTACGTAGGTGCTTTCTGACGAAACCCAGCTTACAATTCAGTTTTCTATCCGGCCCTGGGGGTCTCGTTCCCAATCCAGGTGAGCATCTAGCACGAGACGCCAAGTCTGTGACAGTTTGGCTAAGCTTCAGATCGACGCGTGGTTCACTATCAATGAAGAGGGGCAAATTGAACAGTCAGTAGAACAAGGGCTTCGGCCCGCTTTATAAAGCTGATCCAACCTAGATATGACGCTTCTTTCCGGCGCTGGGCATGGGTGAGTTTTCAATTCACTGAGTGTCCCATCAGCGGCTTGAAGCTTTAGCCCGGGTTAGAAGCTGATCGGCAGGCAACCGATATCATCATTCCGTTCGTTTCTCATCCCTGTTTCAATCATCCAAAAGCTGTATGGGAAAAGATATCATAGACTGACATCGAAGCATGCTGATACCTCACATGGCTCAGAGGGCCAATGTGTCCTCGTCAAGTAACAGTACCTTTATCCTCCAGCAATATCTCGCACATAAGGTCTGCAACGCCAGTGCGGCTTACTGTACCGGGTCCAATAAGCAATACGACTCATACGATGACTGCTTAGACTTTGTGACTTCTGTTCCTATCGGGCAGTTTTACCGGTGAGTGGACCATCCATCGGTCGATTCGAAATCAGAGCTGATGGACAGTATGGGAGGTGAGAGCCTTATCAGATAGCATTGTAGCTTAGACTGATCGCCAGAGGATAACCTCGTGTGCAGACATCTACACGTGCCCATGATACCCCTGAGACCGGCCGTTCATTGTCCTCATATAGGTCGGACTGGAGGGGATATGTGTATAGACAGGTGAGCATCGATTTCTCTTATACTCTTATCCTCTCTCTCAGCTCGACTCTGCTGGGACAATGCAAGTCTGCTCTTCCTTCGACATGTCGAATCAGGATGAAGATCTGTACTTGTACTGCAGCTCACACCCAGGAATTATAATGAGACTGTCCTTGAATCCCATTTCCCGACTGGTTTCCTAGCTCCTAAATTTGTCACGCCGGAAAACAAAGTGGAGATCGGAGATGTGTATGCAGCCAGTGGTTCGGCATTGCCATCCAGTTTAGGTGCGTTCACTAGCCCCGATGATTGTGTTCGATACACTGACAAAGGCAGAATTGTCCTTGTCAGGCCTTGACGAACATTCATGGGACCCCACCTTGTACCCTATTGCATTGTTAGGTGAGCCTCATCGCGATATGGAGGGCCAGCTTGACAGCTAGGCTTACTGTTGTTTTATTATGTTGTGGCGAATGTAATACATCGGTAAGGATCACCCCCTCATCGGCAGACTCTGAGTTGACGAGTAGACTTTACTTCTGGAAAGATGAAGTTTTCGCCCAGTTGTCTCTTGAATATCAAAAGAATGTTGTTGTTTGTGAGTCCTTCAACAACCCATACGTCTATCTTCTGTAGCTCGCAGACTATGCTGGACTTTTGTGGGAAAATCGCGTGTGTCGCTCATCTTACAGATACCATGAATACAATCTTCACAGCCATCGCGCTTGCGCTTCAGTTGGCGTCGACTCCAGCTTTTGCAGGTCATTACACTTTATGGGGCCTGCGCTGTCTTCGGACGGCAGGTACCATTATTTCGAGTCTATACTGCTTCGAACTCATCCATCGACTTCACATGCGTATCCCTATGTAAGTCATGTCCGCCCTCGCCTTGTCTTGACTTAGTCTAAATTCGTTTGTTACTATCGACTACCTACCCGTAGAGCTCTACACAAGAGTTTTCGTCTCTTTGGATTCTTTCATTGACCAATAGGATCATCCATCATTTCCTCACTATCATAGCTATATCCTTCACTGTGACGATGTTCGAATACACCGAAAGCATGTCATTTTTCATCTCGGCTGTCATATGGTAAGTCCTTTCTCTCCCTCTCTGTTCATCTCTTCTTCAACTGACGAATCAGGTTATTCCAAGCTACCACCGAGCAATTTACTTTCATCGGTCTTCTGGGGTGTATGTTTCACCATCATGGACGACGACTTCATAGACTGACGAGTAGACCGATTGGAATGGCGTGTCCGGACTACATCTTCATTACTCAAACTCGCTTCAGTCCAAAGTCTCCTCACAAAGGTATGTGCCACAATGGGAACGTTGATGTGGTTGAGCTGATCAACAAGTCTGCTTCTGCCATTGCTTTACTGGTATTTTGGGGACTGAAACAGAGGACAATGTACAGACCAATAGATGTAGTGTGGACGGCGTTACTTTGGTTTGTCGCTATTGGACTTCTACTCACTCAGCTGTATGTGTCTGTCCTTTTTTCATTTCCCCTGCGACCCTTCTCAATATACATGTGTCGTCCTTCCACATCTCCAACGTCATCAGCTGTTAGATTTCATTCTCTTATCACATAAGCCTAAGTTAGCATTTCAAGCTGGACCTGATGATCTGTCTGAGACGATAGATCACTCCTCTGACCAAATAGATGGGGCTCCTACGTCACATGGATGATCGGTCATCGAGTTCTCTCCCGTCATCCCCGTCTTCAGCCAGGTTCCATCCACCCTTCCTCGCTTGACATTTACCGAAACCTTGCTAAACGTAAACCATCGCAATCGAGCGTATCAATGACCCTAGCCGATGCTCCCAGCAGTTTTTCTCCTACTCTCACCAGTCATCGTTCTCCCCGAAGGGAAAAATGGCATATGTCAAATTCCAACTCCCCCGGTCAAAGTGAACAAGATAAGAAAATGAGTTTCAAAGAAGCTCTACGGTCTTCCGTTACGGACAATTCACCGGACAAGTCCGTTCTACCAACCACAGAACGTACCTCGCTCTCTCAACCTGACTTTTCTGTTCCCCGGACTAGTTGGAGAAGAGAGTCGTTAGTATACCCTCAACCCTCTGCAGTTCTTGAGCGGACAATTGGAGAACAGCGGGTTTCTTATCCACCTACTCAAGTTGCCCTAGATACTTCTGAAAAGGTCCGTTCTTTTTTACCCCGAAAAGAAATTCAAGATGAAGAGATGGGGATGGATGAGGAAGAACGACAGACTTTTGAAGTTGAACGTGACTTGGCTCGACGTCAGACACTTGACATTCTCAGTCCTCTTCCAATCTCTCCTTCCTCTCCAAAAGACGACCCTGATTCTCGCCCTACACAAAGTAGACCAATGTCAATATCATCACCCACAAAACCTCGGTATTACATTCCTCAAGGTGCCGCAAACATTTCCACTCCTCCTACCACCTCTCCGATCGAAAAAAGATTGACGATGGACTCTGTCCTCTCTCAAGTGGCTAAAAGACAATCTTTCCCAGTAGGTCCCACATGGAGATGGCCAATCGATACGACAAGAGAAAGAGAAAACGAGACGAAGCGTCTCAGTGAGAGGATCACATCACAGGGGGATAAGGGAGGTTTAGGTAAGGTATTGGCTGAATTAGGTCCGAAGAGTTATATGAAACCAATTCGCGATGAATCGACCACGAATTTGAACGAAGCGCCCTTAGGAGATAAGGTATCGACCGGTGGTGTTGAAGGAAATCTAGGTAGTTTGGAGAGGGAAAAGATGGAGAGGGTTCACGATTTAGGAGAAGGGACAAGAAGTAGACGTACGAGTTCACATAGTCGACGAACTGCTAGTGTGGGGACTTTGGGTACTCAGGGTACTTCTTCAGCAGGATTAGGAATGGATGATTTTGATAGAACTTGGTGAAAGGGTTTAAGTATACAGTATATATATATTTGAATTTCTATAGGACTAATTAACTTTTTTTGGATGTTGACCTACTAGCAATGTCTCTTCACAGGATATCAGATTGATACTATCTCACCTACAGGAGTCATATTGCCAGAACTCAATACATAAATGCTGAGAAGCATATCAATTTGTATGAGTAATTAATTCAGTGTTCATGGCCCTCAGTGGATCATACTATATGTTTTCGATGCATATCTGATGCTAGCATGCTATCAATCACCCCTCCTAAAACACAAGTAGGTCTCGAATCCCCGTTTGAAACGATAATGGATGTATGACACTTCGAAAGTGCAGGGATGAAATCACAACGGAACACACAAGATCCCGTGCAAAATTCGCTGAGAAGAGAGAAAAACCTGCTGAACTGGAGAATTGTTCCTACCGATGCAAATACTCAAGACACCTGCACCTGATCTTCCCCTTTTGACCTCGCCAAAGCTTCTTCCAAATCCCTCTGTTCCCTCTCCCTCCTCTGCTGATTAATCTCATCCAATATCTCCCCTGCCCCGTGAGTCCTCATTTCCCTAGCTAATTCTTCACCCAATCTCTCCGCTTGACGATACGATCCAACCTTTCTTTCGATAGACTTTACGACCTGACGATCTCCATCGAGGGATGTGACGCATGCTGTGAGTTTCAACATCGCAAAACGAGGTCTAATCTCGACGTTTTCTCCAGGAAGGGGGTAAGATGATGAAGGAGGTAAAAGTCCTGAGAAGTGAAGTGTGGGAGAAGAGGTTTCCAATTGTTCCGTTTTGTCTTTCCCGTTTACCCTCTTCTCCGATCCATTCTGTTGCTCCTGTTGCTGTTGGCTTCCAGATGGAGCATCAGGCATTTTTATCTCCTCCAAGACAGTCTCCACACCAACAGGAACCGAACAACCACCTTCTAAAACCCTCAATAAACCCCTTTCCGCTCCACATCGCCATTCAGTCTCCCAATGTCCTACTGATTTCAGAGCCTCACGGATTCTCGTATCCCCAACTCGAACTTCGACGGCTAGAGCACCTTGTCCGACGGCGTGATAGAGTTCTGGAGAAGAGAGATGGGAGGTGGTACGGGATGAAAGACCGAGGCGTGTCAATCCGGATAAAGCGAGGATGAGAGCGGAGTAAGGTGAAGAGGGGTCGTCTAATTTACGGAATCGAGTGTTTCTGGAATTAGCAGATGTTTATGTCACATTTGGTCAAAACACCTCAGTTACTACGCCAACACTGGATCATGAACTTCCGGTAGGGAGACTGCTCTCTCTGACATTTGGTGATGGAAAGATAGGTCGGGAGGACGCCGACGAAGCGTTCTTCATAGGAGTTCCACACGTTCAGTCAACAGGTGAGACTCAGTAATGCAGAAATTGAGTGGGTGAATGTTCAATGAAAGGTCTGCAGATGAAGGGGGTACAGTCGGATGAATATCCCACGGCGACATCTTGTCGAGATCCGCGATGAATTAAAGAAAGCAAGCTCACAAATTGCCTCTCTTTTTGTCAGCTCTCATCCTAACACATACCGCCCCCTCCCCCTTCTGCTTCAAAGCGATAGACCCTTCAGCCCCAAATAACTTCATCTCCTCGCCTCTCCTTACCGCCTCGGCGCAGCCGAGCTGGGATCATGTTGAGTAGAAACATGAATCACTCACCATATCCTTAAATTCCAAATGTGGAAAAGCTCTCTTGAGCTGAGCCACCCTTCTCACACTTCCAGTACCTACCACACTCCCCTTCTCCAACTCTCCCAACCCCTTCTCAGTCCTTCCCATACGCATCACAAGTGCATCCCTAGGATCTTCTCTTTCCAAAATACAAGCAATCTCACAACCTTCTTTCAAAACCGTAGGGACGTCTTTAAGACTATGTACCAATAGATCCAATTCACCCGACAAGAGTCTAGCTTCAAGTTCGTCAGTCCATAGACTTTTGGCTGGTTGAGTAGATGAATAAGGTGAGAGTAGATGTAAAGGTGTAGTCTGGTTTCTGTCCCCTGCGGTGGACATGGAATCTATAACAAGAGGTAGGGAGGGAAATAGAGAGTGGAGGGCAGATTGAACGATATGAGTCTGGACCAGGGCGAGTTGAGATTTACGAGTACCGAGGATGATGGGCTTCAAAGTTTCATCGAGTGTGTTTGGGGTTGTAGGGATTTGGATAGTTGCGGAAGAGATGAGGTCGTCAGAAGGGGAGGGTGAGACGTTTTTGGGAGAAGAGGGAGATAGGACAGATGTCATTTTTGGATAGGCTGAACGACCTTGAGCTGTGGGGTTGGTAGTGTGAGGACAAGGCATGTCGAGTTACTAGACAGAATTGACAGTTTGCTTGTCGTGTGATATCTTGCTTGTATTCTCGGATGACTGGTGAATGTGACGATGAAAGAGAGCGGCCGAAGATAATTTCGAAATGAATATGTGGCTAGGCTCCTTTGGGCGAAGAGAGATCGACCAATGGCGATGCACCCTTTTGCCTATCTTGGTAAACTTACACCGTCGTCCTGACGACCAACGAAGGTGATGGACAACGATTCAATGATCAACGGAGCATCCAGTCGAAACTTGACGACGAGGCAGCATGCAACTAAGAAACGGAAATAATAATTCAGTGGCACATGGTATCCATTGGTAACTATCCATCACCCAGATTACGTCTAGGTATATGTCTTCCAGTCCATTCATCAAAGCGTCAAGAGGTCATAAACATGCACGAGCAGGCAGGAGAGAAGCGTGAGAGCAGGAGACAAAAGAGAGGAAGTGATTAACGACGGTTGATAGAAGCACCTTGACGGTGATAGGCTGCAATTTGTTCCAATTCGGTCTGCGTGTCAGAGCCGAGCGATACCGGTCATGAACTTGGCTCACCTCGAGTGACTTGATGGTAGTATGGGCATGCTCGAGGTCTTTGTTGAGTCGATCTCGTTCGGCGATGAGCTGTGCGTCAGCAGTCTTGGACAATTGAAGCAGACTGGGCAATGAAAGTCAAGGTGACAGTAAACCTACATGCTGCTCCCACTGCCTGAACCTCGCTTCTTCCACTTTGACCTGATCGGTGAACCTCCTTCGCAACTGCTCCTCTTCCTCTTTGAACTTGGGGTTGTCCAACTTCCTGACCTTGGGCTCGCCAAACTTGCGAGTTTCCATCTGAGCAAGACGATACGCCTCGTAATGCTGCTCCTCAGTCGTAGAGATGAGATCAAGCATGTATGTGCGGATGAGCAGGGAGCGTAATTTCTTGAAGTCACAGTGTTCGTCATTCTCGACTATGACCATCAGCATCTTCGAGGTATTCCCATTCACATGCCCATCTTCACACGATGAAGAAAAGGAATGGAGAGGAAGAGAGTAGGCAGCTTCACCGGCCTAAAAGAGAACCCACCTTCGGCAACACCCCACAAATACTCCCGACCCTTGACAACTCGACCGTCTGGTGTGGTCACATCATCGACACTTCCAATGATGGAGAAAGGCATGACGCTTTGCATCGCTCTAGCATGCTCTGCAGCAGTCTCATCCTCTGAATCAATGGGCGGAGTGTACACTCGGATCCCTTGAGCAGCGATCACTTCGCGTATCTCAAGCGTCAGTTATCTAGTGCCGAAAGCTCAGGTGAGCGCTCACGATCATCTTGCAGTTGTGGATCTCATCTGGAGTCATAGTGTCGGCTTTGGCAATGACCGGGATGAGGTTTACCCGGGTGCCTAGTTGTTTCATGATCTCCACGTCAAGAGGTTTGAGGCTGCTCCAGTCAGCAATGTTTCCTCGTCAGGGTTTGCAGGGTTTTGGAGAGAATCCAACAACGTTGGACGAAAGTACTCACGTGTGTCCAGTAGGTCGAACAAAGTAGATGCAAGCATGAACCCTCAAATCTTGCTTTTCGCGACGGTGGGGTTGTTGTTCTTGACGCATGTACGACTCGTGTTGATCATCAATGAAGTCAATAATGGGACTCCAGCTACATCGATAAGCCCCGTATCTCCCCGATGAGTTGACGATTTAGCTCACCTATCCTTATTGTTGACATAGTCGCCGAAACCGGGTGTGTCAATGACTGTCAGCTGATTGTCAGCTCCTGATGCGCCAGGGCAGATGTTGCTCACCTTGATAGTGAAGTCGCGTTCTTCGAGGAATGCTTTGATGATTTCGATCTCTGTCGTCTTGTCCATCTGCTTGGCATGTCTGCTAATAAGCACGTATCGTGGGTTTCTGTTGAGCAAGGGGTGGGGGGAAAGGGGAGAAAGATGGGGAGAAGCGTCGTCATGAACATAGATAGGAAGAGGTATGAGGGCGTGTCTTCAGACATGGGGGATAGAGACAACCACCCACCGATTCAGATAGTTTCTCGGAGCACAAATCTCAGTAGCAAAAAGAGTGTTGATCAGAGTCGTCTTTCCTAACCCTGATTCGCCTGCCGTATCACAGCCCGCTCAACCCGGTATGTAGGAAGGGGACCTACCTACGACCATGACAGTGAAGTGGGCTCCATGTTGGTTGACGATCTTATGACGCTACATGGTTAGTGCCATACTCTCAGATGATTGACTCGATAGCTGAAAGCGTAGGGAGAGGACGAACCTGGTTGGGGAGACTGCGAGTCAGTGAACATCCTCAGTAGAGAAAAAGGGACTAACTTGGCTATACCGATTCCTGACATGATGACAGTCAAAAGAGTGGAGGCGCTGAATCAGGTAGACAAGAGGATAAAGTGTGGAGTATGAGAAAGAAGGAGAGAGTGAGAGGAAGGAATGTGGAAAAGAAAAGAGAGTAAGAGTGGTGGTGGTGGTGGTCCAAGCGTTGGATGGCAGAGAAGTTGGGGGGTCAAAGCGCGTGTAATAGGGCGTCGAGGATGCATATACTGCTAGATGCCTCGATGCATTCTCAAAACTGGTTGGATGGTCTATATTGCCGCCTGCAGCTCCAAGATCCAGGGTCTAATCTCCCACACTTACGGGAAGATCTTTCCCCTATGTCAAAGACACATGTGCGACACGTAGACGCTGTCTCTCCTTATCAGGAAAAAGGTCGTGCAAGCATTCCGATCCATGTCCCTGTCTTCGTGATTGTATCATCTCCATATGTCACCCTCAAACTCCTATCGCTACAACTTCCTGCCGCCCGGCCTTGAACATCCCGATATTCCTCTCTCTTATAGGTAAATCGCCTACTCGTCTGTCTTCCCTGGGGGTTTGCCGCAGGGTTGTAACATCCTCTGTTCCGTTAGCTAGATCCATGGGGGTCCTTGGATCCTTGGATGACCGACCTCTATCAATTCAAACCTTTCCCTCGCTTGACATTCTCCGTCGGCTATGGCCACGTAAGCTAGTAAAGATGGATGACCAACGATAGAAGACAGGGTGTCACGGTGTTGATGGGTGAGCCATTCACTAGAGGTCAGTTAGACTGTCAACAAAGAAGGAAAACTGACTATTTTGTGGTATCTGCATGCCCTGTGCCCGTATATCTAGCATGGACTTGTGGTCAGCTCAGCAGGCGTCCTCATATCTTTTCGGCCGTGTTACTCTTCTGCCGTATTGAGAAGGTGGTTCCACAGGAAAAGATCGGGTTGATTATCAGCGATATGATAGAGAACTCACGTTGCTCGAGTTGGGTGTTTTGTGTATATCTCAACTCTGAAGACTGTTGTGTCAGCTGTTAGCATAGCGGGCCGTTGAACGGGGACACTCACCATATTGGATTGTGCGTCACCAGTGGCCACAGTGGACAGAAGGAAGGGGTGAGAGAAGGGGAAAGGCGTTGAACCAGCTGCCACACTTCCACATTGTACCAAAGTGCCGAATCTCCGGTCCTTCTCTCCCTTTCCCTTGTCCAGACGTGAAGCTTGAACTACAATCCTCGAAGCCTAGGAGCACACTCTCGGCATCACATTATCATCTCTTCTCAGCATTCGGGAGCTCTCCTGATATCATTTATCACGTTTTGCTAGTCACTAGGCCAGATCTAATTGTTCAATCATCACTTCATCCTCGTCTCTTCACTACAGCCACATCGATATCGCTCAAAGTTGACCCCTTGTCAGAGGTGTCATGAACCGTCCAGCCGGTGAGCCATATTCTCAACGATCTGCTATGGCAGCTGATGATCTTGCAGCCGCTCCCACACGACCTCTCAATTCCTTACCAGCCTATCGGCCAACGAGTGGGCAACCTCAAGCGCCCATGTTCTACGCGACGGCAGGACAACAAACTACCCCACTACCACAACCAGCAAGCAGGAATGCTTCTGCTCCTACCCCACAACAATCGGGTTTCCCGTCTGGTGTAACGGGTATGGGAAGAGTAGGTCCACCAGGCTTCGCCGCAAGAGGAGCGGGTCAGTTCTTCTTCTCCTTTATCTTCCATCTCTTCTGTCCTTCAATCGGCGCGTCCTCCCTCAGGGACTTTCGAAGAGGTCAGAGACACTGATGAGTCCAGACCTGAATGATTTCCCTGCTCTAGGATCACAACCTACACAATCATCTTCCTCAAGTTACATGACCCAAACGCAACCCTCCCAACCTAACACGTCCACCCAACATCCTCACCTACAACAACAAATGTTCCTCCCCCAACAAGCCAACTTGGTACCTCCGCCAGGTATATCTGGTCCGATAGGACAAACTCAAATGAACGGAGCGATAGGACAAGCATCTCGGGGGGAAGATTTCCCAGCGTTAGGTGGTGCAACAGGGGCGCTGGGGCCTGTGGGCAGTGGAGGAGAAGTAAAGGATAGGGTCTGTCATCACCAGTTGTCTGAGTGGGCCTGTGTTGATATTGCCAGACAACAGGTTTTCGTCCAATGAATGTCACACCTTCTTCTCCTTCTCACTCCATGGTCAACGGTGGTAATGGACACGCGGAATCAATAGCACCCTCCAATCCCCCACCGAGGGCTGCAAACCTACCCGTGTCTGCCAGTGAACCATTATGGCCTCGGAAACCATCAAGACCACAAGAACCAATAGTTCGACCTGTCCAACAAGTGTTTCAAAGTCCCGTCGATAATTGGGACTTGAAGTCTATGTTGATGAACATACGAGCGTATTCGGGTCATGGAGATAAGGGAGATTTGATGTTTGGAGTAGATCTCGGCGATCTGGGTATAAATGTCGAGTCAACGTCAGTCTCTCATGGCCCTCAAGATTCTCCTGCCCCACTCTTCTCTGCTCCTGTATCTTTATCTTTTCCGGTTCTGTCACGAGACAATGTGCCAACGAGCTGACGCTTCAGCGAACCATTATATCCCAATTTCGTAACTCCATGGACAGATCCAAGAGACAGAACCGAACCTTTCCGAGTAGAAGAATCATGGCATACACCAGCCTGCTACCATGTCACCGCCAAACCCATCGAAACCAAACTCGGAGAAGTGGCCGACGAAACCCTCTTCTACATCTTCTATTCCCAACCGCAAGACGTCGTCCAACTTCAAGTCGCATTCGAACTTTATCACAATCGTGGTTGGCGATATCACATGGAATTACGATTATGGTTCACCTCCGAACAACTCGCCGCAGTTGATCTTCGTTCATTGGACAAGAGTCATTCAAATCCCATCCAAGGTCCTTTCACCCTTCACGATCCGAACACTTTACGAACCACCTCGACGGATGAGAGTTGGGTCATCGATGCTAACTTGCTCGAGATCACACGTCCTGCAGCGGTGGCCATCGAAGAGAGCTTGAAGAGGGAAGCGGCGCGGAGTCCCAACGGGAGCGTCACAAGTGGATCGGGGAGTCTAATGAGCAGTGTGATGGGTGCGGGATACGGACAAATGCAGGTCACGCGATAGTTGCTGAGAACTGAAGCTATTGTTTCAGGTGGGTAGGCCAGTAGGGGAGATAGCATGCCATCATTTCCACATGTGTCTCGTCGATGGCTAATGCCTCTCTTCTTGAATCGTATTGATTGATACTCGGATGTTGTCTCACATCACGACCTGCCAGTTGGGGTACTTGCGGATCACCCTTCACTAGCCTACCTCGATTATGTCGACTTCGATCTTTCCGCGATAGAAAGGAACGGCCAGGTCAAAGGAGATCGTCCGTTGATTCAGCCTGAGAAACGAGCTTTGGTTCGAACGCAGCAATCAAGGCTCAAGTGTGGTGGTTCTGCTTCCCAAACCACGTATTCTCTATCTCCAAACCCTCAACGACCAGCAATGAGTGACCCAAACCACGAAGCGTATTCCTCGGTCGCCCAGGAAGCCATCTCTACGGATCAAGCGACCGAGGTGTTGGAAGAATCCAAGCCGGCAACGCTTCCTCTTTCCGTAGAATTCAGAATCTCTACCAAAGATGCTTCTCCAGAAGAGCTGATGGAGATCCATGGCCGTCAAAAGGATGTTGACTTGATCACTGCTGACCCAAAGTGTCCATTTGGCACCTTGACTTGGTTCTCACTGGGCAACGATGGTGTACTGCAGGTCAGTCTGCAATATCATGTTCACGCAAGATGTTCATCTGTAGAAAGATGGCTCCAGGTTAATTTATATGGAACAGATCTGGAAACATGGAAAGAAAAGGTCAGTGCAGAGGCCTTGGAGGAAGATTTTGGGATTTCTCCAGAGGTAGCAAAGATGCTTCCGACTATCTGGCCTCATCAGACCTTTGTTTGGGGTCCAGAGATGAAATCCATAGTGGATCATTTTGATCACATTGATGCTGATCCTCGGCCTATCAGTTCCAAATACTCCTTTGGTCAATTGAAAGTGAAATTAGTCGCAATAAGTAGCAAGATGTATACACAACAAAATCAGTCAAGGATTCCCAGCCTACAATTCATGTCTAGGGCAGTTCTAGAACAGATAGAATCTTTACAGCCAGAGTCATGGAAACATTCTTGGATTGATCATGAGCTCCTGGCAAAAATTGCCAAACAGAAGTGGGAAACCAAAGACAAATCACCATGGATTCAAGACAGTATTGCCTCTACCGGTCACGAATGTCTGCTGTTGGAGGCAACTCATGTATTATGTTTTCCCTAACTAGTCCTCTTTGAAAAGATCACAAGATAGATGGTAACTCGTAATCTAATTTCAACAGATGTCAGGTACAATGACCAACTTACACTGATGTAATTCATCTAGACTTAATTTTCCTATATCCTCTTTCACTATCCCCATTCAACTTCCGCCAACTCGTCTCAATTGACATAAATAACAATCATCCTCACATTCCTCCGGACGTTGCCTTCTTTCGATTCAAGGCTGATATTGAGCAGGTTGAGGAGGTAATATCCTATTCCAATCAGCTTAAAAACCTTCCATGTTTTATAGTGATTATATACCGGAGATGCGATGAAATTGGATGAGGAAAACTTACGATACCCTTCGTACGTCCGAACGTAAAGGTACTCCATTATCCATTGCCATCTTCTCAATTCTCCTTACTTTCCGCCACCTGCAATCCATATTCCGGATCTTTGACCATACTTCCTCGATGAACAGTACCGATTTCACTACCCAGAGCACTCGTACTACCCACAGCTTGACCAGAGGCTATAGCCATACTTCTTCGTCGAACCATGACCGCTTCTTCTTTCCATTGTTCTTGAGCTTGACGAAGACGGAGATGGAGTCCCCAACCTGCTGTGAAGAGAGCGAATAGAGATATCATGGCTGCTACGGCGGTCCTAAGACGTGTCAGCTAAATCTCGGGATGATTATCATAAATTCTCAGATTGACTCACGTTTCCATAGCATGTCCAGATTTAGGTTTTCCACCACCATTATGTACAGTCATGAATGCTGTCCTACCGAATCCGAATGCCATCCAACATAAGACATTTCCGAAGAGACTGATACACAGGACACAAGCTTCGACCACGGCAAATCGGAGATGACGAGATATAGAATCGAGATCGACGATTTTATAGCCTAGAGGGGTGGTGACTGTGAGACCGACCCAAGCGACGAGGGTGAGGATGGACCAATAACAAGCTGATCGTTAACACTGTTGAAACTTTTCGCCCGATTGTATATCCCTCTCCCCTACTGTCATCTCGATGTTGGTCGCCACTCCATTCACGATTGGGTACTCGGATTGATCACAACCATTGGTATCGAAATGGGAATACGTCATAGTGCTCATAGGGAACAGGGAAGTATTCTTGAGCAGGAGATACACCACTCACCTAGAGGTAACATAATCCTCACTGTCAAAGCTTCACCCGTATCAATCAACGTTCCCAAATAGCTATTGTCGCTTCCCGTGAGCTCCACGCAACGTGCTACAACGAAAGGCACTCACCTCAATGGAGCATAAGTACAATTCGAAGTATCCGTCACTGTTCATCAGCATCGTTCAGACAGTGAATCACAATATATGACTCACTACACCATCCCGTCACTCCCGCACTGAGCGGGCCATCAGTTCCATCGATGCTGAACCAGTATAGTCCCTTGATGGGTCCGGGAACAGAGAGCAAGACAAGGACAAGTAGCAGGAGTGACAGTGCCGATAGACCTAACGAGATACCGGGCTGAGCGAGAACCGGTGCATAGAATACTCTGGTGAGGATACCCATTGTCGAATCTGTTCCTTTGCTATGCCGTCGAACAGGTTTTCAGGAATGCGGGATTCGATGCGTCGAACCGTTGGACTTGCTTGAGGGGTGTTAGAAGACTGGAGTAAGAGTTTGAGCTGTCTTCGATACGGGGTTTGGTTAAAACGTTTGAGAAGACAAGTTGGAAACACTTATCCCCGTCCAACTACTGCAATTCTTTTCAACCTTTCCTCATCTCCATCGACGTAGATAACGCCCTCTTTGTTCTCCCATAACCTTTCACCAGATGCGAAATCCGGAATTCAGACCTTTCATCCCCGCCCCGGGTGGAGCAATAAACCTTTCACCCATACCCCCAGTTAACAGCATACCCTGTTTTGACGGGAAGCTCAAGGGGAAGCAGGATGAAGGGGGAGAACTCCGTGAATGATCCTTTGACGAAAACTCCATGGGCGAATTCCTTTGTCGAAGGCGGGAACATCCTTTCATGGATCTCGAAACGCCATGAACGATGGTTTGGGCTGGAACGGGCCTCAGTTGATGGATGAGTTGATAATCGAGGCGCACAGGCTTACGAGCTCTACCCGGGGAGTAAGGAGAAAGGGCATGGGGGTGAGGAACAAACGTGGGTCTCCGTCTCCCTCGGATGATTGTCGGACTACGGATAGTTGTCTTATCAGCTCGCTTGTAAACTTGGGCCAGCAGTAGGCGACATGTTTCAGCTTCAGATCCTCTCGCCTCCATTCGCACTGTAGCGAGGTTATTGTCTTTCGCCGGTTTCGTATCTGAGTCAGGTCTCATTCGGACAAAGGTCAGTAAGCGACGGGAGATCATTACCACTGCGGGGTACATCAATAGCAACATTTTTCGAACACCCCTCCCTGCCCTGCTTTCAAGATCGACGACAGAACAATATGAGTACTTACAACAGCTTAGATAACTTCAAGTCTACATCGAGGGGTGATACACCCAATGACACAGACGAACCTAGCATTCTGTTATACCATCATGTGTGCCAGCTCCTTCTCCCCTTGGTCACATGCGGCCATGTCACAAGCTTCCAAGTATCGGACGGTAAGCTGACTACGAAACGTCACTTCATCCCAGTTGGTTCGAGTGCATATGTAGATAATGATGGGACCTGTTGGTGCAATGAGCACAAGACCCAAGCGAATCGGGACACCGCACCGTATCCGTGGAGAGATAACATGGATTTAGAAGGACTCGTTGATACTTTGCGAACAGCGGAAAGCCTCACACAATTGGGATTGATGGGTGATCAGTACGAAGTGCCATTATTTCTTCGGCCGACTTGTAGAGATTGCGGCTGCACACTGGAGACGTATGAGAACTCTCTTGCGCAGGTCAAAGCTGACACGGGATTCGTCAGGAGGAAGACGGACCGCTTCGGTGAAGTTTTCTTCGAGAGATCATCCTCGCCCCCACTGGCAGTGACAGATCCAGAAACGGACAAAGCGATGGTTATCATGCACGGCTGGGATACAGATGGTGATGTCGTGTGGACGTGTGGACAGGATTTCGAAGGAGGGGAGAGTTGTCTTTCATCCGTATTGTCGAAGTATGAGAAGCAGCTGACCGAGGTGGAGTATTACGAGCCGTTGCTTGTACTTGTGCATGAGGAGTAGGAAGGTGATTTGATGGACAAACCTTTCGGTGCGTACGAGACTCATATATTGAATTGTTCTATGGATGATCGTAGTGCTTCATACCGCCATGAAAACGTAGCGCGTAGCATCGTGTTGGTGAGGCCATATGGATGCCATCGATGATCAAGGGGCCTACTGGTAGCGATCGAGAAGACGATGACCCAATCGCTCCCTTCTGCTCATGAGTTTGTCATTCCACCAATGCGACGATACTGTACGCACTTAGACTAGCTCATGTTGGGAATCATTATCCGTAAGGATCATTTATATCAGGTTGTGAATCAACTTCAAGGTACAGCATGCAGAAAAGTGAGAGAGAAGGGTAGAAGTACCTTCGATCCGGGAAGAGCAACTAGCAACCCCGCACTAATCGCCAACCGAGCTCGGACCTCCTTACCCCTTCCTCCTCCCCTTGGCCCTTGGACCCTTCCCCCACTCAAACATTCCCTCTCACCACACTCCTACCTCAAGTCTCTTCTTCCCATTCTGGGTCCGGTGTAGTAGGATAATCTAATACACACCAGTGACAGCGTCCCTCCATCGTCCTCCTGGCGCTGGACGCCAGTCCATCTTTCATCTCCACCGCCCGGACCCATCACCGTTCAATCAACAACAACAGCCTTCATCGATTCGTATGAAAGGGGGATCTTCGGATTGAGGTTTTGCCTTGAACACTACTATGGCAGTAGCCATGGCACATGTGTCACAAATTCCCGTACCCTCACCGCCATACACCAGCCGGGCAAAGGTGCAGGGATGGGAGGATCAGATCGTTCCCACATTGAAGCGAAGTGAGTCTTGCTTCTCGACCACCGTTTCACCTTGGTCGTGCGATGTTTCACATTTTGAAATGCTTGGTTTCCCCTCCCCCTTCTTCCCTTGCGAAGTTGTGTCGATTTGTGTAGTACATACTGACACCAAGGGCTGGAAGCCGAGTCTGCCTACATATCCCATCGCCTCTCAACCCATTCCTTCGCAGACGCCGAGTCGAGTTCTTCCTACAGTACCACAGCACCAGCGACTTCACTTGCTTTCCCTCGACCTACCTCTCCTGAGTATCAACCACAGCAAGGACCTTCTAGTCCTCGTCAGCGACTCAAATCAACCCCTCTATCCCTTGCCACTAAATTACCCACTCCGACCGGAGATGATGTCCGTCCTCGACCCACACGTCGACCCTCCGCGAGTCCGAGCTCTACTTCTTCATCACCTAATCCGTCTCAAATTCCGTCAAGAATACCCACTCGGCCTCGATCCAAGTCTCAATTGGGACCTCGTCCACCTCGGAACACTTCCACGCCACCTCCTCCCCTACCATCTCATTCCAGCCCGTCCAGACCACTCGCACGAACCCCTTCTGCTTCTCCTGGTGCATCCCCAGGAGGTCGAGTATCACCGGATCTGAATCTGACCATTCGGGAGGGTTTCATCAAGAATGAGCTACCTCCCTTCAAACTTCATCGCGAAGAAGCAATGCGTATAGCGGAGAAAGGGCACGAGCTGTTGGATGATGATTGGGATGCAGCTAGCATAGATGACATGTCACCCGACGCCGACAGCTCTTTCCCCCCTAACCAGCGTAGCAGCATGGAGATAGATCAGGGAAGGGAGACGAGGAAGAGAGCGTCATCAATGGCAGGCTCCACTGGCCCAGTGCCGGACAGATACAAGGCGTCTCAACTCCCTCGACTGGTCGGTCAAAAGGGTGTGGGGCTCGGTCAACCAGGTCGAAAGGCTGGACCATCTGGAACATCTCGAGCGGTCACACAGGCAAGACTCCGAAATGCTCCACTGAACTCATCCACGGGTAGTGGAGCCAGATCGGCGTCCGCAAACGTCTTGGGCAGCTCGACAAGCTCTGCACAAGGTATTGGAGGATCACGATTGGGTGTGGCTGCACATTTCATTCCCCCGGAAAACAGCTACACACCTCCAAAAGGACAAAGATGGGATGATGTGGTGTTACCGACCGTGGCGAAGAAGTTGGGGTTGGTTGGTGATAGTGAGGACTATATGGAAGGTGGGGAGGGTGATCTGGCGGTGGAATGGGATAAAGATGGTATTCCTGTGAGATGGGTCAAGGTGGTTGCTAGGGATAAAGACAGGGATCGTCTAGAGGTGTGTTTTGATTCTCCCCTCTTCCACTTTGCTTCACATGTATTTCTTCCTGTATATGTGTCATCTCCCCTCCATATCGGTCTCATCAAGCCCGTATCGGAAACAACTCAATCGACTTGTATTTCTCCTTTCCTCAACGCTTCCAGGCGTTCATCCTGAAGTGATCAAGCCGTGATGTATCATACTAACTCAAAGGTGTCTACCAAACCATTAGACGAACCTCCCACTCCTCTATCATCATCATTCGAAAGTCCCGATCATCCTCTTCGGCACACCTCCCCCGAACGTATCCGCCCCAAACACAGCGGCTCCTTCACACCAATACGTACGACACATGGTCCTCATACATCGTTCGACCCTCCTCTTTCCCCTGCACCATTCTCATCCCTCGGTCCTTCAATCCATCAACACTCACCATCCGAACATACGACATCATCAGGAATCAGTCGTAAACCTTCTTTACTAAAGAAAACCCCTACACCTCAATCCTCGCTCAACACCCTGAGAGGAGCAGCAGGAGCGTTTTCTGGAGGAAGAGGGGGTATGGGAGAGTTTGAAATGTTTTCAAACCCACGTCCGAGTCCTAAACCCGGGACCAACTATGGTCAAAGTGGATATGGAAGACCATCATCTACTTCTGGAAGAGGAGGTTCTGGTGTTTATTCACAAGGACCTTGGCCGACTCCTTCAACACCAGGTACGACACATCAATTACATGAGATGATATATTCCAAGAATCATAGAAGAGAGGGAACGTATGGACAGTCTTTGGTACAGGGTCAAGGACAGGAAGGGGGTAGGGAGAAGAATAGAGGATGCGGATGTGTTATCATGTAATCGACTCTGCACGTTCGACAATCATTCTGGAACATGTGAGATAAAAGGATCAAATCATGACTGTTGGAGATGAAGTTTATAAACAGGAAAAGCATCAGGCATGAATGACTCTGCTGGTGGCGGCGGTGGTCAAACGGAAAGAGGAGCAGGAAGTGATGAAGGCCAGACGACATGATGATCCCATCATTCTCAACACGCATATAGTTGTTGTCGGTTCGAATTATATGATCCTCATGCATTATTGTGAATTCCCACTGTTTTCTTTCCCTTCACTTCACAGTCTTTTGCAAGAAGTATTCAAGAATACAAGTCTACCTCACGAGAAATCTATCTGACATTTGACAATCTGCGAGGTGAAAATCAAATGAAGATTCAATGCATATGCTAGTAAAGATATATGGATGTGAGATGCAAAGATTTATCTATAGTTGTGTGTGAACAGATCAAGTTTTGGGACCCATATTGGCCAAAGCGTTCGTAACCCCAACAGACCCCGCCATGGCAGCAGCAGCCAACTCGCTATTACTACTTACCATACCTGGTCGTTCATGTCCTCCATCCGCCACTGTTTT
This sequence comes from Tremella mesenterica DSM 1558, assembly GCF_000271645.1. Lineage (NCBI taxonomy): Eukaryota > Fungi > Basidiomycota > Tremellomycetes > Tremellales > Tremellaceae > Tremella > Tremella mesenterica. Next base: position 3,043,521 of record NW_006711225.1, read on the forward strand.
CTCCAGTCCAGAGTCTTGACCCGTTGTTTCATCGGTACCAGCAGTAGAAGTGACAGCGGGATTTGAAATGGATAAAGAATCGATGGGAGGGAGAAATGAGTTTGGCGGTTGTGTAGTAGAAGGACTCTTGAGATGCGTAGGTGTTGCAGAAGGATAATGAGTACCATGTTTGATCAAAGTGCTGATTGTTAGTCAAGTTCTTCTTTTACCTGACATTCATAAATTCGATCATTTTCAAAATTCGCAAGGAAGAGAGATAGACTCAGAATTCATAAGTTGGCAATTTGGATTGGAATTCACAGAAGGGTAGATCAGCACAATATACACGAAACGGGGAGGAAAGCTGAGGGATTGAGATTTTTTGAGAATGAACACTTACAGTTCTTCCAACAAGGTAGCATGACGATAAGCCAATCTTATAGTAGGAACGTTGGTCTTATGAATATCATTCCCTTCTTTTCCAGGTAAATACCATTTTTGTCCTATCCAATGTTTCTTGACTGTCATTTCCCATCCTGATTGAAGAACGGAATTACGGGCTAATTCACACATGTCGGCAGGAGTCAATTTGTATATTTGAGCGGCGCAGGAATACTCTTCGAGGAGATGAGAGGCTGTGAAATGGAATTGAAGAGGGTCATCTGCTGATCAGACGTGCTTTCTCACTTCACCCTACACGTTCAAGAGACGCTTTAAAACATTGGGAAAGTGCTACTATGTATGCCGAAAAGATGTGAGAGAGGCCAGGGAGAAGGTAGGTCATCAACATGTACACAAATATGGGAGGGGGAGAACAAGACGTCAGAACTGCTTGAAGGCTGTCAAGAGTCAAGGCAGAGCGACAGCAAGAAGGAGTTGTAAGGATGGTGAAGGGGGAGAAAGTGTGGACGTGATTAAGAGATGATGACAGGGGACAAGTACTCACCGGTAGATAACGAAACATTCAATCCTACCCTAAAGAAATCTTTGAAAGGATTGCGCTCGTATGTCAAAAACAGAGCGTTGTTGCTCAATGGACTCATAGCTAAACCGATCTGTTTGAGATAAAACAAATACTGCAATGCGGGGACTTTACGAAGAAGGATACCGTGTGAGATGGAATGAGCAGTGAGGAAAGCAGACGAGAGATGATCGGGGTCTCCAGCTTCTCCACAATGAGGTCGAAGGACGAATGTATCTGCCGTTTAGCTAAAGGTCGGAGACAGCTGGCTGGACGGCATGGACGTCCAACGTAGGGATTCTATCTGATGGAGATGGACACACAGTGGGCGACATCGTGTATGGGAGAAATAAGTGGGAATAGGATGGAGGGGGAGAAATTGAGATAGGACCCACTCATTCCTCTTGATTTTCGGAAAGCGTTCAAACTGGTCATATTGGCGTACATATAGTATATCCTGAATTATCAGCATACCTCTGAGACGAATGATGGATACAAACGTGACTTACCAATACGAATAAGGTGGACTTTGAGTAGTATTCCACATTCTAGCTGTTGGGAACTTTCTATATAATCTTCTCTCCGGTTTACTCTCATCATCAACACTATCAAAACCAACCACTCTTTGTAAGAACACATATAGATGCGGATGACTCTTTGGATCTTTTGTAACTTCAAACAATGGTTGAAAAACATTCCGAACGACATCTTCGAAATTATCAACCAAACCTCCATTTTTATACACTTCGTATAATCTTGGAACTTGGATGAGCCATCTGACATTATGAGAGATAAGTTTATTCTCCACCACCCAACGTGCCAGGGTATCCCATTCGGCAACGTTACGTCCGTAGATACTTAGACGCCATTCGGAATGTTGGTATTTGCTTTGTTCTAGATCGGTAATGAGCTCGTGTGTCAATTCTGCTAGGTATTTTCCCTTGAGAAGATTATCCGTTTTAAGGAATATCTCACGGAGACGTGATGAACCAGTAGGGTTGTATCGGTCGTTGAAACGGTCGAATCGATGGAATTCTTGGTGAGCATGCATATCCAGGGTGTCGATGGATAAATCGTATGCTGTCAAATTAAGCGATTCGAAGACTTCAGCGAGAGTGAGGTCTTTGCCATCTCGGTGTATGACTATTTCGTCGGGAGATTTTTTGAGCTTGTGTTTGATGAATCGCAAAAGATGCTTTTGGTTCATAGATGCCGAGTGATGAATGTGAGTGTCTACTTTTCGAACGTTGTAGAAGTCGCTGAAACGTCAGTGAGACATCTGACAATGATACTTTGAGAGTCATACCGGTGAGGAACAGCCTGTGAATCAGCAACTGATACCGATCTGAGACATATACATTCTGTGCCATCATCACATTCCGATAGCCAACAGCGGTTAGAGGCAGGGAGGCGCCAACGAGCACGACAAGTCTCTGTGCAAAGTGTCTCATACGGGCGCGAAAGAGCGCATAGAAGGTGGTGGGGAAGAATAACTCACCTTCATATCCGCCAGCTCCTGATACTCGTTTAAAAGACAATACAAACTCCACTTGCTTGCCAGATACTTCAGTCGTCTAAAAGCAAAACTCTTGGCCGGCCCATCAGAGCAAACCCCCAACAAGAAATCAAGATCACTGAAATATTCCCTCAAATCTGGTACTCGGATCAACAATCTTCTCTTCTCCATCTCATCGACACCTGGCTTGTTCTGGCCGTCCTGTTCGTCTTTGTTTGCCACCAAGCCACGAGGAGGGATAGCGGCAAAAACTTCGAACACCCCTTCTTCGTTAACACCAAAGTCCCAATGTTCATCATTTGCCGGGAGCTCGCAATCTTCGAAGCGGAATGTTACGCTGTCTGCCCGGTGGACGTCCGAATTGGGACTCAGCCTGGGAGCGCCGGAAGAATCAGTCTGTTCTGGTAATGGGCCATTCTCCGCTGGACGCCATTTCCAGTGTGGGGGAGGTGGTGGTGGATAGATCTGCCAAGGTTGCAGGTTTTCATTTTGAACTTGGTCCTCTGGTGAAGCAAGCGCGGGGTCTTCACATTCCTCGATTGGTACGTCCGGCTTGAGCCCATAGATATCCCCAGAAGAGCGAGGGAAGAAGCCGTTGAAGCATCCATCACGGTCCCTAGGGTTATCTCCGAGACGCTGGTTGGCAAGGGCTATGTATTTGTCTCGCAGCTCCAGACATTTGGCGAAGGAAGCACTGGTATCAGCAGAGTCATCAAGGCTTCGGTCCCTCGCCACTCAAACGTGTGAATGTATTTGAATTACATCAATGAATGGAGGGAAAGTAAGATGAGCGATCAATGGGGAGCAGAGTGGGAAAATGAAAGTTTTACTCACTATAGCATCTCGAGTTCGGAACCAATACCTTGTTCTGCAAAGGCAATCATTTGAATCTGCATCAGCAGCTGTTCTGGGGGAAGACTGGTATCAAGATCAGGAGACATATCGCCCAAAGGTGAGAAAGCATCCCCAGTGGGAGAAGTGGGTGTAGCAGGGCATGTGTTGGGAGTGAGTGGGGCAAGGAATAGGTGGGGATCGATCATATTGTCTTTTCCCTATGAGACGCCGACGTGAGCGGTGAGAGTATCACAAGAATGAATCTTCAAGTCTGATAGATGCGGTCAATGGTCTTGATTACCTGACGAGTGGAGTCAATGACAACGTGGAGGAATATAATTAAGTGACGTGCAGGGAAGGATCCGCAATGATCTGATTGCCTTCGTGCAGAGAACAGAGGGGACGAGTCCGTGATAAGGTAAGATAGGACGATCGCCTGCAAGAGGATTATATATGTTGTGAAATCACACCACGGAGGTTGAAATGAGGTTGTACGAGCAGAATCGCCGCTCGAGAAGAAAGGAAGGAGCTGTTCTACAGCCATTGTGCATCATGGTCAAACGACCCAAGACTTCGCACGTTCGTAGACCACTCCAGACCGACTTCCTCTCACTCAAGTCATGAAAGGTTGATGATACGTATAGAGTAGATCCGGGAAGATCGGATATTGGAAGACTTGTAACACGTCGGAGTTGTGATGATATTGAAACGTCGAAGGCAAGCGAGGATGACTCACCCTGTTTTCCTGCTGCTAACGGGACGATTGGAGCTGTCGCGCCAGGAAGGCGCAGTCCATTTCCCAACTCACTCTCTAAAGCCCTTTCCTGCTCCTCCTCTTCCAGATCAAGCCTTTCTTGCTCGTCACGCTCTTGTCGATGGATGAGTGCCGGGGCAGGGTCGAGATTCCCGTCCATCGGTCCTGATGGACTGTCCATGGCAGACGGCTTAGTGAAATATCGTCGGCCCTCAGCTCTCGGATCATTCATCTCGTCTTGAAGCAGACCCATACTGGCGCCGCCATTTGTGACATTGGCACCCAGTGCTACCCCTGGCAGATTGGGAGGTTGAGGATGGAATGCCGAAGGACTGACGTCTTTCAAGATATCTGCGGTGGTGAGAGAGCCAGCGACTTGTTGAGGCTGTGAGTTGAGAGGAGTGGGAACGGTGGGAGAGTCAGACATGGCGGGTGGAGGAATACGAGCAACGTTGTGGGTCATCCACATGGTGCCCGAATGATAAAGTCGACGCTCTTCATGATAGCCGAAGGAGGGTGACGGATGAACGCGGGGAGTAGCATGGAGCTCGTGAGCTTCAACAGCCTCGTCATTTGGAGTCGTAGGGGAGGGAAGAAGGGTAGGTGTCAACCCTGGAGAGGGTGCATCGTTGGACATGATGTGGTACCGTTGATAGGAGAGACCGAGGTGAACATTTGCATGGGTTGGTGATGATGGATTTCCATGAGACCGTGCGCCACGTAAGGTTTTTTCCCACGGATGTTGTAGGTGGAGGTCGTGTGGTGGCGGTGCACGCCGCCATGTGCTAAGATTTGTTTCAGGGAAGTCAAACACGCCCTTTGCTTAGGAGGTCTGTGCGGCCGGAGTAAGGGGCACGGGGCGCGACTTTGAAGCAAACTAAAAGACAGCAGGAGAGACACGTCTCTCTCTATGTTCTGATCCTTCTCCTTCTCTCTATACATAGCAATATCCTCTACTCCCTCTATTGACATCTCTTCAGACTCAAGTTCTGGTTCCCGTTCACACGTTTTCTTTCTATCTTCCTTTCGTTCACTTTCATCCAGCTACCTCTTCACTTTACCTCAACATCCTTGTCGCTTGACGATCGATCCTCGCCGCAAACCTTGTCCGCTTCCAATCCTTCCTCTCTCACGCCATGTCTCATTATCAACCAGCCTACTCGAACAGTCCCGGACCCGGAGAAGGGTATCGGGATGACTATGATGGAGGTGGGAACACCTATGGCGGCTATCAAGATGATCCAGGATATGGTAATGGGAGAAATGGTGGTTTGGCCAGTGAAAGCTGTCAGTATTTCCCCCTCGACGCTGAGATTGGACATCGCTTACGCTGATTCTTTCTCTCATCGACGATCTCATTACTATCCTTTCTCAACATCTCCCGTGGCTCCTTTTTACAACTTACACCAACGACTCTGTCCCCAACACCCCTTTGTTCCACACCGGACCTTGTACTATTTTTGTCCTCCAACTGGTACGACGCTGTGTTTCACCCCATCAACAAAATAACCTCGTTTTCGTCCCGTCTCATTACGAAATGTCAAATTTGGCTCGTCGCTCAGATCCAATGGGTCCGAGAAACCCCAACGCCGCGACATCCCCCACGGGTGGCTATGTACCCAAGAAAAAACGGAACAAGTGGTTATGGGTCGTCCTTCCCATTGTCATAATACTCATCGTCATCGGCGCTGTTTTAGGTGGAGTGTTGGGATCTCGTGCTGGAAACAAGAACAACTCGAGCAGTAGTTCAAGCAGCGACAACTCGGGTAGCGGGAACGGCAACGCGATTCCTTCGGGTGTGACAACCAACCCAACGGCAACTTCGACAGGCGCCAACGGTCAGAAGTATCTTGCCGTTGCCACCAACAGTCAATGGATGCTTCCTGTGTATGCCACAGGCGTAGGTCGCTTTGTTGTGATACATGCCAGAAATTGACAGATCAGACCGACACTGCTGGATACTCTGCACCAACTTTCCTAGCTAGCTCGGATTCAAAAGAATCCTGGCCTACGGATCCCTCCCCGCCCAGCAACTCTTCCCTTCGTGATCACCCTCGCTTGATCGCTCCGGCCTACAGATGGCAAGCGTTACCATCTCTCATCGCTCAGGACCCTTACTTGAAATACTGGAACGACACAATTATCGCCAATGCCAGCAGTTCACTCAACGATCCTCCCCAAAATTACACCCTGGACGGTGGTCTGACAGGGTCGGGTCTACTCGACCCCGCGAGACAAGTCAAGCTGAGGATAAAAAACTGGTCATATGCATACCGTATGACGAACGACACGAAATATGCCGATCGTGTCATGTTGGAACTTCAGGTGAGGGATTGATCATGGCAGCTTGAACATTTCGCTGAGTTGCAGACTGCCGCGGGAAATAACTCTGATGTTCCTTGGGGCACGGATAACTCTCGATGGAACCCTAACCACTTCCTCGACCTTGCCGAGCTGTGCAACGCCTTCGCTATCGGCTACGATTGGTTATATGACCATTGGACCGATGATCAACGTGATGCTATCATGTGGTCTATTCTCAACCTCGGTCTTACATACGGTTACGCCGCTTTGACTCTTGATGCTTCTGCTTCTGGTTATTCGTGGTGGACTGGTACCCCGAATAAAGTCAACGGTAATTGGAATTGTGTAAGCAATGGGGGATTGACGTTGGCTTCTTTGGCGATCCTCGACCGAGACCCTACACAATTGGCACAGAAAGTCCTCGCCCTTACTGTTCCCAACGCTTTCAGCAACTGTTTCGAAGGTCCTCATTCCGATGGCACATGGGCAGAAACTGCCAATTATTGGTATTTCGGTACCACCGGAGCTGCCGAAATGTCATCCGCTCTCACCACCGCTTACGGAGATGATCGAGGATTAGCAGCTTCCAACCCTGGTTTTGCTCTCACTTCCTTGTTCCACATGTACATTCAAGGTCCCACTTCTTTATTCAACTACGGCGATTGTGGACCTAACAAATATTCCACCACTGCCAACTCTTTGATGTATTGGGGTAGTGTTTTCAACGAACCTCGTTATATGCTTTATCAACGTGATCATTACGATTCTTCTGAACCATGGTCAATGTTCTGGTACGATCCTTCCGTGTCTGGTACATGGTGGGATCAACTCGCTATCGATCATCATTTCGATGATCCAGCAGGAGAATGGGCTACAGCAAGAACGGATTGGACCAATCTAGACGGTGCTTATTGGGCTATGAAATCTGGTGCTTTGACAGGTCATCAAACTCACGGTGATCTTGATCTTGGCGATTTCGTTCTAGACGCTTTGGGTGAAAGATGGGCAGGTGAATTAGGTTCATTCCAATATCTTTCCGATGGATATTTCTCAAAAGAAGATCAAGATTCAGAAAGATGGTTATATTATCGTAAACGTACAGACGGTCAAAACACGATTATCATCAATTATCAAAATCAAAATGTCGGTGCTCAACCTACTACACATTGGGATTCGACAGGTACACTTCAAGGATTAGCACCTACTCTAGAAGTCGATGTTTCCGATACCGCTTATTTCTGGCAAGATCTCACTTCAGCTGTCAACGTTACTTGGTCTAGAGGTATACGATTTTTGAATCAACGTAAACAAGTCTTGTTACAAGATGATTTCGAAAATATCGGAGCAGGAACAGATGTAATGTGGAGAATGCACACCAACGCTACTGTCGTCGCTAGTGGAAATACGGCCAATTTAACTTTGAACGGGAAATCACTTCAAATGATTTTACTTTCAGGACCTGAAGGTGCTACTTTCACAACGATGGCTGCTGTTCGATTATCTCAAGATCCACCCGCACCGACGGGATCGCCATACGATATCGAAAATCAAGGTTGGGTCAGTGATGATGGTGTCACTGTGGTGGCTATTGATAGTCAAGCAGGAGGGACTTTTAGTATTCAAGTGTTATTTAACCCACAGTGGGATGGAATGGACTCGAGCGCTTTTGTCACTCCGAAGAGCGTTGCGTTGACGGATTGGTCTTTGACTTCGCATTCTTGATCAGCGGAGGTGTGGTATTGATTTCGCGGTCTTCATCCGACGTGTGAGAAAGCAGGGTGAGAAGCATGGATGGAGGAATTGGCGTCAGTCAGAAGATCAGAAGTCGCATCACGGATGAGACGGAAAGAAGAGGGGAGGAGGAAAGCAAGGCTTATGGATTGACGTGAGGGGAATGGTGAGAGGAGGGAGGAGTGAAAGGAGTTTTCATTTTTTTGAAGCCGAAAAGGGAGATTTAACCAACGCTTCATTATCAGGTAGTTTGTCTTACTGCCCTCCTCACAAGATAAGTTAACTATTACGATCTGTCAATTAGTCATGAATCGATGCACGGACAATTTCACCTTTCATTTGCTCCATCCATATAATTATGACAGATATACAGCAATAGACACTAAAACAACTACGTAACGTGCTTGAAAGTTAATCCCGCCTACTCCATGACATACAAAACACAACTCTATGCAAAATGTCCGAATAGATTCTAATCACTGACCTCTAAAGAGAAAGTAAATCAAATAACCCCAACCTCCACAGTAGCTCTCAAACTACCTCCAGCGACTCTCGAGTCCATCTCCCCTGACCAGATTTCTACACCTTGATCGAGATCATTAAGTGGGGCGGAGAGGTATTCCTCCGATCGGAGAGCGGACGATTTCCATCCCCATGATTGAGAAAGGGTGAAGCTGTCTGGTGCGGAAGAAAAACGAATGAGCGCGGTTCCCAAGGCAGAAGCGCAGGAAATGGAGAAATATGCCTGTATGTTAGTTTGTTCACATAACGGAATTTATGCTACGTATCTGCAGAAATTGCAAAACATCAGGATCGAAGAATGAGATGACGATAATGATACAATGATGACAGACAAAATTCAATGACGTGACGGAGGCGAAAGACGACTGGAGGGAAGGGGAGGAACAGACATGTGATTGTAGGTGGGATTCGAATGAGGGGGGTATAGAAGGGGAACAGGATTAGAAATGGAGGATGAAGTGGTCAAATAACCTTTGTGATCTGTCTAGTATCCCTATAACCCTCTTTCAGTCTCTCAACCACCATCTCCTGTCTAGGTGACGTAGGTGGACTTCCTACTCCTACAGGACTGGTAGACAACGTCCTAAGCAATTCCCCCTCTGTCACATTTTTTACCCTCGACGTAACACTCATCTCCACATTTTTCTTCTTCTCATTCTGATCAGGTGGAACAGATACCGGAGGGAAAGTTTCATCAGGATTTTGTCGATGAAGATATATACCTAATTGAGCACCTTTATCCTTCTTTTTGATAGTTTGTACGTAAACATTGAACCAACTCCCAGCATAAAAATGTGTCGCAGAATATAATCTTTCTCTCTCTACTAGATTCTCCGCTCCCCAAAATTCCACTGAGAATCGAAACGGTTCGACTCGTGTCCAACGTGTGTCCTCAGTTAATGAAGAGGGGTCTCTTGTTGAGAGTGCAATCTCCATTGCGGTTTTGGAAGAGGTAGAAAGGCCGAAAAAGGTTTTTTCTCCTTGTGGAACGGGTCGTTTTTTCGTTGTCGCTCCTCCGTTTCCACTCATTTCTGTTCCTGTTCCAATTCCTCCTGATCCTTCTGGTCCAGCAGAAGTAGGATGAATTGAAGTACTTGGAAAAGGAGAAGTAGGATCTAGATCAGGACCTAAATCAGGAACTCCGGCTAAAGCGTTTCGTTCAGTCGATGATGTCGACAAAAATAAAAGACCTCCAGCGCCCATACGATGTGTATCGTCCGAAGGTATAGGATGATATGTCGTTCTGTCCATCATGTCTATAGATGAACGAGAAGCGAAAGAAGCGAAAGATGGAGAATCGGGATCTGTGCTTATATTGCTCGTTCTTCCTGATACCACTCTGGACCCTCCTTGACGTCGAGGTCGACTGACCATGGCAGTGATTTCCGACGTAGTCTTTGTGAGACCCAATGCATGAGTTGAATCATCTGACTCGGTGTGGTCAGAAGATTGCACTCTTGATCGTAAATCCGCCGCAGCCCAATGAGCTGCTTGCAACACCGCCAGGGGTGCATAAGGTAAGGAAGTATTGGGATCTATATCGGAAGAAATGGTAGATAGATCGTCGAAGGTCTACAGTGAGCTATCATACGAATGAGTAAACTCACCATGTGAGAATAATAAATTCCTTGTTCGAAGACCATCCCCAACTCGTCCTCATCTACTTCCCAATCCTCGGCTTCATCGTCCTCCCGCAGGAATGACGATCTACTCTTCTCAGCAATCTTCTCCCATTCCGTTCGTCGTAGGTCAAGAACACGTCGTGCTACGCGATAACGTTCCATTTCATTTTCGACGAAAAAAGAATCAGAACTGAGAACAGCTCTGGCAAAAACGGCAGGAATACCCCCATGGGCCCAAATCTTGAATGGAGGTTCTTGATCTGTGAACGTTTCCTCGAGTTGTAAAACATCTCCTCCCCAGCGAGCTAACCAACATACACAAGCCTCACCAATCTTATTCGAGGCGAATCCGTAGAAATGAGGCATGTCTGCAATGTTGATTGATGAAGTTCGCAAATTCGTGCCCGAGACGTCTATACTGAGACCTTTGAGTCTTCCACGGATACCGTCCTGTCCTTGATCCGATGTCACACGTCGGGAGCGAGGGGAGTCTGTCACTTTGCTCTCATCATCATCCGCTTTGACATTGGAATCTGCCGAGCTTCGGTTTGAAGGTGTCCTCGCAGGTAAGACTGTCAAATCTTCAGACCTAGGAGAGGGCCTGTCCCATCCTTGTCTTTTCAAAGGTTTGGATACATGCTCAAAATTTCGAGCTCCTTCGTCATTTTGAGAACTCCACTCTTCGCCTCCGATGCCATCACCGATGGCAAAAGCTAGATAACGTCCTATAGTTGCCGGGCTGATGGTACGAAGAACCATACCCAGTACTTCTTTGAGGAGGGTTGTATGGCCGAGATATGAGGAGGTGGCGATCAATGAGAGCAATAACCGCGGCGTGACCAAATGCGTTTTCGCCGGGACAGACGTATGCACGGAGCGTAAAGACGGGAAGCGTTTCTGAGATGCCGCGTCAAAAATGAGGGACAATGGGTGTTTAGGGGTTGGAAGCTTAGATTTCGGATAATGAAAATGAGGATATGCAGAGTATAGCCTTGAGAGAGAAATCCTGAAAATGAGCTGAGGTGGGGAAAGCAGTATAAGGAGCTCACTCAAAGGCAGCCCGGGTGATGTTAGGGTCATCGAACTGCAGCTCGATATCATCCCCGGTCCACTCGTCTTCTTGGTCCTCCACAGCACGTTCTTTGCCTTTACGAGTTTTCCATGATGTAGGATTACCCTCTGAGAAGCCTGAAAGAAACATGGAGTGAAAGAAGCCTGAAAAATGAGCCTGAAATCTTGTGTAAGACATGAAACATACCAGCTTGTACCAAGATCATACGATGTACCAACCATCCCACACCCCACTTTCTTACAATGAGTCGAACGTCAGCACATTGTCCCCTCAGAAAAGATTGATACAAATGTTCCGCCAGAGGATGAGAGACGGGTGGACTCGAGAGGGGGACCGACGAGGTCGCCGGTGTTGTAGAAGAGTCGGTGTGGTCCTTGGGCTCGGATGGTTTCGGACGAGAAGCATCAACAATTGGTGTTTGATCGGGCAGTGAAGCTGGTCTGGTGGAGGAAGGTGATGGGTGAGAAGGACCTTGGGGAGGGAGAGGTGCAGATGTGATGGGAGTGGGTGGTTGGAAGCCTTCAACTCTTGTTGTGGCAGGCAACCTCGGTCGTGTGACATCAGGTGAGGTCTGTGACCGCGACCGATAAGTAGGGGGTATAGCGAGAAACGGAGAAGATGAGCTACCGGTTCCTAATGAGATTGGGGTCGTTGGACCTGACATGATTCCTGATGGCGGTGATAGACTACCCCCTGGTGACGTCGCGTGACTTGAAGATTGGCCGGGATCAGGAGATCCATGAGATCTTAATCGACCAGCACCATTCCCGCTACCTGTCCTGTCCAAAAAAGCAGAGTCAAACTGTATCCTCCTATGCTGACCGTTGGGACTTTCAGAGAGGGTCAAAGGTGTACCAGGTCGAGTGACACTCCTTGCGGCTCGGACTGGGAGGTCGGGAAAAGGGAGGACCTTTGGGTGAGGTTTTGACTTTGAAGCTTTGTGATATGTCACAGATCTTGAAGGTGATGGACGTGGGAGTCGAGTGGAGGGTGAGCTGTTAGACATTGCGAGACGGTATCATAGGGGGAAGAAGTGAGTGAGATGACGGTCAACAAGTTGTTGGGTGATAGAAGAACCAAAGAATCGCGCACTTTGGTGGCCGCTGACCGATCGACCGAGGCGGATCGTGCCAGTTGAGTTCCGACTTCCGGATCAGCCCGATACCTTACAGATCAAACACTTTGCATTCGTCTATCCCGCGTGTCCTACATACATACATCGTGCACGGTGTGGCCGGAGGATGGCGCTGACTGATAGAACACCCTATTAACTTACTTTAGAGAATACCACAGTTCCAGAACACAAGAGATATCCAACACCACGGCGAAACACTACTTGTAAGGGCTTGCTGCCTTGTGACGCGACCTCTCACGCCGTACGCCGGCCTCGGACGAACATGACTTCACAATCATCCAGGAGTTCTGACGTTCAGAAACCTTTCAAACAAAGAGCCTTCGAGGGCGACCTGACACGTCCGTGACGGCCGGATGAAGGATCAAAACATTGTCGAAACTCATCCGAAGATCTCGATGACGTGACGACCATAGCGAACTTACACCATTATAATATTGTTCCAGCCCCTTTCTCTTACATGTGTCATCGATCAAGCGTTCACGTTCAAAGTTCAGACCTCTTCGTATTCATCACACGAATGGGCAATTTAGCATCACACAAGCACGTCATCCATACGGATCATCACTCGCCCTTCGATCCTTTGTTCACATATCACACGTTTCGCGTACCGGATGTACTTGTTTCAGCAAACATGCTCGCTTCCTTTATCAGCTTCTAACGTCGAAGATCTGATGCCTGACGTCTGTGTGCCCATAGGACTCCACATAGCGGACCGTTGTGGGGTGTGGAGGATATAAGAAAGGACAATACCCCTCCCATCGCCACCATCTTTCTTTCCCTCGAGATCGCTGAAGTTGCCTGTCCCAACCTACTCATCATAATGCCTTCAGAATTCATTTCGTCCAATTTTGGTGATGACTGGAATCGTCAGGTCGTACCTCTTACATACTACGCTTCATCGCAACACAGTGCTGAGCGTGTTCCGCCGGCTGCTACTGCTTCTGCAAGGAATAATTCCAGGCATGCTGAAACTGGTCATCCATCTTCCAAAACCCGACATCGTGACATGCAGTCTGGCAATCCCGAAGTCGGAGTAGAAATCATGCCGAGCCTGGTCCGTTATGGTCAGAGGGGCACCCAGTTTCAGCAGTCGAATGACACGCATGCTTACTCGCAAGTACCTGCCAACTTGTCCAATCAGTCCTCCACGCGACGGCGACTTCTCCCCCCTCCCTCTGACAGATACCAAATCGATCAACTTACCGATGATATGCAACTCGTCAATTCCATCTCGCAATCACAAATGGAGCCCTACTCTCATCGACATTACAAGGATATCATAAGAAGCACAGGATCTGGGCCCTCACACCTGAATGCAGGATACGATCCAAGTATGATCCACGACAAAGGCCCTAATCACGTCACTTTCTATCTAGCCCCAAAGACGACACTCATATTCCCCGTTCATCCTGAGAATCTTCCGGTGGATCCTCCTACAGCTCTACAGTCGACACTCAAAAAACATCCCCAAATGGGCGAACTTGACATCCCCATGCTGGCTTTCATAGCAGACGAACCAAACGAGCCGACCAAGCCTTGGGGACCTTTTGCGGTTGTCTCGAAGGACAATACCAAGGTTTACTTGTGTCAAAAGACGAAGGAAGGTCGATATGAACCTGGCGAGACTTCAAGGGTGATTCCCGATCCCTACAATCCAAACAAGAGTATAATCGTTAAGTTCACCGCATATCCCCCTTCCTCGGACGGGGGCGTGCGGGTCTATGACTCCGTTCTCACAGAGGTCACTCCGGATGAGGCAGGACTCATGGGTGTTTTTGGATTCAATATCCAGCTTCGTCATACCACCCGAGGAACTCAAAGGATACCGACACTGGTTAGCGCTGAGTATGCTTTCCTCGATCCAGGAGGCTCAGTGACAATTGACATGGGTAATAAGTCGATGGTAAGGAGGAAGGAATATTACGCAACTGACACGACCGACCGCACGAAGTGGAGAGGACTTATGAACTCTCCTAATTTGGCTCTCAGCTACGATGGGATCGAGGACGAGTATCTAAAAAGTCAGGACCAGTTTGGTAATCGAACTATCAAGTCGTTGGAGTGGTTTGAACCTCCTCATTCTTCAAGAAACATTGAGACAACAGCGCAACAGACACAGGTTTCGACACGACACAATCAACCCACAAACAGAATGGGTGCAACCCCGAGCTATAATCAAGGCGGATTCGATTCCCCTTTCCCGGGATCTCCGTTGACCAGACGCCAACGTCCATCAGCCAACACGAGCGCTTTGGATCAGCCAACACGAGCGCTTTGGTCTCGTATGACTCTCGTCAAAACGATTATGACATCCCAACCTCGGATCCAAGTAGAGCTTTGGTGAGGCGGACTTTCCCGTCTCAAGCCACCCAGCCGACACAGGACTCGGATACAGATGACAATGACTATGACTATCCTGACCCTCGGGGTTATCCTCTCGGTCCAGAAGAGCTCGATTTTTATGATTGATCCAACCACCACACTTTTTTTTATCCCATGACAGTAATCTCTATACGTATGTTTTCACTTTCTCGAGTTTTTCTTTTCAGATATCTGTTGAATGGGAGGGGCATGTACAGGAGTTCGGACACAGGACAAGATTGTTGCAATGCATGTCAATATCGTATATGATCTATTTTCTTCGAATATGGCTGCTGTCACCCTTCCCGTCTTTTCACACTCGATCGATCGCGCCTCCCTTTCCCATGGTACGAAGCCTTTTCTCTATCAGAAGCGAGCAGCCGTGAGTACTCTAATAATAATCTGAATGAGTCAGTACTCTTGGACAGTATTGAAGGAGGATAATACTGACCTAAACTGATATGCTACCATATCTTCATGTCTCCAAAACGTCTTACTCCAGATTTTCCCCGCCGTGGCGATCTCTTTGGCTAGATGATCGTTGTGTCGGAAGAACGAAAAGACGTCGTACATGTCCGTAAGATCGGCTTTGAGCGGAACGTAATGAACCCCTAGAAATCAGCACCGCCCTCGTACTTTAGTAATTTGGAAGTTGTACGACTTTCTCGACAACTTGACATGCAGGGCAACTAGGGGTACGAATGATGTTCAAGAAGAAGGGAAGTGGCGGGGTAGAGGAGTCAGAGGACTTACAAGGTTGGACTCGGGCTGTATACCATTCAGGAAATATAGTCGCTTTGAATATTAGGGAATTTGTTGTCATCAATCTTTTGAAGCGCGCTGACCAGCCATTACCATCTACGTCCAAGATGTATTTGTATCTGATTGTCAGGCTTTGACCTTAAGAGGTAAATGTGGAACGTAAAACTTCTTATGAGTGGCCGAAATACTAAGTGAGGACCACGCCTTTGACACTCGAGGTCTGCTCGGGGGGAGAGAAGTTTAAGAGAAGAGTACTGGACAGAAGAAGAGCTTGAAGACCTACTTGTTCCCTTCCGCCCTGCTCAGCCAGGGTTCAAATCTATAATTCTTAGCCATCTCGTCACACGTAGGTTGCTCGCATTGTGCCGGCCGACCGGCGAACGCGACATCCAGCAGGTCGTGATTGAGCTTTGCGATTTCTCTCGTCGATGGTGTACCAACGCGGAAGGTCTCATCTCTTACGTCGAAAACTTCAAGCATTCCGGTGGTTTGATTCCCTTTTGAGACAAGATTAATGCGTTGCGATATGTCTTAACATCAACCATAGTAATGTGTTTAGTCTGTTATGCTCTATCAAAGCGCGGGAACATGACGCATGAGAACTTACTCCAAGGAGTCTTGGGTCCAAAGTGAATACCTGTAGTGCTTCCTCTCCATAACAATCGATCATCGGACTTCTCCTCCCAGGGAGGATCAACGTCTACGTCTTCCGTCCATGCCTCCATTGCCACCTGATATCAGTTCAGAGAGCTTTAGTGCTTGGAACTCACGGCGAGGATGTCGGAATGAAGAGGGGTTTTGCACATGGCTAATACCGGGAACAATATCTTTGAGGCCGTAACACCTTTTCCATGGGCAGCGAGGGCTCCCGAAAGATGTGCCAGTGTGGGATGTTCACATGGGTTCATAGTACTGCATATCAGCAGCACATTCTTGTGGATGATCTCGTGCTCAAAATCTCTTCTTGGACACTGCAAGAAATGTAAGGGAACGTACGTACGCTTTGTGATTCCACACAAAACTCTTCTCTCCATTCCAGATCTGCTCCAAAGTGGGGAGGACGGAAAGATCGTACTGTACTCGCAGAGGTGTGTCGGTGGGACAAGCAGAAGCCCATCCGAGCTTTGAAGCACGCGTCTGGTCATTGTCAGCACCATAAGCACCGACAATGTCTTGAGTGAGCTCACGTCATAGGTCGCGGAATCAAGATCTGCTAGGGCAAAGCCAGACAGAATTGGTGGACTCACATTCACCGTCAACCGCCGCACGTCGCAGAGCACTCTTCTGCATCCGATCAGCCTCTCGCCAGAACTTGATATCAGGCAGTATGATCGATTAACTCACGTGTTCGTCGTCCACTATATGAAATGGCCCATCATGACTATAAAAGATCGCTTCGACCTCTTCCAGCTCACTTTCCACGTCTTTCAACAAGCTCAACTGAGCCTCTGCCCGCTGTCTGGGTATTCTTTGTCCATCCGAGTGCATACCCTCTTCTTTGAGATTGTACGAGCACTCTGACGATCTCCCAGTCGCCGTTTCAACCTTTTGACACACGATGGTGTATATCCCTTGCTTGGCCTTCGCAATCTTCACCGATTCCTTGATTCGTTCAGCGGTGAGGGCGAAGAAAGGCTCAATGTCGTCATACTGAGTGTCAGCAATCGCGTTCCTTCTGTCTCCACTCACTATCTGATCATACTCATCGGGCAGTTGGACGTTGTGCTTCTTCACATAGGCCCACCCGTCCATCAGCTCGGTAGTACCACCAAAGAATTCAGCTCACCATCTGTCAAAACCCTTGGGAGGAGCACGTCCATATCGCCTTCGATACTCGCTGACAGCTTCGTTCAACGTACGACTCTGTGATGATCCTTTTGTATTCCAGTCTTCCCGACTACGCGCTATCAAATCGTATATGGGGTGACGACCGCTCGGATTGACTTTGAGCAGACCATTGGAAAGATACGTATGTTGCGGCATTTGATGGCTTTTCCATATAATCTGGTTCGAGGTTAGCATCTGCTAGCTATTCTCTCTTGCCTACGGCTTTGATTGATAGCTTTAGACTCACTCCTCGACCTATTGCTACCATTAATATGATAAGGTTACCCAGCACATCTGTCCAAGTCCCGTCTTTTGCGTATCCCAGATCAGCAGCATCTTCCCGTACTCCAACGGGCGTTGAAATTGTCGAGGATGATCGGGATGAACGGGAGCGTAAGTCCAGAAAATGTAGCAAAAAGTAGGGAGCGGTGAAGACGAAGACGATAATTATGAGGGAGCGACTGAGCCGCCGTCTTGGAATGAGCAAAAAGGGCATGATATGTCAGAGACAAGAGGGGTGTCAGAGGGCCTTGATTCTTCATGTCAATGTTAGGCTTTCCTGTTTGGGTCAGTAGTTTCTACCTGGAAACCAAGGCCCTCGGTCGAGCGGCATGACCAGAATCGGATCAGGGTCCACTGGGTCAGCGAAGCCAAAGGATGATTTTAGACGCATAGACCAGATGAGATCAGATATCTGATGGGACACGGGACATTCCGCCAGAACTGATCCATATCCTATGAAAATTACGTGAGACCAGTGTTTTACGCTTATTTCCCGGTTGGAGATGATTAGTACACATATTTGCAGACAGTCGTGCAACCACACAACCTACACACTCACGATATCACGATGTTATCGCAGGGTGTGACATCCGACGTGTTTTTCCACGGCTTGAGCAAGTGCTTATCAGGACAGTTTCGATGATAGCTCGTATCGTAACGACTTAGTGACGGAGTCGGGATTGACTCTGGGAGGAAGGAGATATTGAAAGGAACGTACGGAATGTATGAGAGGAAGAGAAGCCAAGCCATGGATCCGCGCATGGGAACGGATGTTTCATATGTATCTCGAAGAATCGATGTTGTGTGAAACCGGGTTCACTAGAACTGCTATGTTAGTGAAGTATTGTTGTACATATGCTCATTCACGCGTAGCTAGTCGCGTATGTACCTCTTTGATCTATGAGGTGAATTTCACAGGCCTGTAAAACTCTGTGCCAATAATTTAGCAGAGGTTTCACCATGTTTGGATCCTGTTCTCACACGTACTGTACACGATCATGGATCTCGGTGGGACTGATGCTTCAAGATGTAGAGTACCTTGTATAATTCGAAATGGCAGGTAGAGGTCGACCTCATGGAAACGAAAGGGCCCGGGATCACTTAATGACCATAGATCGTAGAGTAAGTAGTGACTAGTACGAGTACTCACAGCGCGAGCCTAGAAGGAAACCTCTTCCCTAAGTCACTCATGGCGGACATCGCCGCTCCCCCGCTTTGACCGTCACGCATATTTCGCCTTGAAAGTCCTGTCTTGTCTACCCTTCAATCGGCAGACAGACGACTTTGGGACCGCTCTATTCTAACCTACGACTGTCATCGATAAAAGTGTCAGCCAAATCTGACCTCATAGGATTGTCAAAGAGAGCAAAGTCCGTTCATCATGTCCCTCAAAGTCCCAAAAGCTGGAGGCCCTGACCTCTTCAAATCTGGTTACAAGGTGTGTCATCTCTGATCATCATCTTCATGATGCTCATGAATAGTACATGTCTGGACTTGAAGAGGCTGTCCTACGGAATATCGCTGCTGTCGGAGAGTTGACAGAGATTGTCCGGACTTCTTTTGGACCCAATGGTGAGTCATGAAAATTTCTCCTTATCACGTGTGATGGTTTCTGTCCACTGAGGCTGATGGAATGTTCCCCCAGAAAGAAGCATCGCTGATATTTGAGGACGGAATAAACTCATCATTAACCACCTGGGAAAAATGTTTGTGACTAGCGATGCGGCGACGATCATCCGCGAGATCGAAGTTGCTCATCCTGCCGCGAAACTCATCACCATGGCCTCATCTGCACAAGAGACTGAGGTGAGCTATTCGCCCATGTCATTGTCATGAGCTGACAGAAAGATGGGGGATGCTACAAACTTGGTGGTGATCTTTGCTGGAGAATTATTGAAGAGATCTGAACATCTGTTGACGATGGGATTACATCCAAGTGATGTCATACAAGGCTATGAGATGGCGTTGGAGAAAGGGAGGAAGGAACTGGAAAGTGAGTACTCGCACATATCATCCAATCAATCTTCAATCAGGGGCATGAAGGGGATCGTTGCTGAACAACTCAGCCCTTGTCTCGAAAAGCCTGGAAAGTACGGTCATACCTTCCCAAGAAGAACTCGCCAAAGCTGTTGCCCCTTCTTTAGCATCCAAACAACCTGGATCCGAAGACTTCCTTGCATCTCTTGTCGCCGAAGCTTCTCTAGCAGTCATGCCAAAGATTGCGAAAGACTTCAATGTCGACTCCGTTCGGGTGGTCAAGGTTCTTGGTGGTGGATTAGATGCCAGTAGAGTTGTTCGTGGGATGGTATTTGGACGAGAGCCAGAAGGTGAGTTCTCGAACTTCAGCTTGCCGGTATCAGTGGGCTAACTGCAAGGCGTGGTGAAAAAAGCCACAAAAGCAAAGGTGGCAGTGTACACTTGCGGTCTGGACATTTCTCAGACTGAGACTAAGGGCACTGTCCTATTGAAGAAGGCGGATGAATTACTCAACTTCACCCGCGGGGAGGAAAAGCAACTTGAGGGTGTGAGTTTCTCGGCTGACATAATCACTTTTCGTTACTGATCGGCAGTACTTCAAGGAAATCGCCGACTCTGGTGTCAAGCTTATCATTGCCGGGTCTGGTATCGGTGACCTCGCCTTACATTATCTCAACCGTCTCAACATTGGGGTCATCAAAGTACTCTCAAAGTTCGATCTCCGTCGTCTGTGCCGAGTGGTCGGCGCAACTCCCCTAGCCAGACTCGGTGCTCCAACACCGGAAGAAGCCGGAATGGTAGACGTTTTCGAAACTGTCGAGATCGGTGGTGACAGGGTCACCGTGCTGCGACAAGAAGAAGGCGAACGAACTCGGACGTCCACTATTGTCCTTCGTGGTGCCACTGCCAATTATCTCGATGACCTCGAACGATCTCTCGACGATGGTATCAATACTGTCCGTATCTTACTACGAGACGGACGTCTCATACCCGGTGCTGGTGCGTCCGAGATCGAACTCGCTCGTCGTGTGGCGGCGTATGGTGGGAAAACTGCTGGACTAGCTCAACACTCGATACGTCGCTGGGCAGAAGCATGTGAAGTCGTTCCTCGGACGTTGGCAGAGAATGCAGGGTTGAACGCTGAAGATGTCGTATCTTCTTTATACAAAGCCCATGCGGATGGAGAACTAGAATCTGGCGTGGATATCGAGTCGGACGGAGATGGAGTGTTTAATGCTGTGGTAGGTGGTGTGCTGGACAGTTTTGCGGCCAAAGACTGGGCTTTGAAACTCGCTACGGAAGCTGCTATCTCGGTGTTGAGAGTCGATAGCATCATCGTGAGCAAACAAGCTGGTATAGCTCCGCCGAAGCAGCAAGGAAATTGGGACGAGGACTAGTGGTGAGGAGTGGAGCATGGATGAAGAGGTGGGGAAAATGAATGCAGGAATCATCTGTCATGCATCACATTGTGCATACCGCACTGACTTCTTACTTTCTCTTACGTAGCAAGCCTACTCACTACGAAATGGGGAAGACCGCTAAGTACAAAGATAGAGTATCGTATATGGCTTTGATAAAATTGGGGGAAAGTGTGGCCCGTGCGAGGTGAGTGGTTGAGTGGACCGAATGTCTGTGCGTATCCCCAATTCTTTCATTCACCTTCACCTCTTCTCTTTCGTCTCTTCTTCCTCTCTCTCTTCTTTTCTTATATCTCTTCTGGAAAGGCTAGTATTCACTCTCTCTCACTCTGTTAACTCACAGAACTCACCTCTCCTATCATCATGCAATCCAACTCCTGTCTCTGGGGCAACATGACTCCCCCTTCTCTCCCCTCGCCACCGGTTCAAGTCGTTACACTCCGATCTTTCCTTTCCCACCATCTCCTCGTTCTCCTCTCTGAACTTCTGGGAAGACTCGACAACTTCATGGCTTTCTTGGCAGATAGATTCACATGGTGTATAATGACCCTCCATCCATCCCTTAATTCACTGCTCGGTTCATCCGGTCCATTGTCGGAAGCGATATGCAAGACTATCGTTTGTCACTTAGTAGTGTATCTCATCATCTTTCTCATCTACCTAATTTATCGATTACTCTCTTCCATTTTCTCTCAAGGGAGACTCTGCCCGACATCACTCAACGACCATCGCTATCCTCCTACAGACACCTCATCTAACAGCTCCGAATACGCTCAATCTCATACATCGTCATCATCATTCTCATCTCCTTCCGCCATGTCCGCCGAAGAGTATCACTTTCGCTCTCATCTCCCACACGCTTATACACGTATTCGTTCAGCTCCTGCAAACCTACAACCTTCTCCTTCTCAACAATCAGCCCGACTTCATAAGACACACCTTTTCTCGACTCGACAAGTCCAACACACATCGACGAAACGTAATACAATCACGCGGTCCGCCGAAGAACGATTACATTCCTATCTTCATCCTCTCACTCATACATGGCCAAAGATGTATGAAAAGGCGCTACAGGCTGCACAGAATGGAGGTGAAATCAAGCTAGCATGGAGGGAGGTGAAGATGGATTTGATGGATGGAACGGTCGGTATGGTCCCAAACGTGAGTCTTCCGAATGAGAGAAATCGAGCTTATCTATAGGCCTTGGAAAGTTTCAAGACGGCAACTTGGGAAGGTGTCAGGTGGACGGATTTGTAAGGTGGGTGAGAGGTACTGATGTACTTACTTACTACTGACTATCGACACTGAGTACTCACCTACTCACCTACTCACCTACTCACCTACTCACCTACTCACCTACTCACCTACTCACCTACTTACCCATCACTGACTGGATGATGATGACTGGTCACAGATTATCGTTGACCAGTGTCTGACAATCGCCAACTGACTACTGTATGCTGATTATACTTCCCAGACCACTCCCTGCTGACTGTTCTCCCCTGACCTGTCCACTGATCTACCCCCCTACCTATTGACTGACCTATTGACTAATCTATCGACTGACTTATCGACTAACTTATCGACTGACTTATCAGATGATTTATCAATCAACCTATGGACTGATTTGATCAACTGACTTGTGAACTAACCTATTGACTGACCTATTGACTGACCAATTGACTGACCTATTGACCAATCTACCAACTGACCTATGGACTAATCTATCGACTGACCTATCGACTGACCTATCGACTGACCTATCAACTGACCTATCAACTGACCTCTCAACTGATTTATCAACTAATTTATCGACTGACTTGATCAACTGACCTGTGAACTCATCTATTGACTGACCTGTCAACTGACGTATCGACTGACTTGATCGAATGATGTATCAACTGGCTTGATCGACTGACCTGTCAACTGACCGATAAACACTAATCGCTCACTCGCTATACCTGGCTGGATACTGTACGTACTAAAATCTGACTCCTTACTGATCATTCTGAATTATGATCTGTCAATATACTCATGATAACCCAACGTGATCTTTCTGCTACGACAACATCAATGACTCCTCAATCTGCCCCATCCTCTGATTTTTCAATGGCTTTCAGGACTGGTACTGATGTTCCGTTGATGGCTGTGCATTCGGAGGCTGATCGTAGACTAATCTACAGCTATATTAATAAACCATGCCTTTTGTGATCCATCAGATCCTCGACTTCTTCCTCTTTTTCTCTACCCCAGCAAAAAGCATATCTATCTCGTCTTCCTCATTCGTATTGGATTCTTTCCTTCTCTTCTCTTTCACCACTTTCTTCGTATCGACCTCTACTCCAGTCTTCTCCACATTCATCTCTGTCTCTCCGTCTCTCCGGCGATCTTCCATCTTCTCATGCTCCGACCTCTTCTCAGGCAATCCTTTGTTATTACCGTACTTGATGCTCGTCGAACTCCCCAGTATTGTTGCAGGGACAGGGAAAGCAGTAGGTACTCCTGGTTTTCGGTTCACCGCCTCGCGCCATTCTACCGGTCTGCGATCGAGTAAATGAAGATGTAATCTTCTGATGAAATATTTGCCGAACTCGTTATTCCCAATTGTTGTTGCCTCGGGTAGTACCGACCTAGCAATTTTCTCCTTTCAAGTCAGTAATTGATCACTTATCGTACGATGGACTGACCTTCATAAATCCATCTGCATGTTCGAAAAGTTTCTCAGCTACCCTTGAGCCTATTCGATCGACTGCCAAAGTTTCATATTTTCCAAGGAAAGAGGAGATGAGACGCCGTTTGTACTTGCCGTTGGGACTTTCGAGGACTGAATCGAGGAATCTGGAACTAATGGGGTTTGTAGCGTAGTTTATGAGAGTGTCGATACTTTGAGATGACAAACTGTATGTCAGAAGTGGTCGATGCCATTTTTGAGAAGATTCCTGAAGAAGAAACAGAGAGGACAGATACCTTTCGAAGACAACCTCATTGGAGGGAAAAGGCAGTCGTACCAATGCCTGGAGAAGGAGACATCCTTGAATATTCGGTTCCAAACCACCTTTGGTGGATCGTACGTTCCGTCGGTTCTGCCATGCGGCATGACGAGCTGCAGCAGCAGCTGCTTCTTCGGCCGATGCGTCTTTACTTTCCATGGGTACTTCTTCTTCGGGCAAAGGGTCCCCGGTGAGGATGGAACGATACGTCTCATTATGAGCTCACACCCATTGGCTTTTGGGCGACTTCCGAGACGTACCGAGTGAGTTTTCAAAGCCATGAGACATGGGACGAGGGTAGATTGGTCCGTTTCTGGTAATCCTAGGGAAGATATGACGAGCTGCAAAAGTTAGTGGACCACATGCCATTGTTCGTGAGGAAGCTCACGCTGATGATAGACTCGGACGAAGAGGGTGTAATTGTAGCGCGTTCTGCAAGAGCTTGCAGTACACTTGTTCGTTGTGTTTCTGTTCATAAGCTCAAGCAACCCACTTAGTGATGCAAATATACAGCGCTTAGCTCATGAACAAGTGATAGCGCAGGGTTGAAGATCATGCCTGGAAGAAAAAGGAGACAGCGAGTGTTTATGGGAGTGACGTATATAGGCTTTCGGTGACTCACTAATCATCCCCGTCCCTCCTTGCAGCTCCACACATTCCTTGATAACCCCTTCCATTTCCTCTGCACCAAGACGAGAAATACCTTTTGAAACAACAAAATTGGCAAACGGGTGTATAGAGAGTTTGCCTATATTCCCCACAAAGTAAGTTTTCCAAATAGCTTGGAAAATTGGCCAGGGTGAGTAGAGGAGAAGGGCTTCGTATAGTCTTGTACCCGTCGGTGAAGTTTGAAGGGAGGTCATGAATGCTTGTGGGTCGACTTGTTCTTCTGATTCTGAAAATACCATCAGTTCATTTTGACGATAGAAGTAGAAAGAGATATACGGATTTGAGTAATCATTCCTTCTGTCAATATATCGAACAGTGAACCTGGCTTCTCTGCTTCGTCTTCTTCGTTTTCGAATTCCAGCATCATCTTATTGTCAGCTGATTCCTCACTCCGGAGTCAGTCGCTCGTTTTTTCAAAGATGACAGCGATCTCTCCTCCATCACGCCGACTGGACTTACCTGAACCACGATACTTCCTACGGGATGAACACCTAAAATCTTCCACTCCCCTTCTTTCACTGATTCCATCAAAGTCTTTCTCGATCTCTTCCTCGCTCCTACGAGCTCAGTAGGCAAAAACCGAGTGTTCACACTTTTTCCTTTTCCCTTCTCCTCTCCCAACTCCTCGCCGAATATAGACATGCCCTTGACACCTTGGTTCTTTCTAAACTTGCCAGATCGCTTGGATCGTATTTTCTCGTCACGCTCTTCCAGGGATGGGAGTGGACGATCAGGACTCAGGAGGAGGAAGAGGAGTCTAATGGGAGGAGAGGAATGGGTATCAGATATAAGAGTGGAGAGATTGGGGATGATTTCTGAGAGCAGGGAGGACAGCAGGGTTGACATGGTCGGAAGAATCCCGAGTTCGGGATGTTCAGCTTGGGCGTGGTGTTGAGGAGGAAACATGTTTTTGGACTATGGATCAGATATTCTCCACTTATAACTGCAGATGAACCTTGAAGAGTAGGTAAAGCGCAGGACAGACATATGAATTGTGATTGTTAGAGGTGTACGTGAGACTCAAGAGAGTTCAACGAGATACGATTGGGAGAATCGAGGTCATGCAGTTGGACAACTCACCTCCCTGTCTAGCGTATCCCCAGCCAACGTGAGCCAAGTCTGGACCACATGACTCCCAAATCTATGTCTCAAAAGGACAGTCCACTGCTCTCCGAAAGCATCTCCTATCACCCTTCTACCCCAATCGCCAAGAGATGGAAGCAGTCGTTCAAGAACTATCGACGTCTCAGGGTCGGTCGCGACGACTAACTCGTGATCCCTCAACTCAGTCAGTACGGAGCTGAGGAAAGTCTGTCTGTCTAAGAATGTCAGGATGGAGTACTTCTCGTGTGTACTTGCTGGCATAGCACTCACCTTCTCTTTCTTCTCCAGAGGAAGAGATACCTTCCCAATCCTTGATTTGGTCTTCCACGGTACGGAAATACGCTTTGAGGTCCGGGTCCAGCTGACCGA
Source organism: Tremella mesenterica DSM 1558 (assembly GCF_000271645.1). NCBI lineage: Eukaryota > Fungi > Basidiomycota > Tremellomycetes > Tremellales > Tremellaceae > Tremella > Tremella mesenterica. The sequence goes on from NW_006711225.1 coordinate 3,069,710, forward strand.
AGGGGTAGTCCGGATTAATGTCTGGGACACCACTATTGATCTCTTCTCCAACTGATCCTGGAGGGAAAGTAGGTATAGGAAAGGAAGGTTTCTGACCTGATAGTAGAGCGGCCCGAGAGGGATGAAAAGATGGGCCTGCGGATGTATCCTGTCCCACGACTGGAGCGTGAGGGACGGGCTTAGGATATTCCTCTTCCACATTCTTGGGCTTTCGTTTGCCTCGCTTTCTGACCTGTTCCTTGGCCATGTCGTTTTGATACAGAGGTAAATCGTTATTGCTGTCGAGGTGATTCAACTTACGAGTTTTCCAGACTTTTTGAGATCAGAAATCCTTTTCGAGCGATCGAGTCACGTGACCGGAGTTTTGAGCACATTTTCAAAGTCGGTCGCTACCTCATTGAAATCGTAACATTGACATTGGTTTGGGTCGAAGATTGACCATTGAGCAGGATGGAGAAACCTCATAAGACCCATCACAAAGCTGCGGCTGGTGTAAAGCTGGCAAAGAAAGATGCTGTTAAAGGCATCGACCGTAGTGGAGGTAAAAATTACAACCCCAAGGTGGGTTTCACATACCCTCGTATCTTCTCCACTCGCTGATGTTCATCTCTTGTCTACCTGAGCTGACATCTCTCAGGCATTCACATCTTCCTCTTTCCGGTCCGGACAAAAAGCAGCTCTACGTACCGCCGACAAGGATCAAAAACGTCTCCATGTTCCCCTCGTCAACCGTAACCCTGATGAGCGCAAGGTCACCGGGGAGAAAGGGAAGGGTATGGATGAAGGTCGTCTTCCCCCTCCTCCTATCGTGGTTGGAATCGTCGGCCCACCGGGAGTGGGTAAATCTACCCTCCTTCGCTCGTTGGTTAAACGTTACACCAAACACTCCCTTTCTCAAGCTTTTGGACCCATCACCGTCGTCAGTGGTAAAACCCGCCGCATCACATTTGTAGAATGTGGCAACGATCTCAATAGCATGATTGATCTCGGAAAAGTCGTCGATCTGGTCTTGCTCATGATCGATGGAAGTTTTGGTTTCGAAATGGTCAGTCCTCCCCCCCCCCTCTCCCCATACAGAATACACGATTGGCTGAGACGGACAGGAAACATTCGAATTTCTTAATATCCTCCAATCTCACGGTTTCCCCAAAGTCATTGGTTTACTCAGTCACTTGGATTTGATCAAAAAACAATCAACACTCAAAGATACCAAGAAACGTTTGAAACATCGATTCTGGACTGAAATCTACCAAGGTGCCAAACTGTTTTCCCTCAGTGGGGTCATCAATGGCCGCTATCCAGACGCGGAGATCAACCTACTTTCACGTTTTATCAGTATCATGAAGTTCCGTCCTCTAGTCTTCCGTAATCAACATCCACATCTTCTCGCGGATAGGTTGCAAGATCTGACTCCTCGGGAAACCATCAGAACCAATCCGAAGGTCGATCGAACCATCACATTATACGGGTATCTACGGGGACCTAACTTACCAGCTAGAAACGCCAAGATCCATATACCAGGTGCGGGTGATCTTGAAGTGAAGGAAGTGGAGAGACTAGCAGATCCATGTCCTTTGCCAACGTTGGACAGTGAGAGAAGGAGGAAAATGGGAGAGAAGGCTAAACTTATACATGCGCCTATGAGTGATGTTGGTGGTGTGATATATGATAAAGATGCTGTTTATGTAAATGTCCCCGGGAATTTCACCAAAGGTGGAGATGGTGAGTCGTTTTCGACCTGTTTCGTCTCGATCTGACATCCAGCTCCTCAAGGGGAAGGAGAGAAAATGGTCATGGATCTACAAGACGCCAATCGGACCTTCGCCGACGGTATTGAACAGTCTCAAATCCGACTGTTTGGCACTTCGTCTGTTCCTCTCCAAATCAAAGAGGAAAGGGTCCGTCGACGTGCTGAGCCAAGAAATGGGGGTCCGATACTCGGTCGAGCGGAGGATGATGACGATGACAACGGCGGCAGCGAGAATCTCGGAGAGAACGAGTCGGACGATGAGGACTTTGAAGATCTCTCTGCCGACCACATGCTCGGAGATGACGTGCAACATGCTGCCGATGACTCTGAGAGCGACATAAATGACGATGCGGAGGCTCATTATGCTGCTTCCGACTCGGATAACGACCTTGAGAATACTACTGGGTTTGAGCAAGAAGGAGGCAGAATTGATATCGATGGGGGTACCGATGGGGAAGAAGACGAGGACGAAGACGCACCACGCTGGAAGTCAAATCTTACTGAACGAGCGGCTGGTGATTTTGCAGCTCGGATGGAACGTCGAAGAGACCTCATGACGCTTGTCTATGGCGACGAGCTATCTCCCGAAGAGATCGCCTCAGGCAAGACACGGCCTTCATCAGCCGATGCCGAGTCGTCTCAGACCGCTACGGATGGCTTCTTCCGGGTCACTCGGCAGGATGGACTCGACGAAGAAGGAGATCAGTTGAAGACGTCTATAAACCGCAAAGCCTTGGAGGAAAAGTGGCAAGATGAAGAACTACTTTCTTCCCTGCACAATTGTTTCATCACTGCGCCTGTGGGCGAGACGGATGGTGATGCTCAGGATTACGAAGACGAGACTGGAGATTTTGAAGATGTCGAGGGTGACGAGGCTGCTGATGGTGTGGAGGAAGATAATGATGACGACGTGCCATATGTCGGTGTAAAACCTCAGGATCACGAAGCGGCTCGAGCTGCTGCACTGGCCAAGAAGAAGGAAGCTCTTCAAAACAAGTTTAACGAGCAGTACGATGAGTCAGACTCAGACTCGGGCAAGATGGACTTTTACGATGAACAGAAAGCTGAAATGGCTCGTCAGCGACAGTTGAATGAAGCCGAATTTGACGGACTAGACAATGAAGCTCGCGCTCAGATCGAGGGTTATCGGGCGGGATCCTATGTCCGATTAGAGGTTCATGGAGTTCCTTGCGAGTTAGTCGACAACTTCGACCCTTCTTTTCCGATTGTCGTCGGCGGTCTTCTGTCGGCAGAGGAACGGTTTGGATATGTGACCGTGAGGATCAAACGACATCGATGGTTCACTCGAACTCTCAAAACGAACAATCCCCTGATCCTCTCTTTGGGCTGGAGAAGGTTTCAAACTCTACCAATATATCATCTCGACGATCATTCCATCCGGCATCGACTACTAAAATATACACCGGAGCATATGCACTGTTACGCTACGTTCTACGGACCTGTCTCAGCGCCCAATACCGGGTTCTGCGCTTTCAACTCGCTCTCGGCTGAAGCTCCTGGTTTCAGAGTGTCGGCGACGGGGGTGGTGTTGGATGTGGATAGGAGTACAAAGGTCGTAAAGAAACTGAAGTTGACCGGAGTACCATACAAGATCTTCAAGAATACGGCATTTGTCAAGGATATGTTCAACTCGGCACTGGAGGTAGCTAAATTTGAAGGGGCGAACATTAGGACGGTGTCGGGTATAAGGGGGCAGATCAAGAAAGCTTTGAGTAAGCCGGATGGAGCATACAGAGCCACCTTTGAAGATAAGGTATTGATGAGCGGTGAGTTCGATTCTTGCATTCACAAAGTCGAGAGAGACATTGCAACATGAAGGGTCTCTTGAGGACTATGCTGATTGTATTCAGATATCATCTTCCTCCGGGCTTGGTATTCCATTGAACCTAAGAAATTGTATAATCCGGTCACATCGTTACTTCTCGCGGACAAGAAGGGTTGGCAGGGCATGCGCCTTATCGGACAAATTCGACGAGATGAGGGTGTGGACACACCTCTTGATCCAAATTCGACCTACAGAGTACGTACTACCTTCCGACACCCCCAATCTGGCGTCTGCTCCCTGATCGGTCTCTCTCTACTTGAGACATCCATTTATGAAATCAAGGGGTCATGCGATCATGGGATCACGAATCGAATCAGTTTAGTGCTTGGTGCTAATGCTCCCAGCCTGTCGAACGGTCTACTCGTCGATTCAACCCTCTCAAAGTTCCCAAAAAGCTCGAAGCTTCGCTACCCTATGCGACTAAGACTGCCCAACTTCTAAAACAGAAAAAGAAGACATACCTACAGAAACGTGCTGTGGTGCTTCAACCGGAGGAGAAGAAGGCCGTTGCGCTCCTCCAGCAGATTCAGGCGCTGCGAAAGGATAAGGTGGCCCGACGTCGAGCCAAACAGACGGAACGTCGTCAAGGGTACCTGAAAGAGGCGGAGGAAAGGGGTGAGAGGAGACAGGAGAAGATTGCAAAGGAGAAGAAGGAGCATGCAAGACAGGAGGGTATCAAGAGGAAGCGGCAGGATGAAGGAGGAGGCAAAGGTGGGAAACGCAGGAGATGAATTGATGCGATCTCATGATAAGGGAGGAGGCACGAAAATGGACAAGGTTTAAGCGTTTTCGTTTCTCGATCGCGACTGATCCAGATATCCCTTGATTCCTGATTTCTGATCCGTGCTTCACGCCTCGTACTACCATGATACCCTTCTTGTATCCGTTCTTTCCCCATTTGGCCAATTCATTCCTGTGTAGTACCCATTGTTACTAGATCACGAATCTCTCACAAACTTACCCAACCCCTGAACTATGATCTCCATGATCACCCTTTGAGATGCCCCGTGATTTCCCCTGGTTGCCAGTTCCCATTGACCAACCAACGGTCGGGGATATAAGGATCGTCGAAACTAAAAACATGACACAGAATAGAGAAATCGAGGATCATCACTTGATTCTTTTGGAATCCTTTGTGTTGAAGCCCCCGGAGGTGTGGAGTCGACGACGTGAGAGTTGCAGAGGGGATGAGGCAAGAGTAGAGGAGGATCCTTTGTCTTGTTGGAATCAACGGGCGGTCTTCTCCTTTGTCGCCCTGGTGTGATCATCCAAAGTCAGCTCACACATACACATTACAGAGTAGTATCATCTTTCTTCTTCTTTCATACTTTGTCCCTTCAGTCGCTTGTCACTTTCTGACAATTACCAGCAGGAGCATCCTCTCAACCGGCATCAGCATTCTTCGACATCAGACAATCGATCCTTCCATTGGTCGACCGATCAGGTGACTTAAGAACGATTTTGACCATTATTCAGACCCCGAATCATCAGACTCATATAAGCCACTCGATCGAATCAGAGAGGTTATCGCAGGGACTGCATCAAGTGAGACAGAGAAACACGAGGTGAGACATCGATCTCACGTTTCCCGCCTCACATTACATCTCATCACGACTCTTTCGCCCCTGTCCCCGCAAAATCCCGAGGGCGTAGTATCATATCGAGAGCCGAGTTAGGATTTGAGCAAGGCGACGTCGACGATACTCAAAACGGGCGACACTGCAAATCATATCGAGTGAAGATAATGGCTCAGGCCATACAAAGTCATCCGCACGATTGGGCTTCTCAATTGACTTCGATTCAAACATTCGCAAGGCTCGATTCTACTTCGGCAAGTATCAAACTCATGGATCACCTTCCTCGACCACCCCTACCGAAACAGAACTCTCATAAAGCTGGAATGGAGGAAGAGAATCGTAATGGAGAGAAACAGAGGATAACTTGTGGGTATCGTCTCTTGAACCCCAATCAACCAACCTTCCCACCCATCCTCCTGTCCCATCTACCAGCTTCTCACCCTTCCTTTCTTGAACAGTGGAAACATGACTTCTCTCTTTTACTATAAACCTCCTTTCATATATTCACCGCTTACCTCTGTTGTTCAAAGTGTCAGACGACTCACACTCCATTCATCATTCACCGTCAACGCTTCTCCTCCAAACCTCCCGGCCACACGGCTGCCCCTATTTCCCTTCCACCCGTTTTGAAGCTACTACACCTGTTTAACCCTTATTCACATTTTCTCTCCCCGCCTCTCTTTCTACCCATAAGCGTCGCCCAATACGTGCCATTCCCAACTCCGCGCTCCATACACATCGTGTCATCGCGTGCTCTTACACGTTTCCGACTTGGTCATTTACTTATTCTTGGTCTCCGTTCCCTCCCTCTGGTTCGCTCCGTTGGACACGGAGATACGTCACAATAGTTTCATATCATCTCATCGCCTTTCACCCTTACCGCGCTCCCCTCTTTATTTTGGAAAAAGTATATAAATGACGAATCAAAATTCACAGAATGATACCACAGATCCAGCACAACCACGACCTGCTTCAACCATCCCTGAACCCACCAGACGAGACACTTCCATTCCGAGAGATATCAAACCGAAGATAGAAGATACAGAGACGACAAGACTTTCATCGGTACCTCATACTCCCATGTATGCCGCAACACCCCGTTCTGCCGGTTTACCTTCCAGAGGATACGGATACGAGCAAACTCCACCACCACCTCAACCTCGACGTCTTCCACATGACGTTCTACCCCCGTCCCAACCTCAGACGCCTAATCACCCTTCGGCTCCATATGATCGACAACCTGACCCTAGATCCCAGGCATATCAAGATTTGCGAAGACAATATGAACAACAAGTTCAACTCCATCACCGTCAACATCTAGCCCAGGCACACGCAAACGCCCATTCCAACCAATCGTATTCCGCTCCCGCATCACCCACTCAATCTCAAGCTAGAGGGAGATATCAACCATCCCGTGGCGCGCAGAGAGATGCTAGGTGGATGCAACGTCAAGCTCAAGTGCAACCACAAACTTATCCTCAGTCACAAGTCCCGCCGGGGTATCCTCCTTATGCCCATTCTCAATCCCACATGCAACCTCATCCTTTGCACGGAAACGTTCCTGTGGGGTATCATAACCATCCGAACTATCCTCAAGTTCCAAGACCTGCGTCTCCTAGGGCTCGTATTGGTGCTAGAGATCTTTTGGCAGAACAACAGGCTGCTATCGCTCAAGCGAGAAAGGCAGTAGAGGAAAGCAAGTTGAACGCGAAAAGGGAAGAAGATTTGCGTAAAACTCGGAGGATCCAATTGCAGGTCTTCGTACATGCTCGGTGAGTCTTGGTTTATGTGACTCTTTACATCGTCATAATTCCTGTCAAACAAAGGCGCTGCTCAATCTCTCTTATCTTGCATCGTCACCATTCCTACCAATGAAGAGTACCGGCCATTGCCTCTAATGGCTCCTTTGTCAGGGAAGACACGGAGTTTCTGAGAAAGGTGTATTCTCACTTCCTTATGATCGCATAGAAACAAGAAATCATGCTGACTCCCAGCCCCACAAATTGTTCCTGGTCCAACTGTCATGCCGTGCTCAACTCATGGGCACTTCTTGAGAAACATATCTACCATGCTCATCTCCATGAAGCCCTCTCTCCTGTCTTAGACATTGGTGGGAGAGTCCGATGTCTTTGGAAAGGATGTACGGATGTGTTCAGGACTCGAGAAGAGGTGTACAAGCATTGTCTTGTCCTACACATGAAACCATTCTCCGCTAGATGTCCTTTCAGTGAGTTGCAAAATATCTCTATTTCTTCTCCTTCATCACACACAATGAAGCGCCATCTATCAAATACGCATCATAATCCATTTGCGATCAAATCAACATCTCGTGTAATACAAACGCTGACACTATAGACTGCTTGTATGAAGGATCTGCCTTTCCAGAGCTTATGGCACACATAGGCCGTAGACATTCAACCGCTACCCCAGACGATTTCGTCCCTGGTCTAATTCATCATCGTCCTTCCTATCTTCCCAAAAAGTCTGAACTTCCTTCTTTGCCAACCATTGCTCATATTCCTCTTTCTCCCATTGAGTCAACTCCCCCTCCACCAGGTTCACCATCCAGCTCACATTCTCATCCATCGGGTAGATCTCGTTCTGCCAATAGAGAAAGTGAAAAACCCGACAAGCCGGAAAGACCGGTGTTGAAGTTTTGGACAGGAGCCACGCCTCTTATCCGAGGATCAGAGACAATCTCCACCAAAACAAAAACGAAAGTGGAGAGACGTTGTTGGTCAGGACATCGACCTCAGAAAGAAGGTTATGCTACAAAAGCTGGAGCTAGAGCAGCTATCAGTGCAGTCATTGAGAATTCTCGACGATTAAGTCTTATCACTGGAAAAGAAAATCATCCTGTCATTCCAACCATCACTTCTCCTTTAGTCGATTCAAACATAACTATGCTCGCGGGAGATACTTCAGAATCACAACTTGTCGAAGAAGGAAAAGAAAAGGAAGGGATTGTGGTTAAGGAAGATGATAAGAAAAATGAGGGAGATGAAGTTAAAGTCGACCTGATAGATATCAAAGCTTCTGCCAAAGAAGGGAAAGAACTTGCTAAACGTGAATTGGCTAAATTAGGTATGAAAGCAAGATATGACGATAGTCTTTCACCTTCTTCCCGCTCACCTTCACCTTTAGGGGATAGAAAGAGGAAAACAGATTCATCAGACGTCATGACAGGTAGTGGAAGAGGAAGAATGGTGGTTCGACTTCGTTTAAGTAAAAGGAGAAAGACAGGAGAATCAGAGATCAATTTGAATGATGAAAAGAATGGATTAGAAGATGTTAAAGTTGTCGAAGATTTGTCAGAGAGTAGTGAATCAGATAGTGAGAGTGTGATTAGTGATTATAAAGCTTCTGTCAGGGTGGAGGAAGGTTTGGAAAAGAGTACAGAATGGAAGAAAAGGTTGAGAGGAGAAGGGAAATTGAGTGGATGAACGAAGAGGGGATGTTTTGTCTTACTCTTATCCGTCTTGTCTGCATTGCATGTTTGTTTGATTACCCCATGTGAATGCATAGCGATGATTGTCTTTCGCATGATCTAATCAACAACATGTTACGCAGACTTCCTTCATCATCGTTGTAGCATGTCATACCCGATTTTGAACCGGACGATTACTTCTCTTCTTTTCTCCTGTTTTGTACGTCGGGGTTGACAGCTTTCCAATATGTCAAGTACGAAACGCGTCTGTTCGGCGATAATTGACATCGCAAGAACCGATAGATTAATGTTCATAAGTGGAACGATAATAATGACATGCACAAACATTGTTTCTTTTGATGATGTATGGATGAAGCGTTATGTACACTGAGAATCTTCCTCTCTCCCCTGGCGCGTACTCTTATCTCCTCCTCTTTTCATGTCACTTCATTTGCTGCATATATTTGGCTTTTGTCGTTAAAGTACTAGGAAAGTCATTGCGCCGCTTCCTCCGCATGAAGAGAGATTTTTGACGGCGTGACTTATGTGAGGTGGTTGACAAAGATGAGTGAACTATGAAAATAAATCGCAAAGGTGGGTCAGACGTGAATTTGATCTTGGACAGAATGGGAGCGAAGGTATGAAAGTTATGTCGCCCAAAGTTATTCCTCCACAGTAGCCTTCGTCCATTTTTCCAAGTCCGCTTTGGTGACTTTGGAATCGACGATCCATGATGATTTCTATGTGTCAGTTGTGTCCCTTTGCATGCTACAATCCGCATTCCAGGTCACGACATACTTTCGATGAGCGAAGGTAGGGTTCATCCGGTTGGGTACAAAATGGAAAAGCTCACCAGCAATTCCTGAGGACTCTTACGCGTCGCGGGATCTTTACTAAGACAATCCTCCACAAAGTCTACAGCCTCCTGGGGAAAGTCTTTTCGTGGACTGTACAACTTGGGTGCAGGTTCATTGACGATATGTTGCAGCAAGTCCAATATGCTCATTGTGGATCCACCACCGGCCAGGGATACGCCACGGGATCGTCGTCTTTCATGAGGGGGCGAGTTATTGCCATTGCCATTACTGTTACCTCCAAGATCGAGAGCCGCTCGTTGAGCAGCAAGCGGTAAGGTGGCATTGGCGTCGAAAGTCGCTTGAGCTTCGCTGTCCGATGCGTCCGCTTCTGATGACGAGTCGGGGGGTTCAGCAAAGGGGAAACGACCTAAAGCGAGTTCTATTAACGAGATACCGAGAGACCAGACGTCGGATTTGATGGTGTATGCGGCGCCTTGTATACGTTCAGGCTAGATAGTAAGCTCATGTCACCGAGTCAGATGACCGTGTGGAACGACGTTTACGTTGATAGATAGAAGAAGGGTGAGTGGGGGAGTCGGAGGAAGGTAGACGCTCACACTCATGTATGTACTCGTACCGACAAAGGTATTGGCGATCGAGTTGATCAGTTCACCAGAGACACCGAAGTCGCATATTTTGATCTCTCCAGCGGTGTTGGCAAGGATGTTGGACGGTTTGATATCTGTTGGTGAGTTTTCTTTCGATGATGATGATGGTGAAACCAACCCCGATGAATGATCCGATGCACATCGTATAGATACATGAGTCCTCGCAATACGGCCTCGGCAACTTTGCCAGTGATCTCGATAGATACCGGACCGTTGTGTCGGTAAATATAATCCAGAGATCTTTGAGATCAGCTGCATTTTTCTGAACAGATCATGTTGAAATATTACCCAGCATCCATATACTCCATGACAATACCGACGTGAACGTCGATGGGGAAGCATCCGTAATATCCTACGATATACGGTGAGGCGCAGTCGTTCATGATCTGTAACTCGCGAAGGATTTGCTTCTTGATAGCAGGCTTGGCATCCACCAGTATGAGCTGTGTGTCAGTAGATTTTCTTCGTCACGACGCTATCGCATAGACAATAGATAAGAATGAATGAGGTGGCATACCTTCCTAGCCATTATACAATTTCTCTTCTTATTCCAGACCTTTGTCACGGTACCACCATTCCCAGCACCAAGGTCGGCCAATACCTCAAGGTCTTCGTTTTTGACCAACTCTTCACCATCTTTATCCTTCCGCCGAGCTTTGCCCCCTACTGAGGCCGTGCTCTTCTTCCTGGCACCATTGCCGTTAGGCACGTTGACCGAACCTGGAGTGATGGGGGCTGATGGAGATGAGGGAACGGATTCGACCGCCGATGTGCCGGAAGAAGATGACTTTGAGGACAGTTGGAGACGGGAAATCTCTAATCGAAGTTGTTCTGCGCTGGACAGCGCCAACTGAAACTCTGGCGAATCACCGTTGCCAGGGGCCACGGGAGGTGCCCTGTGAGCTTTGAGGGAGGCGATGCTCAATCCGGCTGGTTTCTTGCGTGAGATGGTAGATTTTGGAGTGGCAAAGGAAGATGGGACAGCCGAGGAATCATCGCTGACTACAGAAGGGATAGACTTGGAAGAAGTGCCCGAACGGGTTGCGACCAGGTCAGGCATGGTGACGCCTGGAATGGAGCGATAGGTCAACAAGCGCCGAGGGGGTGGTGTAGCCAGAGGAATAAGAGAATCCCGTGACGAGAGACGATATGGGGTATGAAGAAGTAACAAACGAAGAAAGGTACTGAGGACAAAGGTGTTGAAGCGAATGAAGAGTTGGAGAAAGGTAAGGTATTGCTCTTAGTGAGTTGACTATTCGGTCAAGGCAACGAGACTTGCTGCGGCCCGAGACACAACGGAATCAATTCAGTCACGTGAGCTCCGAGTAAGCTTACGTAACGCTCTGATCGCGTCCCATACAACGTTTCCACTTTTCTCACCTGTCCTAAATTCACTACTGACTACTATTTTATTACCTCTTTTCACTTGCCCCCCTTGGGTATTTCCCGCCCCGTCCCATACGTCTCCGGCTCTGACGATATTGAAGTTCCTACTCCGCTCATCTCAAGAGATGTTGTGAGATTCCACCTCGACCTCCTGATCTTCTGTTACGGATGGCTCCCAACTCAAAACCTGGTAGCTGAGGAAACGTGTCGCCCACTACTGCAAATCATCCGGTACCTTCCCTTCCCTATCCTCACCTGTCATTACTACGCCTACCACCTGACCGTCGTCCCACTCCCCTCACATACTTTCTACATTCCTACCTCATTCCTGTCGAAACCCTGAAGCCCCACTTTCATTCGTGGCAGTTCTTTCTGTGAAGGAATGCCGTCTCCAAGAGACACCACACCTCCGCCTTTTCTCGACCGCCGTCCTTCACGGCCATCAGTCCGGTCTTCCATTTCGAGCATCGGGATCGACACTTCTCTCTCTCCGTCCGACATCTCTATATCATCACTCGCTTCACTTCCCCCCCATTCTGATCACCAAATCCCTGCGGAAGCCACCCAAGCTCATCTTCATCTTGGCCCCCCATATCTCAAACTGACCCCTGGATTCGCCAGCGCAAGAGTGGGCCTGGGGAGCCCAAAGCTTGAGCTGCCAAGAGAGTGGATGACTGCGCCGAGGAAATCCAGTAGGTCTCCGGACCGAGAGCCTCAACCCGACTCTGCTTCGACCGTTCAGGCCGAGGGCAAACCTGTTCAGAGCACTCTGGTAGACCGCTTATCGGGTTTGCCTAGTCCTCCTGGTACCAATAGCGACGTCGGTGCCCCTTCTATCAAAAAGGCACGCGGGCTGAAGGAAGATATGGCCCTACAACCTCCAGTCCCTCAACGGTCGTCGTCTTCAGATGTTCACCGTCATTCCAGGCACTCTTCCACTCCCAATCGCTCCCCCTCTTTGACCTCGTCCACATCTTCCGCTCATCGGAGCAATGCTGGCCTTCGTGAGACTATTCTACGTTCTCGAGGATCTCCCTCTGTGTCTTCGACCAGCCTCACATCGCACGCTCCCGGAGCTTCTGCCACTCCAAATGCGCAAGGGTCGCCGTCCAAGCGCTCATCCCTCAATATATCTCAATCTGGATCCCCGAAGAGCCCGCGAGTCCCCTCACCGCAAAAGCACGAGCGATCGCCATCCCTTCCTCTTGATAGGTCTTCGAATGCATCACACAGTAGTTCTCGGCAGAAAAGTCCCCGTAAAAATCCTCTGCGAAACGATGCTGTTAACGATGGACCTCCCTCCCCCGAACGGAATGTCGACGATCGTATCCGTGATGCGGAAGAGAAGATCAGGAATGTTTGGAGACCACAGAAGCTGTCTGTCGATGTAGAAAATAGGTCTCCTGTGCGGGGAAGTATGCGGAGACACGATTCCTACGACAGAGTTATAGGTAATCCGGGCCCAGCTGCATCCCACCTGCGCCGTAGCGCGACGCTCACGTCTTCGTCGCCGCTTCTACACCACGATGATGCAGGCAACTCCCAAACACGCAAGCAGCCATACGAGAGTACACCTCACAAGGAGCGTAAAGAAGGGGAGAGGACGAGCGGCAGTGGCTCGAGCGGGAGGAGAAAGGCCCTTCCAGTGGAGTTCAGGTCCGGCGGAGGTCTGGTGGGTCTACGATCGTCTTCACTACGTAGCCCCGCTAATAGACAGTTCACTCCTTCTCCGCCAAAACAAGGCCACCAGAGGGATCACTCTCTACCCGTGGCGAGAAGCGTGCTCGGAGACAACCACTATGACTCGTCACCTCAGATCCACACCTCTCCTGTGGGTCACCGATATGAACCTGCGCCGCGTTCGGATCGAAATTCACCTCATATCACCTCTCCTACACGAAGCAGAGTCTTTACACAAGTAAACGACATTGAGGGGCTAGAACGGCGTTCTAGTCTTGATACTAGGCGTCTGGACAGGTGGACGGATTCTGCTGTTGGCTTGCCAACTGATCGACAACCACTTGATCGTCGAGGTCTTCCATTACCTCATCGACTCGGTGGGACGGACCGGCAACGTGCTGAATCAGTGATGGAAGGACATGCTGAACGATACCGATATGCCACCCGAGGTGGGAGCACAGAATCCGCTCTGACCGAGCGCGCTGGCACAAGGGGGTACAACACCTTGTCCGTGGAACGAAGTATGCCCCTATCCGCTTCGTCTGTCCGATCAAGACTGGCGTCTGTCGCGCCAGGAGATTCGGTTTCCGCTGTTGGGTACAACCCTCGTGAACGACCTACCAGTGCAGGTAGCAAAAACCCGTTGGATGTTCTCAATCAAATCGAACGTAAAAGGGAAGAACACAATCGTCAATGGGAAGTGGATCGTAGTGCATCTGTCATGGGTGATCCTCGTCCAATGTCTCGATTCGACCGCACGCCAGCTAACATCCGACCTACCACGTCTCTCAGTTCTGTGCGTGACGCCTTTGGTATGGCACCCCGAACAGCTCCCATCGAACCATTCCGTCTTCGTCGTGATCTTCACACTGGTCAAACGGATAGTCCGTCCTTAGGTCGAGGTTCGTCAAGAATGGGTTATCAACCATCTACCGAACCCCGTCCGATGCGTAGCAGTACCTCGCTGGGAGGTCGATCTTCGGCGTCAATGGAGCTCGCACCTTCCTCGTCGGAACATGGGCGACTGCTCGTCGAAGCGTTCAAAAATATGGAGGCTAGATTACCTCAAGAAAACATCGATCTCTTACGTGCTTTCCTTTCCTGTACTCGATCTACCGAAAGTGTCAACATGACTTTACGATCAGCTGTTCAACTTGCCTCACAGATATCAGTTCTCGTCGATCTGGAAGATCCTCGACAAGCTCGGGAAGAGTTTTCAAAGCTCGCTGTTGCCTTACGAGAAGCTGGAAGGGGTAGTGATCAGAACGTGAGAGATCTTACTCAAATCATGTTGGAATTGCCCAGGCTTTTCCGTGGCTTGCCGTCTTCAACCTCGATGAGTACACTACGAGTGGGGACAAGTGGAAGATCAGAAGTGGTTTACGATCCGATTAAACCGTACGACGGTCCCTCGAGTTCTCATCGTATGCGTGCTTACTCGCCCGAGAGGCAAAATCATGGTATTCATGGTGGGACAAGTGGGATGAGCGGCGTGACTTCATCTCCTTTATCCCCATACGATTCTCGTCGAGAAAATCGACGATCGGCAGATATTCTAAGACCTACCACTTCTGCAGATTATTCACCCTCCAATCGATATTCGCTCGATTCACGAAATCCTCGTAATGCTCTCTCTGGATTTGTGAGCAAACTACGTATCACTCCTCATTCCCGCAAAAATGATTCACCATCTTCACCATCACTACAGACCATTGATGCTTCTCCTCCAAACCCGCAGACCTCTAAAATCCCGGACGCTCCGATTGCTCCTCGATCTCCCATCGTTCCCGATTCACCTCGACGCCTTAGGCACAAAGACAGTATGGTCACTGTGAAAGGAGGAACTTCAAATTTTCTGCCGACCGTATCAAAAGGTACAACGACAGCTATCAGCACAGTCACAGCGATCACGGCCAACGCGGGCGATATGTCACCTACGAGAGCTAAGAGCATACGAAGTTTTGTATCTCATACACATTCGAACAGTCTCAGTGGGGAAAGCGTCGACCCTTCCAGTATTGGAAAAAGCTTTCATACTGCCGAACCTAGTCCCAGGGAGTTTGATCCAACGCCGGGAAGACTACATGGGGAACAAGGGAATGAAGACCAGAGAGTGAATGGAGAGGAAGGCGTGGGGAATGGGAGGACGGAAGAATGGGTCGGATCGGGATCACACGAGATTGACGCGGTAGCTTTATTGGAACATCGTTTGGCGGAAGCTGCGAGACAGAGGGAGGAAGCAAAGGAGAAAAGACAAGGAGTTGTGGGTAAGTTTCAGACGTGGCGTGGGGCAAGACCTGCGCCAGGTGGTTGAGAAGAATAATGTCAAGAGGTATGTTAGGGGGGGGGGGGGGGGTTAATCATGTTTTTTTCCCAACTTCATGGACTATTTTCCTCTTTTCTCCGGGTTGATCACATGTGATATATAACAACGCATATGCATCTACACATGTTATGTACGAGTTCACAAAATACCCAGTTAAGGTACAATATATACACTAGTAACAAGGGGGTCGCAATCCAAGATGCAGTATGTTGGTCGGATAGAAGGATCAAAGTAGAGGAACATGCCAAGCACACATGGAGACAAAAACACGATGATTAGATCACATCCATTCCTTCACGCAGAATTCGGATCTCTTCCCGCAATTCAAAGATCTCGTCCTCATATCGTTTGATCTGTTTGTTCACCGTAGAACGTCTGGCGGGATGTTCATCAAGTATAACCAACCATTTATCCAGAGAATTGAAACTTGCTTCCAGACGATCTTCGAGGTCTTTCAATGGGTTTGATTGGGAGTTTCTGATGGAGGATTCGCCTGTGGATCCCGAAGAGGTGGCTCGTTCTATACCGGAGTGAGAAAGGGGAGTGTAAGAGATGGATCGTTCCGTACTTGGTCGGTCAACCTTTGTAGATGAGTCTGGAGGGTTCGATTGGATGGGATCATTTGTAAAGCTCGACTCGCCCATCGAATCTGCTGGTGCTTTGGAGACGTTTCTGTCGACCACAGTACTCGAGATCTGGACGCCGCTGGTACCGCTCATACTTGCGGATGACCTCGCATCAATGGGTGTAATTTGCCCAACACCAAGCTCCATGTGAGAAGTTGCTGAAAGAGGTTCAAGAGTCGCCACGGGACTAAGAGGGACTATAGGCGATACGGAGATGATTTCTGGAAGGGTATGACGAGCTTGACTAACTTTACGTTTCTTCACTTTATCTACGTTGGCTAATGGGAATGATGACGATGATTCAGAAGAAGCTCGTCTACGAGAATGAGAAGAAAGAGGAGTAAAAGGAGATTTATCAGATGGAGTGATTTCTTGATCTTTCTTTGTCTCCTTCCCAGAATTCAATTTCGGTATTCGTATCTTGGATAGCTGATTCTGTCTTTGCGATGAAGGTCGTGGATTTTGTACTTGACTTTGTTGTGCACTTTGAGTGTCTCGTGGACTTTGTATCTTTGAATTGGATCGTGAGGTGGAAGCTCTCTGAGACTGGTCGCGGGAAACCGACGGATCACCTTCGAGATCTTTCCAATTAATCTGCAATTTCCCCCGACTAACCTTCCCGCATTTCGCCACTCTGATAGGTACACCTGTCCCATCTGGATCCATGATTTCCCTTCTCTGCCTCTCGGCCCATGCTGCGAAATCGGGTTCTCGTCTTTGTGCTGGAGTTGACCAATTGGGTGGAATGAGTATCATGATGGCATTAGGAAGATCGGCTATTCGTAATTTATCAGGATTTATCTCTGTCTCTCGAGTGTGTCTCTTCCTTTTAGCAGGCGCTACCTCTTTTGTCGATTCAGACTTTTTGACAGGTTTGTCCGTTGAAACGGATGATTCGCTAGTAGACGAAGGACTCTGTCGCCAGGAAGATGTATCAGGATGATATAGAGTGGAAGATGACGAAATGGAAGTAGCTTTGGTATTGACATCGAGGTCTGAAGTGTTTTCTGGTACGGAAGCAAATGAGGAAGGCGAGGAAGAAACAGATGGAGAAGCACCATCAACGGTCATTTGTATCGTCCCTGGAAATGGATTTGTAGGAAGTTGAGAATTATCCAGAGGACTCCAATATATGATCATACGTCCAAAATGCCCCATGTATAAGCGAGCTTGTCGTGTGGGTTTACCATTAACATCTGGGACAAGCGCTTTGGCGAGATGTTGACGTTTGAATGCTGCCAGGCCTACCTTATCGGGTCCCCTGTTGCGATAAGTCCGTAGTTGAGATGGGAGATGAATATAGGAAATGAGGTATTCGAAATCTTTCCAGTCGAGAGTGGATTCGGTGTATTCAGGTCCATCTTGAAACTGCCCCTGAGGTTGGTTCGATAATGAAGTAGGACTGGGTCGATCGTCCTGTTGTCCGACTTCATGCGTTTGTGCAGGGGTCCCTTGTTCAAACGAAGTGATGATGGGAATAGGATCGCGGTTGCTTGGCGACCCTTCGTGTTCTACTTGTTCTTCTGGACAGGGACTCGTAGTTGGTTCTTGCGTTAACGAATCTCGACAAGTCACAGAAGATGCCAGGACCCATGGCCAAATGACACTGTCATCAAGCCAAAGGATCGTCTGCGCCAATTTCCCCTCTTGCCCCAGACGAGCTACCGTTTGCTCATTGAATTCGGCTCGGGCTCTGGTGCGGATGTCGATGTCCTCGGACCATAATTCGGGCGGGAGGTCTGCTTTTCTTGAAAATCAGCTTCTTTCAATGATAAGTGCATAACAACCCTGGCTATCGCTGAGAGCACAGCACTAGCAAACGTTGGCTATCGTTTGTGAAGGACTGCTGGATATAACAGAGGAGTGAGATAAGATAGGACACAGCCAGGAGAGACGAGAAATGAGTAGCAGAGTCAAAGAAAATGGAGCACAGCGGTAAGAGATCACTCACACCATGACCAAGACTCCACCCGTCCGTTCTCCCCCATCCATGCGCTCCACATCCAGGTCTGGTTCCGAAGAGCTTGTTCCCAGGTCTAATTTTTCGTCCACCTCTCTCTCTTCAGCTTCTCTACTACCCTCTTCATCTCTTGTTCTTTCTTCCACGTCTTCCCCATGCTCGTCCACCTGAACCTCATTGGATATCCCATCTTCGATCGGTGTAATGCTCCGATCTGCTTCCCTCTCCCCCCAAAGATCCTCACTCGTAATCGATTCAGCAACCTCCTCCTCCTCCTCCTCCTGGCCCCCAGCCTGGTTGACGAGCTCTCCCTGTGCAAGCTGAGGCGATGTTTCCCGTACCTCTTGATAACCTTCCTGGTGCAATTGACCGGACTGGCTAGCATGTTCGTTTGAATCTGAATGATCTTCTTGGTCTGCCGATGGGTCTGCAAGGAATGCTGGTTCCGCCCGCTCCTCTTGGACCAAAATGTTTGAATTATCAAGAAAGACAGCTCGACTCGGAACATCCAGTGTTTGTAAGGTATTAGAATGGTCGGCTGGATCTGAGATATCGAGTATCAACAGATCCGCTTGATCTTCCTTGTCCACCTGAACCTCATGATTGCCCAAATGTTGATTTACCGAAGTAGAAGAAGTAGAGGACAAGTCCTTTGATGGATTTTGATTCCAACACGATCCTCCTTCAAAATCATCCTTCAGGGGAGGACCTTCAGGTGTGGGAGGGCGTATCATATTCTGTTCTTCCAATTTGCCCATATGTAGATCTGTATTCTCTCCCTCGACATTCATCCTGACTCCGTTGTGCTCGGCTTGAAAGTCCCTATTCAATGGAGTCTCTTGGGCTGGTCGAGTCACACGCTCGTAATTTCTAATATCCCTCTCCTCCAAATCAATGGGTCGATAACGGTCCGCTCCAACCTGTCTCGACGCCCACGGTCGATCTTCCGGACTTCGTCGTCGATTATTATACTTCCTCCATTCTTCTTCCTCGACTTCGTCATACCGTGATAGATGATGCTGAGAACGTGGTCCTCTTGGTATATGATCATACATAGGTCGACGCTGTGGTGATGGTGGATCATAAGGAGGGGACCGTCTTAATTGATGTTCATAAATTGTTCCTCTTTGATATCTCAAATCTTGTTCATAAGTGGTGAGACGTCTCCTAGGAGGACTCTGAGCATCACGATAAGATGATATATTTCCTAAACGTTCCGCTCTTGGTTGTCTTGGAGGAGAAAAAGTTCTTCTCCTCGTGAGGGATGGTGGTGGGGAAGGAGTACGAACAGGTCTGTAATGTCTATCTTCAATCCTCATTTCCCCTGATAATGGAGGAGAAGGAGTATGAATAGGTCTATAATGTCTATCTTCAATTCTCAATTCCCCTGATGAAGAAGGAGAAGGAGGTATATGAGGAGAGATTGTAGATCTGTAACGTCTATCTTCTGTCGTGATATCTTTTGAAGAAGTTGAAGAAGAGATACGAGAGAGAAGATTAGGTTTAGGACCACCTCCCTGTATACGTAAAGCTGGTGGAGCTTCGAATGTCTTCGGGTAAGGATCCGCGTGGGAAATCCTATCCGCCAGAGTAGTGGTTGATCGATGAATAGCAGAGGGTCTTGGTCGAGGAGGAAGAGAAGTGATAATGTGTGAACCTATACGTGGTTGATCTATCTGACCGAGACCTAGTCCAGACATGATATGATGGTGACAGCACAGTACGAGTAGAGTAATTCCAATATTGATGAGAGATCACGGTGGGAAGAGACGGAGAAGGGTGTTTTTAGAGTTTTCCTGATGAAACTTACTACAGAGTTCCCTGAACCCCTGGCTCATTGTTCAACTGTCCCCGAGGACAAGAATTAGGTACCAAGTGATCATGACGACTAACCGGCTACGGACATGGAGAGTTTGTGTGCATGTAATTCATGCATACAGAGCCGGTTCACAACGAATGAGAGCCTTGGAAGATGATTACCGAGCCAACAGAGTCCTAACGTTTGGAGGTAACAACCTCTCCGCATCCTTTTTATCCATCTTTCTAAGTGCAGCCAGAGGATAAAACTTGCTCAAAGCGACCAATTCCAATCTCAACCTCTTCAACCCTTGTTCGCCATCATCCTCTTCCTCAACCTTCTCCTCCACTGCTTCCTTCTCCTTCACCGACTCGTCAGGAAGTTCGGAGAGAGGACTCGATTCTGCCGATATGGACGGTCGGAGCTTTTTCCTTCTGTCCGGTTCGGCTAATGAACCCGGTCGTTTCCTTTTACCTCTACGTAATTCCATCTTTCCTTCTGCATCTTCCATTCCATTGATGTCATCCTCCGTCGCGTGCTTACCCTCTTCTTCATTGCCGTTTTTCTCATTTCCCTCATCTTCGACTTGATCAAGCTGTTTGTCTTGTGGAATTGGTAGGGGCGGCGGCGGCGGAGGGTAGCGTTTGGCGATGAGACTGGAAAGGGTAGAGGTAACCCATTCCAGACCAGCAGCGACACCGGTTTTCGCCCCGATTCCTTGGTACGAAAAGTCGGTCGGATCTTTGAGCATCGAACCGATGTCCAAAGATCCTTGAGCGGCTAAGAAATCTCGCATGGATAGTCGTGTGTGAGCCGCGTTGGCACTCTTCACCAAGTCGAAGAAGGATATCCCAGAGCGAGAAGGTACGTGAGGTATGGAATGTCGTAGGGCTGCCTTTCCCAGAGTGGCAAGATCGGATATGGTGGACGATACTGTTTCAGTTTCTCGAGATTGAAGGATACCAGAATGCCAACTTGTCATTATATATTCTTGTAGACTGATGGAACCTTCATCAGACTGTGTGAGTGCCCCGTCTGCTTCGACTTCCCCCTTCGTGGAATCTGAGGATCGTCTCGATTTGGGTGACGATGTTGTATTAATGTCTGAATGACGAGGGGATCTCGACGCGATGGCACCTTTGACAAACCTATCAATACTAGCGAGATACGCTTCGCCTTTGGTATCCCCCGAACACATTTCCCTTAGATATTCCGCGGCAGGACGTGGTTCGTAGATATTGACAAAATTTCCAGGCATGCCACGATAACCTTTGCCCCTACTCGGTCTCAGGTACCCAGACAACAAACTCTCATCATCATCCAACACCTGATTTTGCCCTCCTTTTCCCTGTCCTGCACTCGTACTCGCCGCAATCGCTCTCTGTCTAAGACTGGCTATATCAACCTCAACCTCGGACCAGGTTCCAACATCTAACAAGTTCATCTTCTTCCTTTTCATCCCTTCCCTGACTGGAAAGGGTGAGAAGCCAGGTGGTTGGCCTTGAGGACCACCGAAACCTTCAAATTCCCACCAAGCCTCTCGTCTCATGGTCGTCCAATCCACCACCTCTCCCATCAGAGGTGACTGACTTATTCCCATGACTTTATCCACATTGTCCATCTCTGCCAAATCACGCGTCCCGTCAAAGTCCCAATGTCGCCACTTTCCCGCGAAACGTTCGCGAGCACGTACGATCCGTTTGGGCCAAACTCGTTTCCCACCGGTAAGATTCCACCCCACCGCCAATGCTTCAAGGGAATTTGGAGGAAAGTCTAACATCTCCGTCGGAATGTATTCATGTGGTGAGACGTTGGTCATTGAGACTTGTGGATCATCAGTCATAGCCGTCATTTCTCTAGTGACCATTCCCGAATCCATGTCTGGCGATGGTGAAGGTGTACGGATGAGTGGACGAGACCTTTTGATATGTTTCGTACCATGTTGTAACAGTCTGATAGCAGCAGTATGTGGGATGGTGTTTGGGGCATTGTATTTCTGAGCAGCGGTGACGAGAATTTTGAGATCCGCTTCGAAACTTTCCATAGTTGTATATTCTCCTTCATCCACTTTCATTTGCATTGTGCCTAAATCCATAATTTGGTCTTCACCACCGACAATGTCGAGGTAATCTGTATAGATATCCAAATTGACAGGCAGGGAGAAAAGGTCGTATTCGTCTCTTCTTCGTAGTTCAATCATGATTTTTGACAATAGTTCTTTTAGAGGTTTTTTCAAACGAGCCCATTTATTGACTGATTTGGAAGTAAGAGGAGCGGTGGTGGGTGTCACTTGACGTTCAGCGTTAGGCGTTGGCAAAGCGGTATCAGGTGGGGCTCTTGAAGGGGAGACGGAGTGTGAAAATGATATAGGATCAGGAGTTTGTTCATGGTCGTCAGAGACAAAGTTTCCATGTTCGATCTTCACTGATGGAGATTCATCCGTTTTTGTCCGCGATTGATCTGGAGTATCAGGCGGAAGTGTGGTGATAGGAAGTCGAGGGGTAGTGGGTGTCGATGATAAAAGTCGAGTGGGGATGGCAGAAGGACGAGATGACTTGTTGTTAGAGGTAGGAGCGGAAGGTGAAGGCATCGCTGTTGATTTGAATGGTAGCTTAGGTCTTGCTTTGGTAGGTCTCGAATACTTGGCTTTTTGAGGCATTTTGATTCCCGTCTGTTTGCTGGAAGAAGGATTGTTTTCATTCGAAGATACTGCCGCAGGTGAGGTGGAAGGCCCTGCAATCGCACCAGGTCCTTTATTCACATAATCGTTCTCGTCATCAGCACAATTCAACTATATCCATTATACTCACCTGAGTCAAGCTTGTATTAGAGCTCACTGCGACGACAGGAGTCCTAGAGGCCGAAGCGTTGACGTTAGACGCAGGAGGAGCGGAAGAAGGTGTCGGGGGTTCAGCGGGTGTTTTAGATTTGAGTGATAATTTGAGCTTGATAGCCCCGACTTGAGAGCCAGAAGTTGGTGTGATCATATTGCAAGGATCATAGTCGAGAGTACGAGTGGTGACAAGCCTCTGTAATGTCACCAAGCCAAAATTTACGGTGACGGGTGGACGTGAAGAGTGGAGGGAGTTTTTGAATTGAAGGTGGTGGCAAAAGTTCAAAGAGTTGGAAAAGTAGGTCAATGCCACGTCATCTTGCCTTCTCCATGTTTGTATCGCAAAGACACGACTACTACCAGCGTGTTCGTAGGATGATGACAGGTATGTCAAAATGTTTGGAAAACCATAGCGTATATATTTAGATGCATGATACGTCAAGCCTTTGTAATGTAACAAACCTATAACTGAAGTCATCCAACAGGCATTCAACACTTAATCCTCCGATATTCATGTCTATTTAATCTTGGAGACTTAAGTGGCCCAAGGTGCGATCTGAATCGTCAGCCGAGATCATATCGTCGGTGGTACACTCACCCAAGAGAACCCAGCGAACTCCTGTTGATCTGCGGCGGACAATTGGGTATGAACAGGGGTCAAGGTCGGTTGTTCTCGAGTGAATTCTTGGTCAAAGTCTGGGGGTTAGCGCTCCTTGCTCGCATGTGTCCGACAATCCATTGGCCCGGATATACTGGCATATCTGGCTGTCGTCTTGAAAATGCACGCATGGGCCACAACCGTCCGATGTGGTGGGAGGATTTTGTCTCGTATTTGAAGAGTAGTGTACGGGGAGGACGGACAGAAAGCCTCAGTAAACATGATAAACAACTCACTGGAAGTGTCGGTAGCGTTGCCGATAGTGGGGAAGTAAGGTGGTGGGATTCGTTTGTTGTACACATCATCAAAGCTGACATCTTTGAAGAAAAGGTGTCTCTTTATATCCTCTGCGTCGGCTTCGCCAGCTCCAAGACGTCGGGTAGGATCACGAGTTAATAATCTCTGTAATAGCGAGACCGCATCACGAGGCATGGTGATCGGATATAAAGGTTCGTCTTCAAGAATGGCGTCAAATATTTCGTCCTCGTCGTCCCCTCGGAAAGGCGATTGACCGAGGAGCATTTCGTATGTGAGAACACCAAACGCCCACCAGTCGACGGCTCGACCGTAGCGTTGTTCGAGTAGGATCTGGGAGTCAGAACTGGATACACGTCGAGTATTTGCGCAGGGGCGGAAAGACATCTGAATGTGATTGCGCCTACTCTCTCAAGAGATGGCCCGATGAATGGGTAGGGATGCTGAGACAGGAGAAGAATTTGTGTCGGTGATAATGAGGGCTGATGGGAAGAACAGGACAACACTCACCTCTGGAGCCATAAACTCTGGCGTTCCGCAAAAGGTACTCGTCGTTTTTCCAAACCACATTTCCTCCTTGCACAACCCATAATCTGCCACTTTGACATGCCCATCCAAGGTCAGCAAGATATTGTCCAACTTGAGGTCTCGATAGATGATCCCCTTGGTGTGGAAATACTGCAACGCTAGCAAAACTTCACAAGCGTAAAACTTGGCTTGACGAAGTGTAAATTGTTTCTTTTGGATGTGCAACATCAGGTCACCACCGGAAACGTATTCCATGACGAAGTAGACACGAGTTTCAGTTTGGAAACAAGAGTGAAGACCGAGTAAGAAAGGGTGACGTTCTTGGGCAGCGGCGAGGAAAACGCGCTTCTCTGATTGAGTACTGACCGTCAGCTAACACATAGAACAAAATAAATTAAGATGGCAGAGCGAGTGGGGAAAGAAGAAAGACCTGCTACCCACCTTTCCACTTCATCGTTTTCGATAATAAACTCCTTTTTCAACACCTTGATGGCGTACAGATTACTGGATGCCTTTTCCTCCGCCAGCATGACTTTCCCAAAGTTTCCTTTTCCTAGCACCGCGAGGAAGTTGAAGTCATCCAGTCCAACTTTTCGCTTCCGTGGCTGAGGAGTTCTGGTCACCGGCAGACCCTGAGGTGGAGATGGGTATGCTCGTGGCATTTCCACGACTTGAGGCGGAGTGCGACTGGCAGGTCCGACAGACGGCATCTGCATGGTTAGCGAGCTGCATGGTCTCGAAGTCAGAAAGGAAAGTAGAAGGGACCGGATGTACAGGATGTCAAGGGTAGGAGTATCACTCACAACGGCATATCCCTCTTGAGATCTTCGCTGCTCATAGGAAGGTCGAGATGGAGCTACCGGTGGTTGAGGCATAGGCCGAGCACCAGTAGGAGGAGCAGGGCGGAGTGCATTATATTCCGCCTGAGCTGGATGTGGCTGACCCGGGGAAGCTGTATATCCTCCAGTGGCTCTCTGGTCGGCCTGGTAAGTGCCTACTGGCGGTCTCTGGGGTATTTGAGGTTGTTGTGGGGCTGAAGGTGCTTGGGGTGCTTGTGGCTGCTGTTGTACCTGCTGCGTGGGCGGAGTATAGGCTGGTAGAGTTGATACGGAAGAAGCCCCAGACGTGGTAGAGGGTGTTTTTCGCTGGGTAGTTTTGATATCCCGAAGATTTTTCAGGAGAATATTGGCCATCTCCATAGTCATACCACAGAAGTCTGGTACAAGATGCGAGCATGTTTGATGACATGTCAAGCTACATTCTGAGCAATCAGCTTTGATCCTCCCTCACTTTACCTGCGTGAGGCTACTAGGATAGGGATCAACGGATGAAGAGAAGGAACCCACCTGAGCACTTGACAGAATTCTTGCGACCGAAAGGTAACATATATCCGCAATGACAGCACCAATTTGCTGACATGTTGGTATACGGAGTGAAACGGTGAGGGATTCGATGATTGATCTTCTCCTCGTCGCCTTCTCCATCGGCATTGGATTTTGAGATACATTTCGTGACGACTTTGGGGTAACATTTCTTGTGACAAGTGTAACGACAATCCTCGCATTGGTATCCTTCACCGGTGAGAAGGAATTCTTGACACAAGGCGCACATGATGGGTTGATAGAATTGCCTTTGGACGAATTTGTGACCGTTCATCTCGAATACATCGCCCTTACGTTTACGAAGGGCGCCTTGTCTTCCCAAAGCTTCATATGGGCGTCTACCGCCCGCCACGGTATCCTTGACTGAACAGTATCAGCCGACATGATCCTCAGTGATATCTTGAGGAACTCACCAAAGTCCAGCTTGAGGGCGATAGCACCTGCCGGTTCGACCGACCACCAACCTTCGATTCCATCGGTCGATTTACCATCTACAGGTCCATGGTTGGGCGCTCGCAAGGTCCCTGAGCTGTGGAGCGTTGCTGATTCTGGTGCACTTCCGCCCCGAGGTCCCAAAGTCGCAGCAGTGGCAGCTGTCACCCACCCAGCGCCCTGTCCCTCCATTCCCACCTTCTGTCGTCGGAGAGGCCTCCATGAGGTCACTGACTCTCAACCACAACATACCGATGGGGGCCGAGTCACCAGGCGCGATCTGGTCCAATATGGTGATCTCGACTTCATTTGCCTTTTCTACAGATATCTCAAAGTCTTCCATCCAACGGTCATTGCGAGAGGGATGTGATACAGCTCTTTCGTTGCCTTCGATCTTAATGACCACGGTGGATTCGTTATGAGCTTTGGACGATTTACGAGGTAGAGATCGATGATTGAGGTCACGGGCAGAACGAAGTGAGATGACAAGTTGGCCGGAGATGGGTTTGCGTAGAGCTTCTTTACGTTTTCCATCTTCTTCGAAATCTGAAGAATTAGCATACACTCACCAGCTGTTCATACTTGACATTACGCACCGTCATCAGCTTCCACAGCACCTCCGAATTTAGCCAAAGTCTCATACCGTCGTTTGGCCTTTTTGAGCAATTGGATTTTGCCATCACTCTCTATCCGTTTGGCTTCAGTTTCATTCCGCAATCTCTTGTCTCCTTCTAGTCTGTAAGCCTGAGCCATCTTTTCAATCCCTAATTTATATTGTTCTTCGACTTGTAATTTAAATTGCAGTTGGTTTAGCATCCTCGTGATCTTTGCTCCCGTAAGAGGAGCGTCGTATCTCAGCAAATCTGCCCGTCAGGCAATTCATTGTATCGGGGATCACCAATGAGACATACCTAGAGCCGTGTAATTCTTCTGATCGGACTTGGAAGTCTCGGTACTTTCTTCCCCAGGAGGAGGGGGTGGTAAAGGTCTATTTCTACCATCCATATTGCGAGTCGGGGAAACGATACCGGTGTTACTTGCTCCACTCCTCGAAGGGCTCATCGGTCCCTGTCCTGGATACCTTCCACCTGATCCAGCTTGAGACGAACCACTAGCCTCTCCTCGAGCGGGTGACCCGCCACCGATTTGAAGCTTTCCCAATTCGTCCTCAAGGAATTTTATGGAAGCCTGGGCGGCCCGGACCTCATTCTGCGCTTGCTGAATGACAGCTTCGTTCTTGGAAGAAGCCTCGACGGCACGCATGACAGCTTTGGCACCTTCAAGGTTACGCCTCTCCGATTGGAGGGTCGCGAGGAGGGAGTTGATCTTGACATCCGATGTTGGAGGCTGCATGTTAGCATCTGTGATTGATTGATCCATTCCTACCCAGTTTCCGTATTGTTAGTGAACGAGTGACAGTCAGGGGAGATATGGACGCACCATCCTGAGATTATGTATGCTTTGTACAGCTTACGACTCTAGAAGTGTATGGAAGGAATGCTTGGTCGTTATGCCGAAGAAAAAGTCAGCCGATATTTAACAAGGCGGTGTTACTCGTGAATTTGTCCCTGTCGTCCCCTTGTCTGTAATGCCGTACGGTCCTTTCACCTCGTACACCGAGTTAGCCCGGGTAATCAGTTCCACCTGTCTGACCCGCCAGCCGACCGATATACAGTGATAAGGGGGAATGAGTTGAGGGAAGTGGTTATGGAGATGTTGGGGTAAGGTTGTATGCGACTTGGACGACTGCTTCTCAGCGCGCCTGGCCGAGGATGGAAACTGCCACGCGTGCTGAACGGTGACGGCATTATCGGCGTTACAGCAAAATCGTCCAGATGGCATGAGCAACCAAAAATTACAATGAAGCTATGTAGATGCTACATGCTACAAGATCTGAATATGTCACAAGAAGACCACGGACTAGAGCATGAAGCGATATACACAGTTCTACGTCGCGAGATAACCATGTCGTATTCCCTCGCACATCTCTGTCCTATCAGTCTGTCATTGCACCATCAATTAGGCGGACATACCACATCTATTTCGACCGCCTCGATTGAGAAAAGTGCACATTTGACAACTCCAATCACCCCCTTCATCGTGGCCCAGCCTGCCGTGTTTGACGACGAGGTTTGCCTTTTCGCTGCTAGATCCCTCTCGAGATGATCCCACGTCAGGCAAATCGTCCCCCAGTCCGGGTTCAGATTTAATGAATTGTTCCCAACCTCCCCGCAATCCTTCTCGTTCAGCATCCGTCATGTCATGTTCCATCTCTCTTTTCCTGTCCTCTGCGTCGACATGGGGATCGGGCACATCATCAGCATCACTGTCGAATTCGTTTTTGAGATGATGGAGGTAATCGTCTTCATCGTCATCAGGCATGATCTCAAGTTTGACAGGAGCTCCGCTGAGAGATTTGAGCCTCTTTTCGGCAGCTACGGCACGGATCTCTGCTGCTCTGATAAGTCAGCTCGGGAATCCATTACGGTCTGAGGATTACCCACGTCTTGGATTTTGCTACTTTGCCTCTCGTATTACCTTCTTTGAACCACGGATTTCGCCTGTCCCAAGTCTCAGCGGCTCTTCGCTTGGCTGTAGTTACTGCTAAACCAGTCTTGACCAAACGTTTCTGCTCCTCTTCAATGGCTGATTTCCGTCGTTCCCGATCCTCAGCAGTAATTTCTGATCATCGTCAATGGTTTCCGAGTCGGGGAGAAGGACACCTACCTCTTCTCCCGTCAAGCCTCGAACCTTCGGTTCCCATGTCAACTTGATTTCTGGTCCCTGCTTTCCGTCGATATTCCGTTTGCCTGCCTGATCGATTTGAGGCCTCGCCTTGTACCAGACCTGAATGAGATGATCGAGGGCCTCTACTGGGCGGCTTGGCTTTCTTGCCATCGCTAGGTGTTACAGATGATCAACTGAAACAGAGTCGACTCACGAAGCTGTCACACCACAGACGTACTCGGGAAAATCAGAGGGGCCTTCCTAATCAACACCAATCTGAGGGTAGACAAGGACAACTTACGCAGCCACTCAGCACCCGCTTTGACGCTATCTCTGAGTCTCTTCCCATCAGACCAGAAGCCTCCCGTAAGACAGATATTCGCAACACGATAGACTGACTTACCGTCCCCGTAATATCCTTTTGCTTGTAAAGCTCTTACTTCAGTCTTGATTTCAGCCATGAGCTAAACGTCAGCTATCCAACGCCATTCTGTACCAAGCCTCACTAACCAACCTTCTGAAATTTGGGCCCATGATTCATTTGCTTCCATTCAATCCAACATCCCAAGACGGAGTGGGGTACACACTCACCTCTATATGAGCCATCTGCGTATGAGCTATATTATGAAACGGAAGAAAACACCTACCTCATGACACATGACGGAGATGATGTATGGCAGGCTTTTCATCAGAATGATATATATTCAAATGAAGTGTATACTCACGGCAAGAACCTCCCACTAGCACCACGTAACACAAGCTCTATCGTTTGCCCATGATTCCAATTCCTACCCGCAAACTGACCTCAGCTCTATTCACGTCTAAACCGATGCGCTAGTTAGAATACTGGTAGACGATAGACACTCACTACGCGATTATATTCCGCCTCTTCGAGAGTACCAACGAACATGAAACGGTTCTTCATGATTTTGTTCATCTCGTCGTCAGTTTCGATGTAGCACGTAGCTCCAAGGGGAAGCTGACCTGTGCGGCTGAAGCCTCAGCAAAACATTCTCTTCCCGTCCATACACTTACCAACCGCTTTTAGCATCTGCTCAGCATCCTACACGAGTCAGCGTGGGAACAACAGAGCTCAAGAGCTGACATCGTGGTCTTTCTTGCCCTTCAAAGCACGTATGAACGCTATGTACCTATCAATCAGCTGATGAACACATCTGAAAAGCAAACTTCAACACACGGGTTTGGGTTAGCCTCGCGCTCGTTGAATCGACTGCCCATGTCAGCAACAGACGCCCCAGCCGTCATTACAACAGTCGAACCCACAATCGAGGAGCCTGCATCTTGTCCCTTTATCAACGAGCTTAGTATTCGAGGTATTGACAAGTAGGATCGCAAAGAACACGAACGATAGGGGGGGGGGGCAAAGTTGTGCGCGTAAGTTGGTTGACGCGATCGGATCACCTCCACTTCTGTCCATTGTGGCACATCCTCAATGTGGCGTTGTCTGTCATTTTGATCATTGTAGGAGGCAACAAGATCATGATGATGACAGGGTAGCATCGGCCCTACAGGAGAGGTGCAGTAACAAACCACTCCAGGATAAGCTGGATAAGGAAGATTCCCAAGCTCTCCTCGGATGCCGGAGACTTCCTTTACCACATCTTCCTTTCACCCTCAACCCCTCTTTTCCCCCAAACCACCCATAATCGCTCATTCAACCATGACTCCCTCTGAGCTTTTATGTTTCTCATCTAGTTCATCGGGAGTTATCAGCAGGACTGATGACGTCTAACCTGTGGTTACCTGCCGTTTCACCTCTCTTCTTCTATTCTCCTTCCCCAACTTACTTCTCCAGCTCATCTTTCACGGCATCATGGACTACCCTTCTTGATCCTTCCCTTCCATCAGGGAACAACACCGCCGCTCAGACTTCTGGACCTGCTGGAGTCATTTTACCTTCCATATATGGTATGTTCCATACATATTTTGATGTAAGCTGACAATAGCCACAACTTTTACTCCTATTTGGGAAGAGACCAATGATTATGCCGTTCAAGTGGCTCAAGGTTCACAACCAGCTTATCCGTGGGTGTCAGGGAATACCACGGATGTGAGTAGTTTTGGGGTACAGACATACGAACTAGGAGTCCAGTGTGGATCTGGGGATTGTTCACAGTCACCATTTACGTTTAGAGGAGCTTGGGTGGAGACTTATTATTCTCCCGCCGGGTAAGTCAAACATCCCAGATCTTGTAATACTATTGGCCCGTCGAACCCATGGAGATAGCGAGATGTTGTCGGGAACTCGTCAGATGTGTAGCGAAAGACAGCGGATAAAGTTAATGTATAGATCAGAACAACAAAATGTGACGATTGATGATGCCTCCAATGCCATTACCTATGCTGGGTTCTCGAGTGCCAACACGCAAGCTATGGTACCGGTCGGCTCACAGGATCATCAAGGGACATTGAGTGAGACGACTACTTCAGGAGCGACAGCTAATGTGACATTTCAAGGTGAGTCGTATCGTCAACCATCATATACCTTCTTATGAGTCACTCATCGTTTTCACACGACTCTCAAGTGACATCGGAGACGCGGGAAATTGTTTCGAGGGATTGTAGGTGAAGAGACGGTCAGTGGACCGAAACTGACAGATTCAGGTGCATCAATACTCATCGTCGGAGCCGTCTCCCCCAATTTGGGTACTTTCACCATAACAGTAGACTCCGTTCTCACTGCCACCCTATCCGCTTCTTCGAATGTCCAAGCTCACTCAGTTCCTCTATTCTTCACTTCCAACCTTGACACCACACAGAAACATCTAGTCAGTATTCAATGTACAGGCGCAGGTTTGGTGATTGATTCTATGACCATATGGGGACCCTCTGGCGGCGTAAGCTTTTAGTCAGTTTTTCTTTCTTATTCGTTCATCACGTTTAGAAGTTGACATGTAGTGGACCGGATGGAACGCCGATTGGAGGCAGCACCGGAAGCAGCACAAGTACATCTGCGACACTCACTAATCCTTCATCTTCTGCATCAGCTTCTGGCGACACCTTACCTGGAGCCACAACGACCGCTACGCCTAATGTCGGTGAGTTGCATGAACCATTCCTCGCCCGGGTGAAACTGATGAACAGGCGCAATCGTTGGAGGTGTCCTCGGTGGTCTGTTGGCATTGGTAGGTTATCTGAATTGAGAAATGTTATAAACGGGTTGACGGGACAGGCGGGACTCTGGTGGTTATTCAACAAAGCGGCGAAACTCGTACCTAAACCCAAAGGCAGAGATCTCAATGGATGGGATCGAGCAAACCTGCTTCCGGCCGTGACGGCCAAGCATAATGAGCAAGTCCATGTCACCACCTTTGCCAATCAGAGATATGTTTATCGTCAGTATCTTCTCCTGTTATCTCGAGTCGTGAGGCTGTGTGTGGCTGACTAGACAGCTGGTTTCAATCCCGGAAAGGGTTAGGGTCGAGCACGATGGATTGTATAGTGACACGAGTGACTGAGGAGGGATTGAGGAGGCTTGGGTGAAAGTAATGGCTAGATGCATCAGATCACCAATCTTGTTTCTGTCCCATCCCTGTCAAGATACGCTCAACGAGGGCCCGTTTCATGTATTGCTCCCTTGCTAGGGATCTGATAGACTACAAGGTTAGCTAAGCCTGTGCACGTTCAGCGTAGAGTCAGCTTACTTTGAGAAATCGATCCAAGTCGATACGTTCCGCATCTAAGGCTCTGGTCAAATGATAGATTGTGTCCTCGATAGCATTGTCTTCCGCCACCAGATCAATAAGTCTATACCATCAGCACTCAGCTGAAGATGATATTCGGATGTTGACTTACTGATTGTGCACTATGCTAATCCCACAGACCAGTTCATCGACGCTAACCTCCCCCCTTTGCTCTAGATCTGCAACTCGCTCCTCTGCTCGAGCGACCACATCCTCCATCTTCCGACCAGTCGAGTCGCACACCTTTTTTACGGCTAGTAGGCGAGCCATTTCGTCCCGAATCGCCGGTTCCCCAGAGGTTAAATCTTCTCGACGTTCCAGTAAGTGATTCCGATTTGTCTGCAAAGATTGAATGAGAGGAGGGAGTGATGCATTGAGATGGGGCAAGAGGATCGAATGGAGATGGAGGAGAGACGGAGGCGGTGGTTTAGACGGGGGAAGAGGGGGAGGTGCGGTCTTCTCCGCTGAATCTGACGGAAGTGCAGTCGTGGATGACAACGGGGAGGAAAGAAGATCAGCTATGGGCTTTCGAGTTGGTACGGAATGTGCGGGCGGTGAATGTTGGGGATGCGAAGGTACAGTAGGTGGAGGTGTATCATGAGGATGGTAAACTTGAGATGAATGATCGGGTGAGTGGGTGTTTATTTGAGGATGAGCAGGTGTGAAGCCTCGTGGTGGAATAGGCGGAGTGTGATGTCGTAATGGCTCCAGAATATGAGCTGCTATGCTTTGTCCAGAAAATGCGGGATGCTGAGGTTGAGGAGATGAAGCTAGGGGAGGATTGATATTGGGCATGAAGGACTGCTGAGATGGACCAGACATTTGACTGGGCAGGCTATCATTCCGTGATGGTCCAGCGTGTGGTCTTTGAGGAACTGGTGGAGATTGGGGAGACTGAGGACTGAATGGGATGAAACTTTGCCGGATAGGCGATTGAGGTGTATATTGTCCTGCTGAGGGATTCGTGGAGGGTTTATATGAAGGTAGTGTCTACGCATAAGATTGATACGCATACTAAAATCACCACTTACCTCGGTATTCGACCCTGGTCCTAAAGATGGGCGGGCTGGAGGAGGGGGAGGTTGTGTCTGCATATAAGTACGAGAACCCCCTGAACCACCGAAATCAATTCACCATCACTGAGGGTCCAGCCGCGGGTCCGGCGGCAGAAGAAGGTCGGTGAGGGGTGGCTATTGATGGACTCTTTGGCTGATCTGGTGGTCGAGCATATACCGGTGGTGTAAGAGAGAACAAATCGGTCAAATGTCGTAGAAGAACTCCAATGGTCTTGATCTACCCTCATGTCAGCCATGATGGACGTCCAAAGAGTGCTAGCTATTCTCACCTCCCAAGATCCCCACCACTCTTCCACAACGATATCCCTGACCCTTCCTCCAGGTTCCACCTCATGAGATTTCCTGATACCCATCTCGGCCGTCGGTACGACAAACACCAAGGGAGGTGCGCGAGGATACTCGGTCGGTACCCAGATGTGAATGGGGATTTGATAAGTCGCCCCTCGATAGGTGATGGGAAGTGTACCGTGTAACAGAAGAAGTAGGGCTGTATGACCAGTGTCAAATGCTTGTGGGTCAATGAAAATATGAGATGCAAGCAGGGAGAGGGACTTACTGAAAGCTTCGGTCTTGACACTGAGAGTACGCCACTGAGCGAGAACGTCCATGACCTCGGGTAGAATACGTTCTCGGGAAGGGTATGGCTGAAGGACGGTTCTCAGCCATTGGTTAGTGAGATCAAGGGAAGACATAATACTTGATACGTGCCTTCAAACGTACAGGTCCTTGACGATTGCGTATTCGGGGAAAAGTGGTAAGTGGTGGAAGAGAAGTAAAAACAGGCGGGAACTGGGATTCAAGATGGATCTTTGAAGAAGAGGAATCGAAGTAGCTGCGCCTTTGACATCACCTCTTCGTCACTCCTTCCGCAATATCACCACTACTCGTCTTGTAGAAGCTCGAGAAGTGCTCTCATGGCAGGTAGGGTACAACACTCATGGTTACTGATACTTACATAGGTGCGAGTTTCGTGTAAGAGTTGAGACCGTGCTAATGTTGCAGACCAGACGCCATTCCTGTCCGACCGGTTCGATGTCAATGATTATGCCAATGCTGTCCTTTCTGGCAATGTCTACAGACCAGATGATCCACAAGCTGGCTCTTCTACGGACAGAAGTAGGAGTGAGGATAAGTCAGGTATAGCAGATGCCGGTGTAGAGCTGGCACGTCTCAGCTATGGCATCGTTCGTACTCTCTCTCTCTCA
Source organism: Tremella mesenterica DSM 1558 (assembly GCF_000271645.1). Classification (NCBI taxonomy): domain Eukaryota; kingdom Fungi; phylum Basidiomycota; class Tremellomycetes; order Tremellales; family Tremellaceae; genus Tremella; species Tremella mesenterica. Next base: position 3,104,351 of record NW_006711225.1, read on the forward strand.
TACCAAGCTCAGCTTGTTGACAAAATCAGGAAGATGTCACCAAGCAGCTCCGCCAGGAGGTGTGTCCTACTCTTTATAACCTTTGTGATCTGACAGATTCTAGATCGCAAACTCATATCCCCTACTCCTTGCTCATCTGACGACATCCCTAACTCTTTCATCCCATCTGGCTCCAATCCGCTCTTCCCTCAGTTCGCTTTCCAGCTCCCTTGACCGTCTACAGACGAAAATACATACGCCTTACGAGCATCTTTCACTTCTTGTACGACGGCAACACCTTTTGGCTTTAGCTTCGGATCTGACCCGCCGGGCAGCACGGTTTGTGCTTGTGGCTCGTAGACTGGAGGGACAGATGAAGAGGACCAAGATCGCACCAGGTGGTAGCGGTGAAGGAGAGAAGGAGCGTGAACTGGCGAAAGCTGCTTTGAGCGTAGCAGAGCTTGGTCGGTCCTATCTTTATATCATGTGAAGACTATTTGACATCGTAGACGCTTTATTGAAGCCTCCTGAGATAGCGACGGAGGAAGGAATGCCTACCGAATCGGACCCACTACCTTTGGATTCACTAGCTTTTGTGCAGACTTACCAACCGGTGGTGAACAAAGCCAGAGATACAATCATCCACGAGATGGAGGATATGGTGATCAACGGCTTAGCAGATCTTGTGAGTTTCTGTCGTGTATGAGAAGAGCACGACTGAAAGGGCAGAATCAAGGATTGATGTCATCGTCGCTTCAGACAGCTCACAATCTTGGCTTGTTATCCGCTTTGGTGCAGAATCTACTCATGGACCTTAACGACGCTGTCACTTTGCGTGTCCAACGAGCTTTCGACTCTGCTGCAATTGGTCGAGAAGTCGCCGCGAAAGGTGAGCCAATTTACGACTTTACTCCCTTGTTAACAATCTGCAGAGGGCCATGCAGCTAGTGCTATTAAGTTCCCAGCTCGTGGACGAAATGCTACCGAACCGTCATCATCAAATGCCCAACAATGGACGAATGTGCTCTGGGCGCGATTGGAGAAGGTTATTGAGGACATTGCCAACTGTTGCATCAAGGTAAGCTCGTACCTTTTCAGGTCCACAAGATAGGCGCTGAGGATATAGGTGTATACTTTGGAAAAAGTACTGCGGATGAAGAGAGATCCCAATACCCAGGTTGACTTCTTAGAAGAGGTTATGACGACCTTGGACGACAAGCCGTCTTTTATGTTCTGGACCACACTAGCAAAAGCGTTCGAAGCGCAAACCAAAGAAGTGGCAAAGTGTAAGTGATTGATTGTCTGAGTACCGAACTGACATGCAGCTTCAGTATGGCTGCAACAAGCTCTGAGCAACGGTTATCCCCGTCTGTTACGTCTTTTTCACGATTTTTTCGCAAAGATTGCGGTGCACACGGATACGATATATACTCGGGAGCATCAAAGGTCAGTCATCACGTATCTTGTCAAGGTCTGAGATTGACAAATACAGCCCTGAAGCTGTTCTGGTACTCAGATCAGTATCTGTCTTTGAGACTCTCTATCTTTCTCGAGGGACGACTCGAATGAACGAGGCTGTTACCTCTGCTCTGTCACAATACTCTTCCGCCAGACAGACCGCACCCGGGCCATCTGATGGCGTGACAATAGCTCGCACGATCACGAACGAGCTAGACTCTGCCAAATTTGATCCTTTACTAGCTCGAACAGTTGCTCGAAACGCTGTCAAAGTCCTATCTACTTTTGGATCCCGTTTGGATGCCATGGTGCGTGCTTCTCGTTACACCTGGTGCCAAGGTTGATCTCAGATTGTTCGAGATTTCACTGCGACTTCCTTGATAGGGCCATCGGCGACTCCGGCTCAGTTAGTCAATGCCCAAGCTGTTGGATGTCTATATCATCTCCGGTACAACCTGAGATCTGTCGAGCATGATTTCTCCGGACGGGTGTGGGATATACTCAAAGTCTCTGTCGATGTACGTCGCTTTATCATCAAGTGATCCTATGCTGACATGTAACAGAATCTTCAATCATCACATAAACGTATAACAGATGCCCTTGATATGGTGATTCGACGAGAGATCGGCAGTGCACTAGCCAGAATACACAAAGTCGACTTTGCCAAACCCGTTGATCCCATGTCAATGGGAAACAGGGGAGGTAGTCCGTACATGCAGGACGTCATTGATAAGCTCAATTTTGTCAAAGTGGAGCTGCTTGGGAGAATGTCATTAGGGGATTTCATGAGAGAGTGGTAAGTCCGTTTCATGTCCAAGTGGAAGGGTGGATAAACTACCCTGAATCAAAGCTGACCACTGACGAATAGGATATTGGATTTGAGTAGATATATCATTCGAACCTTCCTTCTACACGCTAGTATAGCACGGCCAATGGGTGAAAGTGGCAAGCTGAAATTGACGGGAGATATGACTGAACTAGAGATGGGGATCGCGAGTCTGTTGAGCACCGGTCAAGTTCCTGGGCAACGGGGTGGATTGAGAATAGAAAAGGTAGGCGATGAGTATCTAGCCTTGAGGGGATTCCGGTACGTCCAGCGGACCCTTTTCACCTCAAATTGCCTCATCCTATCCATCTCTCGCCCCCGCCTGCAAAGGTCGTGATTATGTGAAAGTATGAAGCAAATGAGCTGATCTCCAGTTCAATCCTCTTCGCGCCACGTTCATCTTTGTCCAACCCTGTTGAGACCGTCCATCTCCCCACCCTCATACTACTGCATCACATCATAGTCCTCTCGCCTCTTCTGCTACCACATGAAGTGCATCAATGGTCCGAAACCGAGTACGTGCTATGGGTGCAGAAACACGAAGAGGAAGAACAATGGGGTCTACTTGAGCGGGCGATAGATAGTCAGTTAGTCTCCAAAAGCATCAATAGTGATGGAGAGATAGAAGGGGAGGAAGAAGAGTCTGTGAAGTTGATCAGGGACGTATTGGTACATGCCAGAGGTCAACAAGTCACATAGACATTTTATCATCTGCATCTACGCATGTTTTTACCATATTCGTCATATACATATACTGTGATTTTCCGTCGGAAACATCGCACAAACGACAAAGTCATTAGCGCAAAGATTTTGTTCTTCAATTTCGTCTCCTTTCGTCTACAACTCATCATGTCAAGAATACCCTGTTTACAAATTATTGCTCGCTACTCCTGTTGAATACATCTACCCAAACCGTAACTTTTCACCATGCCGCGACTCGCTTTACCAGGGGAGGCTCCTCGTAAGCCTGAGGACAGAGATGCCATGCCAAATTTGGCAGCTGCCAACCGTCGCGTTGGAACTCTTGGTGTGCCTGTCGTTCGTGCTGCTTATCGAGGTCGGGGTGGAGGTAGAGGTAGAGGAAGAGGAAGAGGAGGATCCATACGGGGCGGTGCTGCTTTCAAGGATGACGGAAGAGGAAAAGCAGAAGGAAGTGGAACGAATATCGAAACTCCTAGAGCTCCTAGTGACAGACAATTGAGAGGTATACCACCTTCTGGACCGAAATCATCTTTACCTCTCAAACCTACTTGGGCGACCACAGACGATGGTCCATCACGGACACGGACACCTAATCAAGAACGTGAGGATGGAAGAGGGGAAGGATATGGACATGCTCCGACAACAACTAACAGGGGACGGGGAAGGTATGGTTCCCCAACAGACAGAGGGATGAGGAGATTGGATGAGGGACGAAATCATGATCAATCGAATAGAAGTTGGTCAGAAAGAGAAAGAAGGTATGATAATGGAGGTGGTGGAAATGAATCAAGACATCGATACTTTTCAAGAGAACCTAGTCCACTCAAATTAAGAGATTATCGTCCCGCCGACACTTGGAGACCACCGGAAGAAATGTATAGTTCATTATCTTCTGAAAAGAGATACAGCCCTTCTGCACCTACAGAAATGGAAGAACCTATCGAATGGGATCTCCCACCGAATTTTAACAACACGAAAATAGATGATAGAGGATCGATACATGCTGGTCCGTCATCCCCGACTCATATTCACATACCTACCCGACCGTCCTCATCTGTCCAATCGACGGAAATTGATAGAAGACCGTCCTTATCTGTCAAACCGACGGAAATCGATAGAAGACCGTCTTGGCAAGTTCGTCAACCCACTCCGCCCCTTCTGCCTGCTCCACCTGCTCCTAGAGTCTTTCCCCCAACGACAACTGGACAAACGGATGTACCTCCTCGGAAATTAGTCTTTAAACCTAAGAAAAGGAATGTGATACTCCCAAAACCGCCGGTGGGCGATTCTGTAGTCGGGAAAGACAGGGGGGAGGAACAAATGGACGAGAAGATGGATTTGGTGAATGACGATGTAAATGAGGTGGAGGGTAAAATAGCAGAGGTGGAGAAAGATAGAGGTGTGATAGCTTATATGTGAGTGATTTTTCGTTCGCTATCCGGCATGTCATTACTCTTCTCAATCTGCACCAGGCCATGTCGATCTATCCCAGCCTACCAATCTTGCAAGCCAGCATTTCTGACTGTCTACCGCCTCTTATACATTGGTTCATATGCCGTGAATCAATTTTCAAACGCAGATTCTGACCTGCAGGCGAAACGACGTGGATCCTCTTCTTTGGGGCAAAGATACATCTCGAAGAAATGTTGCGCGTGCAGCTTTCAAGAAAAAAATCACGGCTCAACTCGCAGCTGAAGGAAAGAAAGTCACCAATCCTAAATGGAGAGATGATGGAGTAGCCTGGGATTGGGTGAGAATACCTGGCCCGAAAACATCTGGGACGTCTGCTTTACCTGTGGAAGTTCAAAACACTCCGGAACCCACTCATCCGCCTGCGTCTACGCTACCTCCTGCTTCTGCTCCTGTCCCGCCCGCTACGTCTACCGCCTTAAGCCTCGCAAAAGCTCCAAGTCCACCCGTGTCGACTGCCCAACCATCGTCAAGTAAACGACCACGACTCTCCACCTCACCTCCATCTGCGTCCGCGTCCGCATCCGCATCTAGCTCTGGCTCGACTAGACCCCTTAACCAGATTCAAAAAGAGGCGAAACATCCAAATAAGACGACTAATCCTTCTGTTTTCACCAACCTTGACCCGGAAAAGATCCCATTCTCTGAATATCCCTACATAATTCACCGTCCACTTCCACCGAAGTGGTATACCAAGGAAGCTAGAAGGGATACGGCGAATTTTGGATATTGGCGTGCGACGCAAGGTCGAACTGCCAGTGTACCTGATACCCAAGGCAACCCCACCAGATTAGTGAGGATTGGAAAAGTCAAAGATGGGTCTTTGAAGATTTATTGGAAACCCTTAGATCCTACCGCACCACTCACTAATCCCTTTCCAGATGCCGCTATGTCATCGGTTCCGCTATCAGATCCTCCAACCAACACATTGAACCGTCCAGCCAACACATCTGAGCCTCCGACCACCACATCGGACCGTCCGGCCGCCGCGTCAGAACCCCTCGCTCACGAGGGTTTAACCAAGAGCCAGAGGAGGAAACTTCGGAGGCAGGAGAAGAAGCAAGACGAGCTTTCACAAACCATGTTCAATTCCAGATCGTCATCTCCAGTGAAACCAGTTCGGTCCTCGATGGCAGAAACAAAGACGGAATCAGAGGAACCTCTGAAAAAGAAAAGAAAACGTTTAGATCTTTCACCTCTGACTCAGGCAACTTCGTCAACACCCGGGTTAACAGGCCGAGCGAGCACATCGGAATTGAACTCTGCTATCTTGACAGATTTGCAAGGATCGATATTGAAGAAGTTGCAGGCGATAGAGAATTGGACAAAGATCTTGGCGGAGTATCCGGAGAAGGCAGCGACGACCACCAAGCAGATCGATCGGACTCAGGAGGAAATCTTTAGGTTGCAGGAGGCGATAGAGGTGGAGAAGGCGAGATTGAGAGAGGCTTGAAAGACTTGAGAGATGTGCATGTTAGCCTATACATAGTGACAGAGTCGACGATCTATACTCCCTTGGAAGGATGATATGCATATGCCAGGACGAAATTGATCCGGTCATAAAGGAAATGATGCTGGGATGTGATCTCATGATCCGGCCGAATGTTCCACATATTGCGCGCAATTGCCACCGACGACACAACTGAACTGCTCTTACTTTCCCTCCCCCACTGCTTACTTTCACTCCTTATCATAGTAACTTGCCTCTCAATGTGCTCTATCCCAATAACGACCCCACGTCTCTACCTGATCACTTCATGAACATTACTCAACCTGAAATGTCCTCCAATCTGCCCAATCTACCCTCAGACGTCCTGTCCCACATCTTCTCACTCATCTCACCTCCCTTCCTCCCTTTCCCAGTACCTCGAACCTCTCGGCAAAAGTCCCAATCTCCCCCGGACCCACCACTGCATCCCCATCCTCCTCTTGACCCTCTGCCACCGCCTGACCAAACTCCTCTCAATCAACTCGCAGTGGTATGTCGCGCTTCTTCCAAAACCCTCGAAAGTGCTCGGCCATGGTTATGGGAAAACGTGGATGTACGCTCTGGTCGAGGTTGGTTAGCTATAGTCAACGCTTTGACCGAGGAAGTGACGGATGATGTTCCCTTACCTTCCAATCCCATAGAAGGCAAGTTTCCTGGACTATCCGGACCTACTTCGACATACCCAACTCAGGAAGACATACCCACGCCTGTTTCTCCGGATATGGGGCCGGGGCCGGCGGCAGATGCTCATGTTCAACCTGAAACAGTTCCAGGAGGTTATCAACTTTACAGGGCTTTTCCTCCTAGTCAAACGTATCCCCCTGCAGGAATTGGATCTTCGACGGTACCAGGAGTGAGATTGCAAGATTGGGAGATGTATTCTTCTCCGCCACCTCGCGCATCCCTGTTGCTTACTCCACCTCGATCTAGGAATCCTTCCCCGAATGTGATCAGCGATTCTCAAGTTCTTACGCCTCAGTCACCTTCTACTTCCACCTTCGTCTCTTCTACAAATGCGACGGCTATTCCAGCTTTGCGCAACACTAGATTGAGGGGAAGGTCTAGATCCCCAAGACGAAATTTAGGAGTCGGAAGTCCAAGCATCGACTCGATCCTTGGTTCAGACCGATCTCGCTCCACTGGTCACTCATCCCCCAGCATTCATCGACCGTGCACGGGAAGTCTTGACGAGGATGAAGAAGAGGCAAAAGATGAGATTATGCCTTTACCATCTACCCCGAAGATAGGATCAAAGCTCAGAGCACTGCCGAGAAATCAAAGTAGAAGAGAGGAAGAAAGCGAGTTGCTTCCTTCTCCTGGACCTTACATTCGTCATTTGACTTTTATCAACTTCCGTACAATTGGGAGCAGACGATCACAAGAAGAAGCGGTGAGAGGGAGATATGTCACTGCCGGGCGACTGGAGGGTGTCATCAAGGTGAGTTGCATGATCTTCAACTGGCTGTCACTGTTAGAGGGGATAGAGAAAAGTGAATAACGAGTAGAATGCTCCAAACCTTGTGTCCCTATGTATGACTGAATATGTAGATTCTTCCCTCACTTATCCAGTCGTCGAAGAACTCTTCTTTCGTGGTTATCATTCACCATCTTCTCATAGACGTCGCAGTGTTTCGCAAAACAGATCACTCTCTCGTGTCCGTTCACATTCGATTGGTCCTCCACCTTCAAGTACAAGTGATCAGGTAGATCCACCTCGACCTGTATATGTGCCATACGAAGAAGAAAATGATGTCGAGAAATGGTGTCGACGAGCGTTATTCACCCCTCTTCAAGCACTCGATTTGACCGGTTGTGTTAGCAGGGCGTTCACAGACGCAATGGGCGAGTTCTACGATACTTGGCTGGATGATCTCGATGAAGACGAACCGGAACAACATTCTCGTGACAGGGGTCGAGCTCGGTACAGAAGTGGATTGGAGAATATGAGCGAGACTGAGACGGAAGATGAAGAACTCTCAATGTCCATCAATCAATTATCAACTCAACGTCGAGCTCCTCGTTTCACATCCTTACAACGACTTTCTCTCCGAGCTTGTACATCTCTTGACCCTCTATTGCTCCATTCACTAGTACTCTGTTTCCCCAATCTTACCCATCTTGACCTCTCTAACACTCGTGTTCCCTCTGCTTTACTTTCAAGTCTCACCGACTCGCCTCCCAAGGGAATGAAATTGATATCGTTATCCTTGGCGAGATGTCCACGACTTGACCCATATCTCATCGTCCAAATGATCGTACGTTCGCCCGCTATGACAGATCTGGTCGATTTGAATCTCTTCGTCAACCCTACACAAGGTAATGCTATCAGTTCTGAAGATCTCACGATACTTCTCTCGCAAAGCCCTTGTTTCACTTCCGGTAAACTACGTTACCTCGATCTCTCCTCTTCCTGTTTCACACCTCATCACTTGACCCCTGAAATATTCCCACCGCAACCGTCCTTGGTCAGTCTAGGTCTATCTCACATTCCAACTTTACCTCTGAAACCTATCGCTCAATTCTTATTGCAACAAGCGAGAAACGTAGAAATACTTTCGTTGACTGGTACCGCGAATGAAACTTCTTTAGGACCGATGGCTACACCATTAATGATCACTTTAGAACTTCATATGCGACTCATCAATCCTTGCACGCAAGTTCCTTTTACCCTTGGGTCGCTCACGGAACCGCTGGACAAGCTGAAGAAGAGAGAAGAGGGATTGACGAGATTGAGAGTAATAGAATTGAATCGGAGGGTGGGAATGGGGGTCGAAGAGATAGGTAATACAGAATGGAAGATTATTTGGAGTAAAGGTGGTAGAGGATGGTATGTTGACACTTCGGCAGGATGGGTAGATTCACTTCGCGATCAATTTTCTGCTTCTTTATCAAAAATCAACCAGGATTATCAAATGGATGGCAGAAACACCGATGTATCTTCGAAGGAAAAAGGTGTGGATCCAGGTCAATTTATCTCAGTGGAAGGTAAGAAAGAGTTTGTCAGACATTTACCGGAAACACACCAATGGAGAAAATGGTTGGTCGACTTGAGCCAAGCTAAAGGTAGCGTCAGTAGCGGAGTAGGGTGGCATTCAAGAAAGATGGAGGTGATAAGGGGCTGGGGGATGTTAGGACGAGAAGAGGGATTAGGTGGGGCAGGGGCATTCGCTTTTGAGGAGTGAGGGAGGAGCTTTGGAATATCTGTAAGATTTATATTGCATCTAGGTTCATTTGAAGAGGTGGGGTGTGAATGATATTGATGCTATCTTTGCTTGCTTGCTCATAGACACGCCTGCTCACCTATCCTGGGACCTGTCTCTCCTTGGCCTCGAGAGCTACAACGATGTTCCGTGTACCATCGGTGATCGGTGAGTGACGGTTTGAGATGGAAAAGATGCCACTCTGCCACTGATCCACTGACATTGGCTGTCCCTCGTCATCGCTCACCCTGAGGCCTGAACCCATATCCTCTCACTTTCGAATAACTTACTCGAGTATCTGTCTCTGTTTTTCTCATCTCGTTTGTGGTGTGGATCGAACGCAGCTATCAAGTCATGTTCTCCAATATCACTTATCAAGGTCCGTTTTCCTTCCACCCCCTTTCATCACAAAGCTGACATCATATCAGATAAAGTAAATTCTATTCCCTCCTTTCCCTTATTATCTGCTAATAATGATCAGGAAGCTTTCTTTTCTCTTTTAGATGAATACTTCGCTTCTCGTCCTCATTTACTCTCACAATCTTCCTCTAATTCAATCTCACCAACTCTTCAACGTCCACCTTCCACATCTTCCCGTATCCTTCCACCAGCCCCATCTCCCATGTCACCTCGGTCTCTCCCTCCGGCTCATTCTCCCTCGAATACAAATACATACCCACAATCACCACCTACTGAAACGACATCTCAGAATGATAAACCGGATATGACCACTCGTTTTGTAGTGGCGGGTATCAAACATGGAACTTCTGGGGCCAAGACGGGATTAGGTATGGTAGCTAAGAACACTGGGGCGATGGGAGCTTTGGATAAAGCTGGGATGGGAGGTTTGGTAAGGGGTGCTGATAGATCTTTTAATTCTAATAAAGATAGGAATAAGGTGGAAGAAACTCAGACTACTCAGACGGGTGGAAAAAAGGGTGTTTCTGGATTGGTTTCGACAAAGGTGAATTCATCTCTCACTCTCTTCACTTCATTGTATGACGTTCCTGTGGTATCTTTTCAATTTATCAGACTTGTAATTTTCCTGAGGTTTATCATTTTACAAGTCACTCACATCATCATGACTTGATTACGGGTGTGATTCATGACTAGTAGATTGAAGCTGATTCGACAGACTTTCGGTCATGTGGATACTAGCTCGGGCATGTCAGCATTCAAATCTATGTGGAAAGATCCACAAAAAGGTTTGTTTTCTCATCTTCAAATCTCTCGTCTCCCATCCTTCCAGCTCCACAACTCAACTCCTGACCAACCTCGATTCATATGTTCCGGACGCGGTTAGGAAGAGGGTCTCTGAAATGGAAAATGCATGGCAGATACCATCCGATCTTGATCATCAACGACATGTACTGACCCCAGTCAAAACCCCCACTGTTGAACACTACCAACCATCAGCACTATCACACAGTCAAGCCAATCTCCCTCCTCCGCCCAGAAGATCAGTCCAGACCGTGGAGGTCATCGCTACTGAGACGGAGACAATGACGGGGGAAGGACAAGCCTTGGCGTTGTATGATTATGTCGGTGCTGATGAAGGTGATTTGGGGGTGCAAAAAGGACAGATTGTCAATGTTCTTGAGAAGACTTCGGATGATTGTGAGGTTCACTTTCTCTTTAATCAGCCCTCTGGTCGTGGGCTTCATCTCACTTCCGCGGTTGCAATCTAGACGGATGTACACCTCCCCGACCGCTTTTCATCTGAATTGCGTGACAAGCGAACGATAAGAGTAAGACTAAATTACAGGGTGGACTTGCGAGGATGGTAATGGTCAAAGAGGGCTAGTTCCTGCTGCGTATCTCAAAGAGACGTGATCAATCGTTTCTTCCTGGGTTCCCCGGCTTGACGATCAACTCTCATATTTTCATCGTCTTTCTTCGTTTGTATTCCCTACAATCTCTGTCTTGGTATTTTCTGGCTGCCTATGAGTACCGGTTGCTTCTTCTCTTGTCCGAGGGACAAGGAGAATCCACAATGCCATGCATTCTATGGTGATACAACAATTCCCCTCATCTCGACTTCCTCCATTGATTCTGATCGATTCTAACGAGTGGTGCTGATGCTTTCCATTCTAAAGACTCATTGATATCAAATCCTTCCATCCTTCACTATCCCCCTCGTAGTGTTATATCTCTTCCGCTGGTGGACGTCGTAACCACCAATCTATGACCGCTGAAAACCCCGCGAAAGCAGCACCTCCCCCCGCCATAGCTACTGGACCGGAATTACGAGCTAGAATAGCACCTGTTACGAACCCAGCTGAGACTGCGTTTGTCAGATCGTTTTTCGCTCGATACTGACATCAGCGTTCTCTTCTCACCCTACTCTGCCTGTCTCACACTCCTGCTATCGTCTGGGGCTAAACAAAGGTGTCATATTCCCTCTCAAAACTTCTCCAACAGTGCTACTAAGTTCCCTACTAACGATAGAGACATTTCCAATTGAAGGATCTTGTAGGAGAAACGATATTGGAGAATTAGGGGTATATGGGAAACATGAGCGGATATCTTGAAGACTCACCCCCTCTATCCCACATTCTACCCCACTATACAACGCACCAACCTTAGCGAAACCTCTCCCACTTCTCCACATACTCTTTCCCATCTCTTTGAACACATACGCAGTTTGAGCACGAGTACCAACTACGTCTCGAGAGGCTCGAGATAGAGGGTCTTCATATGCGAAAGTAGCCGACATGAGGGAGAAGAAACCTCCCATGAGGAAACCTGTGTATCAATTTCATGACCTTGAAATCATCTTCAAACCTCATTCGGGCTTCATTCAAATTCCGTTGATGAATACGCGATTAAAGCAACAGATGTGTCTTTACTAGTCTCATTTTGTTGTATGGTAATGAGAGAAAGAAAGGCAAGGAGAAAACTTACCTGCTCCTCCTGCCATAACCACCTTGAGTGGACAACTCTCCATTACAGTTCCCATCATCTTCTGATATTTTAACATCTGTTGGAATTCTTCCCTCTCTTGCGGTGTCGTTCCCGGAGGCATTGGCTCTTGTCCGGGAAGATACATGGGTGGTAATAATGGATTTGCCGACATTTTGTCAGTCCGTAGTGCACAAGTCCCACTACTTCTTGTCTTCTTGGTCGAATTTCAATGTCAAAATCTTATCAACTCCTCTGCCCTTTGATCTTTGACCATCTGAGGTGAAATTGTTGAGAGACACTAAGCGGCGATGGCCGACACCGAGTGCACCCGTTCCTGTTCGCCACTCGGAACATGTTAGCCGTGTTCCCCCACAAGAAAGTGTCAAAGGGAAGTCTGGGGCCACAACAAATGTTTGCTCCTTGACCACATAATTCAAAGCTTGAGCAGTGGTAAATACTTTTCTAATTCTGCTGGCTGGATAGAAGGGATATATTGTGGTGGTCGGTAGCTATATCCAGCTGAAACCCGACACGTTTCATCATCGAACTTCGGCTACGACGCCGACGCCACATTCCACCCTCAAAGACTATCCTCCCTCGACGTCATCTTTGCTTCTCCGACCGCTACCACTTTACTTCTTCCGACTCGCCATAGATATCAGCTTGAGAAGAGCTTACTTTCTCTATTCCCTTCTCTACTTGACAGCGATAACGACTAGAGATAGGAAAGCAAGATGGCAGCTGGTATAATGTGTAAGCGAACCTTTCACTAGGCACCCTTTGAACCCACGGCGAATCCACGTACATGTAGCCAAGAGCCAAGAGATTCCAAGCTTATACTTCAGACGATTTGGTGCTCATCTTCTGGCGTTTCATCATCAACATCTTCTTTCGTGAAATCAGGTGAGTAACCTATCCTCATCGACGACCTTATGAGTTGCTTATGGCAGACCTCGAGGGGCTTTCAATATTCCCAGAGATGGACCTGTTCTCTTCATTTGCGGTCCCCATTCCAACCAGTTCCTCGACCCCCTGCTCCTCTTCTCCGAAGTGCGTAAAGAGGGACATCGAAGGGTGGCCGTACTCACCGCTGCCAAGGTGAGTCAACCGTCTCAAGCTTCAGATCAAGCTGACGAACAGAGTATGGAAAGACAGTTCATTGGGTTAATGTCTCGTATAATGGACAGCAGTGAGTATATTTGAATCACCTCAACAGGAGATACATAGCTGATGAATAGTCCCAGTCGCTAGAGCGGCAGATTATGCTAAAGCTGGTGCAGGTAAAATCATTTTATCCGAGACCGACCCTCTCATCGTCACCGGCATTGACACGAAATTCACCTCTCAAATCAAACCCCGCTCTCAGCTCGTGTTGCCCAAATCAGCTGGGTATGCTTCCGCCCTAGTCGATGAAGTTATTTCCGATACAGAAGTCAAACTGAAGGCCGAGTTCACAGTACCGGGCAAAGATGGTAGTACCAACGTGAAAGCGTCTGGGAGAGTTAGGAACGATGGTGAGGGAAAGGAGGGATGGCAGTATAAGATCTTACCTCATGTGGAACAAGATCAGACTTATGGTGCTGTTTTCACCCGTCTGAACGAAGGAGGAGCAATTGGTATCTTCCCGGAAGGTCGGTTGTCTGTTACTGGATATATTATAAGAGATCGACTGATGATGAGGTGGTTCACATGACAGGACCGACTTTTTACCCTTGAAAGCTGGGTTCTCCATCATGGCATTAGGAGCTATGGCGGCCAATCCTGAATTAGACGTTCAACTCGTACCCGTCGGATTGTCTTATTTTCATCCTCACAAATTCCGCTCCCGAGCTGTCATCGAATTTGGACCTCCCATATCTGTCGATCGGGCTTTGGTGGAGATGTATAAGGAAGGAGGGGCGAAGAAACGAGAGGCGTGTGGAAGGCTCTTGGAGCAAGTGCATGATGGGTTACGAGCTGTCACTCTCCGTGGGCCGGACTGGGAGACGATGCAAGTGAGTGCAAACCTAGGGTCTCTGCGGACCATCTAACAAGGTCTCGGTACTGACCCATTAGGTCATTCAGGCGGCGAGAAGATTATACCGGATACCCGGACAGCACCTCACTTTGGGTCAAGTGGTCGAGCTCAGCAAACGATTCATGGAAGGATATCTACACTATCAACATGAACCACGTATCATCGAGCTCCGCCATCGTGTCATAGCTTACAATCGTTTACTGCGGGATATGGGTATCGCGGATCATCAAGTCGAACGCGCTTCCAACCGCAGTGTCAAATCCCTCCTTCTGCTCATCTATCGAACGGGGCTACTCTTATGGTGGGGAATGCTCGCTCTACCTGGTGTGGTCCTCCATGCACCCGTGTTCATCCTGGCCAAGTTGATAAGTCGGCAGAAAGCTAAAGGTCAGCTGACCTCTGCTTGTGAGATTTTGCTGATGGCGCAGAGGCTCTGGCAGCTTCGACAGTCAAAATCGAGGGGAGAGATGTGTTGGCCACTTGGAAGATTCTCGTCTCACTCGCCGTCGTCCCTTCCCTATATATCGTATATACAGCACTGACTACTTTCGTGGCGTATCGCAATGATTTAGTCCCAGAGTGGAGAGGTTGGATACCTTTGATTATGATGTCTGTATTACCATCACTAGGCTATGCTGCTTTGAAATTTGGAGAAGCAGGAATGGACGTTTTCAAGTGAGTTCAATCACATCCTCCTTTTTGACACATCAAACTCACAATCAGATCGTTGAGACCATTATTTCTCAGTTTGTGGCCTGGGAACCAGAGAGAGGTCAACAAATTGCGTGAGATGCGAGAGGCATTGTCAAACGACATTTCTGATATCATCGGCGAGTCTTCTTCTCCATCTCCATCGACTTTGACTGTTCGTTTCACTCACTGACAATACAGATGAATTCGGACCACAATTATACGAAAACTTTGATCAATCTCGTATCCTCCCCTCCGCCTCTGTCCCTCAAACAGGTCGTGCACCTGGAATGTTCGCCCGGAAATCCGACAAGGCGGATTCATCAGTCCTCTCTCATCCCATGATCTGGCTGGACGAACGAATCTTCGGTTGGTCCCGCAGTGCATCAGTGGGACAAGTGTGGGGTGCTAAAGGTGATAAACTTCGAAGCGAGCCAAGTACGGCACCTGGAAGTCCATACGAGAGTGAAGATGAAGAAGAGGCCGATGTGGATTATGATGACGTGAGTTTCAGTCCTTGTAATGGTTTATTACAGTAGCTGATTCTCATAGATCCTTTCTATCATCGATACGAGAAAATCAAGACCGACCTCACCACGGAATAGAAAAGGGAAATTGCGTAGTTATTCGGATCTATCGGCGGCGAAAGGTGGAGGGTCGCCAGATGGTCCGAGTGCGTCTTTACCTACGGTGGCAGATGATGAGGGGATACAGAAGCTGACCATGCGTAAAGGTGCGAAGAAGAGTGAAGGTGTATCGAATGACGTAGAGGTGTAGGGAACGGTGGTCGGGTGATGAAAATGGTATATGAAGTAGCGCACAGTATGTGTACACGATCAAATTATGTCATTACTTCACTCCAACATTGGTTGGGATGACATTTATTGAATGTGTCCTGCCCTCTGATCAGTCCCTTCGACCTCCGCAGCAATCTTAGCTGCCCTAATTCCCTCCGGACGGCTGTGAAATTCTCCCACAATGGTTCAGTTGAAATTTATTTGGGTTGTTCAAAGGGTCGAAATGCAAGCAGTCAATACATCGAAAGATGAGCCAAGTAACTCGGGGAAGGGGAGTGCTCTTGAATGATGTGGGACGAGTACGATAGAGTAAGCATACAAATTCGACAAAACGAAACCCGATGCATTCGACACAAATTCCCCTTTTACCTCACTCGGCTTTCGTTCCCAACACCCTCAAAGTCCTATCCATTCCACTCAACACCACCTCTGATCCCAACTTTCCAAATCTCACACCTGTCAAAACCCCCGCATTATCATCGAATTTCAACAACTCCTCCCAAGTCTTATTGGCATACACCCTGAGATCCGTCCCTGCCACCGCTAGATATTGAGCCGAAGGGTCAAAGTAAACCTCCGACACTTGATTCTCCGCAGGTAAAGTCCAACTCGTCACCACTGACAATTTACGTAAGTCGATGACTTTAACTGTAGGATCCGTGTCGGAGGCAGTAGCGAGATAATAACCGTTTTCGGAGAAAGATAATGAGGTAATGGAAGAAGTATGAGATTCTAAAGTAGCAGCTAAAGAATTCGAATTTCTTAATTCCCAAATTCTGATTAAACCATCTTTCGTACCACCTGCTTGAAGCATACCATCTGGATGAGTTCCAAAAGAAGTATAAGAGAAAGAACCTTCAACTCCTGGAATAGGCGAATAATCGCATATTTTGTCGGCTGTTGAAAGATCATATAGACTCCAAGTAGAATCGGTCGAAGCTGCCGAGACGTAAGATTTGGTAGGATGAACTGCCAAACCTGTTATATCGCCTTTATGTCCTGATAAAGTTGCCGAAGCTGACCATTTACCTTCTGTAGATCCCCAAACTCTGACAGTCTTGTCGGCTGAACTGGATACGGCAAGAGAATCCGTCACGAAAGAAACATGCGTGATGGGTTTCGTATGTCCTTTCAATGTTCCTAAGACTTTGGAAGCTTCTATATCGAATATCTGTACAATCTTATCGGGTCCACCGGTAATGACTACGTTTCCATCGGATGCCAGATCGAGGGTAGAGATACCAGGTGGTTTGGTAGCGTGTAAAGAAGGTATATGATTGATTTGAGTGTAATCTTTGATTCGTTCGGCCGTGACATAACCAGCAGCAGGTTTTCTCTTCTTTCTAACAGAGGACAAACTGAAGAATTAACGATTGATTCGTTACAACCTCAAACTATGACTTTTCATCAAGAGTAGTGCACGCGGACAGATATGGAAGAAGAAAGAAGATAAGAGAGGGACATACGCCTGGTTCGTCTCTAATATTTTCGCCTCAACCTCAGCTGGAAGTGCACTTTCAGGTTGCATTTCGACATCTTCCGCGGGTACATTTTCTTGAACAGGAGCAGTCACTCCTATGGTCTGTTGGATAGTTCCAAGTGCACTTATGATCAGCCATTCCTCTAATTTGTATAAAAGTCTAGACCTACTCTCTGGCCTCATCTCGTTCTTTCATCAATCGAGCGATGACCCTCATCGCTGCATCCTCGCGATACAAAGCATTCGCCAATTCCTGTCTCGAACTCTGGAAAGTCTTCTTGATCTCGAAGGATTCGAGCATGATCGCGTCATATTCCGCCTGGAGGGCGGCTAGTAAAGCAGGGATAGATGTTTGATTGGCTGGTCGCGGAGGGAGGGTTGAAGGTTCTATCAAGTTAAATATTGTATCTTCAGCGGATTACGAAAAACGACTTGCTAGCTTTGACATCTATAAGATCGTCTATTGTCAAAGGTTCTCCAGATATAGGATCAGTACCATTCTCCTCTGGAACGTTAGTTTGCACGATAAAGTTTGGCAAGATGTTTGAATCTCACCGATGTAACGCAGAATGAGAGATTTTTCGTAGACCGTCCCTGACGTTTTAGAGACAACCGGGTTTGTGGGAGCAGATCCAGAGACTATATTTGTCAGCTGATGAGACTTTGACGTGGATAAGAGACTCACTGGCGCAGAAGAACATGACTGCACGATGGGTTGAGGAGCGCAGAGGAAAAGTAATAAACTTGTTCCAGTTGAAGAGTTGGTTAGCTTATCACACCAACTTAAGGTTATGCCACGTCATGCATCACCACCAGCACTTGACCAAAGATCTCTCAGAAGTAAGATAGAAATATTGTGTATCGCTTTTCTCATAATAAGTCGGCACCTGCAAGCTTTGTCCCCTCTCTACTCGGGAAACAGTATATCGGGACAGAGTACCGGCAGCTGAATCTCGTGGACTGGGGAGACACTTCAATACCCCTGTAGCCGGTCCCACCTCAGAGGCCTTTTCCACCATGTCCGACCTCAAAACCTACATCAGCGACAATGTTGTCAGAGTGAGCACATTCAAAGTTCATTGCAACACTAGAAAGGCTGACGTTTTCCCAACAGATTCTCGGATCTTCAGACAATGCGACGGTGGAATACGTACAGTCACTTGGTGAGTGCACAGAATCACCCTAAAGCCCTTTGCTGACTTGCCACTCAGCCATGTCCTCCAAAACTGTCAACGACTTATACGGTGCCCTCCTCAACACTGGTCTCTCCGAATCCGCCGAGATCCAAGCTTTTGCTGCTCAGGTGCACTCCCTCGTTCCGAGAAAAGCAAAGCCTAAGTCCACAAAGAACGCATCAGTGACGAAACCTCAGAAATTCACACTTATGCTGGACGAAGATGACGACCTGAAAAGTTCACGTAAGAAGGAGAAGAAGATTAAAGGGAAAGAGAAAGAAAGAGACAGAGATGGAGGGGCTGTAAAGCTCAGCAGATCGACAAGGAAGAGGGAGACCGACGGAAATTGGGACGATGCACCAGACGAAGATCCAGATCCCAAACGGGTCAGACTCGTCTCGCCACCACGAGACGAGCAAGAGAATCTACTGCCGGAGGAGACAGAAGAAGAGAGGCTTGAGAGAGAACGATTAGAGGATCTTCAAGAGAGAGATGCATTTGCAGAACGGATGAAGGATAAAGATCGAGATCGGACCAAGAAACTTGTTACGGATCGGTCGAGCAAGTCAGAAGGGGGGTTGGAAGCGACCAAACGAGCAGCTCTTGCGGACGACAGAGAGGCTAGAGAAGCGGTCATTGATGATTTACGACTACGATCACGTCAAGAATATCTCACAAAGCGTGAGCAGCAACGATTAGACCTCCTGAAGCTGGAAATCGAGGATGAGAAGATTTTGTTCAGAGATCAGAAAATGACCAAAAGGGAGATAGAAGCATACGAGAGGAAGAAAGAGTTGATACGTATCATGGAAGCTCGACAACGGATAGACGACGGGACAGATGGTTATATGCTACCTGACGATTATATCACCGAGCAAGGGAAGTTGGATCGGAAGAAAAGACAGAATGCTTTGTATCAACGGTACGAGGAGAGTAAACCGGTGGAGGGACAATTCGTCACGGACGTAGACCAGTGGGAGGAGAGTCAGCGGTACAAGACCGATCTGAGAACAGGCGCCATGGACAGGGAAGTGGTAGAGGAAGCTTATGATTATGTCTTTGACGAGAGTCAAGGTATCCAATTCTTACAAGAAGGCAGATTGGACGGGACTTTAACGGCGGAAGCTCAAGCGATGCTGGACCAGATCGTTGCTGCTGAGAAGAAAGCAATGAGTATTCAAGAGACCCGACAATCATTGCCTATCTACGAATTCCGAGATGAATTGTTGGAAGCGATCGCCGAACATCAAGTATTAGTCGTCGTAGCTGAAACTGGGTCTGGTAAAACTACTCAGCTACCTCAATATCTTCACGAGGCAGGGTACACAAAAGGCGGGATGAGAGTGGGTTGTACCCAACCTCGACGAGTGGCAGCTATGAGTGTCGCCGCTCGTGTGGCGGATGAGATGGGTTCACGTCTTGGACAAGAAGTTGGGTATTCGATTCGATTCGAGGATATGACGAGCGACAAGACGGTGCTCAAATATATGACCGACGGCATGTTGCTTCGAGAGTTTCTCACCGATCCTGAACTATCTACATATTCCGCCCTTATCATCGACGAAGCCCATGAACGAACTCTTTCCACTGATGTCCTCTTTGGTTTAGTCAAGGACATTGCTCGGTTTCGACCTGAACTCCGACTACTCATCTCCTCTGCCACACTCAACGCTCAGAAGTTCGCGGCATTCTTCGATGACGCACCCATCTTCGATGTTCCCGGACGACGATTTCCCGTTGACATGTTCTACACTCAACAGCCCGAAGCTAATTATATTCATGCAGCGGTGACGACCATTCTACAAATACACACCACTCAACCCAAAGGCGACATTCTACTGTTCCTCACTGGACAAGATGAGATCGAGGCAACGGAAGAGAACCTCAAAGAGACCATGTATGCCCTTGGTGACAAGGTACCAGAACTCATCATCGCTCCTATCTATGCCAATCTGCCAAGCGAAATGCAAGCTAAGATCTTTGAGCCGACTCCGGAAGGCGCGAGGAAGGTGGTTCTCGCTACCAACATCGCTGAAACATCTATCACCATCGACGGTGTGGTTTACGTGATCGACCCCGGTTTTGTCAAACAAAACAATTACAATCCCAAGACCGGTATGTCATCATTGGTCGTCGAGCCCATCTCTCGAGCTTCTGCCCAACAACGGGCAGGGAGAGCAGGTCGTGTTGGTCCTGGAAAGGCATTCCGATTGTACACCAAATGGGCGTTCAAAAATGAATTATTACAAGATACAATACCGGAAATACAACGTACCAACCTTGCCAATGTCGTCCTTATGTTGAAAAGTCTAGGTATCAACGATGTTCTCAATTTCGACTTTCTTGATAAACCTCCTGCCGAGACAATCATTCGATCTTTCGAACTTCTCTACGCCCTCGGTGCTTTGAACCATAAAGGCGAATTGACTAGACTCGGTCGACGAATGGCGGAATTCCCAGTGGATCCAATGTTGAGCAAGGCCATTATCAACTCTGAAAATTATAAATGCACACATGAAGTGCTCACTATCATTTCAATGTTACAAGAATCCGGATCACTGCTTTATCGACCGAAAGACAAGAGAGTGCATGCTGATAAAGCACATAAGAACTTTATCAAACCCGGTGGTGATCATTTTACTTTGTTAAACATCTTCGAACAATGGGCGGACGCGAATTATTCTCAACAATGGTGTTATGAAAACTTCATGCAATATAAGAGTTTGGTGAGAGTACGGGACATTAGAGATCAGTTGGCGGGATTGTGTGAGAGGGTGGAAGTGATAATCGAAAGTTCACCGAATGAGATTATACCAGTGCAAAAGGCAATAACTGCGGGGTACTTCTACAATACCGTGAGTGTTCACTACACATTTTCTTTATCTGTTCCTCTCTCCATTTACAAGTCTCACATATCTGGCGTGTTGGATGATGAAGGTGAAGGATCAGAATTAACTTTACAGGCACGTATAGACAAAGGTGGTGGATATCGAACGACCAAAAACAATCATTCAGTCTATGTCCATCCTTCCTCTTGTCTCATCGGGATGCAACCGCCACCACGGTTCATACTCTACTACGAACTCGTTCTCACTTCGAAAAAGTACATGCGACAGTGCATGCCTATCGAAGGTACATGGTTGTCGGAACTGGCACCTCATTATTTCAACAAGAGCGAGGTGGAACAGATGATGGGGAGTGCCGGAAAGGTCAAGATGCCAAAACAGGTGGCAGAGCCGAAGGTTGGGCCAGTGCTGGCGTGATTTTACACGAGTATGGCGATGTACAAGCGAATGGATGGCTATAGAAAGGTCAATCTGCCTTGCGAAATTGAAAGGGTCTTGTACAGGAAGGGAAAGGGAGGAAGCAGTGTGTGGATCAACTAAGGAGAATCGGCTCAGAGGGAGTGTAAGAAGTAACATTAAATACAAAAATTGCATACTTCATGTCTTTCACGGTCTTCCTCCCTTCCATTGGCTCGGTGACAGAAGATGTTTACTGTTTATCCGCAATCGGTACATCCTTGCCGGTGGCCTTATAAGTCAGCTCTTGACTCCTTGTTCCCAGCTACAGTCCCTAATTTCGCATTCCTCTGACACGACCGAGCGCACAGTGCAAAGACAGGGGATATTGTCATCGGTGACAGGGAGGTTGGCGAGGAGGAAGTTTGAATGACTTACCTTCTTGAAAGCACCTCTCAATCCATCGGAAATCTTCTCGGTGGTACTTGCTGATTGACCGTGTCCGGCTTTGCCCAAAGCAGCACTGACGCCTTTGTCTACCATTTTAGCCGAGTGTTTCCTCTGGTTTATATGTTCCTCAAACACGACACTTAACCTCCGACCTCAACTTCCAATCACCTCAAGATTCATGAGAGGGTGATTGTTATCGAGATAGTATTGAAGGGGAGATTTCCGACCAAGCATTCTCCAGAAAACCATGTGATAGAACATGATGCCTCGCATGAAATTACGAGAGACATGATATGGTAAGAAGAGGAATAACCGAGGAGGGAAGTCGACTCACCCAGGGCATCTTGTTGTCCCGTGGCCGTAGCAGAGGTAGGATTTGCAGTTGTCTCAACAGCAGGAGCGGCACCGGTCGTAGGGTCTGACATTATTGTTTGTAATGAGAAGGAATTCTTTGAGAAAACTTGAAATATGCAAGAGAGAGAAGGATGAAGGTGATCGATCGTCAGCGAAAGATTCATATACTCACTCCACTGGCGATGCTTGACAAGTAGTGAGTGACGATGGATGACGCTGCCATGACGCAACCGGGGCCTCATCAGGGCGATCGAAAAATCCGGGTGTACAGTATGATGCATGGAGGGCAAAGCAAGCACACAGTTGGTAGTTTCTATTGCGACGCGGCCCATTTGACCCAATCTATTCTACTTGAACCCATCCGAGATTTGTGTTGTTCTAAGTTTACCAAATGTCTCATTGTTGGTCTCCCGTGAGGACAATTCTATCATCAGCTTATGCTCCGTTTCCTTCCTCTCTCTGAAATCGATAGCAGGGGAGAAATCATAACATACCCATGGTTGATCTATAGTTCCCATATTTCTCAACAACTGAGAGTCAGCCATGAGCCCATTCCGCTAAGACAGATTGAAACGCTGAACAGCAACCAGGTGATTGTACTGACTGCCGTGACGGGATACTCGAAAACACATGTGGAAATGAAAATGGCCCAGAGGAAAACTCACCGTGGTCATTTGAGCTTTAGTGAGAGCTTTACCAATCATAACACTCTTCCTGCATGCACGCATGGCAAACATCGCTCTTGCTTTGGAACACCGAGATTTAGGACCACCACCCTCAGATAAGAGATGTAACAATTGTTCAAGATCTAAGCTTTCAGTTCACGATCTTCACCTGACCTTTGTCATTGATACCTGGTAGTTTTGACGTGTAGCAAGGTAATAAAATAGCAGAAGAGGAACGGAATGTACTCACCTTTCACATCAAAAGTCGTCTCCTTGCTTACTGGCATAGCGCTCAATAGAACCCTCTCTCCTCTTCCAGGTGGGGCATCCTCTACGATCTTCACCTCGAATCCGTTATTCCGCAACACATCTAGATGTTCCATGGCGGTGATCTCGTCGCCTGCTGTCAATTGCAAAGACCGAGGTCTGACGTTAGTCCATCTGTTCTCCGAGTGATGCAAACAGCAAATGTGTCGAAACGGACTATAGCTATGACCTAACGCCTTGTGCCGAGTAGATAGAAATACCAGGGTGATATGGCTCGAAGGCCCAAGGGAGGGAGGAATTGGAGACGGAGAATGTATGAGCATAAAATACACGTGAGATGAGACTCACTTGATCAACTTTTGAGCTTTGATAATCGTCGTCCGCTGTAATGTCTCAAAATTGTATTTCTCATCACTAGCATGTTGGTCAATGATGAACAAATCATCAGACTCATTCCGACGCAGACGAGCAATGATAAATCCTTTGTTGAATTGACCGAGCACTTCCATATCCTCGAAATCGACTTTGGAAATGACTCTACTCAACGCCGCTTCTGCGGACGAGGCATCATGGTTATTGATCCCAGCTGCGGAAGTGACACCGCCTTGTCTCAAAGCCGAATGAACGTCTCGAGATGCAGAGGAAATAGGTAGGGAAGTGCGACGGGAAGGATAACGACTTTGAAGACGTTTATAGTTAAAAGAAAGGGACAATTCCCCGGAAGAGATGGTCGATTGAATTTCAGACCGATAGGGAGTTGAACCATGTTGAAGGGGAGGAGGCCGGATGGGAATGGATGATGAGTCGAGAAATGCTGATGGTCGTGGATGGTCACGAGAGAGGGGAGTATCTGCAGTGGCAGTGTGTTCGTCGTCAAAATCCTTGTCATCGAGCTGATCTGATCCCTCGTCTTCGAAGATAGGCTCGTCGAGACGACGAGATTTTGCCTTTGGTTTCAACACCGACCCCGACTGCTCCTCATCCATGTCCGAGTCCATACTGACGTCCTCTGACGCCTCGTCGATGCCGACTCCTTCCAGAATCGGCTTCTCTGATCTCTCATCCACGGACTCTTCGTCTTCATCTTCGCCTGTATCCAAGGACAAACTTGTTGGCTGAATTACCACCACCTCCTCCTCTCCGTCTTCACTGTCCGTTCCCTCGTCTCTTGTCACTCCCTGACTAGCATACGCCTTCAGATGGTCTCGAAATTCTGCGCGAGCGCTGCGAAGTCCCTTTGAACCAGTGTCAGAATTTTGAGATTGCGAGGACTTGGCCTTTCGTTCCGGTGACCAGATGGCCGTACTGGTCCGAAGAGTCTGTGTTACAGTTGAAGGTTTGCGAGAGTTGTGCGTCGTGTTATCTATAAGCTGGACTCGGGATCGTTTTGGGGGAGGTTGAGATAATTCAGGTTCGCCTTCCTCGTCTTCGTTCAGTGTGAAGGGCGTGAGTGAATGATCCTGACTTGATCTCGTCCTCGGATTTCTGGGCATTAGAGAAGGTACGACTTCTCCACCTTCTTCTACCTCTTCACTTGCTTCGTCGTTTGAAAGGCCATCGTCACCTACTGGACCACCCTTCATGACATCGGGATCGCTAGCCCCCGGAAGAGTATTCTGCCGGAGTTCTTTGATGGTATGGCTGGCACCTTCTACAACATAGGCAGATCTGCTAGGTTGCCAAAACTCTTCCAAAGCCGTCTAAGTGATCAGCACTCCCCTTTCTCATGGGAGATTTGAACTTTGATCAACTCACACGAAGAGCTTCTACCAACTGCATCTCCGAATGCAAGAAGACGGTCCTCTTGTCAGGCGAGACGTTGATATCGACAGTCATAGGTGGAAGGGTGAAGTCCAGGATGGCCAACGGGACTTGATGCGTATTAAAAGATTTATAAACTTCGTTGATAGCTCTTCCGACCTGCACATCAACACAAGTCGTTGACATATGACTGGTATCCATGAGGGATATGACGATTAACCTTAGACAGGTCGCACGGTCGACCATTGACGTAGAAGTATTGTCTGTCAGGAGAGGAACGTCCTTGACCCCAAGCGGCAGTCGATATCAAACCATCTACTTTCACGATATGTGACCTATCCATCAGCTCTTTGGGTCACACAATGATGGATTGAAGACGATCTGACATTTCTTGTGCCCCTTGTCGCTTCAAATTCGGTCGATCATTTGAGACCTCGACTTCTAGATGTATGTCCAATACCCCTTCGAGAGCTTTAGGACCCCATATATTTATGACGGAAGAACGAAGACTGCCTCGACCGTCAGTAGAAAGTAAAGTGGATCGTTTGCTGTTTCGTCAGTCGCAGGGATCGCTGAGGGTTGATAACATACCCAGATTTTCCAGAAGGGAGGGATTCAACTTTGATTCTAATCCCTTTCCCATCTCGACCAACGGATGGGACCAGAGCGTAGGCAGTAAGGAGTGACAGAGCTTTGGAGAATTCTCTTTTAGAAGTTCGCTCAAACTCTTTTCTTCGCACTGGGAGAGGGGTGAATAATCCTGTTATAGTCACTGTGGTCCCTCTCTATGACATTAGCACTCAGGGATCCACAAGCATCTGATAATCTTTCACGAAAGACAAGGTTCAGAGATGTTCAGTTGCAGAACCAAGGAAGGACATAGAGGGAGAAGATGATCACGAGAGATGTGAGCAGATGTACGGAACTACTCACAGGTCTAGCCACTCTTCCAGTCGAATCGAGTACTTTGCCATCTCTCCCTAATTTGATTATAGCTCCCATTGGTGCGGTCTCCTTCGTCGCCGTGACGACTGTCATGCTCTCGCTCAGCGCACATAACGCCGACAAAGCTTCTCCTCGGAACCCAAATGTCTCCACCAGGGGCAATGAAGCGAGGTCGGGTAATTTTGACGTATGGTGTTTCAATGCTTCTAATCAGTTTGACTCCCGTAAGAACCACAAGAGCCCAGTAAGGGGACAGCTACAGAACATAGAGGAAAGAGTCCACAAAACAGGGACAGTCAAGGAGCTGAGAAGATCAGAGCAGAAAACCAACCTATAAACTCCCAATCATCCTCTTTGATCCCACTCCCATTATCCGACACCTCTATACCTTCCAGACCATGATCGCGAATTCGCACCTCGACTTGATTAGCGCCGGAATCAAGAGCGTTCTCAAGGAGCTCTTTCAGACATCCTTGAAGGTCTAGGATGACTTGACCGGAGTGAAGATGATGGACCGAGGCGGAATCGATGGCTTAATGTCAACCTCTTTTCCACTTCACGAGTCCTTCGTCGCTGATCGCAGAGCAGCTTGGCACATGGGGGAACAAGGGAGAAGGAAGTGAGAGGATGATACTGACGCTTTATACTGCCCGACATGCCTACAGGGCATCACAGGGACAGCAGAACATGAGGAGAAAAACAGAAAGAAGCAGAGTTCGCGACTGATTTCCGCGGGCAATGGCAAAATCGCGTCTCGACAGGTCGCACGATACAGTGTACGGCAAGTCCCAGGTCGGAATTTCCGCCCTGGCTACCCCAACACCCCAACATGGATTTGATTTCTCCTTCTTCCCCTGACAACTTTCTGCATATCATGGAAGAGCCGGACCACCCAAATTTCGATCCCCTTCCAAGTGAGCTTGAACTGGACCTTGCATATCCTACAGAAATTTCAGACCTACAGCTCGTACTCCACAAAGCATACCCCAACAATAATCCTGGTGGTAAGAATGGAAAGCGCCCTTCTCGTATGTTTATCATCGAGTAGGTAGCCCAAAGTGCCTGTTGACGTTAGCAGCAACCCACTCAGAGACACTAAGAAGCATCATGCAAGGCTACTATTCGGAAGGGATGTCGGACTGGAAAGCGATCAATGAGCGCATCAGACAGGAGCATGGCGGTGAATACACATTTGGGTAGGTCCCTCACAACCTTTTTCTAATGAAGGAGACACTTACCACAGATCACGATCAAGTTTCTTTCGGGCAACCAAAGCATTTGGATTAGGTACTGCAAGGAAAAGCACACTTTCAAGCCAAGATATTATGCAGGCAATGCAAGAGGAGATGGATCAGGACATTACCAACGTGATTGGGATCCGTGCCATGAAACATCGGCTGACTCTACAAGGATTTCTCATACCTCGGTGAGCCCTACAGCTTCTGGATATATATTGACTTGCACCAGAGACAAGATTTATCATGCAATGAAAGAATATAACCCGAATGGTATCGCCTCACGCCTTCCAAGAAGTAGAAAGATGGTCAGATCTCCGATCATCTCCATTGGCCCCAATGAACAATGGTCCATTGATGGACATGATAAACTAGCCTCGTTTGGAATTGGGATTTATGGTATACGAGATGTCTACTCAGGTCGTCTCTTGTCCCTGCAAGCCATGCCTTCAAACCGGCGGAGTGATGATGTTCATTGCATCTACATCAATACTGTTGTAAAAGTTGGTGGTGAGTCCCCCCCTTGCCCCGTCCTCCTAAGGAGAATTGACTGACATGTTTCAGGATTTCCTCTGCAATTAGCAAGTGACAGAGGTTCAGAGATTGGCGAAGTTATTGCATCTCAGATTGCTTTTCGGTGAGTTTGGCTACCATTGCTTTGCTCATGAGCAGGAACACATATTCCTCTATCTCCATCGAAGACATCTTTCCCTATAAACTCCTAAAAAGTACTCGAAATATCACAATTGAAAGATCTTGGAGAAATGTACGAGAAAATGTTGTTGATCAAGTCAAAGTATCATTGAACTCGGCATATGCCTCAGGAATGATCAAAGATGGTGACCCAGTCCATCAGTAGGTGTTTTGCTTTTGACAACCTACCGAGCGTTGATGATAAGAACCCTTCTCAACTGGCTTGTGCCTCCTGTGGTTCAGAACGCCCTTGATGAATACCTCCAGATATTCAACTCTTACCCTGTCCGATATCAAAAAGACAAAGTGAATCCCTCAGGAGCATCAAGAAATGAGATTTACTTTCATCCGCAACGATGGGGTGGAAAGGAGTGTCTGCAAGGCTTCCAAGATATGAGTCTTATCACCGATTTCCAAGTGCAAGTGGAGGAAAAAGCACAGCTGGCTTGGGTGTCTCCTGAAGTCCATGAGGTATGTTTTGATATTGTTCAAAAAGCTGGACTGTCATATCCCCCAATGAAATGGCACACTGCTTGGGAGCTATTTCAAGCACTGGAGCCTCAAGCACGAGCACCTCTGCAGAGGCTCTGGCTTGAAACGTAGACATATCTGCCACATGCAAGTTTTAGCAATGTCCGAAATCCCGCATGTTTGCCAAACTGTCTCCTTTGCCCTTTCTTCCAAACTTCCCTCCATCTTCTTATTGATTTACGCCCATCTGTCTCACACAAACATGACCTTCACTTGTCGTGACTGTCACACCTCCTTTCAGAAAGACTGCTTGAAATCTGAAACCTGTCCAAAGTGCCTCAAGATTGAGCAGGTTAGCACCAACCCAAAGAAAACAGACGAGAGCATACAATACTATAGGGTATATTGTTCTCTTTCTCACAAGGTACTGCTGACATGTCTTTAGTCTCGGCCTCAGTGTTTGACCTGTGGGGTTTTTGGTAGCTCTGTCTTTGGAAATACGCCAATGGATGAGAAAGACAATCTCACATTATGTGACAAGTGCCGTCATGAAAGTCAGTGTTTCTATCCACCTGTGCTCATGATTGACTTGCCCAGAGGGGTCAGATACTCTGCACTATAATCGGCAACGTGCCCAGATCGACATGAATGGTTCATCGTTTCGCAAGGCTACCCCAATGGCACAGACTGGAATTACTTCTGGGACGTTGCTGCTTGATGAAAGATCCTCAAAGAAAGTGGCTCTCAAAGCCGGTCTTACGTCACAAGGGCCTGCAATGCAGGTGAGAATCATGCTTCGTGTGTTCTTTCACTGTTGGCTCTTGTGAGTTACACTGATGTCGTCAGAACAGCAAAAAGTCTTGGAAGAATGGCAATCTACAGTCTTTGATAAAGTGTATGCGGGGAGGTGGGCAGATACACTTGAGGCAAACATTGGTGAAGCACTTCGACTGGGAGAGCAGATGTGGAAAGAAGGCAGAGGTGAATCTGAGACTCAACGAACCTTTGAGCAGTAGGTCACGTTTTGCTTGTTGCACCAATTGTTGTTGATTGTAGATGTTCTCCTCAAGCTGCGCTACCAAACCAGAAGGGTCGGCCTGTGGCTTTGTCCCCACAGTTCCTCAAGCTCACTCTTTACGAGTTTTTTCATGTCCAATGCAAGCAAAACAGGCTGTATCTTCTTGGAAAGGATTTGGAGCAAGGGGGGTATATTTTGGTCTACATTATACTCAATATTGAGGATGTGGTACGTAGAGCTCCATTGTCCACCTTGTCTATCACGCTCACCCCATAGCAAAGCTATGAGCTGCCCCAGCCCAGCGATGAATCGCATGCCTCTCAACATTCAGCCTCTCTCACTCAGACACGAGCTGTTCAGCGTGCTTCTCGTCGCTCAGCTCCTTACAGCCGTCCCTCAATGATGTCTCAAACAACACGTTCCTCTGCAACACAATCTTCCGTATCTCAATGGTCCGTCAACCAAATGTCAAGGAGTGATGCCCACCTCCTCAATGAGATTCAATCCAAGACAAGGTGAGTGAACATACTGAGAAGCCCTCCATCCCGCTGATGGCAGGTACACGGGGCCTATCAATAATCTTTTTGCAGGATTCCATGTCTCAAGCCTTCCAGCCCCAGATAAGGACATACTCAGTATGTGTAAATCCTAGATAAATGTTTTAGGAGCTGATGTACAGGCCGTATGGCCAGTGCTGTCTCACAGGGACACGGGTTTGTTTTTGAAGACATTGAGTTCATCAAGACAGACTTCCAGCGTAAGAAGGATGGGACCTTCATTGTGGTGCAGAGCAAACCTCTCAATGGGCTGATTGCAAACAAAGCTTTTGATGAAGGAAGTCATAAGCAGGCCTTCGAGGTATGTTTTACTCATCCAAATAAGTTTATGATTATTGATGGAGGAAGTTTCGTTACAATGATTTCGAGCTTGTTGCAAAGAAGCATTTCCGCTTTGATCATCGAGCGTGGCCATTGGCAACAATGACTGACAACACCAACCACCAGCTCCTTGAAATGGAGTGCAAGAAGGCAATCCTTATTGCTTCATACCTCAAAGCCTTCTCGGAAAAACTTGTCAAAACATATGACATGCTACCAGTTCCAACACTCATCTACACACCATGCTTCCTGATGACTTCCACCGCCAAGAAATCGTATATGGTTGAACCGGATCTTCGATCGATTGGCAAGTATATCAAGATCAACAATACCGATGAGTTTATCATGCCCGATGAATCAACCATTGAGAAGAATGATGTACACCTCTATCGTTTCATGCACGCCTTCATCCATTTTGTTTTCCATATGTCTGCTAGTAGTGGAAAGTCAGTCAAGGCCCAAGAGGAAGCAATGGTCGTTCTTGCAGATATTCAAGGTCTGTTCTGGTTCAGATTGTGCAAAAAGAAAGACACTAATGAGTAGGCTTTCGAACTAAACCATCTGGATATAAGAAACACGGAAAGCGTGATTATGGAGAGTTCCATCTGTTTGATGTTGTGACTCACACGTGAGTGCCTCTAATCATGTCAGCAAGCTCTGCTCATTGGGAGTGCTAGCGGTGATTCCAGCATGGGTGATGGGGGAGCAGGAATGCTAAACCTCTTCATCAATGATCATGTTTGTGGAGATGCCTGTATACAGCTCGGTTTGAAGACTGCGAAAGGGCATCCAAAATCCTTCCCCAACCCTTATCGTATCATTCCACTCCGAGTGTTTCCCTGGTGGCTGACTGAGGCAAATAATGAACAGCTTCTGAAAGAGCGAGCTCAACAGAATGCTGCCGAGAATGGTTTGGTCTTGGAAATGGAGAAGGAGAAGGAGACAGAGACTTCAGACGAAGGCTTGGAGCATCCTCTCAATGGAAGCGAAGAAGCAACTTAGATTTGCCCGGAGTTCATGAGTGAATAATGGAATGAAAGAATGAAAGCTTGTGATTATCTCAATGAGACTGAAAAACGAAGACTGAGTAGAGAAATTATGCATTGATTGTTCATTGTTCATTGATTTGTGTCTCCTCAGTCTCATCTTCGTCAAAGACCATCAAGTCCTCTGTAGCAATCCCTTCCAGAGGACCACTCACCACCTTCCCATCCTCCTCCTTCCCCAGCAAGCTTTCAACATGCCTACAAGTATAGAAAATAGCAGTTATTCTTCCTTGCCTTGCTGGACCCTCCCCAACAGCGTGATGAATGAGATTAGATGTAGGAGCAATGAGCACATCACCAGAGTTTAGAGCTGCCTGGACATGTAATTGGGGAAAGTGTGTAAAGCCAGGATCACCAGAAAGTTGTGTGAAAAAGGTGGGAATTGTGTCGACGTCATTCTGGTCAAGATGTGGAACACGAGCTTCACCATAACCTACTGCTACGGCCATTGCCATTCCCCCAAATCTTGTCCCACTTTCATTCCCCTTCTTGCTCTTACCAATCTTTCTGGTCTCTTCCCCGTCTGGTATAGTACCCTCAGCAGCAGTTGTATCACGACCTTGATGATTGATGAAGAAGGAGTAGTCGACCGTGTCTTTATCAACATAAGAGTATTGTCGTTTGTAAGGAGTGCAAACAAATTGTTCAAGAAGGCGAAGAAGACTGAGGGCAGCTTGACGTCGTGTGTTCTGCAGAGGGGTGGGCTGATTGATCTTTTCGCGGGTTGTCTGACTTGTATCTTTTGTGACTCCAACTGAGTTGCCCTGCCTGCGTACAATCCCAAGATGGTAAGGGTGCAGACCTTCTACTCCCTCTCGTCTTTGTGAGCTTGACACATGCTTGAAGGGTTTTAGATCATTGAAAGTGTGAAAAGCTTTGAGAATTTGTTCTCGATTGGACGTTTGAATTAGACTGGGAAGACGCAGGAGGTGATATGGTAGTCCATTTACTTTCACAGAGCTCGGAATACCCTGTGGGACCGACAAATTGAGTTGACGTGGAGGGCCAAGCTGGAGGCACGCCAATTGACGGAGGACGAGATCAATGTTTTGTTGAGATCGACCATGGAGACGCAGATTGGGATCCTTCTTGTCTGGGAGAGTGAAGAAGTGAATGAGGTCGGAAGGGATATTTGGTTCCAAGATGGAAGAATCGTCCAAACTTTCCATGAAAAGTCTCTTTAACTTCTCATGATACGGCTCCCGATTTTTGCTGTGACGAGTTTTTTTCTTTTTAGATGGATTGAAGTCGTTCTTGGAAGGGGAGGTTACTGGAGGTGGACGGCTGGCTTTTGGGTGGGACATTCTTGTGAGGTAGGAAGTCAACAGAGGAGTGTTTGAAGAGTAGAGGAGCGTCAAGGATTCATAAACACATCACTCTGCCGACTTGTCAATGGAGGGGATGTGATTGGAGAGTGACTTGGGGGGTTAATCGTGAAGGATGGAGGGTAAAGCGTGAAGCTCTGTTGATCAGCTTGAGGCAAGAGAGAAAGAAGAGAGACAAGCAAGAATGAGCAGGAGGGCAGGAGAGCAAAGTGCGTACCAGTATCTCCTTTCCAATGTTCTTTGCCTAATATCTTCTACCAATACTTCACTACCACAACAATATCTGTTCTCCGTCAATGGCTGTGTTCCGTGACAATCTCTGTGTTTGGTGTCAATATCAATTCTCAATATCTATTCCGTGTCGATATCTATTCCGTGTCGATATCTATTCTGTGTCGATATCTATTCTCGATATCTATTCCGTGTCGATATCTACTCTCGATAACTACTCTCGATATCTATTCCGTGTCGATATCTGTATTTGGTGTCGATATCTGTATTTGGCGTCGATATCTATTCCGTGTCGATATCTGTGTTTGGTGTGTGACAATCTCTGCGTTTGGTGTCGATATCTGTTCCGTGATCCGTGACAATGTCTAGAAAATGATATCAGCTCCGTGGAGATTCCTGCTGGATGATCAATCAACTCACAGCTATAGTGATTGTCGGTGTCTGTTAGTTACCTTGAGAGTTGAGTCGAGTACTTGAGGTGAGTCAAGAGAGAGAGAGAAGGATGAAGAGAGAAGAACACAAGGGTTAAAATTTGAAGGGGCGCAGCGCGGCCTCGTGGCCTGCCTGGGACTTCCCGGACACCGTACACGAACAACATGATGGCAGGCAGCATAGCATACGAGTACACTGGCGCATAGCTATAAAGACGGTCGGTAGATGTATACAAGTAAACTTGATAGAGATGATTTCTTGCAACGTAGTATTTTAACGCCTGTTTCTGCCCACCTCACCTACCGTGCCCGAGCCTCGTTTCACCATAGCTCCCTCGGCCTCAGCCTCCTTCTGAATCCTCTCAATCTCTTCCAAGATGGGTTTATACTCGGCGTACTTGACACTGGCCAAATCTGTTTATCAGCTTAACCATCTGAAGTTAATGGAAGCTTACCAAAGCCTTCCCGACGGAGCGCTTTACCTCTGCTCCCCGTCCTATCATATGCCTTCATACTCCAATACTCTCGCGAGCGGTCGAAGAACTGTCGCAATTTCTCCCCGGGGAGCGGAGTGGAAAGTACATCTTCTTCGCTTCTGGTGGTATCTTTGGCGACTCCCAAGAAGCGGTTGGCGGATCGACGGAGGGCTTCCTGAACATAAGCTTCATACTGTAGTACTTAGCTTACAAAGGGAAACTCACTTTCTCTGCTTGGGACAAGGCGGCATGACGTTTCTCTTTGTCTTCCTCACCTTCTTCTTCGTCCACTTCCATTGACCCATCATCCTCTTCGTCACTCTCTCCACTGTCACTACCTCCCTCGTCGCTTGAGTCACCCTCTTCGTCACTGCTACCTCGCCACTCTAACTCGTCCAAGCCAGTGCCGCGGATATGTATATATTGATCGAGCTTCTCCAGGTTCAGAGTGACAAAATCGTCCAGAGTGTATTCCCGTGCGGGCTCTAATGTTTCGTAAATACCCCCATAGCTGTTACTCAGTTGGCTGATGAGTAGAACGACACATGTGAACTCACATGAAGAGAGTGTTCTTGACGATTGCTAGCATGGCATTATAACGAGTGAGAGGGACAGATCTGGAGGGATCGTCGTCCTCATCCTCATGATCTGGCTCGGAAGATCTTAAATTTTTGGTGATTGGAGGAGTCGGGTGCGACTCGATAGGAACTGCCTGCATATGTCAGCTCCACAATCGTTTGAATAAGTGACTTTACCTCGTCTGACTGATCGACTTCGGCCTCGTCTGACTCATCGACTTCGGCCTCGTCTTCCTCCACATCCATCAACTCTTCGACCGGGGCCTCTTTCTTGACTCTTCGTCGAGTGGTCTTCTTCCTCTTCTTCAGATTCAAGCTGACCCACCGACCATTCCCCGAAGGATTGTATCCATACCTCATTATTAG
Organism: Tremella mesenterica DSM 1558; assembly: GCF_000271645.1. Lineage (NCBI taxonomy): Eukaryota > Fungi > Basidiomycota > Tremellomycetes > Tremellales > Tremellaceae > Tremella > Tremella mesenterica. The sequence goes on from NW_006711225.1 coordinate 3,138,970, forward strand.
CGTTCTTCAGCATGATGCTGGTTGACCCACAGATCATTGTAAAATACACTTTCCATGCTTTCCTCGTCCTTCTCCTCATCCAGTACGCCACCGAAAAGCACACCCATGCCTTTGTTGGCCCAATATGCCATCGTACATCCAGATCGCAGTGAGGGAGCATATCCAACCTTCTTTCGCTTCTCCCACTTTATCTTGGTCACATCCGTGTCCATACGTAGCAGCCAGGTGTCCTCCAGAGGAATGCCTTTTGGTCGAGTGCCCTTGACGTATTCTTTGCGGTAGCCACCGTGGAGTATGGCGCCTTCTGGCGTGGGTATGAAAGAGAAGCCACTTCGGGGTCTAATGCTCAGCGCCGTTTGACCAAGTGGTGAGCTAGCAATCACCCTGGGGTACGATCCTTGTCCAAGATGTCAACTTGTTTCCATTTGTACTCCTCCGTGTCGAACAGCCACAAGTCAGCCAGGTAATTGGCTAGTTGGTCAGCTTTACAAATGACCGTGGCGGAGAAGTCTCACTTTTAATACCAGTGTCAATAAATCCGCCAAAGAGTATGACATATTGTCTCCACATGACCATCCGGTGTCCACTACGGGCACTCGGGCCTTTCCTTGTGTCGATCCGCTCCCAGAGATGAGTTTTGATGCTGAAAAGCCACTACTGACGAGCTCAGCTCGAGACTTACTCCGAAGGATGTCCTTACGAGATCTTTGTAGTGATGAAATGATGTCTGAGTAGGACTCGCGTATTCACCGCCTGCACACTCAGCTTTTCCTCTTGGTAAATAGCTCTCTAGCTCACCGAAGATCAAAATCCCCCCGCCTTCCCCGAGATTGGAGGCATATACTCCCGCAGCACTGCTACGAGGGGCGGGCATCTCGGGGGATCTATATTCTCTCCATTCGTCTTTAGTGATATCGTATCTGAGCGTAGAATTGTAGAAAGTAGCCCGCGATCCATCAAAGTACTCGCCAAAGAGGAGATAGAGATGATTGCCGGCAGGTTCTGATGCCAGGGTGGAGGGAGAAGGTAGGAAAAGGGCGCCAGTCCGTGGTGGTGGTGGACCATCGAGGGTAGTCATTGTAGTCATGGTATTCTAGCAGCTCAGTGTTGTCTTCCCCTGGGAATAGCGAGGACATACCGCTGCCATCTCTCTCTGGTACCTCTCTAATATCGCCTCAAGATCCTCTTCCTCATCCGCCAATCTCCCTTTACCTTTCTTTCCCGCGGCATTGAAAGCTTGCACCTCTTTCTTTGCAGCCTTCTCAGCTTGTTTCACTTTCTTGGCAGCTTTGGAGGCAGCTTTCGAAGCTGAAGCATGCTTGTTAGGAGCCATGGTGGGGAAAGTCTGATGCAAAGTCGGTCGACAGAGACACTGGACGAGCCGAGTGGAGGTTTGGGCAAAGGTTGCCACAATGTGACAGGACTGCGGCATTTTCGGTGTTAGACTCAAAAGGCGGCGAGGGCCGACACGCGTCCGCGTCACTCTTCTCCTAGCAGGCGCTGCTGTCTGCTCTACTTTCCCTTGCCTCTCCCATCCACTTTCCCCTTACCATTTCCCCCCTTACTTAAATCCTTATAGGACGTACCCTCTGGCAGCCGTCACAAGAAATAGGCTGATCTACATTACTCAACATCCCAGACTTGCCGCCAAAACAGCTAATATCCTCCAAAATGTCCAAAGTCGAATCAAGCTCTCATAACAAAAAATCTAACGGACATTCGAACGGTAAATCACCTGGCAAGTCTCATGGGGCAGTGTCAAGTCGCTCCGCAGCATCCAGAACGCGAGGTGGTCAGCGTCAAGCCGTAGAACAAACCACTGCAGACAAGATCAAAGAAAATCAACAACGTCTGCATACTCAGCGTCAGAAGGATGGCTTGCAGAAATGGTCTGCCGGTTCTGGCAATGCCAATGCAAATCAAAACAAACAGATCAAAAAGTATGAGAGCTACAAGAGGGAGGAACAAATACCTCGTCAAGCAGAGGAAAGACGGGTAGGCATCAATTCTTGTTCGCTCGGAGTACTGAAGCTGATGATACAGATTTACGTGGACGCCCAACGGTCTACAGTCATCCTCCCGATTTATGGTTATGCTGTGCCTTATCATATCTCCACGATCAAGAACGTGACCAAGACAGAGGAAATGGATTATGTGGTGTTGAGAATCAACTTTCAGTCTCCCGGTCAGATCGCGGGTAAAAAAGAAGATATGGTAAGTGCGCCATGCCTCGTGTTACTTGTTGGCTGACGCTATAGCCTTTCGAGGACCCCGATGCGACATTTATTCGATCGGTCTCTTTCCGTTCACAAGATAGTCGTCATTTACTGAACGTTTACGAGAAGATAACCAATCTGAAAAAGACTGCTACCAAGTTGGAGGCTGAGAGGAAGGAGATGGCGGATGTGGTAGAGCAAGGTAAACTCCTCGAAATGATGGGTTAGTCTAATGCTTGAACTCCACCGTTACTTTACTCATAGCTTAGCTTCACATCCCCGAATCCTAAAAAGCGTCACTGCGAAACCTCAAGCGGATAATAAAAAGTCCGATGGAAATTTGGAAATCCATCAAAATGGTATCAGATACCGACCAGACGGGCCCAGTTCCAAGATCGGTATGTCTGCCTCTCACTATTCCACTTATGTGATGCTGACGACAAAGACATCCTATTCAGTAACATCAAACATCTTTTCTTTCAACCTAGTGAGAAAGAGCTACAAGTGCTCATTCACGTCAATCTCAAAACTCCCATCATTGTTGGAAAGAAAAAGACATTTGTGAGTGATCAGCCATATTGATCCCTCGCCTGACTGGTAGGATGTTCAGTTCGCACGTGAAGTCACAGATTTAGCATTTGACGAGACGGGTGGAAAGAAGCGTCGAGCTAGATATGGTGATGAAGATGAAATCGAGCAAGAAGCCGAGGAAAGACGTCGTCGTACAGAGCTTGACCGTCTATTCCGTGATTTCGCCAAACAAATCGAGAATGCGGCACAACGACAGCAATACGAGATCGAAGTCGACGTTCCTTTCCGCGAACTTGGATTCGAAGGTGTACCTTTCAGATCTGCCGTCTTACTTCAACCCACTACCAACTGTCTGGTACAGCTCTCCGAACAACCCTTTACCGTTATATCTTTGAATGAAGTCGAGATAGTCCATCTGGAACGAGTGGCTTTCGGGTTGAAAAATTTCGACATGGTATTTGTCATGAATGATTTCAAGAAAACACCTATACATATCAATACTATCCCCATGGAACATTTGGACAATGTGAAAGAATGGTTAGAGTGAGTGGTTTCCCATTTGCGCTCGTCTACAGTGTCTCATATTGCACTTTTTTCGAGGTTGACGTTGCTAATGTGATAGCTCATGCGATGTGCCTTTATCAGAAGGTCGTGTCAATTTGTCATGGCCACAAATTATGAAGACTATCAATGATGATCCACACGAGTTTTACTCTGCTGGTGGATGGGCTTTCCTCACTGGTGACGGCCAAGATAGTGACGAGGAAGAATCGGAAGAAGGTTCAGTCTTTGAAGGATCTGATTCAGACGACTCTTCGTCATCCGCTAGTGAATCAGAGTCGGACTGTGAGTATCATTCCCCACTCTCTTACAGGATGACTCTTCGCTGACACCTCCAAGTTGATGATGACGATGGCGATTCAGATGAGAGTGCATCTGCCGACGAGTCAGATCCAGGCGACGATTGGGACGCATTGGAAGTGAAGGCCAAACGAGCCGATGACAAGCGGAGAGAATACCATAGGGATGATTCAGACGATGGCAAGAAAAAGAAGGGACACAGGCGATGAGTTCTGTATACATTCCTTCCTGTCTATCTATCACGATGAGAGATGATACAGAGGGGACATCGAGAGATACAACGATCATTCTGTAGTCACATGCAATCATGTCAAGATAATACTGCATAGATATGGTAAGTCGAATTATGTGATCAATTACAAATTCCAATAAGCTACAAAATTCAGTCTTCCTTCTGACTGTGAGTCTTGTTGTACGCAACGACCACCCTGCTGGGTCAGCTGGAACATTTTTTGCAGATGAGCCGAAAGCTGCTCACTTTCCAATATGCTTGAAGAACCATTCCCTTCCTGTCTGTTCACTGATGGGTAAAAACGGACCTGGTGTCCCACCCCGAAGCGTCAATGCGATCCCAGTCTGTTCCAAAGAGAGTGATTGCAATTCCTCAAAGGGAACTTGCCATACCACCTTGAGCTTACGCAACTGAACGAACAATAATCGATTTGTTGACAGGATAGCAACTGCATCGTCGCCCGGAACGTCGAGGTGGGCGACGTACGATTCGGTGAAGTATGCACCGGCGTCTAGATCTTTGAGCCATGATTGGCCTAATGCCTCTCGGGCTGAGAACGGCTATGATGTCAGTCATAATCATAGTGACGATATGTGATATGTGACACTTACTCGTAAGACGCCATCAGTGGCTATGAATCGTGGAAGTCGCACTCTGTCCAACTCTTGTTGATCAAATACGGTTGTTGTATTTCTGATTCCTTCCGTGGAAGCAGACACAAAGTCCATCACTCCCACAACTGGTTTAGTGAACAGACTAAAGTTGTCAGCTTTGTCATGATTTGCAGACAGTATAGATGGACTGACCCCACAACGCCTTTCCCAACACCCTTGGCGAAACCGGCCGCGCCATCCTTCTCAGCACCTTCCATCGGTTTTGACTGGTGACATCAGGTACGAAGGTGCGATCGACGATATGCAACTCACAGCAACTCCTTCAAACGCACTGGTCACACTGTCCGCAAAGGCGCTCGCGCCAGCGGCTACACCGTATCTGAACAAGTCAGTTGGACATCGAGAAGATCAAATGTGACTGACAATGCGTGTTTCGGCTTGTTCCGTTTCTTGTTCATCCGACGCTTGCTCTGATATTCGGCATCCAAGGTAGCCGCGGAAAGACCTTTGCCAATACTACCGGTGAATTTGGTCATACTATCACTGATACCAAATACAGTTTTCTTGGCGAAACTCGTTGCACCCTACACCAATGTCAGTACAACCCCACACTGTAGCTATTGATACATACCCTAGCAATGCCCAGCCCGATGTTCTTGTTGCCGTGCATCACCATACCTTGATACGGTTCATAGAAGATGTCCGACACGCCAGAACTGATATTATTGAACAACCCGACCGGGTTACCGAGGAAATCGGCACGACCGAGAACGCGATAGATCTGGGCCATGAATTGTTCCTGGTAGTGCAGAACGATACGCTCTTGCAGAGAAGGGATGCTTAGTCGGACATTCTCCAGGAAGAGCGCCCGGAAGTTGACCGGCGCAGCGTTGACATTGCCCAGAGCCATGGTAAGTGCGTTCAAGCCATAGTAGAAGGGATTTCGAGTGGAAACCCTGTACATTAGCTATGATGCAGGACTGACGAGGGGAGAGACTCACTTTTCATCCACGTTCACGCGATCTGTACGCATGAACGACAACTCCAATGAGATCGGTTGTAACTGAAGCGCTTCGAAGAACACATCCGCGGTGGCAGAGGTTATATCGGGTTCAGGGATATCCTTCGGATGTTCAATTAGAACACTGCGACTACATGAGCTTTAGTCCCATCCATAATGTCGGCAGCTTACTCTTGTGCAGGCTCCCTCCAAGAAGCGTCTTTGAACTTGACAAAGTCCAGAAGAGCGAACAAAAAGTCTTCGTCAAGCTCAACGGTCATCGCCTGCAATAAGATCGTAGCATATTTGACGAAGATAACGCCGTGTGCTGAACATCAGCCTGGTCCTGTACAGGTGAAAAAGTCTCACATCGGTCCTTGAGAAGTGCAACGGAGGCTTGTAAGGTAGGATGAGACTCCAACTCCTTCCCATCTTTGGGCACGACCGTGGGATAAAGGATGATGGGGAATAAACCGCCAAAGAGCTGATTGTCGATTTGGATCCATTTGCAGTCGAGCATCGCGTCATAATACTGCGGATAGTCGGTGTAACCGACCTTGAGTCCCCGTAATGACATGTAGATGAGCTCGTCAGGCCGTTTGGTGATGACAGAAATGCCGATGCCCTCCAGCTCAACCATAATGGACAAGCTCGGCTTCTCGTTTACGACGACAGTTTCGAAACCGGTAGTACTGAGACTGTCCGTACTGTCGGAACGACGGACAGGTCCTACACCACGGCGGGTAGGTTTGTATAAACTTGTTTCTTCCACGTAGGGCGAGATGATTAGAAGCTGAGAGCTGCCGTCGGCCTGTATATCGATTGACACGGTCTCAGCTTTCTTCCCCGACTGCCTTGACTACCATATCAGCAGATGCATGCTGTCAATTGTTGAGCGACAACTCACGGGCACTCTGATGGGGGGCTGAACCCCGATGGCCAACATATCAATACCACCAGGTACAGGGACACCATCCAGAGCTAGCTGCAAGTGCTTGTTAGAAGCGGTCGGGTAATCCCAGGTATACTCCACATTGCCATGAGGGGGCAAATCCCGTACTGGACAGTCTCGGGGAGATGTATCATCGCTGACTTGCCTGAACTGGAACTTCAGGTTCGTGTCGTTCCGTAACTTGAGGGGCCAAGGTTCTGTCTCCCGTGAAACATACAGGAAGATATTCGAACTCTGAATATGTGTTTCGAGCCTCATCAAATACGTCCTGGGTCCGCGAGCTGTTTGTCTTTCAAGAGTCACATGCGTACGCCCAATGTCTGTGAGACTGAAAGGTGCAGACCTGTACATGAGACACGTCCCTGGCCAAACGAAGAAATAACCAACCATTTCTGATTGACCTCATCGAAAGCGATGCAAAGTTGAGGCGGAGCATCATGACGTAACTCAAATATGGGCTGCTTGTCCCCTGGGACGATGTTGATCACCCGATCTGTGTTTTGCTGACGGACTCTAATATCGTGCGTGAACTTGTTCGTCATCAGGAATCGAGGGGCAATAGTTATGACCTTGGTGAGCTTGAACTGCGTAGTGTGAGTCGTCTTTTTAGATTCCAGGGCATTGACTTACCTTGCCTAAACCTTCGGCGTATGACAGTCCCACGTACGTATCGCTGTTACCATCTTGCGATTGTATGACGACTTGCATGTCTGCCGCTACAGTGTCGAAGGACAGAGGATCGGACCATCTAGAATCGTTGACACGAAGGAAGAGTCGATTTCGTCTGTCTTCGTTGGGGAAGCTGAACACTGCATTATCAGTCAACTTTCTAAAGCTGCTTGACAAAAGTGAATCACTAAAAGGTGTCGGCGTTGGTCGATTGTGATCGTCTACAGTTGTCAGCTGCGATTAGGACGGTGATATTCGAGCTTACTTCCGAACAAATCCCGACCAGCAACAGGCTTTTGACCCCCTGTCCATGTCTTTGCAGCCAGGTCGAAGGACAAACCGGTCTTGTTCAAAAAGACGTAAGGACTGTAGACCTGCACTTTGAAAGCTCCGCCTGAATCGGGGTATGTGCTGCGACACGTCAGCCCGGTAGACAAATGTGATAATCTCACTCACAAGTAATGCAACTTGAGTATGAGTTTGAGATCCTGTTGGTCTGCCAAACTGAAGTGATTCTCAGTCGGTAACTCCGGGTCATCAGTGTTGATGATAGCATAGTCGCTTTGCTTGAGATCTGCCACATGAGTCCATGTTCGGTATGTAAGTGGTGGTAACTCACTGGTATCTTCAGGCGCTACGCTCAACAGAAGGAGATGGGACAGTCCGACAGTATGAATAGGGCTTGAACCTCCCTTTACGAGAAAATTACTCGAGCTCAAGCCCATGTTCTTGTCGTGAATACGGAACTTGATGTCGTACGGGAGAAGATTTTCAACCTCGACTGGAGCCCGGAGCATCAGTGACATTTGTGGGTAGATTCTGTATGTCAACTAACATTACGGGCCTTGTCAGTGGACTCACCTCGCGGCGGGATCTTTGGCATTAAAGTTGGCTTGGGCCTGGAAGAAGAAAGCTGGCTCTGTTGGTGTCTGATGTTTGCAGCTGATGGGACGGATTGGTCGGGTCATTAGTTGCCGCCAATGGAGAGGCATGGACCAGCCGTAATCGAATCCGAAACCACCTGACACGTCAACCGCTATGCATTGTTCGATGGCCGCCCAAGACTTACGAAGTGGTCGCAGGCGGAATCGTTTCTCATAAGCCGCCTCGAGTGGAAGAGGGCAAGATTCTCCAGGATCTACTGCTGTCAGCTAAAGTGCAAAATTCTACATCTCTCCACTGACTGATCCTCATCGCGCCTTGCGACGCTTTACCATGAGAGTCAACTACAATCATCTCAACAGGCAAACTGGTTTGATTCTCCACGTTCAATGTTGAGCGGAAGGTGATTATCTTGATGTTGTTGTCCAGGTGAATTTCACAAGTAAGTTGATGCGACACCTTGTCCAGTCTTGGGCGCAGAGTCAGGATGTGTTCGCCTTCACGATCCACCGAGATACCTCGAAGGGATTCCCACGGTGTGTCCTGGAGCTGAATTCCCAGAGCATTATGCCGGAATGCGGAAACGTTCTGCTGGATCAGTTGAGAACTTCTCAATGGAAACGTGACTAGCCTCTCTGGTATGTCTCCGATCTTCAAATCGCCACGGGACGTCCGCTCCATCGTCCAATCGCTTGACACCTGAGATGGGCTTATTCAAGTCATTGGCTTCGGGCCATAGCAGCAGGGCCAAACCCGTTCTGTTCCGTATTCGGAAAGGAGCATCTTGTCCCCTATTCTCTCGCGGTTTCTGCGCTTCTCTGCTCCATACCGTCATACTGGTGATGGCAAGCTCAATGAATGCAGATGAGAGATTCAGCTCGAGACGTTGTGCCGCGGACACGCGAACACTCAGGGGACTTGAAGTAGGACCGGCAGAGGAACGAGTTACCTGCAGCGTCTCAGCTGGACATTTAATCAACAGGCAAGTGAGACTCACTCTGACGTCGAAGTTCCACGGATCCATCAGAGGCTCGAAATATGAGTTCGCAAGATTGAAGTATCGGATGGAAGTTGTGAGAGATGTTGCCATCTTCATCTGCATAAAGTCAATCTTTTGGTCCGCCTTCACATTCAGACACTCACATCTCCCGACCAATCGTTGATCAAAACTGTGAATTCGTTGGTCGACAGATGGACCATAGGCATTTCATGTATATCACCCACGAGGACAAACTGGAAGCCGTTAAAGTTCGCTTTGAGCTACTCCAGTCAGCTACAGTCTGAAGTGTGTTTTGGGCGAAGAAATTCACCTGCTCTTTAGAAACGAGGACTTTGGACTTGGGTAAGCCAGATCTCCTCTTGCTGATGGACGTTCGTCTCGTCGAGGTCGTCTTGGTGGTAGGTACCACCGCCGTACTCGTGGCATCGGCCATAGAGTCACTCATCAAACTTCTCCGTCTATCTGGTTTCTTTGCTGTATCTTCCGGTGGTGCAAGAGCTTTGTTGGCTACGTCCACTGCTTTGTTGACGATATCCATGATGAGCATGATGTCGTTATAAGATGCACGGAAAATGATGGGGTCCGGCACCTCCACTTCGAAGCTCGTCATCTGTTGAGACCCTCTCGTCCTGTTGTCGAGAGAGAGAGCCACATTAACATCGTCCAGGAACCGGACACGATCTTTTGGTTTGTCCATACGACCAAATGACATGCCCAGCTGTTCGACTTTGAGAGCCATAATCCCTTGTTGGGATACGATCACTTCCTTGATACCTAGCTGGATGGCTTGAGTTCTTGGATCGGAATCACTGGCAAGGACAATGACGGTGGAGTCGACGATTTCAACACGGAAAGCGAGCGAGTTAGGGTTGGGACTCTCCTTGATGTCTTCCTCCTCATCCTCCAACTCGGGCTCTGGGCGAGAGTCCGTTTGAGTTTTGAATGGACTGACCGCAAATTCGAGGAGAGCAGCCAAAGGATCCACAGCGAGAATGAACCTTGGGCTGTCAATCTGCACGACCGCTAAAGCTGAGGGATCTTTCCCTCCCGATCTGGTATACTGCAGCATCCTAGAAAGGTAAGCTTCGCACATCGACGACTACAAGATGACACCCACATTTGATTACCTTCGTGACTCGCCGAGGGTATGATATCCCTGAAGACACTGTTACCCGCACGAGTGTTCGAAAACGCCAAAGTCTTCAAAGACACTTCCGCCTCCATTGCACCGTCCGACAACTGCTTCATGCCGACGTGCGTCTGGACCAGCGCAAAACGAGCAATGCTGCATCGTTTCAGATTATGCTCCGCCGTGGCGTCCGAGGTGTACACCTCGAAAGCGATCGTCGAAACGGAGAACTCGAGGTCGACCGAGGTCCAAAGTTCCGGGGAAGATCCAGCTATCTTCTTGATTGGGGTGAGCTCAGGCTCAAGGTTCACTAGTGGTTCGGCTTCATGTTCACTCGCCGGAGTCGGTGGGGCTGAAGCTGGTGCGGAGGAGGGCATAGATTCGGGGATGTCTGCGGCTCCTCCGATATCACTCAATGCTCGAGGGATTGACTCCAGTACGGCCATGAGCACGATGTACTGGCGTTGGGTCAAGGACAAATTGACATCGGACATGTGCAAAGTGACCTAGATATCAGTTCTTGTTGCCAATTTAAATCATCACTGACCTCTGTATCTGCCTGATGAGGATCCGACCTATGACTTGTTCCACCTGCTTGCTTGACAGAAGCAGAAATCGTCACATCATCCACCATTTGCAAGTCGGCAGGTTGTTCTTCGACATACAGCTGGGAAGTAACACTGATTCCGCTCAAGCTAGCATTGAGTGTACTTGTGTCATTCGGATCACCGAGATATTTGTTCTTGGCTGTGATCTCACCCAGTCGTAGGATGAGGATATCGGGTGAGTCAAGTCCGTGGCGAGGTAGGACGATGATGGGCGTTTTGATAACTACATCGTAGTGCATTCGAGTGACTTCGGACGCTCGTTGTACCGCAGCTTGCGAAGCCGCATCATAGACCGCTTTCATCCTTGCAAACTTCAATGCCCAGACGTACAGGTCCTGCATAGGCTTCTCCATGAAGGTGAACTTGAGAGAGCCGGCACGAAGATTGACAGACGAGTTGTACCCCGGGAATGTCTCCTTGTCCGACGGATCGAAAGTTTCGTAACTGAAGTCCGCGAGTTCATCACCTTCGATGGACAGGAGTTTTTTGAATTCAGGAAGAGCGGTCGGACCCTCTGAGAGGTCGGCGAGGGAGAGACTTCCTAGTCGGGCAGCGACACGTAACGTCCCGGCTCTGAGAATTATGGCCACATCGGCAGAGGGCAGAGCGAGAAGTGCAAACTTATCGCCATTGTTCTCCAGCGAGACCTGGGCGCTGGTCAATTTGACTCTGACGCGAATTTTGTCGCTGGACTTCGGTGCCTCCTTCGAACTGATGGTCTCCATCGGTTCTCCGTCAGTCTCGTCTTGTTCAATTGAGGCATCGTTCTTGGGGACGAACGTTGTCATGATGAAATCATACAGGGATATGATAGGTTCTGGTGCACAAGTGATCTTGAACGTCGATAGCTCAGTGTCGATACTCTGGTCCACACCCTCGTATTTTGTCATGAACTCCGGAGAATCTTTTTGCACTCGGAAGTATTTGACTTGTACCAGCTTGACGTCAGAGGCAGACTCGTTGCCATCACCAGCAGATGACAAGATACCTCGACGTGATCGATCAGGTTCGATCATGGCCAGAGCCAGGGAACGCAGGTATAAGTCGACTGACATGTCGTATTTTCGCAAAGAGAAAGTGAGTCCAAAGTCGACAAGGGAGGCATCGGCGAGAGGCCGCTCCATACTAGCCGAGATAGAGCGGAAGAGGGAAGTCTGGAGACGACCGACCGTGAACGAAAACTGAAATGTGACTTGCCTAAGTGCGCGTCGTTGTGTCTGCAAGTCAGAGGCGATCGTAGCACTACAAGACGACTTACCTCAGTCGTGTCATCACGAGCCGGATAGAAGTGCTCCGCAGCCGTGGCGGACTCATTATTACTCTTGTTATCGTCGTCGTGTTGATCGACCGGGTGGGACGATATAGAATGGGTATCGTCGAGATTGTATTCCTCGATTCTCTGTGGTCGGAACGATTGGTGATCGGCACCGGTAGAGCGTGAAGGCTTCTCGACAGCCTCATCATCACCAAATTTGGGAATCGCGACATCGATGAACTTCATTAAAGATTTGTATTTGCGATCTGAGAAATTGACGCGCAGCTCAGGCAAATCACCTGTAATTTTGAATCGGGTCAGATTGGGGGCATTGACAATTGCGTTTTGCACTGTGAAAGACATGTTGATACGCTCAAGGATGTGTAGTTCGGTGTCGACACCATTGGAAGGGTGCTCGATGGTTTGCATGCAAGATTCGATATTGTTCCCAATGAGAACCTAAATGTTAGCAGTCTCGTCGCATCAGATATGTTGGCGGCCCACCTGAGTCGATTCAAGTCGAAGCAGGAAACTATCGTACATTAGATCTTCGAGCTGTTTGTAGTCGTCCTCATTATATTCTCTTCCTCGCTTGCTCTGCACATCATGGAGCTGATCCTTATCGGCCAACTTGCTCTCAACTGCTATATGACCAGCATCTAAGACCAAGGTCTGACAGTCTTTGACAGTCACATCCATAGGGATCACAATGATCGGTGCGTTCATGTCGACCTTGATGTCGACCGTCTTGTGTTGTTCCAACGCGTATTCCAGACCTGCCCTCGTTTCTTTTCGTATGCCATCGAGAGTTTGCCCGGCCGCATCGAGTAGTGCATTGATGGATTCGAGTTGACTAGCCGGTGGCTTGAAGAATTGAAAGACTGCCTCGACGTATCCCGGATGGTAAATGATTTCCAGATGACGCATTTTGACAGTAAGCGCGCTGTCGGCTCGTCCATCGAGAGGATTCTGCTCTACTTCCATGACGAAGAAAGGATCTTCGTCCTTGGGCACACAATCACTGATCTCCTCTATGACCTCCTCGGTGCCCTCCTCGGGCAAACTAGCTTGGCGACTTCTGCTCCTGGAGTTGGCCTCGATGTCTTTCACTCTGACGATTTGAGGATGTAATGAATTGGGATTGGTGCCGTCGTACACCCTGAAACCTCCCAGAGCAATCTTTCCTTTCACTGACTCGGTCAATTGGACACCGTCGGCGGTGAAGGAATCGAAGACGAGTGAAATGATGTCATTGTTTTGGCCATGAGGGTTGGTACGAAGCACGAAAGAACCTTTATTGAGACGAGCTGACATTCGTGCCCGCATGTAATCTTTGGGAGTTGAGGCAGGTGATGCAGCGGCAGCGACGGCGGCATCGTAGTCAATGATATCGTCGATTTCTTTCTTCTCCTCTGCTGACATGCCACCGTTTTCACTAGACTGGCCCCCTGTTCCCCAAATCCATTGACCCCAAGTCTGTCGCTGGGGAGTGTCCTTTCTTCGCTCCGCTTCGAGTTTTCTACGGGTAGCGGCATCTTCTTTGGCCTTTGCTCGAGCAACCGATCGAAAGAAGCGGATGTCCTCATAAGAGAGCTTTCTTTCCATCTCAGCGAGCGTTGTACCTTCCTACGATCGTCAGCTTAGGAATTCAAGTCGATCGCGATAACTCACTTCGGCCGGAAGCAGCTTTCCTTCGGGTAAAGCCAACTTCTTGACGTACAACTCAACATATTTCTTTCTCGTATCTCTTCTCTCGGCAAGGTAGTCCCAGGTCCACCGTCGATGCCTTTCGTGTACCTCTGCGCCGATGGCATTCAGAGCAAACTTGAGTCTCGCTCTTGCGGGATTGGCTTTGAAGTCTTCCTCCGGCGGGCGGAATTTATGATAACGATGAGTTCTGCGGAAAAAGTGGAAGACATCGAGTACAGATAGAGCATCACGATACTGATCACGATCAAATACGACTCCGATCTCGTCAAATATGACTTGAGCATCGACTTTGGGAGTATCTCTGGACATGTGGTGGTTCATGATGGCTCGAGCTTCGCCAGTGACTGGTTTAAGAATATATTGATGAGTGGGAGGGGAAGCAAGCATCTCTTTTAAAGCATCAATGGTACCTTGACGGTCATCTGAGCCTTTGTCGATACTGCCTGTGTCGGTATCGAAGTAGACTGAGAGTGCCGAGAGTTTGACCAATTTGTGGACGCCTTTGACGCTGTCGTGTATGAAGGCCTCCACCCAATTTTCGTCTGTGGATACGGCTTTGAATTCATCCAAGGATAGACCGGCTGCGAATGGGTGCTAGAACAATTAACTCAAAGATTGATAACCGGCTCAAGTGAATGACTCACCTCTGGTGTACTTGTTCCATCCTCATAACGTACATGAATGCCTTTGACGTGTATCTGTACGTTGTCAACCACCTTGGAGACGATAGCACCGATGTATGTTTGCTTGGCTGACACAGCATTCAGCTTCTTGTCCTCTCCCGAGCTAAAGGGGACTACTCACACTCATCGTTTCCTGGAGCTCCTACTTGACTGGCGGCGTTATCTACAGCCTCGGCGCTTTTCAGCTTGTCCTGTTTGGTGGCTTGCTCGATTCGTTCATCCTCCTCAGGATCCACCTTCCCAGGAGGACGAGCTCTCGCCAGGACGTAGACGTCGTCAATGACGATCTTGACTGGTTGAGTCTTCAGTTGTGTCCATGGTATGGTCACGGAGAGGTTTCCGATGTCGCCGGCGACTATTTCAATCGGTAAGCCAAAACGTTCAAGGAGTGATTTTTTGAGGTGAAGACCGTGAAATTGAAGGTTGCCTGTGAGAGAGTTAGCTGAGAAAGTGAATATGTGAACCGAGCTCACCTCCAAAGACCGACACGGACAGGTCTTGGGCGTTTAGATTATCTACATAGGGCGAGACATAGACATTGAGTAGCCTCAAAGCGACATCTTTGAGAGCTTGCATCGTGTGATACTTTCTGTTCGAATCTCCTTGAACTGATTATCTGCAGTAAAGCATGATGTACGCTGAGTGGGAGAAGGGTTGTTGGTGAGATAAGAGGTGATTTGAAGAGAAGGCTGGAGTGGTGAGAGCGTGGAAGCGGGCTGTCAAATGACGTCGATTCGTCGGCCGGCGGTTGTAAAGGTGGTTACGTAATCAGCGCTGGACGTTGGACAAATGCAGGTCTATGCATGCATCTGCCATGAGGACGTGAGGGTGACATTTGCTATACGAGTAATGTACTACATCGTCGCTGTCTCTTGTTATGATGAGACGTAATGGAGGACAAGAACACTTCGTAAATCATTCCTGCAACTTGCCCTTCCTACCTGCCAAAACTGCCCGCTCTGCCAAAATCCCTTCTCTTTCAGTCCGCTCGTTTTCCTCCAGAAGTACCTGTTTCCGCTCATGTTGTTTGGCAGCCGCGATCCGGGATCTATAAGCGTGGTACTAATGGTTAGTCACCTGCTCAACGAATGATCAAAGATGTACCTTGGCGTCGGTACCCAGCATGTAATCCCACCATCTGAAACTTGTCGAATAACAATTCTGCCAGTCAGCAAACGGCGACTTACACTATGACAGAACTCACGGTGAAGGCCTGGTGGTGGTAGTCATGGTGATCTGCGCCTGCCCAGAAAGGCAAAAAGTGTCGTAAAGACCAAGGAAAGTCATAGCCGGAGTGAGCATCGACGGCCTGAAATAACCGAAGGGTTACCCAGATATAGACGGTGAGGATGTGGAGATCGCCTCGGAAAAGGCAGTAGACAAAAGGTCCTGAGATGGTGCCCTGGGCGAGGATCATGACTTCCAGTGGGTGGGCATACTCGGCAGCCTGACATAAGCTCAATCCTTGAATTGAACTCGATATGGAAAATCACATGATGAGGGAGGATGAAGCGGGATTGGAAGTCTACGGTAAAGGACAAATCCAACTCACAAGACCTATTGGAGCAGAGAATTCGTGGTGCAATTTGTGGATATTTTTGTACAGAGGGCCATAGTGCAATGCTCGATGTGCCCAGTAATGAAAGGTATCCTCGAAAACGAAAAAGAATGCGATTTGAGCCGCCATGAGCCAAGGTGGAGAGAAAGGTACTTCGAAAGTCGACATGCCAAAATAACAACAGATAGGATGGAATAACCAAATGAGGGGAGCTTCACATGTGAAATGAGTGAGGAGGACGACTTTTGTACATTGGAGTATTTGAGCTCGAGTGACGTGTTTGTTCTGATGGGTCAGTCTCGAGGCGATTACAGCTGAGAGATCGGTTCGGCAATTACTCACTGGTTGCAACTTCCATTTCTGAAAGTAAGGTATAGCATCGATGATCAACCATGGTATTGCTCTTCCAAAGTATACCAGCTATCCGTCAGTACGATGCGAGGAGCTGCTCGATCTACGCCACTCACCTCATGCATCGCAAAACTCATGAGACCCGTGGCGATGATAGGATTGCCCATGGCGATATAGTACCAAGCCCATGTCCTCTCTAGCCAATTAAGACCGTCCAGATCTAAACCGCCGTAGAGATTGTTTTGTGTTGTGGTGGCATTGGAAATGGTGAGTTGGTCGGCGACGGCGGGAAGATATTTGTGAAGATAATCCATGGCAACGGCGGCTGCCATGATGCCTGATAGAGCCCCGGCTCGGGGGGTGGGGTGGGGATAGTGTGTGCGAAGATTTGAGGTCTAGAGACTAGAGTGAGGGTGAGGGTGATGAGAATGAGGGTATAGAGAAGAGAGGAGATGAGGAAGTGCTTCCAGGAGAGGGAGAGACAAGAGGTAAAGATGAGGAAGATGTAGGAATGTCACGATGGTGTATAGGGGTGGGACGACGAAAACAGAGCCGCCGAATGGATCGGCCCACTTTCACTTTCTCACTTTTCAGCACGAGCCGCTTTTCCAGGATCGAGCTCAATTTACATAGCGGCCCACGCCGCCTCCACGAATGATGACCCGGCTTTCGGCGATAGCGGTGATATACCCAAAAACGCTAGGTGGCACGTCGCGTCGCGTCGAGACCTCGTCTTGCGCTGATCCACTTTGACAGTGCAAACCCCAATATGGAGAACCCACATGAGGCAGAGCAGGCCGTTTTATTGGAACGTATCATCAAGAATGTAGTGAGTGATTGGCAGATCTCATGGATTCGGGCCAGAGCTGACTTGCAGGATAAATGCAACGAGGCTGTTCTTGAGATGAACCACTGCATAAAGGTTGGTTTGTGGTCCTCCCTCTTCCTCACCCTTATCGAACTTGCCATGTAAGCATGCGTGTGGTAGTATCTGCTGATATCACAGGAGTTTCTCGAGTCTTCTACATCTACCCATGTCGCCGCTCAACTTTTTGCCAATTATTCGCGGAATGTCAATTACAATCTCGAAGCCCTCGGTAACATGCCAAAGCCCGTGTAGTCCGGCCCGAGCTTCGGTGCGAAGGATACGATTGTCGACATCGGTAATGAGCGAAGGCTCATGATAGGCTGTATGTAACACATGGCGTTGTTGTAAAGACTATGAAAAGAAGACATTGTCAATAAACAAAGGACTCCATAACACCTGACATGGCGGAGTGTGAAGATTTGACAGAGACATATCTTACGTTCTTCCTCTCATCTCTATATTTATAAATCGTCTCTCCTCGATCCATACCATCTTTCTCTTTCGCGTCAACCACTCATCGACCGCCCTTCACCACTTTTAGACTGAGAACAAGTTCTGACACACAATCACAGCCTTAAATACGACATATCAGCTCGTAAACGTCCAGGAAGTATCAGTAATACGGTTGAACGGCAGACCAAGGAAACTGAGGTCGACAGTGAACACTCTCCTACGAAAATGAATTATAGCAGCAATTCTAGTTCTTCAGCCGAAGATAACACGATCATTCACGCTTATTCTTATTGTCAAAGATTGCCTCTTTGTCATATCTCCCAAGAGGAAGCATCTTACTCGCCTGATTCGACATGGGCGCAGGAGAACGCTCTACCACTCACACCGATATCCAATCATGAGCAAGATGAAGAGGAAGGTAGTCTCGAACACGCAAGAGAATATGATCCGTCCAACGTCGCAGTTTATCTTGACACCAGTGATCTTCCAGAGGGAACGGATATCCCACAGACCCTGGAAGAGATCGAAGCGAGTAAGTATGACTCTGCAAAGGGATGGAAATTGCTTTGCCCCGATCATGTGGGAGTGGATGGAAGTCGTGATCAACTCACGTCCGGATATTTGAAACCAAAGGATGTCTTCTTAACCTCTCCTAAGTGCCAGAGTTGCAGTCGACGTTGGACGGAAGAGGGTATCAGGAACACCTGGGTCACTGTTCTGTACGACGGAGGGGACGATTCTTTCAGGTGGTGGTGTGGAGCTGGACCGTGTTATAGTGCAGTCGACGTTGAGACGGATAAGCTGCAGAAGGACGGGTACGCGGTCACATGGTTGGACGAGCTGGTCGAAACGTTGGGCATCGAAGACGATTTCGTAGCTGGACCTGCTGATGGGTAATAGTTGTGTCTCTGTCATTCAGACTTAATTTGGTAGACTGATCCTTGATACAGTGTTGAATGTCAATGATGATCATGCTTCAATTGTGACTGCACATGTCTAGAGACGAGGCGGAAGCCCGCTTACGTTCCGATCGAAAACCATGCATGGTTCATCCCAATCCCCAAAATCAGTTTCCAAGATGCAGCACAAATTGTTTCTCTGAATAGTCCTTCAATGCTACTGTATCTATCTTCGTCTATCTTCCAAATCGAACACATCTCCAATACCAAAAGACAAAGATGTCTTTGTCGAAACGGCGGTAGAACCGAACATCAAACTCGCTCGTACTCCCCTTCTTTCTCTGGCCATCCTTCCCTAACCCGCTGGACGATGAGACTGTGAAGTTGAGCCATAGGAAGCCATTTCGCATATTCTCCCGCTAAACAACCTCGAAGCACGTCTGCCTCTTCTATAGCCATTGACGCAGCTTGGACTTGACCAGCAGACGATAATCGATCTGCTTCTTTGTATAAGAATCGACAAGCGAGGGAGATATCAAGAGCTACTATCATATCTGTTGTGTCAACTGTGAACATGGGATGTGAACGCACCACCAATGGAGTGTGTGACTATTAACCGAGTTCTTCTGCTCGACATGTTTCGAGGTCATGAGTGAAAGATTAGAGTCAGAGTACGGTTGGTAGTGGTAAAGAGGGAGATGGGATATAGAGGATGTGTGCTGAATAGGAAGAAGTAGAAGTATCCTCACCTAGATGAATCCATGATTCCGGTCTTAATCTCTGTGCCAGACCGACTATAGCTCTAGCACAACTCACAGCAGTCTCGTAAGCTTGTCGTTGATGATGAGCCATTTCTTTCCACATCATCATTTCCGCAGTGTATAAATTCATGTGCGTTTGAATCCACCAAGGATCACTCGGACCATCGTAAGCTTCTTGACCTGCCGTTGGTCGTGGCGGATCTGCCAAAGCGGGTGGGATTCGAGCTCGAAAGAGTCGAAGGGAAGTTTCGACTTCTACTACTGCCGCTAAGGGAGGTATGTGAGAGGGGGAGACTCTGGTTTCGTGGTGCGTCATGGGGAGGTTAGATATGGGAAGATCGAATAGGCTTGGCGAGTCAGTCTAAGTATACCTCTTATATCAAAGAAGATGACTGACTGAGAAGCACGATGAAGAAGACCCATGGATTTGACAGCTAATACGTAAGGAGTATCAGGGAAGGGTAGACCGTGGATTGGTGAAGCGGGGTCATGTAGGTCGTGAATGGTAAATGGTTCGTCTAACGTGTTTGAAGGTTTGATCTTTGTCATTTAGTATGGTACACAATCACACAAGCTACTTTTTCATCATGACGTCCCACGACGCACGGCCCTTGCCATACCTCACGAATGGCTATTCTGATGAGAGAGATGTGTGACATGAATGATATAAGGAACCACGTTATATGATGATGAAAGATGTGACCAGGTCATATGACAGCTCACCTCGGCAATTCCTCTACCCCAAGGAAATTCCGTCGTACATTCATTATCGTCCATACTGATGGACCAACCCCATCCTGTACCAGCTTGCCAATCCTGTTGTTTCGCGCTCCAAAACGTCATGCAACGTTCCGCAACATCAATCTCGTCCCTTGGCGGAGGGATGATCACGGGTCTCATCCTGAGCACGGGCAATGGACGTGGACCGTGCGGAGGAACATAAGGATGAGAATGTGAATGAAGATAAACATGTGGATGAGCATAAGGTTTAGGCATGAGTTCTGTGGGACCTGCAGATCCGTCTGGAGGTACGAATATACCTGTCATCCTATGTAGACCACAAGATATGACAAGGCGAGAAACGGGGATATTCCAACCTTCGATAAACCTCCCTTGACCGTAAAGGTGACGAGCGATTCCAATTGCTGCACGGGCCAAATCATATGGTCTGTCGACATTGCGTATACCTCTATCGAGCTCTCTACGCGCCCTTTCGAGGAATGCGAGTGAAGCTCCACGAACATGAGGGAGAAGCCACGTCGTATCTGTTAACGGCAGAGGTGGAGGGTCAAAGTTATGAGGAAAGAGGGAATGTGGTAATCTGGGTGGATTAGGAGGAGGAATGTTCTTTTCTAAGATGATGACAGCTTCAGTGAAGAGGATGTATAAGAAGGCAGGATGGGGACGTTGTAAATCATGAGCGGGAAGTGTGAGTAAAGTGAGGAAACGTTGGGGGTGCACGGGCATCAAAAGATAAGGCATATGGGGAAGGACGACTTGTATCAAAGCTTGTTCCAATTGAGAGCCTGGTATAACGTCGGTCTCGGTGGAAGAATTGACCATAGGTTGAGGAGTTCGCACATGAAGAGGTTGATTACCTATGATTGGCATTGATAAAGATGGTTTGTGAGCGGAGATGTGGTCATGAGGGGAGAATTGCTCTGATGGGGAAAGCGTTTGTGACAAGGAGCGGTGTTCGGAATCATGATGATCTATGCCTCTCATTGCCAGGAGAGCTTCCAGCTCGACTGGGTGATATCAATTTCCATCTATCATTCCTCAGTCATCAAAACCAACTCACCGACGCGTTCTTCGAGCATGACAGCTCTTGGCTTTTTACGAGGGATTTCTTCATATCGACATTCGATGTTAGCTTTTTGACAAGTTTTACATGGTCTCTCCCCTGTACATTTGCTAGTTCCGTGAGTTCTTTTACACCTTAATTTACATGATAGACTAACAGCTTTCGATTCCTAACATATCAGTCCGAATCGTCATGAATATCCAAAGAAAATCAAAAACATACCTACAAACGACGCACGCTCCTCCTCTAGCTAAAGTTATTCTTGGTTTTTTTCTAACGGGTACTTTCCCATCCACCTGTTGTTTCTCTCTCGATTCGACCGAACCACTCCTCGATCCTCCTTTCCCTTGACGTTCATGTTCTTCCTCACTGTCCCCATCTGCATCATCCTCATTCAAATGTTCACCCTCGAATTGAGAGTAACCCGTGCTCCGTCCTCCTTCACCTGGTGGCAGTGGCACTTCCCGCGCGGCGTTGGTCCCGGAAGCCGAGAGGGGTGTGACCGGATACACCATCGAACCGTATTGGGCATGAAGGGGTGATTGTTCCATACTCGGTCACGGAAGGGATTACCCACGAGGAATGTGGGTGAAAAAGGAGAACAGACTATTGTGAGGACGTCGTCGAGAGGGTATGTAATCTTCTTGATCGTGTTCGGGTTGACGGACAAGGCGGACGGACGAACGGACCAATTCGAGTTCGGGGGGTTGTAGCCGGCCGTAGCTCAAAGGTAGCTTGGTAAGCCGGTAGTATGTATACTACTGAACACTGAAACGCTCTAGCTTGTTTCTAACACCGATTGGAGTTTGATGAATCGTTCGAAGTTGTCTCTCGAGTTTGCGACATGCGACCTGTGCAGCCGCCGAAAGATACCGTCCAGGGAGGAAGAAAGTTGACTTCTGTCTACCTGACTCCCCTCCTATCTTGAAAGAAAAGCGTGGAAGTATGACCAGAATAATCTTGCCTTTTTGATGATACCACGCCCAACCACTTATCTCTCCTCAATGTAGCGAGGGCGTAGTAGAAAATAAACACAGCTTGAGTTTTCACCTTGCTGGATGAAGCACTTTGATTGGGCACGTCTTGAATATTTGAAGAAACGAAAATCCCTTAGGATAATCTTTCTAGTAGAATCCGAGAAGCGCGGCGTGTCTCGGGCTCGGCGTTCGACCCAGGATCCAGGACCTAAAGATCTAAAAGACGTAAAAGCTTGAAGTAGCAACTTGACATCCCGTTCGTGCCGTTCGACAGGGTCTTGACCAGGGTCAAAGCCTCAAAGGAGACTGAAAAAGAAAAATATCAATCGAGGGTCTTTTCTCCTCGGAAGCTTTCTTCCATATCACTTTCCCTTCCAACCAAACTTGATCTCGATACGAAAGTGTCTTCCGTAGTAAAATATGTTCAAACCGGAAGATGAACAGAATAAAGTGTAAAGGACTTTGTCCGTTTACCGAAAATAAGACGAGGACACGGAAAACTATGAAGTTTGGTTAGTACGAAAGAATAGTGAATTTGTAAGTGTGATGACGACGGGAAGGGGTAATTATCCGATCCGAAGGCCGAGGTTCCGAGGTTCCGAGGGTGCAACCCGTTCGTAGGGTTTAAAATCTCGGATTGAGGAGGGCGTATGATGGTATGAGAGACAGGGCGAAAGAATTGAAAGGAGATGAATGATGCTTGCTATTTTGGGGCCTGACGTACCCCAAAAAAGAGTACTCTATGTCGCATGTCGTTGTGAGGAGAGTTATGGTGAACGACATGTGATAGAGTGTTTGCAGGTTGAGAACGACCATCATAGTCATTAATGACTCGGGTGTACCTTATCTTTGTGGCTTGATGCTCAAGGACACGATGGCATGCGAACCTTCTCACCACTTCTGCAAAATTGGGGATAGAAATTTCGAGTAAGGTAAGTAAGTACTTTGGTAGTAGGAGAGATCATACCTGAACAGGGAATGACCAAAAACCGAAAGTCCCAGGTCCTGCCATTCTGCTCATAGGTTTCAAGCTTAGTCGTCGGAAAATTCCTATGTGCTCTGGGAGTTCCATTCCTCTTTTTTCCGTGCCTGAATTTCCCAGTCGTTTCTCTCCGTCGCCGTCAAGGCCGTCTCGTCATCTTCCTCCAGGTTCCATGCTCCTTTGGCCTCGATTTTGACCGTCACTTTCACTCGCTGACTGCTTTCTAATAGACACCATTCATGACTTGAACTAGCAACATGACCCAATTATATCACAAACCCTTTTACCTCTCTATTGACATTTTTCTCTTCTTTCACTTACCATCCAAACGTCTCTTCATGTACATCAACCACGGCTTGACCTCCCAAAATCGCTTTGACAGTTGTGATTGTCTTTACCGCTTCTCTTACATCCCTGCTCAATGCTTCTGGTCCACATACTACTTGTCAACCTTGAACGAGACATTGAACGAAAAGACTTACCAGTAACATTGATCTTCCCTTCAATATGTTCTACCTCGTCTGCCAAGACCGTGTGCATATTCACCCGACCAGGTCGGAAAGTGATCAGTCGTTTGGTAGCTTCATCTAATCCGAAAGCCTTTCTCGATTCCGGTCTTACGGCAACTTTGACTTCGGCTTCGATCGTGTTGGTCTTCTCGTCCGAGGAATTCACTCCTGGTGTCTGTACCTGTAGAACACTGCTACTAGACGGACTAGGGATAACCTTTTCATCAATCGTCGCGTTTTCTGAACTTGGACCCGAATCATTTTCTGATGTACCATTTGTCGGGGATATGGGATCGTAGGTCGTTTTGTCCAAGGTGACATGCTGCTGATGATGTTGATGATCATGATGATACCATAGTTCCGTCATACCATCAGCTATGGTATCCGATAATCCGTGCAAGTCTTCGAATTCAGCACTGAGAGGACTTCTAGTGACATGTACGATAATCTTGGCTTTTGAGGAGAAAGAAGCAACGTGTTGGTTAAGCATAGGAGCTAGCCAACCGATATATGAAGCGTGTCGTACGTTCCAAATAAGTTTGACGTGACTATCAGGTTGATTGATGGCAATGTGAAGGAATAGAGAAAGACAGTGAGTGATTCCTGTCCCACCTATTCATTAGTCAAGAACATTGTACTGGATTCAAAGATATGTCGTCTCACCAGCAACAAGGATTATCGAGTCGTACCCTCCCAGAACTGGTGATTTCCCATATGGTCCATCGACAAACGCTAGAACGACAGAAGAATCACTGGTGATGGCATCCCGCAATCGACCTGTAAATCCTTTATGAGCCCGGACTATAAAGACCGCTTTTGGTTCGGGACCGACACATAGGTTGGAAATGGAATGAGGGTGTTGTTCCCAGAACCTCCACTTGGAAATAGATGGCATGGACAGGAAACTAAACATGAGTTTCCCTTCGAATGCTGGAATGATCGCTTACGCATGTTGACCAGGAGACCAAGGAAGACTCATGGGAACACTGATACGAAGAACATCCTTATCGACCAATTCGACAATACAGTCGGTAGCGGTACCTCTGCTCTTGGTTTGTACCCGAGGGAGCGAGGTGAGAGAGTAAGTGATAGTGATTGGAAGAGAGTTGATCATCATTCTCAGCCCGGAAACTATCCTATCTAAACCCCAAAGCAAGAACGCTGGCTAATGGCGTCAGCAGGAGAGTTTATATATTGAGATGTACTGACCCAAACCCAATGGATGTATTCGGGATAATGCAGACAAGCAAAGAGGAGGAATAAACTTCGGGATCAGTTGAGATCTCTATCAAGATATGGAGAACACTCACAAAGCGAAAACAATATGACAAACGATGAAGAGTTCGTACCACAGTCTACGGATAACTCGTAGCGATGAAGAGGACAGGAGGGTTAGAAAGATGATAGCGACGATCCCGTGTCGGACCGTCATGGAATGGATGTCTGTTTTACCCCTTAGACTATGGGTCAACTCGAGTACACTTATGTGGCGTCCACCGGCAAGCCGAAGCGGGTGTGAAGGGCCGAGTAAACCGTTCACTCACCCATGTTGGATCCTGCCGGCCATATGGGCCCAAGAACATGCAAAGGCTAGTCGACCGGAGGCACGATGTAAGTAGTTGAGATGCTGATAGGGTATACCGGTGAGGAAGGAAATGACATTGTTCTTCGAAGCGAGACCGACGATTAATGGAGTTTGAGCAAAGGCCTTTTGGTGAGTTTCGTTTTACAAGTCTTACCCTTTCGTTCTCATCCCTTCACCATGGAACACACTCCTATATCTTTGCACGGGATAGTGTGATGTGCCAGAAGGTGGGATGAAAAATACTTACCAGAATACCCATTTGGTTGGACCAGTTGACTGATGATCAATGAAAATCCTTCCACAACGGTCTCTGAATAACTTACCAGGTTTCAAAGTGATATCTTTCATCCCGAGTCCTAAAGCGATGGCAAAGTACATGACTGTCCAAACGATCTCACTCAAAGATTTCCACCCAAATAACCACTTAGGAAGAGTTCGAACATACATCCATTTCTCCCATATCGCCATGGTGGCTATAACACTTCTTCCCACCATCACCATACCTCCTTGTTTTTTCTTCTCAACTATCACTCTCTCTCTATTGTCTTTCCCACTCGAACCGCCATTCACATCTTGAGCATCTTTCTCGGAGAAAGAGGTACCGACTCCTTGAAAGCCGCCGGAAGTGATCGTAGTCTTTCGAGCACGTTTCTTCGCAGAATGTCTAGAACGATACCTTCGAAAGAGATTAAGAAGGAGAAGAAGAAAAAGAATTCCGACGATAACTTGCCATTCCCTAGTCGGAGCTATATTCTTGTCAACTTTTTTCTTGGCGGCGGCTTTAGTAGTAGTTGCCCCTGCAGCAGCAGCAGTACCCGAATGACCTTTTCCACTGGTGGTTGGTGTGGTGTTTGTTGAGGTCGCAACTTCGACAGTAGAAGAATGAGCGTGTCCTTTGGAAGACATTTCGTAAATTAGTCGAAAGATATTCTTCCAATATCCTAGAGATAATCTGACGAGAAAGAAGAAGGAATGTGGATGAAAAGATGGAAAATCTATGCAAACGATTTATTATCAGATAACGAATCCTCCTTCTCTTACCCCCCTTTGCTCCAAACTCATTCCCTATACCCTGTGTCGGTCCATTACCCTGATTTTAGCGAGTTGCCATCAACCATCAACCTCCACCAATTTACCTTCCGTATAGGTCCAACAGACGATCCGGTACTGTAGATCCGAAGATGAGTCAGGAATGAGAAAAAGTCGCACTCTTTTCCCTTCCTCACCTTGTCCCTCGTCATGATGGTGGAAGGAACCACTAGTGATACCTGAATCAGCCTCAAAAGGCGTCGTCGTCACATTTTGAGATCGTCGGCCGATGATCCAAACCAGTGTACGAGTGTCAGTGAAAAGGGATAAACGTAAGGAGATCAGAGAATCAGAGGATCAGAAATGGAACAAAGAGTCTAGCCCTTAAATCAGGACATCAGAGAATGGAAAGTCAGGAACTACTCTGCGGCAATGCGGCAGTGTATATGTATCCCGCGGAATACGGACTCCCGATTATGTATGGGAAGTAAGGGACTTGATACAGCAATCGAGTGATACGTAGGGGTAAACGTAGGTAGCTCGGATGTAAATTAGTATATGCCAAGAAAAGAGAAGATATACTCCGACATGGTCAATCACAAAACGATGAGAGGGTGAGAAGTAGAGGGAGAATGATAGATTATTTTGGATAGGGTGAGAACGATGAGAAAAGTGGGAAGAAGTAGATCTTCCATCAACGGACACATCATCTTTCTCCCGTACGAGTCACCTAAACGTGGGTCATGATTAATGTAGTTAGGAAGTCACGTCGCCCTTTTGGAAGCGGAATGGACGATTCAGGAAAAATTACAAAACAGGGGGATAGAATCATTTCGGCCGCATATCAGATAACATTACCGTCGTGCCTTAAACTTCGGACGAACTTTAAGTTTTCTTGCAGGCGGGACTAAAAATCGTCCTCTTTCCTTCTTTGGAGAACAGCAGACAATGAGACGATTACGGTGATTGGATGATGCGTGATGCATGAATGGCAGAATTGATGCGAGATACAAAATGACGATTCAGTCTTCAGAATGAGATTTGAAATGGTATCATTGATTTCCGGGTTGAAAGAAGCATCCAGGAGATCGGAGTACGAGTCATTCGAAAGTCGCACTATGAGAAACGTAAGTGTTTTTCTCCAAGTATCACATTGAAATCGACATACCATTGTGTGATGATGGAACTGAACCAAACGCGACTCACAGACGAAACAAATCATCTCATTCCCGAATAAGCTCCGAGACCACTCTTTGTGTTTTTGACAATGGCGACAATCCTTCCATCATCAGCTCAAGCACACTGATCATCGACGAGATCTTTGAAGACTTACGGTGCCTCGAGTCCATCTGCTGTCCGACCGATCCGATCTCCCTCTGCCCAACTGATCATCAGTAAGATCACACATCATGCGAAGAAAGGTGAACTCACCCCATCTTGCTAAGCAAACGATGACCGATATTGTCCATACCAATCTTTTCGGCTCCTTCTCCGACTAGATCTCCTTCCCTGTGTCTGACACTGCTACCGACGTCTTTATGACCTTTGGTTTTCTTTCCACTTGAGGTCTTACCTTTGGAGTAAAAAGCTTTGTAAAATGATCCATTCGAATGAGACGACGCTTGGAGGACCCGAGCTAAGCGGTGTTCGTCGATGTTGTTACCGGAGTATGAGGTTTTAATGAGGACACTATGCGATCAGCGATCTGTACCAATCGAGAGCTGAGGCGATTAAGTAGTTTCTGGGAGTAGGAACGACCGTGTACGCTGGACATGTATGAAACAGACGATGGCGTAGGAGACAGCTCAGGAGCGTGGAGGGACTTGCGGGGAGCGGGATATGAGTGGTTGGTCAACATGGGACACTCACGTAAACCTAGACTTTCCAGATCCTCTCGACTTCGACTTTAACCCAAAACATTCCGCAATCATATGAACTTTCATCCTCCCCTCTTTATCCATGGGCGGTAAACTATAAGTCGTCTTTCCTTCATCTCTTAAAAACGCTCTGATATCGCTATCAAGGAGATCCATTGTAGGGGGCATCATGCCCTCTCTACCATTCCCTCCAGTACCAACCTCATCATCAGAAATGTCGAACATATCCGCTACCTCGGCCGCAGAGGCGGGGATGAGATGAGCTATGGACGCTTGATGAGCTTTGGACTTTCCTTTGCGTTTTCTCGATGTAGGGTGAGGATCGAATTGAGCCATCAACCTCGCCAAAGCTCTTTCTTCTCGTTTCAAGGCCTTTTTCTGACGATCTTTCTCCCATTGGGCTTGTAGTTCAGCCGGGAGATGTTTACCTTTTTTGTTTTTCTTCACTGGGGCTAAACCGTCAGTAGGGAATAACAAAGAGAGACAGGACCTCACCGGTGGGCCAATCATCTCCAAAGTCTCCGGTCTCAATAGATGAGAACAGTTTCTGTGGAGCTTTACGATCTTTGGAACTGACAGGATCGTCTAGGGCAGATTGCATATTACGAATGAACCAATCTTCGTTCATGAGCCCCCAACCTCCGTCATCCTCATCGCTGTCGCTTGAACTGTCGAGGGTGGTGATACGCATCTCATCGAAGTCGTCCATGGCAGCTTTAAGAATCCCAAGTTCGGATGAAGATTCGGATCCTGTGTCGGATTGTTCGTCTTCTAAATCCTGCCCTTCGACTTCAGCTCCATCCGCCTCAACGACTAAGCCCTCTCGACCGATGATATCATCGGAAGTCTGCGAAACTGGGGACACAGATCTGTTCCTCATGTCGGAGGGAGTACCAGCTCGGAGTACACTCTCGCTTTCTTCCTCTTCCTCTTCCTCTCCTGCTCCCTCTCCTTCTTCCTCATCTTCATCCTCAACCCTGGCATTCAACGATGTCCCTTCGAGATAATCTCTCAACACTTCCATATCACGCTGGTCTTCCTGCTCATCCTCCTCTGTCTTACCCAGAATGAGTCGTGAAGAGGAGTCATCACTTCCCCAGTCGATATCGGACCCGACATCCCGTCTTCGACGTTGTTGTAGCTTCCTTCCAGCTCTTCGTCCTCTATCTCGGCGTTTTCCCTTCATAGCGAGTCCTGATACCTCCAGTAAAGTATGAGGAGCCTGAGAAGAGGAAGAGACATCCATTTTCTTCATCGTGACAGGTGTCGTCGCTGGTTTCGATCCTGAGACTGGTACCTCAGAAGGTCTTGGGTGCGACATTTGTACTGTGTCCGATACTTCATGACGTGATACCTTGGGAACATAGACAATCTTCTCTTCGCTTTCCGAATCCGATGCTGTCCCAAGAGGAGGAGCAGATATAGTCGTGTATGACGGCCCTGCCTCCACTTCTATACTGGGCGCCGTATCCACATAGAACAATACATCTGATTCGTCTGCTTCATCGATGTGAGGCGAACTTGGCTCTTGTTCTTGTGTGAAATCGAATCGACCTCTAATCGGCTCATCATCGTCTTCAACTTCTTCTTCCACCAGAGGCTTGGGAGGACTCAAAGGGGAAATGGACACCTGAGAAGGAATGGTAGCGAAGATCGCAGGATCGTAGATATCCACTTCTGTATCATCTTGAAGATGATTCATCTGAGGAGCGGAAGGGTCGGACATATCCATAGCTTGAACATGTACACCATCTATCTATCAGTCATGACATAAATGATGTCGATTAAACGTACTTTTATCTTTAGTGATGATATCCGCTTCTCCTTGTTTGAACAACTCTCCAGCTCTGATGAATAATGGTGCTGAACCACCTCCATAAGTTTGACCATCTGATCTCGAGGGGACACGTGGAGATCCATGAAATCCTAAGCCTGTGCCTGTAGCAGGTGTCGCAGAACCCGATACGCCAGTACGATGTGGTATGCCCGGTTGAAGTCTACGTCGTCTACTTCGAGGGGGAAAGGCGCGAGATCGATTATTACCTCCGTTTGATGGTCCAGGTTGAGGAGAATCTGTATTGTTCGGGGTGACTGAGAAACCTACTTCGTCAGCGATATACATCTACAAACCATTTCTCGTGAACACGTAAGAGAGGTGATGACGAGAAGAGTCCGGTGACTGAAGCAATTGAAAGTGAGAATTCACGGGAGGCTGAGAGAAGGTCAACCAAGGTTCATCGACAGATAGGTGAGTGGAAGTGTGTCGCAGCTATAGGAGTGGGGGGAAGACATGAAGTGGAGAAGGAAAGCCTAACGTATGGCTCAACAGGCATTTAGGAACAGGCTTAACGAAACAAGAAGATGGAGGAAGAGCAAGATATGGAAATCCTTCAGCGGAGCAGTGAGGCAGTAGGAGGTCAGCCAGCAATGACTTGGAGTACAGACAGACGAGCTAGATCGAGGTTGGAAGAACTCACCATCCAGCTTGGAATAACTCTGTCTATTCACGGTGGTATAGTCAAAAGGGACATTGGTATAATCGACCTTCTTCCCTCCGGCTGACGACCCACCCCGAGCTGGACCACCTCGATTTCCACCTCTACCCCTGCCTCCTCGATCTTGAAAACCTCCTCTTCCCCGACCTCGGGGGGTGAACGAGCCTCGTGAATCTTTAGTATCTCTAGCCATGATCAAGGTTGGGGATGAGAAGAGATGGAGATGGAAAAAGTGGAGGCCGATGCCGCGTCCAGTCACCAAGTTAGAGTGGAAATCTCCACGTGCGGCTGGACAATCGTCTACCTACTGTATACGTTATCTCCAGGTCACGGCGACCATCGAGCTGGAGGATGCAATGGGCAGCACGGCAGCATTCACAATCTTTCTTGTTCGAGCCGGACGCGATGCATAATACATGTTCATGATCTCCCGATTACCATCTATGAAACACATTTCTTCCCCGCCTAATCCACTTCCTCGACAGAAGGCCCATCATCCGCGGCCGCACCAGGAGCACCCCCAGGCATACCACCGCCGGGCATTCCACCAGGGGCACCGCCGCCCGCACCGTAGAACTTGGTCATGATCGGGTTGGCGACGTTCTCCAGCTCCTTCTGGTGTTCCATGATCTCCTCCTTGCTGGCAGTGTCCATCGTGTCCAGAGCTGCGATGATTTCGTTGACCTTAGATTCCAAAGTCTGCTTGTCGGTGGCGTCAAACTTGTCGCCGTTTTCTTGTAAGGTCTGGCGGAGAGAGAAAGCGTATGACTCGAGACCGTTCTTCGCTTGGACTTTCTCCGCAACGGCTTCATCCTCGGCTTTGTATTTCTCAGCCTCGGCAAGCATGCGTTCAATTTCTTCTTTGCTGAGACGACCCTTGTCGTTGGTGATCGTAATTCTGCTCGATTTACCAGTCGTCTTGTCTGAAGCACCGACGTTGAGGATACCGTTGGCGTCGACGTCGAAGGAAACCTCGATTTGAGGGACACCACGAGGGGCAGGGGGGATACCGGATAGCTCGAATTTACCGAGAAGGTTGCAATCCTTGGTCTTGGCACGCTCACCCTCGTAGACTTGGATGAGGACACCAGGCTGGTTGTCCGAGTAGGTGGAGAAAATTTCGGACTTTTTAGTGGGGACAGTGGTGTTACGTTTGATGAGAGGGGTCATGATACCGCCAGCGGTCTCGATACCCATAGAGAGAGGAGCGACGTCGAGAAGAAGGATGTCCTGGGTGGCTTCGGAAGTGTCACCAGTAAGGATAGCAGCCTGGACAGCAGCACCGTAAGCAACAGCTTCGTCGGGGTTGATTGACCTATTGGGCTCCTTGCCAGAGAACATGTCAGAGACCATCTTTTGGATCTTGGGGATACGAGTGGATCCACCGACGAGGACGATCTCGTGGACTGACGCTTTGTCCATTTTCGAGTCGCGAAGGACTTTTTCGACTGGCTCCATGGTGGACCGGAAAAGATCTTGACAAAGCTCTTCGAAACGGGCACGGGTGATGGAAGTGTAGAAGTCAATCCCGTCGAAGAGGGAGTCAATTTCGATTGATGTCTGAGCGGCGGAGGAAAGTGTTCGCTTGGCTCGCTCACAAGCGGTACGGAGACGACGAAGAGCACGAGCGTTAGAGCTAAGATCTGTCAGGTCAGCAAAGTTTGGTACATGAGCGAAGCCAGACTTACCCTTTTTGTTCTTTCGCTTGAACTCTTGAACAAAGTGGTTGACGAGACGGTTGTCGAAGTCCTCACCACCCAAGTGGGTGTCACCGGCGGTAGCCTTGACTTCGAAAATACCTTCCTCAATGGTCAAGAGGGACACATCGAAAGTACCACCACCAAGGTCGAAGATGAGGATGTTTTTCTCACCCCCGCTCTTCTTGTCGAGACCGTAAGCGATAGCGGCGGCGGTAGGTTCGTTGATGATACGAAGGACATCGAGCCCAGCGATGGCACCGGCGTCTTTGGTTGCTTGACGTTGCGAGTCATTGAAGTAGGCAGGAACAGTGATGACGGCTTTGGTAACGGTACCACCGAGGTAGGCCTCGGCGGTCTCTCTCATCTTGATCAAAACCATGGAAGAGATCTCCTCTGGAGTCTGACAGTCAGCGCCGTCAGAGATGAGTATACGATGGGTCACTCACAAATTGTTTCTTTTCACCACGGTACTCGACTTGAATGACAGGTTTGCTGCCATTGTCGATGACCTGGAAAGGCCAGTGCTTCATGTCGGCCTGCACTTCTGCGTCCGTAAATTTACGTCCGATCAATCGTTTGGCGTCGAAGACCGTGTTGTGGGGGTTCATCGCAACCTGGTTTTTGGCAGCATCACCGATGAGTCGCTCAGAGTCGGTGAATGCGACGTAAGAAGGGGTTGTTCGGTTACCCTGGTCATTTGCTGGAAAGTCAGCCAACGCTCTTTAACAAGAGAAAGGCCGAGGGGCCATAAGGAGTATGTTGGATGAGAAGCGGTCACTCACCAATGATTTCAACACGATCCTGCTGCCAGACGGCTACACAAGAGTAGGTGGTACCCTGTCGGAAGTCAGCATTATAGGTCTATCGAACGTTAGGGCAGGACGGCGGGAATGAGGGAGAAGTGAACGGGCAAAGGAAAAAGACGTACCAAATCAATACCAACTGCTTTGGTCATTTTGAGAATGAGATGAGATGTGAGTTGAAAGTGTGGTGAGTTAGAATGGAATTTGTCGTTGAAAGGAAGTCACTGATTGTAGAGATGTAGACGATGAAAGGATGAAAAGTGAATGAAGATTTTATCGTGTGGGAGGGGGTGGCTAGTGGTGGCTAATGGATTGTGCGAGCACCCTCTACCACATGGGTGGAGGCCGTAGAACTTTCTGGCAATGACGCCGGGGTCTATCAGGGGGGACCGAATACAGGCCAGCGGCTATCGCCGCCGATCTGACCCACTCTGACAGACCTTCGCTCAGAATTCTTACGCCACGCTCGCATATGCATCTGGAATGTTGTGACCAACTCTCCCTCAAGCGCTTCCTTGTTAGTAGTCGTGAAGTACTCTTCGCCGGATCGACACTGTGTGACCTCTCGCCACTCGTTTGATTGACAAGGCCTTACTAGAGCCTGGGCCATTCGGCCAATGAAGCGCGAGGTCGTGACTGGATCGTCCACAGCCAGTGAAGATCACTGTGTGACACGCCCGCCGGTGACCGGTGGAAACATGATAAGTTATGGAGTATCATTCCGCTTGGAACGACTAGCGAGCCCGTGGCGGGTCGCCTCCACCACTCAGAGACCATGATCGGGCTATCGGTGTGTTCTCCGCAATGTGCAGAGTGATCACACTTAGTACTCATCAAGTAAGCAGCAGAGGTTACCACTGAGACGGCCACCACCTGCCAGGCTTGCTTGCATTGGCACCTTGCACGTACAGTGAGCGGCGAGCCTAAATTCCCAACACGATTGCTTCGTGATTCATTTGTGCCTTGGCTTTTTGAGCTTGCCCCGCGCCCGGGAGAGCAGTGAGCACGAACCCCTCTGATCAGGACCCCTTGACCCGGTT
Organism: Tremella mesenterica DSM 1558; assembly: GCF_000271645.1. NCBI lineage: Eukaryota > Fungi > Basidiomycota > Tremellomycetes > Tremellales > Tremellaceae > Tremella > Tremella mesenterica. Next base: position 3,173,003 of record NW_006711225.1, read on the forward strand.
GCCGTTTCGCCCCTGGCCCATCTTTCCTTCTCCCCTTGAGCCGCGGCCGGCTTCCTTTCTCTCTCTGCCACTCTCACTAGTCTCGTCTTTCCAAACAAGCTTCCCCACCTTTTCTCTCGTCACTGCCACTCGGTCACACGTCATACGGATCAACGATCTGGCCATACATTAGCGCAGTAAGAACGATAGAGTGGAGACACAGAGAGCTCTCTCCGTCATCACATCTATAAACGGCACGAGAAGGGACATCCCACTCAGGGGTCAGTCTCTTCCTGCCCTCGCCTCACGTCGCCCAACATTACTCTTCCATCCAAACTCAAACGCGACTTCTATCACGCTCCTTCTGGTGATCGTGACGACGGTGAGTGCAGCCTGTCCTTCTACCTTGTCTCTCCTTTCACATTCCTTGCCACTCGTCCTTCTCCGACGACGCCGACGTTTCGCCGTACCCTTTTCGCGCTGTGGCGATCATCCCATCTGCGACCCCCGTCTGATCTTCATCCCGATCTGGTCAATCCTATCAACATATATCCACACCTCCACATCACCGCACTTATATCAATCAACTCTTGAAGAACTTCTTGTGATCCTTCTTATCACCTCACCTACAAATTCACTGCAGCCTAGTGAATTTTAACACTCGCGTCGCCATCTCTTGTCTCAAAACGCCTTCAAGCTGACCGAACAAGCCAACGGCCCCTCTCGCTCCAAACGTCCCCGCGTCTCACATTCCACTCATTCAACTCCTCTTCCATCCACATCTGACGTCGACTCGACACCTCAGGCAATTGCCAGCGGCGACATGGCGGCCTTAGCCCTCTCGGGCTCGCCAATGCTGGACCCGCCGCAGGCTGATGCCTTTCAGACCCATCTACTCGCCCTACTTTCTCAAGTCTCGCAACATCCATCACCCTCTTACCCTTTTCCTACCAATGAACCCATCAGCAATGATGCCCTTTCTCTCAGTCCATACTCAGGCAAGAAGACGCCTGCAGAAGACGCCATCGAGCGTGCCGTCATTGCACTCGGTCAAAGGGTTTGGGATGCGGAGCGATCACCCATGGTAAAGGCAGATCAGAAACCTTCTCCGCAGAAGACGGCGATTCCTGGACCCGACCTCCTCACTCCGGAATGGACTCCACCCGTATCAGATGTTTCGGCTTCCACCTGCATTCCCTGTCCTACTTGCTCCCAGCCTCTGGATGGGTCCATCTCAACACCCCTAGCCACGGGGCACAACGGCGTCAATCGTCCCAGCCCCTTGGGTATCCACCCCATGGAACTGGATCTCGACAGTGGCGTACATGATGCCGGATGGAGAGATAGTCACAATACCACCGGCATGTCAGCAGAGAAGGAATTGGTATTGCTTAAAGCTCAAGTGCAGGATATCGCACGAGTTTGCAAGGTGATCATCATCTGAGACAGAGGGAGTTTCGTGCTGATCATCAGGCCGTCGCCACGGGAGACCTCACTCAGAAGATCATCGTGCCGGTCGAAGGTCAGACCATGACTGAACTCAAGGAAATCATCAATTCCATGGTGGACAGACTAAACAACTTTGCCGTCGAAGTGGAGCGCGTGTCGCTAGAAGTAGGAACGGAAGGTATACTGGGTGGTCAGGCCGTAGTAGATGGCGTCGAAGGAACGTGGAAGGAGTTGACTGCTGTGGTTAACAAACTCGCCGCCAATCTTACTAACCAGGTGCGAAGTATTGCCAAGGTCACCACGGTTAGTCGCCTTCTAATCGAAGTGTGCTTTCCCGACTGACTTTCCAGGCTGTCGCCAAGGGTGATCTGAGTGAGACGATCGACGTGGAGGCGAATGGAGAAATTGCTGAGCTCAAGACAACAGTGAACGGAATGGTCAGTCGCCACCACTTTGTTTCTCAGTCGAGCTGACAGAACACAGGTGATGTCATTGCGGACATTGGCAGATGAAGTCAGTCGTGTGTCTCTCGAAGTAGGTTCTCAAGGAAAACTCGGTGGTCAAGCACATGTCCCAGACGTGGAAGGTGTCTGGAAAGATCTTACAGTCAATGTCAGTCTGCATTCCTGGTCGACGGAAATTCATGTTGACGCAGTAGGTGAACAGAATGTGTCAGTCCCTTACGATGCAAGTGCGGTCCATCGGTAGCGTCACAACAGCTGTCGCCAAGGTCAGCTCGGGTCATTGACTGACGTCCGGTCGCTTACAAGCAGGGAGATCTGAGTAAGATGATTGAAATAGAGGTCGAGGGTGAGATGGCTGTCTTGAAGAACGTGAGTGGGTGATCTACGTGCCGGGACCACGACTGACACGAAGACCGTGAATTCAATGGTTCGGCAACTGACCGTGTTCGCCAATGAAGTCACACGTGTCGCTCTGGAAGTAGGCACGGAAGGCATCCTCGGTGGTCAGGCCATTGTAGACGGTGTCGAAGGTGTATGGGAGGATCTCACTACAAATGTCAACGTGGGCGTTTCCTCGGCAAGTCGTTTAAAGCTGACGCCTAGAAAATGGCCAGGAACCTTACAGAACAAGTACGAGAGATCGCTCAGGTGGTACGTCATCGCCATTCATCTGCGAGTGGAGCATGACTGATCCTTGAAGACCAAATCCGTCGCTCGAGGAGACCTCAGCAAGACCGTCAGCGCCGATGTGCAAGGAGAAATCTTGGACCTCAAAATTACTGTCAACGATATGGTTGCCCAACTTACAGTTTTTGCCGCTGAAGTGACTCGTGTATCTCTTGAAGTAGGAACAGAGGGTAAACTAGGAGGCCAAGCTCAAGTGCCAAACGTGGAGGGAACATGGAAAGTCTTGACAGATAACGTGAACCTGATGGTGAGGTGTAACATCTCTAAAAGCTTCGATACTTACGCTATAGGCCTTGAACCTAACGACCCAAGTGCGATCGCTGGCTGAAGTGTGAGTGTGTTTTTTGGTGCTTGAACGGAGCTGAATTCGTAGGACCACAGCTGTCGCCGCCGGTGATCTCAGTAAGAAGATCAACGTCGAAGCGTTCGGCGAGATTCTGGAACTCAAGGTCAGTTAAGCGGAGTCAGTGGATAATAACTGATGCCACAGTCTACTGTGAACGGTATGGTGGACAGTCTTCGAAGCTTCTCATCGGAGGTCACTCGGTATGTCAACCGCACTTGACATGTCTACAGACTGATGATCTATAGTGTCGCTCGGGAAGTAGGCACAGATGGTCGTCTGGGTGGTCAAGCTCGAGTGCCTGGCGTCGCCGGTACATGGAAGGATCTGACAGATTGTGTGAACGTCATGGCTGCCAACCTGACGGAGCAGGTGCGAACAATTGCGCATGCCACTGTTAGTGTTCTCATCTCTCGTGCTGGAACCTATCTGACTTCATAGACCGCTGTCGCCCGTGGTGACCTCACGCAGAAGGTGGTAGGCGTCAAAGCGGGAGGAGAAATTCTGGACCTGGTGAACACTATCAACAATATGATTGACCAGCTTGCTATCTTCGCTGCTGAGGTGACTCGTGTAGCTCGGGAGGTGGGGACAGAAGGTAAATTGGGAGTGCAGGCCGAGGTCGCCAACATCGAGGGAACGTGGCAAGAAATTACGTCAGTATACCCCATGTTCATGGAGGATGGGAGCTGATGTCGAAGATCCAATGTCAACACGATGGCCTCTAACCTGACATCTCAAGTGCGCGCCTTCGCACAGATTTCGGCCGCCGCTACCGATGGAGACTTCACTCGATTCATCACTGTCGAGGCATCCGGTGAGATGGACTCGTTGAAGACGAAGATCAATCAAATGGTGTTCAACCTGCGTGAGAGTATTGAGAAGAACACGAAGGCCAGACAAGAGGCTGAGGGTGCCAACAAGAGTAAATCGGAGTTTTTGGCGAACATGTCTCATGAGATCAGGTCAGTCACAGACAATCATTCGTTTTACCGAGCTGATGTAGTAGGACTCCAATGAACGGTATCATCGGCATGACGGTGTTGACTTTGGAAACCGAGTTGACCCGTCAACAAAGAGAGAATTTGATGATCGTATCCAGTCTGGCGAGCTCCTTGCTCACTATCATTGATGATATTCTGGATATCTCGAAGAGTGAGTCGATTATTGTAGCTAGAGGCGTCATTTGCTAATCTTGTCAGTCGAGGCTGGTCGTATGACCATGGAGACCATCGCCTTTTCGCTCCGACTTGCAGTATTCAGTGTGCTCAAAACGTTGTGTGTCAAAGCTTCACAAAACAAGTTAGACCTCATCTTCGATATCGAACCCGGCATTCCGGATCAGCTGATTGGAGACCCCCTTCGTCTACGCCAAGTCATCACCAACCTGATCGGTAATGCCGTCAAATTTACCACCGAAGGAGCTGTAGCTCTCACTTGTCGATTGAAAGAGGCACGCGATGAAGATATCGAACTGGAGTTCTGCATCGCCGACACCGGTATCGGTATCAAGCAAGATAAACTCGATGTTATCTTCGATACCTTTGCCCAGGCGGATGGTTCCACAACTCGAAAATATGGTGGTACGGGTCTAGGTTTGACCATCTCGAAACGTCTCGTCAACCTCATGTCGGGTAATCTATGGGTCGAGTCGGTGTATGGAGAAGGAAGTCGATTCTACTTTACGACTTTGGCTCAGATGGTAAATGTCGCTCCGGAGATCATCACAGAGAGGATGAGTCCTTGGGCCGGAAGATATATCTTGATGGTCGATACACTCAAGACTGCCTCCTCTGTAAGGGATATGATCGCTCAAATGGGGATGCAGCCGGTGGTGACCCATACTTTGGAAGAGACAGAGGAATTGGTGAAACGTCCCGATTGTCCACAATTCGATACGATGATTGTGGATTCGTTCCCTATTGTAAGTGATTTCTTCAGCCAACCCTTAGTTCCCGTGTCCTGCTTCCTATCCGAGCTCACCAATTCCACATAAAAGTGTAAGCGAGAAGAATGTTGATGCTGATTATTCAGGCTGAGAAAGTCCGAGCTTTCGATTTACTTCGATACATCCCGACAGTCTTGATGGTTCCTAGTAACTTACCTCGTGATTCTGGGTTCCGACCTTTCATAAAAGTAGACGATGATCGACGTCGTCTTCTCGGATTACCTCTCGAGGCAGAACAAACCTCTTTACCTATCCCTGTTAAATTATGTCTAGACTTTGGGATAAATTCTTATTTCACCACACCGTTGTCATTACATGAACTATCAAACGCTCTCATTCCTGCTCTAGAGTCTCATCAAACTCCATCGGGCGATAGTGTGAAAGATACCGTCTTGGACATTTTGTTAGCAGAGGACAATTTGGTGAATCAGAAATTGGCGGTGAAGTTGTTAGAGACGGCAGGTCATCAGATTGACGTGGCGGACAATGGTGAAGTGGCTATTGAGAAATACAAGTGAGTCATTTCTTCTACGCAGTCCTCAACTTTTTTTCGGACTCGTTCTCTCGGGTATGAATGTAACAAGTTGATCAATTATCTGACGAAATAGACGAAAACAATTGGCGAGAAAACCATACGATGTCATTTTAATGGACGTGTCTATGCCTGTTATGGGAGGTATGGAAGCTACCGGTCGGATAAGAGAATATGAAGAAGCCGAAGGAGTTTTCCGAACTCCAATTATCGCTTTGACGGCACATGCCATGATAGGGGACAAAGAACGTTGTTTGGATGCTGGTATGACTGATTATCTCACCAAGCCTTGTGAGTTTTCTCTCATTCAAACGTATCTCTCATCTTTCATCTTTTCGTTTCACATACAGAGTAAGATTGAGGAAGGCTGCTGACCATTCAGTGCGTCGAGGAGATTTACTAGCCGCCATCGCTAGAGCTCATTCCGGTTCTAATCTAGCCCGAGGTCAAGGGGAAGCTTCCATCGTTCCTTATGTCGGTGACGCCTCTGCGGCAGCATCAACCATGAGTAATTTGGAAAGAGCAGGAGCGACTATTACAGCTCTTGATAGAGCTGAAACTCGCGGTTTCCCGTTGGATATAGCCCAAGTTTTGGCCACTTCAGGAAGTCATCATCTTCCTTGACCTCTTCTTTTCTTCTTTTCTTCCCGTTTCTAAACTCTCACTCATACTTGACTGTTTGTTTGTCTCCTTTTCTTATGTCTCCTGGTCAAAATACACGATAGATCGGTTTTGAATGAGAGTCAATGTAATAAGTAGATTTCGAACAAGAACAAATTACCCGTAACTTGTTCATTGAAGAATTCGGACATGTTTAGTGAAGAAATTAAGTTTTGTAGCCGACTTTTGACCGAGCTGAAAGGATGCATGGTCTTGATATGTGCTTGATATGTATAACTACTAACGTTTTTCTCTCTCCTGTGATGATGATTTCTGATCTTTCTCCTTTCTCCCTTTGTCAACCTGCCATTCATATTTATCTTCATCTTGTTAAAGATCCCCATTGTGTTGTCCCTGTCACCCCATTCGAATGATATATCATTGTCCATCCTCAATATTCCACACCTTATAAGCAAAGCTGGTGCCAAGTTTGAGACTGAATAATTTCTAAGGTTCAGGTCCTAACATGTCCCTATCTTCAACTGCAACAACCTTTCCCCCATCATTCAGCTTAATTGATCTCTGCCACTTCTCTTCCTCTTCCAAAGCTTGCTCCACTATCTTCACAGCTCGACCAACCTCGGAGAAAGTGTTATACAATACCACAGGCGACAAACGTATAACATCCGGTTTCCGTTCATCGCCTACCAAACCTCTTTTCAACATGGAAGTGAAAATACGGGGCATACTACCAGATGGGGTTATATGAAGGGAAAGTTGAGTTCCTCTCCATGGTGCTGGAGGAGTGAGTATTTTGAATTTCACTATCGTATCTCTTTCTTCCTTTTCCTCTGAAGCTTCCACTTTCTTTTCTTCTTGAGAAACGTGCTTCAAACTTCCGCCCGGTGGATGTGTGCCTTCTGTCGGAAGGATATTGGATGCGGAATTCGAAAGAGAGGATGACTCAAATGGTGTTCGAGGGATATAGAAACGACTTTTACTCAAAAGTTCTTCCAGAGTATTCGTAAGTTTGATCCCCTTGATACGCATGCTGGAGAATCCTACTTGATCGATGAGTTCTAAAGTCGCCAATAGAGGGATGGAAGAGAATACCGGTGTACAGGAATGTTGATAACCTTTCGCGCCTGGTGTAGGAGAGAAAGTAGGTTGCATTTCGAATCGAGTAAGGGGGTCGTTTCCCCACCAACCGGCGAGTCTGGCATGAGTTTCGCTCCTCCATCATAAGTTCAGCTCACTGTTAGGACTTGTAAGCCAGAGGATCTGGAACCGGGGGAGGAGGAAGGAGGGAAACAGAGACGCGAAAGATGAGAAGAATGAGAGACATGAAAAACTTACCGCCGTCCACCGTCTGACAGACCGGTTCGGATGTACATACCACCTATTGCTGCCGGACCAGCGTTAAGGTATCTTGAAAATCAGCCCTGGGCCCAGTCCACATTGGATCATCATGCGAAAATTGATGAGTTAACATGTCAGTCTCTAAAATGATTGTGACACATAGTCTAAACGAAAGATGATGACAGTATGGAGAATGGAAAGAGACACATGAACATACTTGTAAGTACACCAAACAGCCATATCCACTCCCCAATCATTCAATCTAATCTCTACATTTCCCGTCCCATGGGCCAAGTCCAGACCGAATATCGCTCCGATTTCATGGGTCTTTTGAGAGATTGGGGGAATGTCGAATAACTGCCCAGTGTAGTATTGTACCAATGGTAACCAAACCACAGCGATCTATATATGAGCCCTTTGAATGTGTAGCTTGGGTGAAGACTTACTTCGTCTTTGTGTTGCTCAATAGTGGAGAGGATATCAGAAGTACGAAGAGTCACTTCACCAGGTCGAGGAGAGAGGGGAATGATAGATGATTGAATTTGCTCTTCAGAAAGAATTGCGTCGTGCAGTCTGGGATGAGAATGTACTGCGTACTTGTCATTAGCAAATTCACAAAGAAGTGTCGGAGAAAAGTATGTAAAGAAAAGAACTCACCCAATCACTCGGAAAACTACCTTGTTCAATCACAATCTTCCATCTTTTCTTCGTCGGTTTATAAAAACTGATAAAAAGATTATGCATGTTGCTCGTCAATGTTGAAGTATGTGCGACTTCTTCTTCTTGTGCACCCAATAGCTTAGCTAGAAGGGGAGTAAGAGGTGCGTCCACATGTTTCCATGGTCGATTATGCGGATGGTCGAAGTGACCCGTTACGGAGCTTACGGTGTCAGCATTATACATCTATTCGATTCATCCACTCCTCTGCTCTCTTCAACTTTTAAGATACATTTTCCGTATACGCCCCTCACATCTCATACGATACTCTACTAGTATTTCCACTCTATCCTCTGTGTATATTCCGACTTGATTTTGTGATCACCTACAGATGTATCTCCGATTCACCAGGATCCCTCCGCCCCCGATTGAGCAAGATGGAATGTAGTCAAGTAAGCCAAGACTCACCTGGAGGACCAAACATCTAACTCTTCCAACATATGTTTCCTAGCTTTCTTCGCCAGCAAACCCAAGCTATTCCCACAGAAGTAAATAGCCTCTCCGTCTATTCATCAGCCCTCATCGACCCTACCCACCACCTTCAATATTCGAGAGGTATGACCACTGACCGATCTCTCCCCCGCATGCTCGAGCGTTGGGTATCTCAAACTCTCCTCTGGTCCAATTGAGAGCATCTTCCTTGTCCCATCGTTGTAATACTTCCAAGGAAGCCATCTTACTACTCAAAGCTTTCTACTTTCCACCCGACAATCATGAGACGGTCTGCATTCAGATCGAGGAAGATATCGAGACTGGAATCCCGCGCAACGGAGATAGTCACGTGATCATCGAGTCTAGTCTAAACAATCCCCCCCTTTAAGGTTTCAGGGGTGAACAATATCCCAAAGTGGTAATTTCACTTTTGCTTCGCTTGAAATTGTCTTTTTGTTCTCGTTCTTTTTGTGTCCAAAGTTGAGTAATCAATTGTTCCTCGAAGGTACTGGGTGGCATGGGTGGGATATAATCCATCTCACATCATGCATCTCTTTCCATCTATCTCTTCATATATTCTTCCTTCAATTCACTAATCCGGGTGTCATCTAGTCAAACCATCTCGATACAAAATGCTACCTCGACTGTTCACTTCGATGTTGGCCGTGTTGTCGTTGTCGCTCCCTTTGGTCAATGCGACAGCAGCTGGACAGTATCATCTCAACGTGAACAGTGATGTTTCTTGTATGTCCGATTTCCTCTTTCTCTCACCCGAGTCTGTGTTGGTTCATCTCTGTATTACTGAGCTACTTGTTGGGATAACCCCTTCAACGCTCGTCTTGTATGTGAATTACTCTTTTCACCTGCACCGATATTCGGCAGGAGGTTATTAAACCGACCAAGAGAATAATTATCTGATAGAGGAATGAACATTACTGATCCAATAGCATGTTTCTGGAATTGTCATGTACAAACGACTAGGTCAATCCCTCTGCCTAGTGGACAATCCAATTCTTTCGAATTCGTTTCGTTAAATTGCGAATATCCTGTAAGTCAAGGCCGTTTCACACATTCTTTCCTCCACCCCCCACCCCTCTCTCTCTCATTTCTTTCCGTTCACGATTCTGATCAATCATTTGGAAGATCACTAACTCAACAGCTCTGGTCGGAATACATAAGTCAATGTATAGCCCTTCAATGCGCTTCACCCGCCGACGTAGCCTACGCAATGGAATACGGTGTCAACTTTTGTCGTCGGGGTGGTGTCACGGTCAATTTCACTTTACCTGAGATGTATCTCGATTCAGTCAATGGGACTTATTTCCAGTGAGTTTGTGTATCCTTTTCAACCACTCTTTCTCCCTCTTCACCCGGTTCATTTCATCACTTGTTCCAAGTCCTCTACCAATATTCGGAATGTGGACTGATGAAGAGATCCGATGCGTACCTCAACTCAGCGACGAGGTCCGGGACAAATTTAGGAATCGGTTTAATTATCGCCGGTGTTGCTGCCGCTATGATGATATGAATTTTTCCCCTTTCGATCAACCTACTTCCTTCATGAAATTCCAGATGTCTAAAGAGGATCAATCACGTCAGACATCGGGGTTTGTAAGGCCGTGATTTGTACAGTACTCAATGAATGATAAGACTACTGAGAACGCTTGGCGGGAAGGGCAGTGAGGAGAATGGTCACTTTTGGGTTTAATATATGACGTCTGATATATTTGTACACGATGCATCTTGCTTTATCTACCATGCTCTTCGACCTGAATCTCATTGTATGACACAAGCTGGATTCTCTTGAAAAGTCGGTGCGGGTGCAGGAGGTGGTTTCTTGACTACTGAAACTGGCAAAAGGAATCCTCCGGGTACTTTTGAACCAGCCTGAATTTCAGCGATCCATGCTTTGATACTCGAACTTCCGCATACACCATCGACCACGATCACATTCTCGTCGACATGTGCGATACGGGGAGAAATTTGCAGGACCATCCCATGCAGATCTCAGTCCGAACTGCAGATCCTGTCCCGATTGGTAAGCAGCTGCATGGTTGCGGTGTGACCTCTAGGAAGAGTATTGATTTTGGCAGGAAATGACAAGGACGAGAAGATGCTAGAGGAGACAATGGACATGATGATAACGGACAAGTACGGTTCATGATAGTTTATGATGACGAGGGAGAAAAGTCACAGGGAAATATGACATGACAAGGGAGAACAATGACTTACAGGAAAATGCATCCCAAAATCTAATGTCGCTTGAAGAGCAAAGTTCGCACCAAAAGGAAGTAAGGTTCCCGCTGGTAAACTGTCTCGTCAGCTACATCGTTTTCTTACATGATAACTCACAACACTCCCTCGGTTCTATGTCAAGTCAGTCACCAGTTCTCTGAGGATCAGAGAAGCTCACAATGTATACTGAGATATCAGTTAAGCTCTACTGTGATGGATGAGGTAGACTCACGTACGCCCCAAATCTCTTGACATAACCTGGAATTTCATCCGCTTTGGCCTTTCCGTTAGCTCACTGTATCAATTCAATGACAGATATGATAAATTCACTTGAGAAGTATGGGAAGCTTTGAATTGCAGACAGTAGCAATTTCAGGGGGACGGAATGTTAAACAGGCGGGAGGTGAAGAGGATCGAAGGACAATTACTTACATCGGGTGAAGGAGGGGCTTCTCCAAATGGGAAAGCTGGTCCGTCTCCTGCTTCCCAATTGCTCCAACCCGGTGCGTTCATCCTGTCTTTACTTCAGATCCCGCTGTAAGTAATATATCGAGACAAACTTCTGGTGAGTATGTGAATTCGATCTGAAGATTCCCGTCATGGCATGAGTTGACAAAGTGTCGGGTGAAGAAGAAAGGATGCTCAAGGGGTTAATCCACAAAGGAAACACATAATGTTCTTCTATGCTTTAGTGAGAAAAGTTAAAGGACCATGTAAGACAACCTCCGTGGATCCCGACGTGGCCAAATGAGAATATGATGAAGCGTAATCGGGTTCATATTTTATGATCCTTGGGTAATTGAGACCAACTTGGAGCTTCCTGTGATACCTCTCGTCTCTCACACACATGATACACGTACCACTCATCCTCCGTCCCTGAACATGAGCTCAAAATTGTATACGATTGATGACTCACCGATTCTTTTTCGAAGGCCGCACCGATTCTCCTCACCCGTCCCGCATTCATTGGTCCATCCGCCATCCCATGCGTATCTGTTCTTCCCTCTCACACGATCTATCGAAAAAGTACCGAGCCAATGTGATAAGTATGTCAACCGTGTCCGAAGATACATTATCATTGATGAGTCTACGTCCTCGCAATGATCCGCGCATAACCAGCGGAGATGGGCCAGCGTCGTATTCTGCGTAGCCGCGAGTGTCGATGATTGTGATGAGTGAGATGGGAGCTGGGAGCTGGGCGGAGTGATTGGCGTCGTTGTATGGGTCGTCGAAGAAGAAATGACGGAGGGTTTCTTAGGAGCTGAAGGTCGGAAGGCAGAACCTTTGACGGTGGTTGAAGAGTTTGATGACGAGGTGGCGGCGAAAGAAAAAGCATGTGATGATCGAGTCCGACTGACAACAAAATCCTTCAGAGCACCCGTGGTGATGTCACTACACGCAATTGACAGCGCTTCAAGGTTGGGTAACATGTTACGACTCTGTTCGTCTGTCTTTCGGGTCAGAGCGCTTAAAAATCCGTCGTCCAATCCACAAAATGAAACATTGAGAAATCTCAACGATGTCATTTGGCGTAAGACTTCGATAAGATGCTCCTGGTCGATAGCAGCTTTACCGATATCGAGCACTTCGAGATTGGACAAAGCGTCCGCTAGACCTGGAGCGAGAAGCTGATCGATAATCCTAGCGTCCGGATTTAATGGCCCATGAGCATTCAGCTCCAGACGTTTGAGATTTGGGACTACGATGGTGTCGAACACCAACCCATCATTGAGGTGCGTTTGGGAATACGATCGAAGGTGAGGAAGATGCAGAACAGTATCTTCAGGCCCTTTTGCTTCATACTGGAAATGTGTTCCGTCTAGAACTACGATTTCGGCGTTTGGGACGAGTTGGAAGAAGTCCCGAAGTCTTGGGCCTGCAGTCACCAGACAACCCACCATGCGTACAGTCTTGAGCTTTTCCATGCAGTAAATGGGGCTCGAAGATTGGTTTGTTTTCTGGTTGACTGATCGTGTGGAAATTGTCACCGCGACACCAGTCAATGACACATGCTCAAGTGAGCAGGGAAGTGTTTCCTCCCAATCCACCATGGACGAGAATAATGTTGTGACATCGGAGTATGATGAAATTTGGTGTTGGGTACAATAGGACGTCGTACGGAACATTTTAAGGTTGGGACAAGATGGGATGATTTTCTTCAGATATCTCGGCGATAGACCTGAAGCGTCGATGGTCCTCACTGCTTCAAGATTCAATTCCACGAGAAGCGTATCGAATTTGACCTTGTCGCAATCGAAGTGATCGCGAACTACCAACGTGTGGATACTCCCTCCGGATCTCTGCAGCCATAAATTGGCCTTGGAAGCCGGTCGCACCTCTTTACAAGTAGCTTTCCCTGATCCAAATACCAACTTTCTCCATAACGCAGGTGTGTGTCGTATCACATCCCTCCATCTTCGACAAGTACGTTCCATCCTTGAAGCGAAATTAGAATCCGCCTCCAAACCAAATTGAGCGATCAAAATGAGAACATCCGGTGATAAAAGACCTGTGTAATCTGTCTTATTTCTCTCTCTAGCTCGACGAGCAGCTTTCATGGCTGCTTCAGCAGCTACATCATCTTTCATCTTTGAGAAATGTTTGGCACGAGCTTGACGCCCTTCAGATTGAATACGAGTCACTAGTGTTTCCACAATATGACGTTTGTGTTCTGAACTGGAGTTAATTCGAGAGAGAGCCTGTCGGGCACTTTCCATGGCTGCGCGGTAACTGTGAAGTATTCGTAAAACGTCGGCTTTACGATACCAAGGCTATCATGTTAGCTATCTCATAAGGAAAGGGGAGAGATAAGGAGGAAGCTTGAGTATGTATGGACTCACTCTGAAATCACGCTCATACTTGGCACACATGTCCAAAGTGATTTGATAGGCACTCCCTTCCCAACCAGGTATACGACTCATAGCTGCGGCTTTACAATCGAATACTGCAAGACTTCGGTCGCCCAAACTGTACGCCTGGAGGTCAAGAACGGTCTGTGAGAACTGGGGAGACACGTACTCGATTGAAAGATGATAAAGCTTCCGAGTACTTCTTCTCTCTCATCTCTTTATGCCCTTGCACCATATGAGCTTTTGACATGTTGTCAATACTCGCTGCACGTGGATGTCAGAAGGAAGAGAGCTAGTCGGTTTGTTGAGGACCCAATCACCCAACTAAGATCCCGCGAACAGGAAAGATGAGAGGAGTGGGAACAACGAATATCGGACTGCCTTGATAGGCATGCGATGAGAGCTCTGCGTCTGGCTCTTACGTAAAGTCCCCCTTTCTGTCAGGCACTTACGTAGAAATTGACCCCCTATACTTTGCGAGCTGACGCCCGCAATCAGACAGTCGAGTAGGGAGGTAGTAGAGTGATCACGTAAGTTATGGAAAGAGCTATGCTGAAATGGAGGAAGTCAATATGCAACGAATGGGAAGGAGACGCGCCTTATTTTCACTGCAAGTCGGATCCAAGTGGCACTTTTTGGCGATTTCTTTCCAGATCACTGGCAGGGCAATATTAGGCCTTGTCAAACGTCACACACAAGAAATAGCCATTTGGCAAGACTGGCATGCTGGCGCATGATACACGTGAGAGATGACGATGCAATGATGCGAGACGAAAAAGACCATGACCAAAGTACAAAATGCTGACTCCCACTTTCCCCTTCTGTCTCCCCTCTTTCAGTGCCCCCTCGATAATCTCGTTCACTCCGTTCCCGGCTATCCCCAATCACCAAAACCCCTCTGCTTAAATGATATCGGAAGTTGGCCCTTAAAACGTCTTACTCTTATTGCCCACCTTTGGCTGGGACATATCCTTCGGTTGGTTCCCAAATCTAGGAATCTCAATGACCGATCCCGTCCCCTTGTTCTTCTCCTTCTTTCCTTTACCTTTCTTATCCTTGTCGGCTTTCGGTCCTTGAAGCGATTGAGGGTTGGAGAGTGGATCAGGTTGAGAAGCGTAGTCATATTCCGGCACTTCAAACTTGACCTTTTTAACCTTTTGCTCTTTCTCTACGCTGGGAGTTGAGCTTGGTGTAACGGTTTTCTGGAGAATGGGGGTCCCAACTGTGGAACCGGATGATGGCTCCCTCGTGCGTTTACGGGATTTCTTAACGGATACAACCGCATCTTCCCAGTCTTCTTTGGTGACGGTCTCAGTCGTAGTTTTCTGCCCTTCTTCCTTCGCCTTTGTCGCACTTGCTCCTTCGGTTGAGGGACCTGGGTTCGTGGCAACGACGACAGTAGAAAATGAAGTGGAAATTGTCGTCCGTTTGGTCGAGGGGACGAATGGGACAGTCTCAGGAACCAGTTGATCTTGTTTTTCCGCCCTGGCAGGTGCTTGTTGTGTGTCTTCAGACGTCGGGGTCGATGGAATCGGGGGAACCATTTCAACTCGTATTTGTTCGAGAACCTCAGCGAATCCGGGAGAAAGAGCTCGAGCTGGTTTTTGACCCAATGTCGAGCCAAACATTGTCAAAAGCACTTTTGACTGTGCTTGTGCCACTGTAGGGGCGGGACGGGAAGAAGTGAAGAAATTGCCAAACAATTCACTACGGGCCTGCTTCTTCGGAGTAAAGACACTCCATAGATCGTCCCAGGTCGAGGTCTCAACGGGCTTCTCAGGCAAGGCGGTGGAGACATCGGCAACTGCTTCGGGGGATATGTCAGAGTCACCATTGATAGGAGGCTTGGGGAGGGTCTGGACGGAGGAGTCGATAGAGGACAGGGACTCTGGATTGGGAGGTGGCAGGGAAATAGCCGGGGGATTACGGGCGAGTGTGAATGATGCTTTGGTGCTGGCGATGACTGACAAGATATCCGCTGCGTGGCGTAGGGCGAGAGGGGAGTAATTGCCAATGATCTTCTGAACGACGAAAAGAGTAGAGGGACGTTGTTTGGAAAGAGCGACCAATTTGTCATTGGGCAAAACCCATCTGAGTATCAGTATGATTCAAAGGCCACGTGTCTGAGTCTACGTCTGGTTTGAAAGCAGTCACAGAGCTCAACTTCTGCGAAATACGAATACATTAATAGTCGTGTGCGGACAGACAGTAGAGTACTCACACAGGACTCTCATCTTCATTCCTAGCAAGTGAATCTCTCCAGCTATGAAGAGCTTTGAACACCGCACCCGCCTCAGTATCTTTTGAACTAGGCAACCATCTAGAACAGGCCTCCCTCCAGCCTCCGGAACCCCTACCAGTCTTTTCATCATAATAATTGGGTTGATACATTATCAATGATGTCTGTGCGCTTCTTTCCAGCGTCTCCTTCATAGCGGAGTGAGCGAGATGACCCTCTTCGACCGTACCATTCTCCGCTGTGTCTGAAGTTTTTGATTCTTTGTCACCAACAGGGGTCGGGAGAAGCGATACGGATTTATCCAGCAGGGCATTACGCAGTTTGTCGTATATGTACAACAAAAAATGGGTATCCGCTCGAGCATACATCTCCATTTCCTCAGGTAAAGGTCGAATACGCCAATCGGCAAGTTGATATCGTTTGTCGGCATCAAAGTTGCAGTACAGCTTCAGTAAGCTGGCGAGTGAATGAGCGGGGAAATTGAGAACCAATGTGGCGTGGAATGTATCGAAGAGACCGACGACGAAGATAGAAAAATCCTGCTGTAGCCAGGGAATATCAGATTGCGAGCCGTGAAACACCTGTCCATCAGCACAAACAACCTTTCAAGGGACACGTAAAAAATAGCCATACAAGAAAAGTAATGAGAGGAAGACAGAGCAGCGAAGGAGACTCGAAACTCACCTTGACAATTGAAGGATCTACCATCACACCGCCCAATTTATCTCTCCTCAGCTCGGACCGCAACTTGATAGCATCCACAATGTAATCCCTCTCCCTCGTGCTGATTTGAATCAAGCACGTAAATCCGGCAAAACTATGAGTCGAGTGATATTCAAGATCCACAGCTATCTCAGTTACACTCTTCAGATGAGTCACCATTTCCTCAAGCTGCTCCGGTGTATCGATAAATGAATAGGGAGTCTCGTTCATCGGCTTTGGTATGATGGGCTCTGAACGATTGAACAAAGATTGCGGATAGACGAGGTTTCGTGTTTCGTGATAATAAGGATGAGTACGGAGTTTGATTTCTCTGGCTTTTCTCAATTCAGCCAAAGTGGGGTCTAACTCTTCCTCCGGAGTGTAATCAATGTTTAAAGGGGGAATATAGCTAAGAGGAACGATGGAGTGAAGTTTGGTCGATAGTGAGTGTTGCCAGGGTGAGGGGGAATTATTGTTGTCTATTGGAGGGTCGAATTGGAGTTGAGGTTTTGGAATTTGTGCATCTCTGATATGAGCCGGGAGGTAGCCTGGACGTTTTCTCTGGCTATTGCTAGATGAGCCCTGGTAGTCAGCCGGGGGAGCTCCGATCAATTTTCAACAGGTAATCCGACTGAAGAAACAGTTGTAGACAAGACAGAGAAGCGATTTACACGATTCTACCTTTCGACATGTGACACATACCACTAGCAGTCGTTAGATCGACAAAATAAAGTCAGACAAGGAATATGAAGTGATATTATCTTAAGAAAGATGACCTACCTGAGGAGGAGCTTCCGTCACCTGTATAGCCACTGCCTTCTTTTCCCCTCTCAACTCGTCCAACTGTTCATCTGCATCCTCCAGTAAACCATCAACTACGCCTCCCACCGCTCGACGATACTCGTCAGTGACATCCTCTTCATTCTCCAGTGTATTCCTCTTGCTCTTCCCCTTGCCACCCTGAGTAGCACTGATGACTCCCAATAGTTTCTCTGCCATCTCGAGGACCTGTAAGGACCCGGCATCCATAGCCTTACCAAACGACGGATCCATAGTCTTATGAAAAGCAAGGTCTGACTTGGGTGGAAGAGCTGCCGCAAGGGTTGTAAGACGATCAAGAGTAGAGGTCACATGTCGCAGGTAGTCGGAAAATGCTTCTTGAGGAGAAGGTTGCTTGATATTGGAAGATTTCTCGTCAGGTTTTGAGGGTCCAGGAGCGGTGGAGGTTGATGCAGATTCCAGATGTGGAGAGATAGTAGGAGGGACAAGTGTTATCTTGGACATTGTGACGGATTTGACAGCTCTTCTTGGGAAAGGAAGTGCGCGAGGTTTACGGCCAAACCCAGGTTTGGTCGCATATGCTCGCAAGGTGAGAAGGGGGGAGCTGAGCTGAGGTCGAGGTAGATTCACTCCGGGCTTCCCAAGCCTTGTACGTTGTAGGAGATCCGTGATTGACGAGAGGGGCAATTGTCCCTCTCTTATAACTCGTTGATGAAGTGAGAGACGCAGGATGAAGAGATGGACTTGGACACAATAGAGTACAGTACCAAGTGCTCGTAGTTACCCGTCGCAAGAGCCAAAATCGACGAGCGATGTTCAGTCAAGCTTACGTAAGTAAAATCTCGATCGAACTACTCGTACATATGAAATTCGACATTGGAACATGCAAGATGCTGACTGGTATATCTCTTCAGAGAAAGTGAGCTTTGACAAGTTGGGCAGCTCCCACTTTGTTAAGCAAGGCGTAAACGACATCACTGTTGGGCCAGGCAATCATCTTCTTTCCCAACAGCTGTGGTTTCTGGGACCTTTTGAAGATGTTAAACGGCGATACATCGCTCTGATCGACACGGAATTGTACTGCACTCTATGATGGATCAAACATGGTGTACGTCAGACCAGGCTGTACAGTAGTATCTAGTCCATCTCGAAGCCAGGGAGTTGGTAGGAGAGAGGGTCGGAAATATATGAAAGAGGCTCGTTCTATGTCCTTCACTGTGAACATAAGGGTGACCATATTTTATTTGGTGAGGATTGGAGACTCACTGGGGTGATTTACTGGGAGTGGTAAGTGACTTCTTTTGTCTTCTCATCCACTATCTCTTGTTTCATTATTCAAGTTTGACTTCATCGCGCGCGGATCCGAGACGTTAATCAGAGTTGACATGCTTGTTGGAGGAGGAGTCGGAGACGGAAACCCAGCTATAATGTCAATTTATCCCTTCCCCTACCGGTGCTATTGCGCGAGGAGTGACAACTAAAGGAAAGATCGTATCTGTCAAGTCGTTATGAAGCTTTCGCGGGGGGGTAAGTCTCTTCTGGCGGTGAGACATGCGTCGATCAGGATTGAACGAACCTTCACGTTGGGAACGGGAACACGCCGATATACTCTCCGCCAAGGGAAGACCCGACTTGTCTGAATGTGTTCTCGTTCACAATCGCAAGTTTCAACGCCTTAATGATCTTCTCCGTAGAGGTCTCGGTGTCATAACAGATGTGAACGCAACGAAGCGAGCATTTTTAGGATTGGGTGATAACTATACCGATAAACAGCCGAGAACGAAGGCTAAATGGATGCAAGAGCAAAGAATCCAGAGGAAGAATGGCAAACGACTGGCAGGGCTTGTAAATCGGGAGACGGAGTGACCAAGCTTGGAGGCGAAAAACGTATGTCGATGAGAGACGAAGATGAGGAAAACGGAAGGTTGAGAGAAGTGATATGTTTGAGGGAACCATTACCGTAAGAATGGAAAGATGGAGACTGAAATCTAAAGTCAAAGACAAGTAAGAGTTAGAGACAACACCATATGATCATAATGTGATGACGCTTACGTGCCATGCTGCATGCAGCATTCCATAGAATTTCCCATCTATCCATGTCGGATAGCAGGGATTAATGTAATAAATGCATGGTAAAATATATTCATGTCCCACTCTTCTCTCTGTAAATCCCAACTTTGCTTGGAATTTCGTTACTTTCAACATATCTTACACCATGTCCCTCTCATGCAGAGCTTCCTCTTCTCGTTCACGTATGTCCCTTCTATTCTCTTCATGTATCATACGCCAACTGACTTGATAGACTTGAAATATCTCATTGCCCCTTCTCGTCGACTAGCAACCGCCTCCACCTCCATCACCCCTTCAACACCCCTTCCTAACCTTTCCGTATCTCTTCTTCTCTCCCGCCCGCCCCTTCTCCTTCGTCCTCCCGAACCAATAGAATCAGCGTACTATTCTCACTCGCTTTCCATTCGTCATGCACTTTCCAACCCAACCCCACTGAATTTCTACTTCAAACCCTCTTCCCTCGCTTTAAGACGATTTCAAGCTTCCGAGCATTCCAGAGAAGTAAAAATATATGGTCCCTCCCTTGCTGGCGCTTCTCCGGACGTAGGAGAATTACCTGCTGAACCTCCTCTACCCGAAGCACGTGATTGGGAGAAAGAGGATGGTAAAAGGGGAGAACGTAGTTTAGAAAGAAAACCTCAAGAAGAGATATATTGTCTGGTAAAAACTTCAAAAGGGTGGGAATTCCCGAATGTTGGGTTGCATAAAGGAGAAGGATTAGATGAAGCTATCAAAAGAGGTTTGGTAGGTACCAATGGCGTTTTAGGAGGAAGAAAGATGGATAGTTGGTTAGTCACTAGAAAACCTATTGGTGTGATCAAATCTGGAGGAAACACCGTGAGTTTTTATGTCGTTGATCTCCCATCCGCATGTCCGTCATGTTGATCATTCGCTATCACATAGAACGTGTGATGTCAGACAAGTATGAATGGAAAAAAAGACAATACAAGGAGTGAGGGGAATCAGGATGGAGTGGGAATAAGAGAGAATATATATTGACGAACAGACATTCTTTCTTCGTTCTCATATAATCGCAGGAGAACCTCTTCCCTCATCTACGTCAGACATCACAGACTTAGCATGGCTCACACCTACCGAAATCGAACGTCGTCTCGTAGATCAAGGTTCTGAACATCTATGGAAGGGAGTAAAAGATTTATTTGGAATTTCACAATCTGATATGGACCTTGAGTCCCTGAGAGATGTAAAAGCGAGGGAAATAGAAGCATGATAATGATGCATACATTGGTTATATGGATGATGACAGAGCTCGTTGGTTCTTCAGATCTCTACTCCATGGATTCAACTGAAACGATGGGATTTCACATCTCCATAAGTATACCTCGAATACCCTGTCGGAGAAATGTGAGATTGTACTCTATCATTCCTCTCCTGGCTTGCCAAACGTCAGTCTGAAGCAAAGCGACTAATGCTAGGTGACTACAAGTCAGCTGCTGCCCTTGCAGTCAGTCTTCCACCAAGCATGACAAAAAGCGTGGGTCTCACTGAGCTCTTCGTCAAAATCAGTTAGAGTGAAGAAGATCGGTTCATTGATGAAAGGGCAAGTAGCAGGAACATTAACTCACGGTGTGAATTGCCATAAAGTGATCGTGGTCTTCGGTAACAATCGAGTGGACTGAAACATCCAAGGTTTCGATGGATCTTCTTCGTCCCACCAACCTGATGGCTCGTCCGAAGGCTCTTCTTCCTCTTCCTGATTATCAACTTCGGTTGCTACACCATTACTTTCGTGTTCTTCTGGCTGCATCTTGAGGTTCCTGAATATCAACACCACATCGAGGAGGGAAACCTAATAAAAGTCGACAAAAGTGGAAGACTCACTTATATAGCTCTCGGAACTGAAGAAAACGTGATAAGTACTCTGTCACTTGTTCAAGAGTCGCATCGTTCCGTTGTCTATTATCGGCGCCTACTATGACACCTGAATTTATGTCGAACAAAAAGGAATTGTCCATTCCAGATGACTATCATGTTAGCACCTTTATCCCACTTTCCCAACATGATAAACTCTTGCGGTCGAGGGATAACTGAAGACGGGGAGTGTCTGTCAATCTCCAAGTGTTATAAGGGGGATGAACAGGAAAAGTGAGAGGTATGATCGACTTACCTCCGTGAAATGCATCATGAGAGATTCCACATCTGGTAAAATATCCATTATACCTTGTATCACTTTACTCCAAGCGTCTCGTAAAGATGCATCATGTACCGAAGTCATATCAAATCGGACTTGAGCGGTGGTGAGTTGATCACCTATACCTTGACATACGTGTGGGTCGGAAAGGTCAAGATGAGTAGCTAAGTGTTGAAGAGAGGGGTAATCGAAGTAATCAAGATTGTCCACTGTAGTACGTTGGATTTCTCCATAATTTTCTTTCTATCAGCTACTTTTCACAACTACCATCCATATTGGCAAACCCTACACTCAATATATGAGTGCCTACTGTATGTCTGTGTGAGAGAGATCCCGGCGGAGACATTTGGTACGGAGGAGAGAGTTTTGGGGAAGAGACATGAACAAACCAGCCCTATACTCTTCTGATAAGACCTCCGCTTTATGTATAAAAACCACAAATTTTATCTTGGGTGCCATGAGATGAGCACGTAACATGATCCCAACAAATTTGGAAATAGCATCATGATATGAATCGTCCTGTTGCATATCCATAACGAATATGATCGTGGCAAAAGATCCTATAGGTACGTCCAACTGATCCAAATCGAAATTTGCCGGAGTATCCCATATTTGAAGAGGTATGATGGAGCTATACGTGTTCAGCGTCCATTATGAAATTTGTCAAATATAAAGATGGTACACACTCATAGTTGATCTTCTCAATTTTTTGCGTTACAGAGAAATAAGCCACGTCTCTTACTGGAACTTTTTGAAATACTGTCTTGATGCATGATGATTTTCCAGCTCTGCATACTCAGCTCTCAACAACGTCTCTCGAAGTGTGGCGTAGGGTCAATTTGTATTTGGAAGTTGAATGAGGAAACGCTCTGAGCATACGATGGACTCACTTTCGCCAACCTAGTACTAGTATCTTGACCCGCTTTTGATCATCCTCCATGGGTTTGATCTGTTGTCGGGGTCGTGATGGTTCACCAGCTGTTGGTAGGTTGGACATGTTGCGACGACGGCAGAGTTGGTTGGACGGGCGCTGGATCGCTGGAATGAGTCGGGCTCAGATGTCAGCCTGACAAATGAGACACGTGACTTTTATCAGTTGTCAGGCTGAGTGGTTTAAGACGCGTCGAAATCAAAAATCACCGTTTCCCTTCCTCCACCTTGCCATCCGTTCGTCACTTATATCACCTTGTAGTCTTGCTATACCTTGTTGCCTTCCTCAGCTGCTTTTTGTTTTGAACGGATCAGGGAACTGACTGGAAGCTACAACATCATAATAATACCGATCACCCAGCTCCCAATCATCAACTACACCAAGGGAACCTCTTGGGACTACCTCCGACGCAATGTCCTCATCCTCTTTGTCTCCCCTTCCACCGTCAAGTCTACCAACGCCGTTCGCCTTTGCAAAACCCCAGTCACCATCGGACACTCCTCCTCCTGCTAGACCGTTAGCTAGGAGGACATACGGTCGAGCTCGGCCTGTTTCTCCCCCCACGTCTGAAGAACCGCTTCCAGACCTGTTCCGTCCTGTGTCCAAGACAAACGTACCCGAAGCATCACCAAGTAAAGCCCTTTTGAACCGTTTCTCCGCTGGAAACTCGGCATGGCGTACTTCGCTCGCTGACTTGGGTGCGGAGCAGGACTCAGAAGATGTAGAGATAGACGAAGAGGAGATGAAACGTGAGATGGCACGTTTGAAAAGGGAAGCCAGAGGTGTCGAATTGCCTGCACCTCGAGATATCGATATCGTTCCCTTGCAACCTATCAAAAAGACGGAATATACACTTCCTCGGCCTCACCACCCAGTCGTACAGCCCAACAGAGCGCTCGTACATAATTCCAGCACTTCCACCCTTACAGCTCTCCCTCCCTCCTCCCCACCTGCTCGTATCAGGCCATCGTCACCAGCAGACAACAGTGCTCAGAACATCGTAGAAGCGTCGTCTGTGGTAAAACGGCTCGAAGCTGAACCTGAAAGACGCTCCGGACCAGTGATAGATTTCGACGATGGATCTGATGCAGACGACAATGAAGTGGGCGACCCCTCCAGATCACAGTCACCATCACCATCACCCATTCCTGAATATGCCCCGAGGCGTAAAGCTAGAACCGCGCGATCAACGACCACCAGTGACGAGAATGAGGAGGAGCAGATCCCACCTATCAAAGACGTGTTCGAGAGCTACATGAAGGAACTGACTGGTGGGGACGAGGAGGAGGAGTCATCTCAAGCACAAAATGAAACTTTCAACCAAGATCCTGTCGGACTATTCGACGACATTGAGGAACCATCTGGTCGGACGAAACATGGCAAGAAGACGATAAAGGTGGGCTGAAAGATATATTGTGTAGCTGGATACACAGCTGATCTCCAGCCTCTGAAGAAAAGCGATATGCAAGCGATGCATAGCGACCTGGCTCGAATGAGGAGAGAAAAATCTGCCGCACCATTCAAGCCTGAACCCAAGCGATTACCTATCAGCTCCTGGCTGCACGTAGTTGCCGGCGTCATCAAGCAGCCCGACTCCTCGTTAGTATCTTCATCAGATCTCATTCGCGGCTGAACTTCTAGACGTACCTCCACTCCCGGTCTGATGGTCAACAAAAACTCATCTCCTTCAAGTCCCGCACAGATTACTCCTCCAGACGACATCTCTGCCTTCACTCCAAGTTCGGCCAATGTTGACAAACGACTGTCCAGATCTTTCGGCCTCGGCGTAGAACATAATGATCAGGAATCATCCTCACCAACTCCTCAGATCGTTCTGGGTCGTGCAACAAGGCCAATCATTGTCCCAACCTCAGAAGACCTGGACGACGACACCCCTTTGCCGGGAATGTTAGAGATGCTCGAAGAACAGCAGCGTATACGACAGAATGAGGAAATCCGTCGTGCAAATCAACTCCGATTGGCGGAAAGAAAGGCCGCCGCACTTCGTCTGCAAACATCCAGACTTCAACTTGCCCAGCCTGACGAAGATGATTTCACCATCCTTCCGGACTCTCCTCGGCGAAATACTTCGACTGCTCCGAACGGCCCAGACGCCAAGGCCGTTTTGCACCGGGATTCGGCTCTTCCTGTCCTAGACAGAAATCGACAGATGCAGCTACGCTATGCTGGTAAATCGGCCAAAGCGAAGAAAGACGTCACCGAGACCTTCGCTCAATTCGCGGGTCAAGCATGGAATCATGCGGGTCTGAAACGGTCTAATGGAGGTGCTAAGCCGGCGGGGGTGAAGCAAGGCAGAGACGAGAAGATCAGTTTCGCAGAGGTGGAGTTGATGATGAAGCGTAGCCATCAGGAACAGGTCAAGGGGATCAGGACAAAGAAGGAGGAAGAATGGGGCAGAGGGAAGATGTTGCCGAATAAAGAATTGAGAGACATGAGTCAGCTTTTAGAAGCTGGCCCCGTTGAGGAGGATATGATGGACGTTGAAGACGATGATGAAGAGGACGATGATGAGGAAGATGAGAATTATATCCTTTCTGGGGAAGAAGACGAGGCGCTGGATGAGGAGAATGAGGCCGTAGAGTACAGTGGAGAGGAGGAAGGCGGCGACGATGACGAAGAGATGGAAGATGGTACATCATCAGAAAAGGACAGTACGGCAGAGGCCTCCGGACCCGATAAGGAAAACCTCCCAGAGTCCACTATCAGCGAAGAGCAAAATATGTTCTCTCCCAAACGATCTTCAATCATCAGACGACCGGCTTTTCCGATTGACGACGAAGAAACCACACCTCGTGCGGTTAATGACTCTACGATCCGTGCGCCTCTGGCCGAGATGGATGTGCCTAGCCACAGAAAGGACAGCAACGTTACTTTTAGCCCAGATGTCGCCGGGTTTGGGACGGGAAGTCCAGGCTTCTCCCAACTCTTCGAAGCTACACAATCTGCTGATACATCCACCCTGACTGTAAGTCGTCATGTTCCTCCCAAGGCATTGCTAAAGGCCAGGATGCCTTCGCTGGGTTGCGCGACCAACCGGCCTTGTTATTACCCGCTTTACTACCCACGGCTCACATAACCGAGACGCAAGCAAGGAGAGATGATGCTCTCATTGCAGCTGAATTTGAGACGGAAGCGGACGAAATGATTTTCCAAGAAAAGCCAAAGCAAATATACCTCAATGAGAGAGGGTTAGTCGTATCATCCTCCCGAGTTTCATGTAACTGACAATCAGACTCTTCACACAGACCAGACCTCAAACTCGAGCTGGTACACCTACTTCCTCCTCCGACGATGAAGACGATCCTCATCCTCTTGCAGCTCAATCTGGACATTCATTCTCCCTTTCCGCTGTTGCCGAAGAAGACGAGACTTTGCCTGTTCCGTCATCCACCATGAAGAACACATCTCACGCATCTGATCCCAGTCCGACTCAAGAAACGCAGGAAAAGAAGGTGCGAAGACTGAGACGACGAACTTCTTTTGAATCGCTACCCTCTCCTTCCCAGACAGAACGAGAGGGACCGAAGAATGCTTTCGAGATGCTCATGTCCCGTCCGAAGACTAAGACCGGGCCCGAGGAGAGACGTAGATTGACCGATATGAATCTGTTCGACGAACAAGCGGAGGAAAGTGATGAAGACAATGGTTGGGCGCCGCTCGGAGGAGAGGATGAGGATGAGGATGGGGATGAGGGATACGTACCGGATCTACTTAATGACGCGGAGCTAGATGAAGAGGAGAAAAGACGTTATGCAGAACTTGCCGCTGCCAAGGCGAGGTGAGTGATCTCCCTGGGATCCTCCACAATCCTTTCAATCAGGCTGGGAATCCTGGTTCTCTGTGATAGACGTGAGAAACGGTTGAAGCTGCCACAGATAGATGTCGAGGACAAGACTAGTCGCGAGGGCTATCGCTGACTCATATCAGAGAGATCGAGCAACAAGACGATGAGAAACGTGAAGGCCAAGCGAAGAAGATCATAGAGGGAGAGTATCGTACCAAGCGTCGAGGGGCGGACTTCTATTCTGATGACGACGATGATGATGGGCATCCTCGAAGATTGTCCAAGAAGCAAAGACGAAAGAGGATGTTGGGAAAAGAAGATGGATTAGACAAGCTTGGTATGTGGATCTCCCACTCTCGCACCTTGTTGTCCTTCGTCAATCTCCTCGTCCTCTCTAACCTTGTGTCTTTCTTCGAAGATCCACTTGCACGCACACTTGAAAAACATCAGTCAGCTGCGCTGTTCGTCGGTCAAGGTAGTGAACGAGTGATTGATAGCAATGATTCGAAGGATGTATGGAGCTGACGGGTGACAGAAGGAGAGGCTAATGTCTTCAAACGTGCATACGAGGTGGATCTCGAGAGTGACGACGATTCTATCGAAGAGGAGTTACCACCGAGGACATCGCCCACCCCACAGAAGAAGTCTATGAGAGATGTTAGGGATATGCTAAAGCAGAGGGCTATTATGAATCGCGTAGGTCACCTTTCGGTTTCCGTCGTTGTCCTCTCAAGGTGACCTTGTCATAAATGCCAATCAATGCCCACTCTATTTGCAATATTGTGGTCTGGATTGAATGCTCATTTTGCGAAGGACACAGAGCTCACCTTACAGGAAACCGCCGACGACTCCGATGTCGACATGTCAGGAGCATATCGAACTGCCTCTCCCATTCCTCTTGACTTGTCAGACGACGAAATGGACATGACAAGCATTGCCATATCCCGATCACGATCACGTATGCGTGGAGGTATGGTTCAAACCTCTCGTTCGGTGGAAAGTTATCAACAGTTCGTCCTCGATGAAAGCATCACTACCCGTCGTACAGGACCTACGGCAGGTGCCTCGGTGGTAGTTCGACAGAACAGTGGACCCGTTCGTCCTAAACCTACCCCTACAGGATCGACAGCTTCTGGATCAGGGTACAACTCTACATCGAGTCAAAAAGGATCTAGACTTGGTGGATCGCACACTGGTAGCGTTTTACTTTCGAAGGGAAATAAATTTATATGAAACTTGGGTCGAAGTGTTTCGTGACGGTATGTCAGGGTTACCCTTCGCCTTCAAACTTTCCGTAAACCCCTGTTTCTCAGGCTTCATACATGTATGTGATGAGGTCTTCAATTCATGAGAGCTGAGGTTGAAACACTGAATACTTACTACTCTGCATAGCAATTGATGAAAGGAATGACGGAAAAAAGGAGGGAGGGTTTCTTCTCTATAAGACCCAGCTTCTCCATTCTAAGAGTAATTTCCCCATCAACTCCCTCCCTTGCTTTTACTCTTTCTACGGATATACACAACGATGAGGACCACCTTGAGTAGATTCGCGAGGAGATCTGTGGTTGACGACGCTCTCGTGTCAGCGTCCGACTGCAGGGGAGGACATCCCGCGAGCACAAAGAGTTCCTCGGATACGATTATTAGGGGCAATCGGCGCCTAGATTGCCTCCCACCGCCGAAAACGCCCTCCGCCCGACCTCGGAGTCGTCTCTCACTCGAGCCTGACGAATCCGCTGCTCCCGACGGATCCGCTGCTCCCGACGAATCCACTGCTCCCGGAGAATCCACTATCAATGCACCTTCACTCCCGGAACAAAACACACCCAGGACACGGGAATACCCTTTTGGGCTGCTCACTCCTTACGCGGTGACAAATGCTATACGGACCAATTGTCCACCACTAGGCAGTATGCTATACTCTTCTTGGGTAAACTCGTGAGTACTTGCTCTTTGTCCACCTATCCTGCATCCTCAACTCTACTCCTTATGATTTCCTTCTGAGTAACTCAACAAGAGGAGAATACACTAAGTTTGTGAGCATCTAGGAGGTGAAAGAGCTCAGGGCTGACAAAATGCACAGAGTAGCCTCGTATACCAGATTGCCAGAAATTGCAGCATCAGCTGCAACAGCAGTCCCGCAACTTGTATCCCAGTTTGCAAGTAGGGCTGTGAGTCTTGCTCACACTATCAGTGGATATCCCCGTGCAACAAGCCCCGCTAGTGTACACCCTGATGCTGGGAGTGCAACAAGCACCGCTACTGTATACCCCGATGTTGGGCGTGCAATCTTTCCACAATTATTTGGAAACCTACCCCAAAAGGTTGAGGCTATCTCAAGTCCCACAAAGGATGATGCTTCTTCAAAAGACCGATTTGACGTCTTCAAATGGGCTTCAAACGGACCAAGCCCACGCTGAACGGCGACCAAATGCTCAGTCACCTCGGACGCCGCAAGCACAGGGAGCTCAACTTACTTCTCAATGACGGACCGGCCCCCAGCGGGATTCCTCGAAGGGTCAACTCCGGATCCAGAAGAAGGCACGAATGGATCTCACTACCCACTACTAGCCACGCCCTTGGGACGCAAAGCAGGGTGGACCACAACGTACACAGGATTGCCCCGCTCCACACGCAGGGCAGGATGGACCGGCTTCTCAAAGGCATTGCAGTCGGTTTTCCCATCCCGAAAGGCGACAGCGCATACGGTTACAGCGCCTGAGGTTACAGAGAGCGGCTCGATCTCAACCACTTCTGACAATCTACACTCACTCCGCTGCAATAGGCTCTCTTCAATATTGGGGTCTGGGTAAGTTTGAAGCAAAGTGCGGATCTCCCAAGCCCTCCTGGTTTACATGTCATTATCAAGCTATCCTACACTTTACATTCCTCCTTTCTCTAACTCCACAGACTGAGAAGAAACCAATGTTTCAACTTTCTTTTGTACTGATTTAGGAGAAATATAGAATTCAAAGATCATGTCCGGTCTAGACATCGTTCCGTTCATCGGCCGGATCATCGCACGCACCGCTTCCGACAAAGGGGAGGGAAACAGGCAGAGGATCATCGTCCGAGTTTCCCACACGATGCAGGCTATATAAATCTCCCTCCCCCCCCTCCTCACCTCTTCACTCAGGTCATCAATCTGTTGATCCTTCTACTCAATATCTTCGCCTCTCATTCAATTGCAGTAGTGATCACAAATTTACTACAGGTGTGCAGTCTACTCATAGCACCAAACATGGACCCTGCTCCTTCATATGAAGCAGCCACCAGACAGTCCTCTCCCAGTGGTCATGACCTGTTAGACACCCTCCAATGGTGGTGGTACCTGCAGGAGTTGGCCGGCCAGGGACTGTCCGCAAAGGAAATAGCAAAGACTATGTTCTTGGGTCCAGATCATGCTGCCACTCCCGAGTTTGAGCTACTGGAACATGAGCGTCATATCCAACAAGTTTTGGAGGGCATGCGGGAACACGGAGGACCCTTGGGCCTACTCAATGCAGGGCTGACTGTAAGGCCAGCACAAAACGTGCCTGTCCAGTCTTCTGGGAACAGGCTTGTTTCAGTTCCACGCATCTTACTTGAGACTCTTAGGTCGAACTCATCTCCATGGCCCCAAGCTGAGTCCGATTTCTTGAGAGCACGAGCTCTTACAATGCTTGCTGTAGGTACTGGCTTGTCCATAGTACGGACATGGGTCATAGATCACCAGGAGAGTCCTTTCGATGATACGGTCGGGCCAGGGCACAACGCTTTGATTGCGTGAGTGATCTATGTGCTGACATCTGACCACATCCTGTCCTTCTCTCATGTCTACACGTCTCTCTTCTTCCTGTTGAATTCTGCGCTGGCTGACAGAGAAGGACCTTGAGGGCAGCCAGTGAGGGAGCTCTAAGCCTTGCGGTGCACACAGCTGTCCGATCAAGCTTGCCTGAGTGGAAGCACTGGTGGGCAAACTCCAGCTTCAGGGAACGACTTCTGTTGACTTTGGGCCGTCCAGGATCAGAGCAGTAGAATCTGAAGATTCTGAGGTTACTGAAAGGGGGACATGATCAATCTACTGCTCCACAAGCTTAGCCATCTGATCAGATCTGAATACAGTTCTTGTAGTTAGACACAGGCCAGAGGTATCATCAGAGAAATGCATAGCAAAACCTAAAGACCAAGTACAATGCCCAGCTTATTCGTACACACATTATAGAGCTTTTGTCGATGCATGGACGTGAGGACGAGACGGAACGATTCCAAATTGTAACTTACGTGTTGGTGGTTTTTCACCCGCTAAGCCTACTTCACTTGAGGGATTTACTGACCGGTGGGAAGAAGACTACAAATAGGAAGAGGGAGGGGATCATGATGTTGAATTTGTTGCAGAGCCGGACGAGAGACTGTCTCTCCGTCCAGAGGAGGAAAGGACGAAACCGAGTTTTCCGAGACATTTAATGAGGTCGACTTTTTGAACTGGTTTGGCTAAAACAGCAGAGAAGAGAGTTCCTTCTTCGGTTATGGATTGATGTTGTTCGTACGATGTAGCAGCGATGACTAGAAATTAGCTGGGTTCATCTTTTGACTTCACAAACCTCCCAACGTCCTCTTTCTCTTCAAACGTTCAAAACCTGCTTGCGATAACTTACATGTAAGGGGAGAGTCGTGTGGGGATAATGATTACTGCACAGAGTAAACAAAGTAGACAGATCGAGGATATTGAGGAGATTGAAAGATGAGGGACAATCAAACGATATGATGAGACGGAGAGAAAACTCACTAGGGGTGTTATGATTGGGATTATTGGTCGATCGGATCATACGTGCCACTTGTTCACCAGTGACCACTGGCATATGAATATCACAAATGATCACGTCAAATCCTGATCATCAGAAATCTTCGGTCTATCGTTGTTGATTCCTATCGACATGAACTCACGAATAGACCCCATGGTCGCTGCCAAAGCTTGCGAACCATCCTCCACACAAATGCATCTACACCCCATCCTCGTAAGCAACGTCTCTAAGATCTGACCAATCAGCACATTTCATCGTCGTTGACTCGAACAAGTCTCGAAAAGTGAGAAAATGGTTCAATACACTGAGGTGATAGCGACGTAGAAGCCTTTGAACTCACCTTTTGCGATATTGGGTTATCTTCCGCAATCAAAACGTCCAATGTTCTGTCCAATCCAACTAATGTGGGACGTAGCTCCGGACTATCGGCAGGAAGACCCACCCCAGCCTGAGGTGGTTCAGATTGTAAAGAAGCCTGTCTTCTTTGACGCCACAATTCCATACTTGTACTCCTATCACTCATACTACTTCCTGAACCTGCTCTCACTCTTGAAGGAGCGGATTTACGTCTCAACATTTCATTATCTTCCGATCTCACCCTATCCAACGCGTTGAGTTCTGAAGGTCTTCTGTAATGTTGCGGAAGTACCGGTGCGGAACTAGGAGTGGAAGGAGGACCACTGGCTCTTGATGGAGTAGAAGCGGTAGATGATGTTGATTCTGATGGTGAGGGAGGTCCTTCATGCGGTACATCTGAAGATTTCCGTAGTTGTTTTTGATGAACTCTAGCTGACAAACTGCCTAACCGTTTCATAGAACCTTGAGGTGAATCGAGTGCTTGACTCAAGGGAGCAAGGGAATCAACACGAAGTTTTCGTATGACATCGTCATTGGCTTGTTTCAATACGGGATAGTTCTTGAAGTTGAAAGCTCCAAAATCGTCAATGTTCGCCAAATCAGTCATCACCGCCGACATTTCCGGACTTGATTCGGGATGAACCGGATCTTCCCGTTTTAGCACTTGGGGAACGGGATCGTCATCATGGAAACCTTGCAATGCACCTCTAGGATCAAAGTAGTCGGTAGATTCTGGATCTGTGATCTCAGGAATGAAACTAGCTCGGGAAGTTGTGACTGTTTCCCAATTGATTCCTTCGAAAAATGGATGTCGTTTGACTTCTTCAGCTCCTTTCGCTCCTAGGCGTCGACTGGGATCGGAACACATGAGACGATTCATGAGATCCAAACAGGCGGGTGACACTTCGACTTCGGTCTCGTGCCAATCGATACGACGAGAAACGACGTTATCAAACACCTTTTCAGGTGTGTCTGCGTGAAAAGGTGGGAAACCATATATGAATTCGTATAACACCACGCCTAATGCCCACCAATCTACCATCCGGTCATCAGTTCCGATACCGAGTATACTCTCCGGAGCGAGGTAATCGGGTGTTCCGACGAATCGATGATTTCCTCGACCTACCGCTGAGGGAGTACCTGTGGCGGAAGAGTTTCGATGTGACAAGTTTACCTGACGCATATGTTCAGTGACAATACCGGCAGATTCCGACTCACTCGATTCATCAGCGGAACCGAGCTCGGTCATTCCAAAATAAGAGTGGCTCAAATTAGAGGGGATGGCCGGGATGAGTTCAGGGGATAACATGGAAGAATCGTTGGAAGAGGTCGAGGCCGACCTCCCAAAAGGTTTTCTCGCTTGAAGATTTCTCAGGGAAGAGCCTCGTCGGAAACGCGGTCGAGTACCACCGACTTGACGATTGAGAAGACCGATCTTTGACAGACCAAAATCGGTGAGTTTGAGATGTCCACAAGAGTCAATGAGTAAATTGTCGGGTTTAATATCACGATGAACGATGTTCCTGGCGTGTAGGTATTCCAGTCCAAGAGTGACCTCGGCAATGTAATTTCTCGCCCATTCCTCTGGGATTCCGCCCAGTTGTTTGATCAGAGTAGCACAGTCACCACCATTGAGATACTCCATGACAAGGTACAAATAATCTTTGCTTTGAAACGAAAAGAAGAGCTTGACAACATATGGCGAAGTAGCTTGATTCATCAGAATCGTACGTTCAGCTTTGACATTGGTGATTTGATTCTTGGCGATCATGTCTGACTTCTTCAACGCTTTGATGGCGTAGTAATCTCCCGTAGTCTTCTTCTTTGCAAGATATACGTGTCCGAAGGCACCACGACTGATAGGTTTGATAACCTCGAAATCTTTGATCGATTGGGGATTGGGGCGGACCTGTAGAGCGGCAGATGGGATACGTGGGGAGAGAGGAGCGGTCGCCAATGGCTTGGAGGTAGAGACACGTCGAGCGTGTCTCATATGTTCGGCAGGGATTTGAAGAGGAGCAGGAATTTTGTTGACAGGTAACTTAGGAGCGAGAAATTCGGATTGAGAAGGTACAGGGTGAGGTGGGGCCGAGGCAGGGAGTACTGGTAAAGTAGGTGATGGAATCAATGGAGCCGGTGCGGATACAGGAGCTATTGCTGGAGTTGTTGGTGCCGTCGCTGCGATGATAGTTTCGCCTCCGGCAGTAGTTGGCCGTTGAGGATGACCTTGGGTTATAGGTAGACGAGCTTGTGGAGCAATCTTTCGTTGAGTCGGTGGAGATACGTCAAGACCTTGTTCCACTGGTGAAGTCGTACCAGAACTATTCGACCCCGTATCTGAACCGCTGCCTTCTTGCAAACTTGCCAAATGCTGGTTGACCTTATCTTCCCATTCATGTCTTGTCTTCTCCGAATATCGAATGGTGCTTTGCATCCTCGCTATCGTCTTTTGCTTCCGACGTAATTGTTCTTCCACATGGTTGAACAGTAAAGACAATCCTCGATCTTGAGTCGGAGGTCTTTGCCATCTC
Organism: Tremella mesenterica DSM 1558; assembly: GCF_000271645.1. Lineage (NCBI taxonomy): Eukaryota > Fungi > Basidiomycota > Tremellomycetes > Tremellales > Tremellaceae > Tremella > Tremella mesenterica. Next base: position 3,206,948 of record NW_006711225.1, read on the forward strand.
ATCACCAAGGCGAGTTTGTCTTCATCTTCTTTGGGAAGATACCGTTGGAGGTTGAAATCGAGATCCGCTTCGTTCTCCTGGACGGAAGGCGTGTCGATTTTCTCAGCGATAGAAAGTACATCTATGACATCTTCCAGATGAGCATCGACAGCTTTACGAACTTCAACACCATGTGGTCCCGAAGTGGGAGAATCGCCAGGAGAGACCGACTCAGGTAGAGAGAAGAACAAAACGCCTTGATATTGAGCTGGCTGACCCTTGTCCATTGTCTCGTCTATATCTTCCTTCAACTCCGTAATCGTTTGTAGAAGATCATGAAGACATTCGTTGGTAGCTGAAATCTCCGCCTCCAACCGATGTACCGCATCACAAGTTTCGTTGTGTTTCTCAAAGAACCAAATAACGATTTCTCTTTCACATATCCGACAAAGCACATTCTCGTTGGATAACAGGATACTGTCTTGAATTCCAGCCTGGGCTATTCGATCGACTTGTGTGGCAGCAACGGGTTTGAGAACCCACATCGTATGCGATGGCTCATTGTTCTCGCGAATGAGCATTCCGACGCCTTCCAACTCCACATATATAGGTCCGAGTTGTCTTTCGTTATCCTCGTCGGACAGATTGTGAGCCTCAAATCGGACGCGGAGTTGAACAGTGTTATTATCGTCCTCTATCAATCGTCGGGACGCTTCGGCGAAGGTGGAAGAATCGGCGGGAGCCACCAGGTCGGTTATATTTTTGTACAAAACATCTTCAGGATCTTGTCTGAATCGTCAGTCCAAAAGCCCTCTGTCGAGAGGAGCAGCTTACCCAGTAACTTCCATGATGGCATCGTTGACATACATGATTTCTTCGCCCTGCAAACTCAACTCCATGACAATATTGACACTCTTAGCATGTTCCGCCAAGAAACGTAAATCTTCCACAGCTTGCGCCTTCGGTGTACCTGCTACCGGTCCTACTGCCGTCTTACCAGTGTACGTACCGGAGCCAGACCAACCGGCAGGTGAAGGTAACTCGAGACTAATCGCTGATGTCGGTTCTGGAACGGTGGATGAGACTGGCGAGACTTTGTTGCTCAGAGCAGCTCTGAATTCCTGATCGAATTTTGACTCTTCTCTCGTTGGTTTCAATACAAAAACGAGTGGTTCATTCTCATCTTCATTGTCAAAGTTCCAGAAACCCTTTTCAGCCTCCCACCAATCAAGCACCCGACCCAGATTTGCCACAGCCATCAAGATATCGACATACCACTCCCTCCCTGGCCAGTCATCTCGTTCGTCCCAATGTTGGCCGACAGCTTGCAATTTGGGGACAATCTCTCTACAGATGGATGGTTTTGAAATCAGTGTATTGACACTCAAGTCTAGGACGTAGGTGGCGATGACGATGAGTTCTTGCAAGGCGGTAAGGAAGGCTTGTTCGTCCGGGTCCGGAACAGTGGGAAGGAGGTTCCGACTGGGAGGCATAGGTGATCGGGAGCGAGAAGTAGAACGAGAGCTGGAATTTGATTTCGTTTTTTCCAAAGATAGATTGAGACTGAGAGCCAGCTGTCGATCACGTCCGACCAGATTTCGAGCGGGTGCACTTGGTCGTCTACGAACTCGACTTGGACTGCTGGGTACCATACTCGTGCGTCTACTTGGACTTCCAGGTACAGCTATTGAGCGGGAGATCGAAGCTCGTCTACTTGGACCTCTAGAACCGGATACTCCGCGAGACGAACCCAGCTCGAATTTATCGGTGGCTTCTAAATCACTATCCTCCAAATCGATAAGTGGGGAATCGTGTACAGCCTCGAAATAATCTCTTGGCTGATCTTGATTTAATTCTTCAGCATAACGCATCTGTTCTTCATCTGCCAAACGTCGTTGTTCATCTGCATATCTCGTCATGGCATCGATAGTTCTCTGCAAAGTGGTATCACAAGCTACCTTTGCGGCGTTCATACGATGCTTGACATGTCTCCGGACAGAAGCGACTGTAAGGTCCGCACCGGGCGCCACAGGATCATTTTCCTTCGCAGCCGAACGATGAGTCAAGGGGTACAGGGGAGAAGGCGTCTGATCCCATCTAGGAACTCCGGGAGTGAGACCAGAACCGACGGATGATGGACCGTAAGTGGATGCACGCGAAGCCATATCCGGACGTGAGTCAGGTCTTGATTGGCTCTGTGAACCTGAAGAATCGGTGTGGGTGGAGGCGCCTCGGGGGAAAGCGGGTGCTTCGAGACCGAGAGCCAAGCGTAAGGAAGGCTGTTTTCGACGGGCTTCCAAACTCTCACTGGGTCTGCGTGGGCTGAGAGACGATGGATCGTCAACAACAGTGGATACAGGTCTTGAGATTTCAGTGGAAGCGGTAGTGCTGGAGATATGTCGACTGAGAAGGGGTCGCTCTACACCAACCACATTGGCCGCCTCCTGAAGACTTCGCTGATCATACCTTGGACTGGTATTGCCTCTGAGGTCGAGATGCGACAGACGTCGACGGAGCGATTGGAATGACTCTCTTCGAGTAGGTTGAGGAGCAAGCAAAGCAGCCGCTGGAGGGGAGATGACCTCCTTATCACTGACACGCCTGCTTTGAGGGGCAGATGGTAGTCGCCCTTTGCGTGTTGATGGAGCGGGAGGTTCGGATCCACTGGCATCAGGAGTGAAGTTGCTTTTCACGGCATTCCACCATCCTTCCATCTTTGAGACCAGATTCTTCTTCCGTCTCGCTCCTGCTGCTCCTTGAGCTTCGTTGGGACGAAAGGATGCGACAGACACTTGTCTCGACCGATCGAAGATACTTGATCGCTTCTGAGATGGTGATCGTGAAAGATCAAGGCCGGACAATGAAGAGCGTATCGACATACTCCGCTTTCGATTAGATTGTTCCAAAGGTCCCACTTCGTCCCTCGAAGTGGTGGGTGACAATCCGACGGCACTTCCCGTGTCGCCTACAGGGGAGAGATCCAAATGTTTCGGACTCGCACGAGCGCTGACGGAGATCACAGGTGATGCTCTCGCCGAAGGTGGAGGAGGAACTGTCTCCATTGCTTTCGCACGAGCAGCTTCTGCCTCAGCACGGATTTTCTCTTCCTTGTATCGTTTGTAACAATCCATCCAGTCCACCCATTCTATCCCGCCAACCATATTTGACCCACTCCCACTTTTCTCCATTTCCATACCACCTCCTGTGAGTCCGGCAAACCTGGACGGACCGGCATTTGAGCTGAGCGGCATAGAGCTCAAAGACATTTCGTTGACTTTGGGTAACGTCATTGTACCGGTTGAAGGGGTAATGAGCTGTAATGAGGCTGACTGAGCGATAGGTCCAGTGTCAGCGGTCAGAGAATGGGTTGGTCGAGGTGCGTCTTTCAGATGCCATTGAGCTTGTCGTTCTGCTCGACCACCTGCGAGCATAGCTGGTGCTCCGGTCGTAGTGGATCGATTGAATGCCGGTGGGAGCAAATTGTCATCCGGATCGGACTGTGACGTCAGATATGTCTACAGGAGAACATTCAAACTCACACGTCCACCAGCACTGACAGGTCTCCATCTTTGCAGTTTAGCCTGTCTGCTCTGCATGATCATACTCGCATGACTGGCAGCGTCGCCCAGGGACGCTATACCAGCTAGATCCATCTGTAAAGCTTCACCAGTGACTGAGCGTTGTTGAGAGCGGATATTTGCTATGCCTGGAGTCTTTGACCCGGAGGGCATTCCAACGCCGGTGGAGGATTGAGGGAGACTGAGTCCCAAGCCGAAGGAACTTCCTTGGGTTGCGGGTAGAGCGCTGTTGGGACCAGAACTGGTCAAAGACGCTGGTGAATCCATCATGAGCATGGAGGGTTTGAAGCTAGCTTCATGCATAGAAGTGCGGTATCGATGGTGCCGGGCAGTGCTGAAGGAGTCCGACTTATTCTCGTGCGGCGCTGACGGTCTGGTTCTGACAGGCAGAGCAGGAGTCTTGAAAGCCGATGGTGGTGCAAGCGAACTTTCGGAGACGGAACGGCTTTCTGAAGGCGTCTCGGTCAACAGGGGACGGACGGGTGATACCTCTCTCGAGACAAGAGGACTGTTCGCAACTGATAGATTAGGACGACCCTTACCCAACTCTCCATGACTACGTCGGATGTTCAGAGGCATCGAAGCCGATGGGACCAAAGCCATCGGAGGAGGACTCAGAGTATTCTGAGGTATAGACGGTGCAATGCCAGTCGGGGATGAGTGCGGAGTAGGGACTGTGGCCGGCACAACATTAGGAGCAGAGGTGGATGTCTGCAAAGAGGTGTTCGGATTTTTTATGAGCTCGGCCGCCATTCGTACGCTCGTCGGGACCCTCGTAAGACGCATGGCACCTATGGCAGAGCTCGACGATGACGTGGGACCTGAAGCGTCGCTGGTGAGACTACCCGAAAGGTTGTTTCCAGTGTCTGAAGATGATGACCATGGCGAAGGAAGTGGGTTTAGGGGAGATATCATCGATGCCGAAGTGGAGAACGAAGCAACAGAAGGTGGACCCATGGAACCTCTTCCGCCTATGACGGGCATTTTGCGAGATTCAAGTGAAGAAGGGTTGAGGAATTCCGAAGGTCGACGTGCTCTAGGGGGACTATTTTCATCAATTTGTTATTCCTACGAAGGATCACTGTGCTCACCTGCCAATAGGTACACCGATGGGTAGAGTCCTTTCTTTCTCACGTCGCGGGCTGGCAGAACCGATGAGTTCTCTCGCCTTTCCTTTGTCCCTACTCACACCACTGCTACTACCGAACGACGAGCCAGAGGCTGATCTGGATTCCCAAGACGGGGTTAGCCCTAATCCAAGGGCATTTATATCCTTTGGAGAGTCGACAGGTATGGCGGTGGACGCGATTGACTTTCGTCTCGGAGACTCGTCTGGTATAGGTTCGAGCTCTGGGCTACCGAAAGCTAAAGGACTTGAACCTGCTTGACTTCCAGCTAAAGGTACGCCTAAGCTACTGTAACTGCCACTACGAGAGCGAGAGTGACTTCCGCGTTGAACACGAACTGGAGATTGAGTGGGGGAAGATTCCTTTGGACCTGGAGGAGAGTCTTTCGAAGGAGGAATTGTCATATTGGAAGTGGTGAGGACAGCACCACTGCCGGATCTTTTGCCTCTGAGAAGAGCAGCGGGGTTGAGTATGGCTGGAGCGGTCGCTGCGGCTTTAGGACTGGGCGGACGAGATCTGGGTCTTTGGGTGAAGGAGGGACTCTCAGGACGACTGATGGAATTGGTCGGAGTGATGGTTCTTGGACGGGGGAGAAAGGGACCTTGCACTCTGGTCGGAGTTCCACTAGATTGTGAAGCTGCATCTTGCTGAGTCTTCCCCGCTTCTTCACCATCCGAATTGTCAGGTGAGGAATGAGATGATGCTGATGAAGTGTCGGATGGATCGGGAACAGTGGCTTGAGCCAGTGGCGAGGGATAAGGCGGCATGGCTCCGAAGGGGGTGACGGGCTTGCGTAATTGCGGCAAGGGCGGTCCAAAATGCTGCGGTTGTGGATGAAGAAGTGTAGGGGATGGTGGTGTCGATTGTTGTCGGAGTTCATCTTGAGAGGGCGTAGGACTTGTATTTTGTGTACGAGTGGGAGGTTGACGATCCTCCTCAGGGTCTGGAGCGGCGGACATCGCGAAATAGAATGTTCTGAGTCGTCAGTAGAGTAAAATACGAGTGATGGATGTATAACTCGCCCAAAGTCTGAAGTTTGGAGTTTGAGAAGAGTTTGATCACTCACCTTGGCTTGACTTGAGTCTCACCTCCCTACATGGAATGCGTCTTTTTATCCCTCCCTGACGTCGCTAGCTTAGTCGCCTCGGTGGCCGGTGGATCACTAGGATCTTGACCCTCCCACTTCCGCTGCTGAGGGCTCAGTCGCCTGTATGGCGAGATCGCCCGGTACTTGATCCGACTCTACGCAGTATGAGTCGTCGAGTAAAGGGGAGACAATGATTTATTAGCGATCGAGTGATTGTGAAAGGATGTCCTAAGATTAGACGTCTTGTGCACTTGTGAACCTTTCGTGGGATCTATCTCTTCTCGATGAGATGACATGGACTTCGGAAATGTGACGGGTATAATCCTGCATGTGTCAGTAGAGAAGCTTCGGAAGAAGGAATGGATATCCAGTTGACTCTGATAGGACAGCCAGCCATGATATCTGGTCATATATCCCTCTATCTTCACATTAAAAAAGGGATAAGGTTCAAGTGGAATGATGAGAGCTTGGACTGACCGTTTGAGGTAAGTCGATATGCGCTTTTGAACATGGCCAGGGCCATAGAGCCCTTGATCACCATTTGTAGTGCATGGCCGACGACCGGGGAGGGATGACGAAGTGACGACGGTCCGGAATTGAAAGATGGTGGGAGATGAATTGGTTATCAAAGGGGTGGCAAGGGGTTCAAGGGATGGTGAGAACGGGTGGTGGTTGATTGGGGACTGGGTATATGAGAACGTGAGAGAAGGAGAGAAGGAGAGAAGGAGAGAAGAAGAGAGAGATGGTCAGAGGTAACGATCGTCTCTCTCTCAATGTCACTTTGTCACTTTGTTCTTCACCTCAAGTTGTACTCTAGTACTCTATGCCGCTAAGGAAAGCTCGTTCAGCTCTTCCTGCCATATAGCTGCGGTCCCCAACAATCCCAATGTGGCACTCTCGAGATACCCAGGCACCTCGGGCTTTCTCAGATCTCTGAAATGGTTTGTTGGCAGCTCTCTCCACTTGTTCTATCTTCCCTTGCTCCCTTGCTTGCCCCTACAATCTAACTAATCATGAGGATGGGCAGGGTCATCCGCCAATCACAAATCCCGCTTTACTCGTCCCCGCGTCGTCATCAGAGCCAGTATAAGCTCCCCACTTGAGTCTCAATGAACGATCAATGATCAATGGGGAATTAGGGAGTCAGGGCATGTGCTAAATGTCGCCATGTCACTAGCCTGAACCTTACACCTCATACAATGGCTATTCATTCGTCTCTTGGCCGAATATGATCATGTTCCGTCTCCCCTGACAAGTTACCACCTTCTCTCTCTGTCGTTTCTGTATTTATACTCGGTACACCACCTCTAGACAAACTTCTCAATAACAACGTACTCCCCCTGTTATCCCCATATTTTGGCAATCCCTCCCCTACGATCCACCTGTCCTCCACATCACCCGTCGCCTGAGCTCTTCCGACAGCATCGACATAACTGGGTAATCGAGGTAACAACCAACCTGGTACTTGAGACGTCTGGTTGGAGGGCGGTGAAAAGTATTGTCCCAAGTAGAACACTTGACGAACGATGAGGAAGGTGAGAATAAGAAGGCTATCGATGAGCGACGACTCTTGAACTAGACTCTTCTGAAATCGGCAGTCCACTCACGCTAAAATGAACACGGCATCGATGAGCAAGAATATCTGTCCCATCCCATCTTGATTCGACAATGACTTTGCTTTCTTGACCATGAACACTACCCAACCTGACGTCGTCCCTACCCACAGCATGAAGAGACATAAAAGGTATGTGATATCTTTGGGATTCCTCCTGATGACTTGTATCGGGGACGGTTTGACCCACTCCTCCATCGAGCCGGCTGGTTGAGATGGGCTTTCATTGTCGGCTGGATGGACCAGAGGTGGTGAATCGATATGTGTGACTGATCGAGGACTAGGGAACGGTGGGGGATCAGGAGTAATCATTGCGTCGATAGGATTCAGGTGATCGGGAGGAGGTGGTGTTGATGAGACCGAAGGGGCAAGTGGAATAGCCGTCTGCATCTTGCTTAAGCCAAGGAGTCAACATGAGATCAGAGAAAGAGAGTCAAGAGGACGTTATGTACCCAAACAAACATTTATGTGACCGCATCGGTCGCTATGACCACCATGTCGGCTTGACAACGTCACGGATATCATCCACCTACCCCTCGCGATCGGATCTTTTCAACCTTGATAGGTGGGTTTGAAACCATTCAATCCCCGTGTCAAATATAGCATGCATCACCTCTCGCCGTTTGCTCCGCTTGCTACTGTTGCTTCATGTCGCTCTTTGCCATGCATGCACAGGCTTGAGAGCTGGCAGGACAGTTCTTCCCCTCCTTGTCATCGTACATGATAGACCTCGAGCGATCGACCAACTGCCACTTGGGAATCTGCCACGCTCGGACCACGCGTCATGCAAAGTAGAGAACTATTACTTGAAGGTTTCATAATTCCACTTCTGTCTTACTTAGTACTCACCTCGTCAATCAGATACTTGCTTGATCAGTCTTGTTGTCTTGCAACTATCAAACGTACTCGTCTCTTGCGTCTGGAGCATACTGCAGGAAGCCGGGTAGCAGATCTGTACACAACACCATGTCATCAAACCCTGTGACCGGGGAAGAAGTGGAGGCATTCTTGACCAAACTCAAAGCCGCCGGTAGGTCTATACACTTCTTTGAAGCAGAGATACTCACCCCTTTAGATGCCGAAAAGAAAGTGGATCAGCTTCAATTATTCTCCCTTAGGATCGATGGCGCAGAGCAGGTCGGTCTCGTTCTCAATCCAGCTTTATTTGGTCGACGATGGAGCTGACGCACTAGCTACCTGATACAACTATCGACCCCATTACACTCCTAGTCGCACCTTTATTAAAATCATCAGCACATCTACTCGTAGCTGCCGTCCTCACCTCCTTCCTTCCCGTATTCCTTCCTCTCATCCCTGATGACCCCCCTGCAAACCACCTCCGTCTAGCATTACATCAGTTTCTCCCTTTGCTCCTGGAGAAACTTAATGATCAGAAAGAACGAGTCCACAGTGCGGCGGCGTCCGCTCTGACCATACTGGGAAAGAAATGCTATGAATCTGAACCGCCTAGCCTAGGTGCATCGACCACTAAGGGAAAAAGTAGAGAGGGTCTGGTGGAGTTATGGGAACGTGGGATGAAAGATGTATTAGGGAATAAAGGTTGGAGGGGTAAAGTAGAAGGGATGAAGGCTATTCTGGAGATGAGGAGAGACATGGGTAGTAAACTACCGCTGAAACCTTGGCTGGCCCCATTAGTGGGACTGTTAGAAGATTCAGATGGGAATGTAAGGGATCAAGCTAGAGAAGTAACTTTTCCTCATTACTGTTGCTTGCATTGACGCTGATTATTACAGACCGTGGTCGCTTTGCTGTCACCAGCCAATACTCCAGCCGCCGCAAGAGCCGAATTGAAAAAATTGATGCAAGCGCGAAACGTTCGTAAGACCATTGCGGATGGAATCATCAGTCGGATCTTCTCTAACGGAGCCGCGGTAGCAATCATAGCCGCGGATATACCTCTTCCTGCTGACGACGCGCCTGTTTCGACTTTGGGTACAAGATCAGGGGCTGTCACTCCTGCTCATGATGAGGTTGAAGTGGTATATGTGAGTGCTATCCGAGATGGAGTGTTTCTGATTATGGTAGATAGATACAGCGAAGGAGTTGGAACAGGAGTTCTCAGAGATGATTCCTCACTTTGCGGTATGTCTTCATCTTCCCATCAGGTGGAGATAGCTGAGCTATCAGGGCAAAGAGACAGAGCATAATTGGCTACCGAGGGAGAAAGCCATTATACGGATACGGGGAATGTTGAGGGGTCAGGTGTTCCAGAAACTTCCAGAGGTCTTTGTGGCTCGACTCAAGGGAGAACTCATCGAGGGTCTGTCAAAGACAGTGAGTCACTCCCTCCAGCTACCTTGTCTAAAGGCTAATGGACGTAGCTGATGAGTCTCCGAACCACCGTAGCTCAACAATCTTGTGCCGTAGTGACCGAACTGGCGGAAACTCTCGGTCCAGCTTTCGATCATTTTGTCGAACTCATTCTACCTGTGCTCGGGAAAATGGCGTAAGCTTGAACGTCACACCAAAGAGGTTTGCGCTCATCCCAATACAGCGGCTTCACGAAGAAGATTATTGCGGAAAGATCGCAACGTTCAGTCAGCGCTATAATCGAACATACCACTGTTCATCCGCGTATCTTCATTTCCCACATCTCTTCAGGAGTCAGTGGTAAAAACATTCAAGCTCGACATGCCTGTACTGGCCATCTAAAGACCTTTCTCGATGTTCATGGAATCAGGTCTAAGCATTCTATCGAGACCACCTCTGGACTATTGGACATGATCGATACCACTGTCAGAACGTCCCTGGTTGATGTCAATCCTCAAGTCCGAGATCTTGCACGATTGGCATTCTGGAGCTATCATGCCGTCTGGCCACAAAAGGCAAATGTCATTATGACTTCCATGGATAATATAGCTCGGAAACAATTGGAAAAAGCCAGAACGGGAGAAACCAACGGAGTGGCTTTGACTACCAGACCTCCCGCTCCTGCAAAACGTGCGTCGTCAGCTATTAGCGCTGTATTGGCGGAGAAGAAAAGAGCGAGAGCGGCGGAATTGGCAGCTGGTAAAAGTACCGGATCTCCAAGGATCGTCTCCTCCCCTGTTCCTGCTTCACCCGTACCATCTTTGCCCTCCGGCACCCCAAGATCTACCTCTTCAACTTTCATCTCTTCCAAGAAACCCGGACCATTCCCACGAACGGTCTCTTCTCCCGGTTCCTCGTCTGAAGGTTCACCCCGTCCACGAAGAACGTCAACGAGACCTGTCGAGAATGGCATTGGTTCTGAAGTCAAGAAAAGGACGTCAAGTCTGAGTAGACCATTATCTTCCAATCCATCTTCTAGAGAATCATCTACAAGTAGACAATCTCCATTAAGACAATTCAATACATATCCTAATAATTCACATACACCCACTTCACAGTCAAGCAGTGCAGCATCCACACAAGTTGTTCGAACTCCTACTCTTAATCGGAAACATTTGCCTTCATTCTCCGGTCACTCGACACCTTCTGATAACATCGAGACAGGTGTCGGCTTGGGTCTGGTGAACTCATCGGAGATACATCCTGAGCACAGAAAACGGATTGCAGAAACTGAAGCGGCGACACAACGATTAGAAGCTTATTCCGTGTCACACCCAGGTACAACCCCATTCACCCCCAAAGTCCATCATGGTGGGTCGTTGCAGACGCCAATAAATGGTATGATGAGGAACCATGCATGGGTCGACTCACCCAGGTCGGATCTGATGACTCCGATGATATTGGACAAACTTAAGGAGAGGAAACATGAGAGGAGTTGGTGGTTGAAACGACAGCAATGTGGGTTGAATCTCTATCTCTGACTGTCGTCCTTGCTTTCCTTCTATCACTTCCTTCAATAACCTATTCTACTCTCCCTCCTTCCTCTGTATGTCCCTTGCTTCTTCGAAATTGACCGGCCCGCCTAATCTTTCGAAGACCGTATGTTTACGAGCAGTACTGGACAAGGCTAGCCCTCTCAAATCTACCACCAACACCCCTTCGTCTGCAATAACAGAAGACGTCATATCTTTAGAGAAAGGTAATCCCGAGATACGCAATCTTCAAAAGCTCGCCTTGTTCTCTTCTTCTCATCCAATCTCTCAATCTACTATGGAAAGTGAAGACGAGTTCGAGTCGGATAAAAGTATTTGGAACGAGGGACGATTATTCGAACGTGTCTTCGATGGTCTCGTGGCTTACTTGGAACCGACAAAGGTGAGATCTGTATCCAACCTCATGATAATCTGCTCGTCCATGTGGGCTACCCTCCATCATAGACTCAACCCTCTTTCTGCTGAACGTTTCCACCCCCCACTACCCCCAGTGGCTTGGCTAACGGATAGCCATTTGATCTGCTAGAACAAGCGTTAGTTGTCTTATGGGAAATGGTACAACATCAATGGGACATGTTCGAAGACCACGAGACAACACTTTGTGATGCTCTTTTCCGTCTACGAGCTTGCAAAAGTTCAATCGTACGTTCATTTTTGTCACTTCGACTTGATCTGATTATTTAGATACTCGAATCTACCAATTCTCTCATATCATTTTTGACAGAAGTATCAGATCCTCTATTCCTCCTTTCTGTCCTATCAGCGTCTTTAGATCGGTATCTCGTCCGCCACCCCCCGGAGGAGATGGAAAGGATCATGGAAAAATTAGATATTAGTACTTCTTCCACGATCAACGGGGCGGAAACAGGACAAAAGGTTCTCAGGGGTGAGAAAGCTAGAGCTTCGGGTTATTCGTTTGGATTGAACGCGATGGGAATGTGTGTGTTGAGATTACCTAAGGAGGTTGTGAGGATTGAAGGGAAGAATTTAGCGGGAATCATAATGACTGTGAGTATGTTACGCTGTGTCTTCTGTCCTTTTACTCGCCATTGAGGAATGATCATCCCTTCTGACTCCTCCATACCCTCTATTGCGGCCTTCACCGGGAGTCTCAGCTGCGTGACAAACCGATCAAGTAGCCCCGGCACCTTCTGGCGCGGGGTTTGCCGAGATTTCCTGCTGTCTGAGACAAACCCGGTGAGACTGCGCATGTAGACATGGGGAAACACAAGCTATGTCAACAGAGACGGAAAGCTGTGCAAACAGTCTACAGGCGATTTCTTAGGGATGCGGGAAAAGGTGCAAATATCGCGCGAATGAAACAACGCTAATCACTAGGCATTATCATCACCGACAATCACCACACGTCAAGCTGCCAACACACTCATCCTCGCCCTTCAATGTGTATTACAAGATGCACAAGAAACACTTGGACTTTTACCCGAACTGAACGCAGGACAGAAAGACCTAGCCATGTATCTGATGGATAAAAACGGACTTTTGGTTGATCTTTTACCTGGGGAAAGTGGAGGAAGAGAAGGGGTGATGGGTGAAATGACAGAATTAATGGCTCGTAGTGCCAGGGGGTGATCCTTGGATTTACCCAATACCTGTATCGTCGTTGATATCTCTTACTTGTGCATCTGACTTTCTTGTCGGCCGTCGTGAAAAAGTATCGTAGTATGCATCTGCTCGAAGTCAACACTGGTCAAGACGAAGGATGATGAAAAGAGATGTGAAGTGGTAGGTTTAGGTGAAAAATGGACCGGGTCCAGACCTTTGCCCCCCCTTTTCCGCCCTGAGAAAACGATCGATCAACTCTTCCTCTTTCCCCCACATCATCCTTCCCATCCGAAACTTGTACATTCCCTCTCGTCCAAGTACTGTACCAAAGTCTTGATGCTTCATGCTCCTTCTGTACATTCGAAAAGGTTTACGTACATAATACAAGTGAATAAAGTATAAAAACCAGAAGAAGAAAGGATAGGTATCTCTCCCCTTCTCCCCTTCCTCCCTTCTTTACCCCTTGATTGGGTGAGAGGCCGTCAACGTCGGGAAAGTGGGAATCGTAAGTAGCCTTTGACTTTGTGGTCTAGACTCTGAACATCAAGTATTGGTTTAGGAATATTTGGAACCTTTTTGGTGATTTGTTCATGATCTTCAACCTCTTGCCTTTCGGGATTTGTTTCATTTGGTCGAATCTACAGTACGTTGGTTTATCGAGGTTTTGATCAGACAGCGAAAGCACTGTGTAGTGAAGTGACCAGCAGTCATAAGGTATATCATTGGATGATATCGTGTTCGACTCCCGACTATCAAGTAGCTTGACAACTTCAGTGGTCAAGGTGATCTACGTCAAACTCTACTACGGTATCATTATACTGCTGGATTATCAACACACTCAGTCGGAGGTCAACCTGACGACGGACGATTGACGATAGAGGGCCATTTCAGGACATTAGGACATTGAACATTTAGGATTATCGACATTATTGAACACAAGGAATCGTATTCGGACAATGGCTACGACCATGCAACCTTCACCTATCCCCACACCATCATTAGATCTTCCCCAAACTACCTCTTCATCGACTTCACCGAAATATCCCGTCTACCCTCTGCTTTCACCTAATCCTATCCCAGCTGCTGTTCCTCTCTCCGGTCATGGCACCGGCACCGCTTCACCCTCCGTGCCCCTCCCAAGTCCTGGAAACACACCAGCCATACCAGATTCCCTCCCTATTCCTGGATGTGAAACACAGGCAACTGTACAAAGAACCGACTCTACCTCTTCTTCACATTCAGCAACCACAAACTCTTCAACATCCTCCCTCATCCCTGCTCCTATCCGTCTTCCACCAATCGAAACTAGAACAGCTACTACAACTCTTCCTATCCCCGCTCCTGAACCACGTTCACCCCCTAGGACAAGGAGAGGATCCACTGATGACTCTCTTCCTCGTGGATTCACAGGAACTAGAAATGGACCAAGAGTATCTCAACCTCGTCCTGGTCCTCCAGCTATCATAACTTCTCCACCTACCACTCATTCTCCTGTCCCCTCCATAGGTCTCGGTCCTGGTTCGTCGCAGACTTCTTGGTCACCTACCACTCCCAGAGCTTGGTCACCATGGTGGGATAACTCTCGTCCGGAAACACCAGAGGATGGACCTCCCAGAGTTCTGGTTTCGAATGAAGAAGGAGTGCCGGGCCCGTCCAGGGGTAGACCAGGAAGTACTCCTGGGTCACCGGCGATGGGGGAAAAAGGTCATAGGACTTTAAGTGTGGATGGAAGAAGACCGAGTAGGGTGGAAGAGAAAGAGAGAAGGGGAAGTCATGCTAGTCAGATGAGTGGTGGAAAAGGTAAACCAAGCCTGAAGGATTATATCATTGGTGAGGAGCTTGGAAGGGGGAGTTATAGTGTGGTGCGTCAATCTCGGCTTCTCTTCCCATCTAATTACTTACATTGCCTACCTCGCTGGATCTCCATCCTTTGTTTATACAAGTACTTCATGTTCAGATTCCTCTTAGTGTCCGATGGCTTCTACCCCGGACTCATGAAGTCAAGCCTGATACACTCAAGATGAGAAAGCGGAACGAATAGGAGAAAGACTGATCTACTATCAGGTTGTCCGCGCGATCGCAGCCACTAATAATACCTCTCCAACTTCTCCCCGACCTCCTCGGCAGTACGCCATCAAAATTATCAACCAAGCACACCTTGTAGCGGAGAAGAAAGCCAAATACGCGATGATCGAACGTGATGCTCTCATTCGTCTTTCCACCCCTCGTCAGGCTTCTCCAACCGCTGGTAGAGGCCATCGACGTGGTATGTCAAGTTCCTCCTCTGCTGGTCAAACCGCTGCCGGAAAACGCAAATCTACTGCTTCCCTTGGTAGTTCCAGCGGAAGACGAGATAGCTCTACTATCACCCCCTCGATGCCTATACCTCAAAGGGATCGACTCTCCGTCGCAACTTCATTGACGGATAGCACGAGTACTGGTTACAGTAGTCCTTTCACATCACCTTACAGCTCCGCCGGGCATGCTCCCATGTCACCACAACTGATGGCGGGTAGGAGACCTAGTCGATCTGCAGATCCACCTGAAGTGGTCCCTGAACGTTCGGAGGATGGTCATTCGACAATCAACATGAAACCTCCTTCTCCTGTCAAAGAGGAATATCAAGAAGAACAGTTGGCCAGTCTGCCTTCGGACCGAACTCTGAAAGAAAAGACTAGACTGAGCTTTGACGAACCTGAAAGCATACGGGACAAGGAAAAGGAGAAGGATGGAGGGAAAGACTATCGAGATAAATTGCAAACTCCGAAGAAAAGGAGACAAAGTTTGGCCCCTTCGGAGAGATCGGTGAAGAGTACCAAGTCGACTTTGGGTCATCCGGGGATAATACGTGTCTATTCGACGTTTAACGATAGTACTTCGCTTTGTAGGTTTCATCGTCTGCAAACCTCGTTTGGTAGCTAAGAGCTGACGACATAGACTTTGTCTTGGATCTAGCAAAGAATGGAGAAATGTTATCTCATATACGCAAGGTGTGTCTGTGAAATGAGAGTTGGTATATATACTGACGTTGCAGCATGGATCGCTTGATGTGGAGTCTGCAAGATATTACTCCGCTCAGCTGATTGATACCATCGAGTTTATGCTTGACAAAGGTGTGATACACCGAGATCTCAAGCCGGAAAAGTGGGTCGGCAGGAATTGACAAGCCATCTGGGCTAATGTGTAGTATACTACTCGACGACGAAATGAGGATCAAGATCACCGATTTCGGAAGCGCCAAGCTGATTTACAAGGCTGAGCCCCCGACTTGTGAGTGATAACGACCTCCTCTCATACTTCATATCCTATGATCGAGATCTTGGCCCTACAAAGAGCTAAACTGGTCATACATGCCAGCCTGGTTTTGGAGATCAGATACGCAGATGATGTGGGGAGACGCTGACCACCAGCCGACGACGCTAGGAAACGATCTTTTGTCGGCTCAGCAGATTTTGTCTCCCCCGAAGTCCTTCGCAATGAGCTAGCCGTCTCTGCCTCTGATATCTGGGCGTTCGGGTGTATCTTATACCATTTCATCGTTGGCAAACCTCCCTTCCGGGGCGCCACCGATTATCTCACTTTCCAGAAGATTCTCAAACGCGAAATGTCCTTTCCCGAAGGATTCGATCCAAACGCTCAAGCATTGGTCGATCTCGTGCTCAATCTCGATCCTGATGCTCGTCCTTCCATCCCGGAAATCAAAGCTCATGCTTTCTTCTCCACCGTGGATTGGACGACCTTATGGACTTGTCCCGCTCCTCCCATACGTACGGGGTTGACTCAGCCCGTCAATTACCTGGGATCTGTGGATCCCCAAAGTGACGTCTGGGCGGTGTTTGACGACGAAGTTTCCGACGGAGGGTTCGAATATGATTCTCCTCAATCACCCCTTTCTCCCACTGTTCCTGAAGAAATAGAGTTGATGGATAACGTGGATCATTCTCAAGAACCTAGGATCGATCGTGAAGCAGCTCATCAAGCCGTCAAAGCGGTACATCCGTCCATCTCAGAAAGAGGAAATGAAGAGGAATGTCTGAGGAGTGAATTGGAACCACCGAGACCGTCATGGATGGGAGGAGGACAAAGAAGCGCAAGAACGAGTAGTAGTAGTAGTGGTAATAGGACGGCTTTGACCGGGTTGTTGGAAAGTATGAAGATTCAGAGTCCTATCTGGGGTGGAAGTCAGCGAGGGGGGTCGAGTAGGACTTCGAGGACTAGTGTGAGGAGTGAAGAGATGAGGATCATGTTGGGTCAGACGAAGGAGGGACAGGCGCATGCTCAGGGACAGGAGAGATGGTGAGTGTGTCTCTGTATCTTTTGGCCACCTCCATTCCCTGCCTTTTGTGCCATCCCTTCTCTGCTGGATTATCATACTCCAGAGCTCTTGGCGAGTTTCAATGTTCTCCTCTCTCCAAACGCGATTCGAGAATTCCTGCACTATTCACGTGTGGTTGTATAGCACTTGAGAGAGCCCAACGAGCTGAACTCCAGGCAACCTCTTCTCCTCACCAACGAAAAGATCACTTATCACTCCCCAATACTCTTACGTCCAGCCTCCACCCACATCCCCTCTTTCCTCCTGCCCGCTCCCAAACGTCGTCATCTCATCCTTACTGATTTCCCCCGACTCATGATTGTCAAAGATGACCCATCTGGTCCTGTGGTGAAGAACGAATGTGTCTTTGTTGTCAGACCCAGTGTTGACACTGCGACCTCTCAGCACTCTGGAGTAGGACCTAGTAGTCCGGGTGTGACTTCGGCTCAAGTAAGTAGGACGCCGAATAGAGTGGTGGAGATACAAGAGAAGGGAAGTAAAGGGTTTGTGGTGCAAACTGTGAGTATTTGTCCTTCGACCTTTACCCCGCCCATCGAGGGATTATCCTTCCAACAGCTGTTGGAATATACGAGGTTGAGGGGGCGGATGAATGTTCGTTTCGTGAACAAAGTCATCACACTCTTACTGGCTGTGCGGGTGACATCGAAACTAGTGTCAGAGGCAGCATGTGAGACACCACTGATAGCAGGCGGGAAACGCATATCATTTTGTAACAGAAGATGAAGAATCGAAACAACAATGGATATTACATTTGAGACGGGTGGGAGTATAATATCTGGTGGTAGTGGTGACTTGTAAAGACGAAACGTAATGGTATATTTTTCCAAGTAAACTTATAATTCATATGAGGTGTATCGAGTTATTGCATGGGGTGACAGGTTTGATAACTATCATTACTTCAGACTACATCATGCAGCATGCAACATGTAGTGGTTTACCTTATAAACGGACATGAAGTTGCTACGTTGTTCGACACGTCGCCAGCATCATTGATGTAAGGTAGAAGAAGACCTGATAGGGAGTCGGTCATCGGCGACCAGCGAGCGAGATTAGGTACGATTTCACGATTTCACGATTCCACTTTCCAATCGATCTGATCCTCTTTCTGCTTTTCAACTCTTTACCCGTTCTTCATTCCTGCTCCTTTTTCCTTCTGAAATCACTTGACTCTTTCTCATCTCGTCTCGTTATAGTCATTCTAAATTCCGATCCAATACATCTCTCTCCCTCCTACTGTGGGTGACTAAGAATCCGAACAAGTACCTTCAAACTCCCATTCCACTCGAAACAGTTCACTACAAGTAGAATCAAGTGGAAATCATGTCGGACACAAGCATGGACACACGATCAGCTCCTATGGCACCTCTATCAAGAGAAAACAGACCTTCCATAGTAGGTCCTGAAGTTCCTGAGAAACCTTATCCTATTTCGTTGAAAGGTATCGTTTCACCTGGTTTTGGTAGAGGTGCAAGGTTTTTAGGTATTCCTACTGGTAAGTTTTTCTGTCCTTTTCAATCCTCCCTTTCTCATCCGATCTTCTTCTTTTAGACCTCTTCTCCATCTGTTTAATTCTTTCATGTCCTTCCCTCTCATTTCTGCTTCTCCTCTATGTTTGCTCTTCTCGGGGAGAACACGATCACACCCTTCATCGCAATATATCTACTTTGATACACGATGGCATACTGATCGCTTTATCTCCCAGTCGTATGGACAATGTCTATCTTATCACCATAATGAACCAAGATACAGAGATGATTTGTCGCTGACTTTCTAGCCAACTTACCTGATTCTTCACTTCACCCACTAGAAGTATTAAACCATAAAACTGGAATCTATTACGGTTTCGCACGTATTTTCCCTTCTACTTCAACACCATTACCTACCGCTCCTACTACACCTACTGCATCAAGACTTGGAACTCCTGATATATCATCTCCTCATCCAATTTCGAACCTCAAACCGACTTTTCATGATTCATCTCCGAATTTCAAAACAACATCTCACGATTCACCTTCAAATTCCAAAACCAAAACCAATCATGATCTTCACCCGAATAAAAACAAGAAACAAGTAGAAGTACATGGTTTATCATCTGAAGAAATCCAAAACCTTCCAGCTGAAACTGCACCTTATCCACCTGATTCTGAAGAGGCTAAAGAAGGTAGGAAAAGGTTGATAGAAGATGATACTAAAGTTTGGCCAATGGTCATGAGTATAGGATGGAATCCTTATTTCAAGAATGAAAAAGTGACGGCGGTTAGTAAATTTGTTCTCAGCTGGAATGATTAGTACAATCTGTTTTTTCCTTTCACCCGTACACACACAATCAATTCTTAGAGCGTCTGTGATTGATTTCAATGACCATATCGTACCATGGAGAGAGTTTGCCGGATCGAGACAGAAATGAAGAAAACGAATTGGAGAAAGGGACAACAAAGAGAGACTAAGAGAGAGAGAAGTTAGTCGGGGAGAGAAAGCGAATCAGCAGTATAGACCAAGACAAGAGATTCTGACTGACTCAACAGGAAGTACATATAATGCACGCATTCGCACATGATTTCTATGGACATGATATGTCTGTTTTGATACTTGGATATATACGTCCTGAATTAGATTACGTTTCCAAGGGTCAGTCATTGATTCTCTCCTCTCTTTCCGATCTCCCACCCTTTTCCTTGTGGCATATATCCTCAATTCCCTTCAGAATCGATCCCATGCCCGGGCATTCCACATACTTGTCAACACGATTTTCGTCTGGATGGACTCTGAATCGCTGATTAGACAGAAGCCCTTATTGCAGATATCCAAACAGACGTAAAGGTCGCCCTGAACTCTCTGGCCAGGGAAGGTTACGCCGTCTATGCTAAAGATCCATTCTTCGCTACTCCCTGACCCTTGCTGCAAACTATACAAATCATTCATCTAGAGTAATCATTGATTCATCGTCGCCATGCATATAATAATCGTTAAGAAGTATGTTAGTAGACAAGGTGACACAACAAGTATTACTCGTTTTTAATACTCCATTCTTTCTCTTTCGATCTTACTCCTTGTGACGCCTTTTCAGTTGCGAGATCACACTGAAGTCTCACTCTCATCATCCTCCTGGTCAGTCTCCTCCTCTTCCTTGACCTCACTCACCAACCCATCTTTTTCCTGGATACCCATTATCGGAGGGACAATTGGCATATCATCCAAACTCAATTTGACCCTTCCGCCTTCTTCCCTTCCCATAGCCCTTGCAAACACCTCGACACTATCCACCTGTCTTTTGTACCCCTGTAACAACCTGTCAACCCATCCATCCCTTGGAAAAGACCTAGTCCATTGATTATGCAAATGTACAGTCCATACATGTCCCACCCTCTCTTCTAACAATTCCCGTCCACTTCGACCCACCTCCCCACGCCCATCCCAACGTCTTCCACCCCATCTCGGGGGATCAGGTGAGAAGGGATCGGGGAATCGTACATCTGCTCGACAATTCCGCGGATCTGCAAAACACCATGGAAGGACGGCAAAGGGTTTTATATGACCTGCGAGGAGACGTCGGTGAAGCTTGGAATAAAGGTGAGAACCCCAGGTGAAAGTGTTGGGTCGGGGAAGAGGTGAAGAGGCCATGATGGAGAATGCTTCGCATAGATAAGGAGAGTGACGTTGGAAATGCATCAATGCGCCGTTGAGAGAGAAGTAGGGTTTGTCTGCTATGAGCACAATTCAAAGCGTCACTGGCGAGACAATTCAACAGTTTCAAACAGTGAGAAGATGAGGCAAGAGGGATAAGAAAAAACACAATTTACTCACCATAACAATCCCATTGCGTGACAAACTCACTCTCAACGAGAGGGTGCAGATCTCTAGTCAAAATCTGATCCATATCCATCCAAACCCCACCATGATGCCACAAAACCAACAATCTCACAGCATCACCATCCACCCAAGCCCTCTCATCGAACAGACCACCACCGTTGATCCCATTCAGCAATCCTGCCAGTTCTGTACCTTTGGTCAGAGCGTTCAAATCGACCTGTCTGACCTCTATATATTCACCCCATTTTTCCAGGAACTGCTTGACATGTTCGTTAGCAGAAACCAGATCCGCACCATTTGTCCACAGTATCAGTTTGGAATGCGTCAACGGTTGTGTTGCCAGAAAAGCGGTGAGAGTGGCGGTTTGACGTTCCCCAAACGCCAACAGATCTGAACGCCAGTACGTGTGGTAGAGCAGATCACGCAAGGGTTCACCGGCGACAGGTTGAATGGTAGCTGAAAAGTCGTAACATTGCATTCCCCTTCGGAGAGCGACACCGGCTGCTAATGTTTGTTGACGAGGAGCCAGATGGGCAGTCATATTGTAATGAGGGGAAATATGATGAGGGTCGAAACATCCACGTAGGGGACGTATCGTGTCTACTTCATGTCGGATCCAACGTCTGGAAAATACAGCATATTCAAATTGCACTTCGTAGTGACTATGCCAAGTCCAAGCTCCCATGATCATCACGACGAAAAGCATCAGCAAAGCCCAAGGTCGAGAAGGAGGTTGTCGACGAGTCCAAGAATACCTCCAAGCAGAGATATACCACCATGGTGCGTTGGCGTTAGACGACCGACGTCGACGATGGAATGGAAGGTAGGTGAAGGAACTAGCTCGGGACCGTTTTCTTTGTGCAGTTGAGCGTTTTGACAGACTTCCGCTCATACTTCCAGTTGGAAAATCTTCATCCGATTCACCTGGCATCGTAGGATGCGGAACAGAGATCGATTTTCTACGAGAACGAGGGATAGACTCAAATCCGTAAGCGTTCGGAGTTGGGGTGATAGCGGTGGGTGTCGAGGATTCGCCTAGATTCAAGACTGTACTAGCTGGGTAAGGGGGAGGGGCCATCAGAGTGTCCAGAGCGACATTGGAGCCGACAGAATGGATCGATTTTGTGGGTTGTTTTCGATGTGATACTTGGCCATTGATATGATTGTCTGAGAAAGAAACAGCTCGAGGTGTAGCATGAGGTAAAGCCAAGGTGTCAGGCGGTGAGACAGGAAGAGTCGGACGGTCATCGCTGGAGGACAAGGATGGTCTGGGATGGGTCGATGAGGGTGAAGGGTTCCTAGATCTGTCAGAGTTGATTCCACGCAGGAAAACGCGTGTTTGGAGGGACGTACCTGGGAATGTGGGAATAAGAAGGAAAGTGGGGAGAGGGTTAATGGAAAGGTACGAAGGACGCACCAGCCTGCGTCAGACCAATCCTGGTAAGATTCAGCTTCAGAAGAAGGAGAATCGTTCTCGGATCGGAGATGGGAGCGACCGATAAGAGAAGGGACTGTTTGATGATTCATGTCGGATGAGATATTGTCGAATTATACTTATGTCTTGTGTATTAGTGAGATTGAAGCAAAGGATCGTGAGCTATGTAGAATGACCGTGAACTACGGAGACACAGGGTGGTATGAGGATGTTGTGAACACGAAGGTCGGAGGAGAACAACGGGATAGGGATAGGCGAGCAGGAGGAGGATAGGAAGATAGGAAGATAGGGAGACAAGATGTTAGAAGAAAAGAGGTAGGTGGTCAGTCAAGGCATTATGGTCAACACAAAGTCATTCTGGTATTTGGTCCGTGCAGACTGCGCAATTAGCGTAGCTTGACCATGTTGACCACCTACCCGCAGTTCAAAGAAATACTGCCACTTAGAACATCCGTAGCTTTTGCCGAGAAACGCCGATAGTGTGGTGGGGGCGAGCACGGACGGAATCTACGCCGGCCGGATGAATCCCCAAGCGGTCCTCGCCTCATCCCTCTGCGCGTTCGTCCCTTCCCCTGCGACATTCTCTCACTGCTCTTCTATATACAGTTCATATCAACACTCTACTAAACAGTGAGCTATCATGAACCCCCATTGTGATACACACAAACTGATGTATGCAGAAATGTCTCAGCCTGTTCCCCCATCTTGGAAGGTACGTGACGCGAAATCTTATTTTGACCGGAATCAGTGTGCAGGAATGGGATCAACGCTGACCGTTGTGTTTCTCTATCTCCTCATCATTCCTCATATGACATTGGCGACATTCGTTTTGATGAATATGATTCCAACTTGCTATATGTATGGCGATATGATGCTCTTCGCTTGGCTTCACATCTGCTCCGACCTCTCGCACGTTCGCCAAATAGGATGTTGGCAAGTCGGCTTCGGACTTGCTTCTCAAAGATTATCCCATCCAAGGGACTTCGCTCGAGGTCAAAACTATCACCCCTTCCAATGTCACCTTCAAGGTGGCTGGAAATAAGGATGATAAGTCTGGTACCATCTCTGGCGACATTGAAGGAAAATATGTCGACTTCAAGAACGGTTTGACTTTCACTCAGGTGCGTAGAAGAACATCTTCATTCCGGCCACATTCCAAATCACCGCAGACTTTTACTGAAACTGCAGGCATGGACCACGTCCAACCTCCTCCGTACTCAACTCGAGCTCGAAAATCAGATCGCCAAGGGTCTCAAGCTGGACCTCGCTACCACGCTCAACCCCGCCAAAGCAGCAAAATCTGCTATCCTTACTGCCATCTACAAGCAGCCTTCCCTTCACACCCGGGCCACGGTCGATCTCTTCAAGGTGAGTGTCTGCGTTCTGTCAACTGGACAAGCTAACGGTGCTCCTTTCAACCTGCATTCCATATCCCACACCATTCACATCGTCACTCTCTCGACATGACTTTTGATGCCAATGGCTTCCCCAACAAGGGTCCCACTTTCACTGCCGACGCTGTTGTGGGCAGGGACGGCTTCTTGGTCGGAGCTGAAGGTTCTTACGATGTCCTCTCAGGTGCCATCACCCGTTATGCAGGTGCTATCGGGTTCTCTGCTCCAGAATACTCTATCACCCTTCACGGTCTCGGCAATATGTCAACATTCGCCGCTAGCTACTATCACCGTGTTTCCAAGGATGTAGACGCTGGTGCGAAAGCTGTGTACGACATCAAGAGCACCACTGGTGGTGTTTCTCTCGAAGTCGGAACGAAGATGTACCTTGTGAGTTGCAGCGTCCTTGTCTTCTCATGCCCGATCTCTTTCATCAATTTCACTCTCCTCCATCGTATTCACTTCGTAGCTGTTGCATATAACATAGCCACTACCGACGGGGCCTACTCGAGACAATACTGACATGTCAGGACAACGCTGCGTTCGTCAAAGCCAAGATCAACAACTCTGGTGTCCTCTGCGTTGGTTACACCCAGGCTCTTCGCCCGGGTGTCAAGGCCGTTTTCGGTCTTGGTCTCGACACTACCAGATTGAACGACCGTGAGTGCTTTGCTTTGAAAGCTAGCAAACGCTGATGAGCAGCTACCGCTGGGCCCGCCGCTCACAAAGTCGGCGCGTCATTTGTCTTCAACGCGTAGTGATGGTAGAAGTGATGCAACTGGTTATTTATCTGATTCCCACTTACCATGATAAAGTGTGTGTGCTTGTGCATGCTCTCTAGCTATCTCACTTGAACTGGATCACTTCACATAAGTTACCTTGAGTCAAACACCCAGAGGGGGGAAGCAGCTCTCCAAGGCAGGTGCCACACTTGAGATCAGCCATTCTCCGCAATTCTCCGAACCCATTCTTCCACACTTTCGCACCTCTCACTCTCTGTCTCGTCTTCTCTTCTCAACGAAAATGTCAGCACGTTCGCACGAAAGAGGTCGCTCCAGATCTCCGAAACCTTTATCGCGTTCTCCCCCGCCAATCTCAAAAACAAGATCAGACGATATGTCAATCTCTCCATCTCGCTCTCGTTCCAATTCTCCTCGTAAGAGATCCCGTTCTCTTTCTCGTTCCAAATCTCCTAGAAGATCGATCTCTCGTTCTCGATCTCCTATGAAGCAAGATGAAATCGATGATAAAGACGATAAAAAATTTAGGGTGATTGTGGTCAGTGGTCTGACGAAGAATGTTCACGAAGGACATCTAAGGGAGATATTTGGAGTTTATGGGAGAGTTACTGGGTTGGACTTACCTTTGTTCAAAGTTTGTAAGTTCTAATTGTTCTCATGTCCTTTTTATCTTTGAATCGCGGTAAAATCTTATAACATATTCTGCCTTAATAGGCGTCACCCCTTCTCAAGTCTGTACTATACCTTTGTGATCCGTCTTTTCGCAAGTCCTGCTGGCCCTCTGTTGAATGTTCATGGGGTTTCAGGAGGTATGTGATATGGGATGAGAATGCCACATAGGAAGGAGGGTTCTTTGTTGGATACGCTGACATGTAGCCGGATTGAACCGCGGGAAAGCGGCCTTGGAATTCGACTCTCCTTCTGCCGCTGAAAAAGCTGTCA
Organism: Tremella mesenterica DSM 1558; assembly: GCF_000271645.1. Taxonomy (NCBI): domain Eukaryota; kingdom Fungi; phylum Basidiomycota; class Tremellomycetes; order Tremellales; family Tremellaceae; genus Tremella; species Tremella mesenterica. The sequence goes on from NW_006711225.1 coordinate 3,232,375, forward strand.
AACATATGGATAAAGGGCAATTGGATGGATCTTTCCTTTCTATACAGGTTAGTTATCCTTGCAATACCTCACTGACCGTCTCTAACCTGCTTTTCTATTCTTCATATTGATCTACATCTCAAGCGTCTGTTGTGTCGTGACAGATTTCACCATCCTCCTTTTCGTGAACTCCGTGGTCTGATTCACTGGAGAGTTGGGATTAGTATCCAATTATCTCTCGTACATACCTGACGCTCAGATCTCCGAACATCCTCTCCCAGCTCCTCGACCCTCTTCACCTCCCGCCTCATTCCGTCGTCGCTCCCCTCATTCACCAAGTAGATCCCGTTCACGATCTCCTATAAAACGTCGTCGTTCTTATTCCCGCTCTCCATCACCAAGACGATACAGACGTCGTTCCCCCTCCCGCTCCCGTTCTCCACCTCGATACCGCGGTCCACCTCGTGGAGATTCTTATTATCCTCCTTCTGGTCGCGCCCCTCGCGGTGGTGGATATGGTCCACGTGGAGGAGGTGCGGGATACAGAAACTTTTATCCCCCACCTGGTGGAGCTAGAGGTGGTGGTGGTGGTGGTGGTGGTGGTGGTGGTGGTAGGTACAGATCCCGATCACCAGTTGGGAGAAGGAGAAGTCCAAGTTATGGTCCTCGATCAATTAGCAGAAGCAGGAGTAGGAGTAGAGGAAGGGCTAGGAGTTATTCTCGCAGCATGAGCAGAAGTAGGAGTCCGGTGAGAAAGAGGAGATACAGTAGTGATTCTAGGAGTTCAAGGAGTAGGAGTAGGAGTTTCACTTCGAGTAGAAGTAGGAGTAAAGGTTCGATAAAGAAAAGAAAAATGTCAGTAGATTCTCGTTCACCTAGTCCTGGGAAACGTAGTGGAAGTAAAGGGAGAGGTAGGAAAGCTAGTTCTTCTTCTTCTAGAAGCAAGAGTTCGAAGTGAAGAAGGATGAATTGAAACATTGAAGATTTATAAGATATTTTGATCTCTGGAATCATGCATTGTGATTCTTTGACTCTCAACGTTCTTCTCACCCAATAAGTTGAATTGTTCAATATCAAATAAGGCATTGATTTCGTGATCCTTTGCTTGAGACGCTCTTCCTCTTCCTCTTCTGCTCTATCACTTATAGAAGATCAAATTTGGTGGGACCAAACGCTGAATGATAATGACATGCAATGATGAATGATACAGTATGTACATAACTATGCTGATTATGTGAATGGGAAAACATGCGATTCTAATCATCTGATTCAATCATGACTTCCGTCTCCCTCAAAGCTTTTTCAAAAGCAACCTCATCAACTCTACTCACCACCATCATCTTCTCTTTCCCTTTTCCCTTTACCTTCTTTTCCTTCCCTTGGGATTCAGATGCTTCACCGACAGAACGTTTCCTCTTAGTTTCGTTACTTGAAACAGAAGCAGCTGCTTTCCTTTCTTTACGTCTCTCTTCAGATTTACGCTTACCAGGACAACCCATGATTTCATCTCTTTCTCTCCTTAGACAACCTACGTGAGACCGTAAAGGTTCTTGCTCATCCAATAATTCTTCATGTGAAAGTGGATCAGAGGTTATTTCATATGACATGTCTGTTTCGATATCTGCAAGATCATCCAATTCATTTTGACTCTGTGAATGATCGGCTTGATTACCCTTTCCTGAATTCCCCACTGTGAGAGATGGAATTGGAGGTTTTGAGAGAGACGCCTTGGCATGTGGAGCTACTTGTTGGACGATTTTCACGATGGGCGTTTGTTGTAGAGCTAAGGAAGGGCTTTCTTTGACTTGAGAAATATTTGAAGGGAAAAGGACGGATGGAGCTTTCGAAGGAAGATTTGAGATTGTTGTCAAAGGTGTTGAAATCGATTGTTCGGAGAATGGTGTTTGACCTCGAGATTCCGTATATTCAGACATCGCTCGGGAAGAGATAGACGTCGTGCGAGATGAGACTTGAGAGGAAAGGGATGTAGTGACAGGGGTATAAGCTGGAGAAGGAAGAAAGCGTTCTGTCTCTGACACTGATCCACGTGAGGAGTCGACACTTGCAAGTGTAGTGGCCGAATCTTCTCTTTGTTGTCGTGAACGAGACAACGAAGATGTGAACTGTGAAGCGGTCGAATGTAAAGGAGGAGCCGAACGACCATATTGAAAAGTACCCATCCCGATGGTCAATTCGAAAGAACCAGTCGGGACCGACTCTGGGATTTGGATTGAGTCCCATGTGGAGAGCTGTTTCTTCGATGGTCGGTCTTCAGATAGCGATAGATCGGAATCGACACTGTAGTTGTATTGGGCATCATCGTCGGAAGAATCGTCTGCTCGAAGAAGAAGACTTTCAATATCGTTTGTCTCTCGAAGTGACTTCCGTGGGGGAAAAGGTTGGCGATGTTTTTCTGATTCTATTTCTGATGAATGTTTCGGGTCGGATATCTGCGATGGCATCGCACCAAACGCTTGAGGAAAATCGACAGTCAAGATAGTCGATGGTGAAGGAGCTGGGGATGGGGGCATGATTGACGCTGATGATACCGATGAAAGAGGGAGAGGATCATATACAGTGAGATGCTGAGTGACTTTTGTCGATACCGATGTTGACGTAGCTGGAGATGGAGGCAGCATAACAGGTATGACAGGAGATTGAGTCACACTCGTCGTTGTCGACGCCAACGGAATTGACGGTGACGGGGATGGGAGCAAAGCACGTCGTTTTGCTTGAGCTACCGTCAAAGCCGGTTTCGAATGAGGTTTCACAGGTTTCACCACAGGTTTAGGTGCGTGATTGCCGAAGACCAATCTGGCAAGTTCAAATTCTTTCTTATACGGTATCACCCCTGTTCTCTTCAATCGCGCGTCCTTGATTTTCTCCCAATTATCCGCTATCGTCCTCGCGGCCAAGGTAGCCATGTAATTCTCTGGTAATCCTCTCCTGTTATCCGAGCCAAAACCACTCTTCCCATTACCCACTTTTCCTCTTTGAGGAGGTTCAATATGTGGGAATGGCACCCTAGCCTCGTCGATACTTGTTGACCAAGCCACAAACATCCGTTTGAGATAAACGCTATATTGACAAGCGGTCCATTGTTCGTGTCCGAACTGAGCGGTGATTTCTCTCAATATATTCACGTTTTGAGGTAAACTATCACCAAGGACGGCTTGAACAGACCATGAGGCGACAGCTACAGCAGCTGGGATCCGACTTCGAGAAGTGAACATGTCGATACATTCCTGAGCCAAGAAAATGTTGTAAGCCACTTGTAACACCGTATCCCAAGACTCTACACGACGAAAGAAGGCCCAGTCCAGAGTATCCCAGGACCGCGAACCTGAACGACCATGAGTAGGAGTGGTTATGAGGTTGGCATTGAGCTGCTCGGTGGTCATGTTGGCAATCTTGCGAATACGTTCGATCACACGTTGGAGTTGAGACAGACAAGCATCGACGGTAGAAACAGAATTGTGAAGCAGAGAGCTGTAGCGATCGTGGAGATGTGTGAAATACGAAAGTTTGGCCAGATGAGCGAGATGATCAGGAGATGTCTCATGTGCGATGTGCTATATGTCAGTTTATGTTCTCACGTAAACTTAGAGAGATTACTCACAAAGAATTCGTTGAGTGTAGGAACCAAAACTCTTTCATCTCCTTTAGTTACCGCGGCTCCAGCTATATGCTTGTTCCCTCGACGTAACTTGGAATCTAAAACCAGCAAACTACTCTCTTGCATGGCCATCTTCGTAGCCACCGCGACGAGGTAGGGTAATCGAACAGCGTTGGGGTTTTTCAGTATCGATTTCTTCGCAAATTTCTCTTTCTCCACAATGAGGATTTTCCTAGTCCAAGTCCATGCTCCCCGACGTAGATTCTCATCACCCCCATGACCGAAAGCTTCCAAGTGAAACCCTATGATAGCTTGGACCCGATCATCGAAGGCTTTCTCCACACCCCATTTGTACCCATTCCACTCCACTCCTTCCGTCTCAGCTTCCTCATCTTCGTGTAAAATGGCTCCACGAGCTTCAGACACGGATACAGTGTTGAAGGAGAGTGTAGCAGCTTCGTCGACCACCCCACATGTCGGACAAGCGAGAAGGGAGCTACCGGCGAAAGGCTCGAGATGAACGATAGACTTATGTAAAGCGTAGCAGGGCTTACAAGTGTTCCCACTGGCCCTAGTAGTCATCTTTTTGAAGGCATATGAGACCAGAGTCCGCTCTCGTGAGCAACTCGACCTCGCTTGGACTTTTTCCCGGGACGCAGAAGAGCAAAAGACGCCTGAAAGGGTGGAAGATTGGGTGGCAAATAAATTAACGCCGAAACACCGATCAGTGGCATCAATCACTCACACCTTTCCCCTTCGTCCTCCGCCAGCTGTCAGTTGAGGATAAAGTTACCCCAGGTGTCGCATACCGACTTCACCACCTTGTCCTCTTTTTCTCCCCCTCTCCCGTATATAAAGTCTGCCCTCAGTCATCTCCTGCTCTCACATATTCCTTTCCTCTCTATTCTTTCAAGATGTTTTCCGCCATTCGCACCCGCGCTATCGTTGCTCCTCGTCTCGTCAAGGTGAGTCAATAATTTACTTCCCCTACTCGACTGATCTTCTTCATTCCGTGTCCCAGGTCTTCGTCCAGCTGTGGGATAGTTATTGACGATCAGGCGTTCTCTACTTCTCGTGCCGCTCTGGACATCTCGAGGTTGACCTTGATCGGTCGTCTGGGTAATGATCCGGTTCAACGCACGGTAAGCTTATGTTTTTCTTTTCACTCTCTTCTTCAACTCAAATACAATTTCTATGTTCTGGGAATCTTTGTTGACAAGTCAGACCGCCAGTGGAAAACCTTATTACACGTACAACGTAGCCACGGCCCCCGGTCCTCCTATCAAAGACGAATCTGGAGGTAAATGCCCCTTCTACAATTATGACTCACTACTCTGACCGTATGCAGCCCTCGTCAACCCGCCCACCAGCTGGCATACCGTTTTTGCGTTCAACGAGCTTTCGCACCCCTCTATCGGCCGTCTTGGCAAAGGGTGAGTCCAATCTTCATGGTATCTCTTCCCCACCCGAAGCTTGGCCGTGGCCTTGAAGGCACGACAGAATACATCGTCGAGGTAGGAAAGGAATTGACACCACAGATCTACAGTTTACGTCGAGGCCGACCTCGAGATGCGTTCCGCCGAAGCCGCTGCTGATGGTGCTCCCGTCCACGACCGCGCACTCTTGAGGCACCGTAAGTCGAATCAATCCTTCGGTGATCCTTGTGAATTTGGCTGACGAAGATAGGTAGCTTGAGCGTCATCAACCGCGTCAAACCTGCTTCCGAGGTTGAGGGTGAGGATGCTGAATGAGCGTTGCCAAATGAGCAGGGATACGTTGGGAAATCTTGTAGATTTTGGAATGTGATGGATGCTCCACCTCTCAGAATATTAGTTCATATCTCGTGAACCTGTCTACTCGCGGACAAGTTACGACTACACCTCCCATGCCTTCAGCCTGTGAGTCTTTTGCCCAGATGAGTCCACACGATGCTGGGGTGTTGCTATGGATGAACAACAAGTAGTCGTATCAGATGATGACGGGACACTTTTATATAACATACATATGAAGATGGTGAACAGACTGAAGAGTGATGGAGGGGATACATTACGTCACGTTACGGACTTGCAGGAGAGGGTAAGCTACTGGTGGGTATCTCCTCGATGGCGTCCAGGGTAGGCATGTGTGTTTCCACAAACCGCTGTATAATTTTACTACAAGTCAGCATCTTCAAACGGATATGTGGGAATATATCAAGTCCCGATTGAACATCATGGATACACAAAGAACCAGGACGGTAGATAACCAGTGTCGACAACAATGACAATTGTACGAAAGGAAGACCACGCAAAACTGCCGTACAGGTAAGTCAAAGATGAGGACAGATGACGGGCAAAGATGAGAAGTGTGAGGGTCAGCGAGCCAGAGCGGCCCGAGAGAAGGGTGTCATGGGACTTAAGAAAGAGAGGGAGAGAATCACTCACCTTCGTATCTCAGCCTGAGCATTCAAGAAATCAACCATATCCCTCGCCCTGGACGTAGGCATATCACCGCCTTCTATATTCATAGCGGCTTCTTTCATATCGTTTAACATCGTGTTTAGCTGTCTTGCCTGTAATTCAGCTCACTCACTCGGTCCCCTCGGTCCCTTCTCCCCTCTCCTCAGTCACCCCACATCTTCCTTCGTCCCCACCATCTCATGCCCGTCCTTACCATTCCTTCCCTTAATCCTCCCGCGTACCGTATGGTAACACTCACGCACAAGGCGCAAACTTTTATACGAGCAGTTGGATCGCGATGAGAATTGGGAGTGGTAGTAGTCAGGCGGTGATGGAGAGAAAGAACGATGTCAAAATATATGACTCACTTTGGTAATCACCTCATCTCTCACTTGTTCACCTGTCGATTGAGCGTAAACGAGAGAGATCAATTCATTCACTATAGGAATAAGGGATTGGAATGCTCCAGATACCTTGAGAACATCATCGATGTTCTGAGGATGGTTCATACTTCATACTAAAGTTGAGTTGAAGAGGTTGAAGGAAAGTCAAGATATGAGAACGGAAGTAGAGAAAAGCCAATGATCGATCTTTGATCTCTTCCACTTCCTTCTTCCAACCTGACGTATCGCATGTTTACTGATGAGTACTAACACATCTCAAAGCGCTAACCTGCTAGTGTTCATGCATATGCATGGGATACCATCCATGTATACAGTACATGGCATATAGCTGCTAGCTAACTTACACACCCGTCCCATCGCCGACGACACAGCTTTCACGCTCCTCCCTTCATTTTTCGGTCATCAAGCTTTCGAGACCGACATCGCCTTGAAGCGAAGGCATCGGAGAGTCAAACAAAGGCTATGCGAGAGTTTTCTCGTAGACCTCAACATTTTCCATCTCACCATTTACAAAAGAACAGCTCCTAGACTGCTATTATGAGTGCCGATGTGTCAGTCAACACTACAGATGCTAGAACTACGGGGAACCCGGCTTTGAGCCGTCTCAAGGGCCCCCGCTATCGGTCAACGGTGGCCCGAGACAATAATGAATCTTCTGCAGCGCATGCAGCGACAGCGCTCGGGTCATCTGCCACGTTTACAGAGAACGTTTGTCAACATTCGGACTATTCGGAACGGGTATCGGAAATGCAGCTAACAGACTTGTCAGGACAGCGCGAAACATACGAACAGCGGACTGTTCTGGCAGCATGCATGGCTGCAGGGATGGCTTACTTGATGTGTGAAATGTTCCCAGATTTTACTCATAGCTGGTTTGGGTCCCGCGGACCATCTTCCACGTCGAGGTCTCTCTCTCTGACCGGCAGACCTGAAGATGTGGAGTCAATGTTCTGGACGTATTCGTGAGTTTGCGGTTCTACTCTGTGAACTGTGTCCATCCTCCTGTCTAGTCATCACCGTCGAAATGTCGTTTCCAGCACGAGAGGATTCAGGGGATGGATTGACTGATGCGAGCGACAGGATTCTTGGCGCATTTGCTCTCGGAATGATCTCTTTCGCAACTTACAACCACACTCGTGCTATTGAATTAGAACGTGAAGGGCCCACAATCTTGGATGAAATGTCTTCACCGCTGAACAGCGAACCTGAGGGTCCGACGGCGCACTCCCATGGCGATCTAAACTCTGGGGTAGAGAGTAGCGAGTAATCCCATAGCATGTAATGTCATTTAGTTACTCACAAAACAATCTCGTGTAAACACCCTCTCTCATCTCCTCCTTTTCACACTAGTCAAAGTCCTCATTATCCTCCTCGTCTCTCTCACCCTCTCCTGCTCCCTCTTTTCCAAGTCCTCAAAACTTAATTCCACCAGATGAGGTCCGAAATCTTCTCTCTCCCACCAATCCCTCCACACTCCTTGAAGAGGTTGAGCACCTCGACGGTTGTTCACCCTAGGTAAAGGTAATGTACGTTCCCACCCTGTTTGAATGTCGGGATGAGAGACAGAGAAAAGTTCGAGGTCTAACGCGTCTTTCTTATGTTTGAGAATTTCTTCTAAGATGGCATGAGTGACGAGGACTACCGGTTCCCCGGTGAGACCAAGGTCCCGACAGTATGCGCGAGCGAAGTGGGAGGGAGGGAGTGTAGAGGAGAGGTCCCATTCTATTCGGTCGCGAAGGAGATGAGAATAGATCTGGACGTCGAGCTGGGAGTCAACGAACTCGAACTTTTGGTGGTCTACACTTGTGAACAGCTGAATGAACGGGAATTTCGGGAAAACGCACAAAGTTAAAGGGAGTTAGGGGCGTTAAAGAGGGGCTATTATATGTATTCGGTGTGAGTAGGAACAGAGGCATAGCAAATATTGACTCACATTCAAGAACACCCTACAATCAGCCTCTGCCCATTGTTTCTCGACCTCCTCTTCTTCATTTTCATCTTCGACCATGCCCTCCTCCTCATCGCTCCATATCACATCGTCCTCTGTCACCTCCTCGTTCCCTATATCGGCCTCTGCGACAGGTTGTGATTCTTCGATCTGAGCTTGAATCAGGTCGGCGATGACTGTGGCGTATTGTTGAACGGGTATCTGCACGTCTTCGCAGAAGATAGCTGCAAATTGGTAGGGAGTCATGAATGGTTCTAGGACAAGTAAGCCATATGTTCATCGTTCCGCACGATGCGAAGAATCCGGATCCTCCTCTTACCTAGCGAAAGAGTGAATGGGAGCACATGCCTGTAGAGAAACAGGAGAACGGATGATAATGGAACACGTACCATTCACATTCCACAAGAATCTATCTCTGATTTTAATACCCATCTGGTCCTGAACTTCCGAAGATACTTCCAAATCCACCGTGATAGGTATCAAAGCCTCTGGCCGTCCAGCCTCTCTAAGAAGTAATTCCTCGGACCTGTTTATTAGTCAATGATCTTTCACCCTATCTCATCTTCTCATGCATGTGTCTCATATCACGAGTAGATGATCTACTCACATATACTGATGTTTTGTGGCTTTCGCGCGTACACTTCTCACTCTTTCACCCGGTACTCTATCTCCTATCCAAGTCCAACCTTTATCTAATTCTTCTTTCTTTTTCCGCAATCTCGCTATCCTCATGGCAGCCTGTACATCTCCCCCGCCATTAGGTTGTAACTGTCTTTCCACTTCTCTTCTCTTCTTAGACCTAGGAAGATTCTCATCCTCCAGATCACTGTCATCCTCAAAGTCATCCATATCCTCACCCTCACTACTCTCATCGTCCGAAGCTTTCTCAGCATAATTCACAGCTCTAATCCTCCTACCTGTCAAGTTGGGTCGTTTGGGTTTTCCAAAAGAAGTCGGTGAATCATATCTCGGTGTTGAAGCACCAGATCCCGGTCGAGTGGACGAGATTTCCCGATCCAATTCCGCTAAAAATAATTCTCTTTCTCTGGGACCACCGGTGAGTTGTTCAGGTTGAACCAATCCCGTCACACCTGTCCGTAGGCGAGAAGGGTAGGTAGAATACACAGCTTGTGTGTTGGGCTCGGAGGACAGTGAAGGATCATGTGACATTTGACCAGGGGGAGGAAGAAAGTAAGGAAGTGGACCTGGGGCATGAGTTTCGTGATGACGATACATGACTCGACTCGTTCCGGATGTATGTTGGATCGTTGCTGGTCGCGGAGGGTATGGTGTTGTTGGAAGAGCTGTGGGAAGTAAGTGTTGAGAATAATCAGTTTGAGACATGGTTATAAGTCAGGGAAAGACAAGACGAAGCACGGACAGTACGAGTAGTCGTTGGATTTTGATGAGAACGCGAGCGTTAGCTAACTACCATCAACCAAAGTCAACCTAGGCAACATACCATTTTGGTGAGCCGAAGGTGGATAGCCCACGTTACCTGGTCCTACGGGTTGAGGGGTCCTGGAAGGCCGACTTCGAAGCTTGACGTTAGATGCAGCGTTGGGCGTGGGCGTGTTATACATGCTTGCTGAATTGCTGAGTTGTTTGTTATGGTGATTCCCTCCTCCAGCATTCAAGCGTGTAAGGAGTTCGGAGAAGCTGATATTGTGGGGGGCTCGAATAAGACCAATCCCATCGGCAAAGACACTCACTGATGGTCTCTCTACCATCTATCATCCACGATCCATGATTCATGAGAGAATAGAAGAAATTTGTCAGGAGATTGACTGCAGAAGCTTGCATAAGCATAGTCATGGACATCTACTTTACATAGGTATATGGATCTCTTTGAGCGTCAAATCACAGTCTTAACCAGAGCTTTTCTCGGCCTCAGCCTCAACCAACCTGCTTTCAAGATTCACCACACCCAGGTGCTAGCGGCACAAAGTGACCTTTCCGTTCAGATTTGGCTCTACGGGCGAGAGGGAGGAGTGCAGATAACGTTTGATACTCCGAAGGATATTGCCAACTTCAAGCGTAGTGAAACAGGCTAGCAGCGGATTCTCGCCAATCCGACAAGTCTTCATATCTCGATCTCCTACCACGTGTATTGGCAAGTGAGTGGTAGTGATTTGAAACAGGGTATCCGTGTGCGAATCAGCTCAATGGCCCAATGGCCAATGGCATATGATCAATGGATCAATGTGTCAGTACAGTACAGAAAAGGTCCAAAAGGGGGAGAGAAGTGGATGCTTCGCCGGAGTATGCAGCATGCAGCACGGACTTAATATTGAGGAGGGGAGTTGAGATGATATTATGTTGTTGGCTTCTTCCGCGCATGGCCTGGATTATGTCCCGGTAGTCTGAATGACTAATCACTTTCAAACCTTCTAGCTTCAGTGGATCTTTGTTTGATTGTCAGTGTCCATTGAACGGTTTCATCTATCTCGACGTCTTATCTTTCAGGTATCTCAACGGGTGTTGTCTTGCTTAACTCTGTTAAGTAGTCCGCTTCTGTCGGTCATCCTGTAGTAGACATGTAGCTCCGCCCCATCTAAGGACTCACGTTTAGGCGGGGCGAGTAGCTCACGTGTGAGACAGTCATCATCAACAAAGAACAGAAGCAGCAACAAGTCAAGGGATCAAGCAGGTGGGGATAGGGTCGAAGTGAATCAGGGGTGGGGGATTCAGGAACCAGCGCGTATGAGCACCACCTCTGCTTCTGGGCGGTGGCGTGGATAACGAATGGCGAGTCGAGAGCTGGGGGGTGGAGTGGTCGGGATTGTCGAATGCGGCGACAGACGCGTACACTTCAGGGTTTGAGAGAGAAAAGATCTGCCTAGGAATGACTTGTTCTACATGGTGGGTGACGTCGTAGGTGGCAAGCGGGAAGGGGGCAGAAGAGTCTGAATCCATGGACCTGGTATCCCTCGGTAGCAGATTCGGTGGGATCGGTGGAGGGTGAAGATGTATTTGGTGGAATGCTGCGTGTTTATATTCTGCACAGTCTACATGTTTCTTCACTTGTCATTTTGACTTTTCCTCCTTTCCTCCACATACCGTGATTGTCAACTTTTACATCTATCACCTGATCGACTGCGGAAAGATAAATAGCGGGCTCAAAGACGGGCGCTGTCATTGTCCCATCATATTTACAGTACGAGTGTTTTGGTCAGAACGAAGATCTTTTTGCCCTTTTAACCCGACACTAAAGTTAGCAGGACGAGTCGACAGCCAATCCGGATTTACACAGGTTGTCGAGCATGGGGATGAGCATCAGTGTACAGGGTGAATAAAGAGAAACATCGACCTAAAGGGAATGAATCTCCCTTGATCTCGGAAGGTGCCGACCGACCATTACCGCATTTTGGCATAACCTCTCCTTCAGCCTTTACGACACGGTCACCCGACACCCGAGTCTTCAATCTTCAAACGCGAATCATATCCCACCCCGTCCCTTGACGTTTCGTATACTCCTGGGGCAGAATTGAAGAGGAAGCAACAAGTGAACGAACAGGGACTGGGCGTTGAGACTGAAGGAGAAACGGAGACGCCCCAATCCTTCCCTCTGTTCTGAACAATCTCGGACTGAGAGAGCGGTAGAGGAGAAGTAGGACTACACTTCGCAGGGTGAGCTAGCTGCTAGCTGCTAGCTGCCGATCAACACACGCCTCTTAGTCATTCTTCGCTTCTCTCGCCGTCATTCTTCCTTGTCATAAATATAATCAAGTCACTCGACGATCGATCCGCCCCGGCTACACTCAGACATACACACACTCACTTCATTCCCCGGTCTCTACATATCCTTCCCTTCTTCCGTTCTATCTAACCATACGTCTTCTGGCCTCCCTCGTGACATAGTGGTTCTAGGTAATTTGGTAACAACGGTAAAACGTGAGTAATAATCAGTCTCAGGTGACTGACAAAGTCATCCCCTCATTCCTTTGCGCCTTCTTCTCAAATAGGGAATAAGCAACTGTCTATCTTCCACGCCTTCACATTCTTACTTTCCCCTGTACAACAATCGGTCAAGCATCTCTTACATTCCTCACTTTCTTGTCGTCTGGCTGACACCAATAGTTGAATCGACTTTCTTTTCACCATCATGAGCCAACCTAATCCTTCCGATGATCCCCTTCATCCCTCTCCCTCGCCTTCCACCCCTGCAAGTCAACTGGTTTCCCCTCGTCGGCCTCGCACAACAGCAGCCGGAAGACCCGCTACCGCAAGGCCAGATACATCAGCCTCTGGCATTGGTGAACTTCCCAGTCGGCAATACTTTCCGGACCCAAACAACCTCCCAGAAAACGATGACTTCACTATCGAGTATGATGATGAAGCCGATGACGACGTTTTCGCATTCGAAAGACCGGCCACTGCTGCTGTCCCCAAGTCTGCTTTCTCAGGATCTGAGTATACCACCTCTGCACCCACCACCTCTTTGGTATCCCCGAGCACCGGCACCAATGCTTATCCTCAGCCGGGATCTCCTGGGACACATGTGACCGGCGGCACCTTTGGTGACGGAACCCCTACCCCTTCTTCAGCTGCCAACTTTGCTCAACATCCTGGCTTGTCACCTCCGGGGCCTGTTGATATCGCTGGAAGTCTCCCTGAACTTGCTTACGACAAGGCCAACCCTCCCCCTTTCAGTGGTCGTCAGAATCCCAATAACTCCGCTTTCGCATTCTCTATCAATGCTAGGAGAGAGAGAGAGAGAGGTATCACTCCTACTTCTCCTCCGCCTCGTCCCAATACCGGTCGCTCCTTGATCAATCGTCTACAGAGGCGTACAGTCAATACCGGTACCACAGGAGAAACCAGTACTACCAACTTCGCGACAACCAATGTAACTCAGACTTCTTTTGACACTGTCACAGGGTCGGACGCTATTTCCTACGGCGGAGGTGGAGAATCATCCCGGCCTAAACCATCGAGACGTCAGCGCTCGTGCCAACCCTTGATGTCTGGCTCGACCGATACTTCCGATATGACAGTTGAAGGTTCGCGTCGCAACGTGAGTCGAGGCAGCTATGGAATGACGGAGATGACTGGAGATGCCACTGTTCCAGAAGGCAAGACGACGTGGGGTGACGGTTTGGCTGCCAAAAAGGATGCTAGCGAGGCTGGTGATGATATTGATATGGAAAATGATTTGGCAGAAGAAGATAGTCCGTTTGCAGAAGTCAGAGCTTCAGTCTCTAACATCGACGATCCAGATATGCCAGGTGAGTCGTCGTCTTGCTCACAACCAGATGTATCGCTCATACATGCAGCTCTGACAGCACGCGCGATGGTCATTGGCATGTTCTTCGCCGTTATAGGTTCTGGCATCAATACCTTTTTCTTCTTCCGCTTCCCTGCTCCGTACATTTCGCCTCTGCTCATCCAAGTAGCTTCGTATCCCGTTGGGAAGGCCGCATCCTGGATAATACCTATCCATACGGTCTACATGCCTGGGTGGCTGGGCGGTTGGAAGTTTTCCACCAATCCCGGTCCTTTCAACATAAAAGAACACACCATCATCGTAATCATGGCCAACATCTCTGTAGCGCCCGCCTACGCTCTCTTCGCACTCTCTTCCCTAGAATTTTACTACCAGCATCCTGTCACATCAGCTTTCGGTATTTTCATGATCATGACCACACAAATGACCGGTTTTGCCTTTGCAGGTTTTGCCCGCCGGTTTGTCGTCTGGCCTGCAAGTATGATATGGCCTGGTAATCTGGTCATTGCCACCAATTTGAACACCTTTCATGCGGAGGAGGACGGATTCAAGGGCGGGATGACTCGACTCAAGTTTCTGCTAATTGCGGGGAGCGCGTCTTTCGGCTACTACTTCTTGCCGGGTAAGTCCTTAATCCTTATCAAGTGTTCGCTGATGGTCTAGGATATCTCTTCACTGCCCTGTCAAACTTCTCATGGCCCTGTTGGATTGCGCCGCGTAACATTGTCATCAATCAACTCTTTGGAGTAGCAACCGGACTTGGTATGGGCTTATTTACGTTTGACTGGTCTCAGATCGCATGGATTAGTAGTCCACTCACAACCCCTTGGTGGGCAGCGGCCAATATCGGTATTGGTTTCATTCTCTTCTACTGGATATTAGTGCCTATTCTGTACTATACAAATGTGAGTGTTTACACCTGCCTCTACGTTCTTTCTGCTGTTCGACTCGTCTCAGGGACCGGATATATATCATTCCTGGATCGCTAAGGATATTCAGCTGATAGCTCAGGTCTGGCAGTTTGCCTATCTCCCCATGTCTGTCAGCGCAGCGGGTGATCGCTATGGGATGGAATATAACGTATCTTACATTCTCACTCCCGAAACAGAACTCAACAGGACGGCTTACGGCGAATACTCGCCTGTTTACCTTTCGGCCACTTTTTCAATGACGTTCATGTTGGCATTTGCGCTCTCCACAGCGTTGATCGTTCACACTATTCTTTATCACGGTCCGAGGATATACCGGACCGCCCGCAACATGCGAACGGAAGTCGAAGATATCCATCTCAAGCTCATGAAGAAGTATCCAGATGTACCGGAATGGTGGTACTTGATCTTATTCGTCATAGTCTTCGTTATCGCAGTCATCAACATCGAAGTGAATCACACCGATCTGCCGGTGTATGGGTATCTTTTATCGGTGTTGTTACCACTCGTTTACCTCTTACCGGCCGCTTTCATTTACGCTATGACGAATCAAACGGTAGCCACAAACTTGTTGTCGGAGTTGATCCCTGGGTACCTCTTCCAAGGGAAGCCCATCCCTGGCATGGTGAGTTTTGATCCATTACTTTTTTTCGACGGAGTTGATAATTGCTTACCTTCAGATTTTCAAGACGTTTTCAGTTCAATCGCTTTACGAAGCTCTATATTTTATCTCTGATCAAAAATTAGGACATTATATGAAGATACCGCCTCGCTCAACATTTGTCGCCCAACTCACCGCCGGTTTTGTTTCGTGTTTTGTCCAATTCGGCACTTATCGACTCGTCTTCTCTAAGGTGCCGGACATCTGTACACCGGATCAACCAGCACTCCTTACTTGCTCCTCGACACAGGTTTTTTACACTTCGAGCATTCTATGGGGTGCTATCGGTCCACAACGACTATTTTCGAAAGGATCGCTATATCATCCCCAACTGTACGCTTTCCTAGTCGGTGCAATACTACCCATCCCTATGTGGTTCTTAGTACGGAAATATCCCAAATCCCTATGGAGGAATATCAACATTCCCGTTATTTTCAATGGTGCCCTCTCTATCCCCCCCGCAACAGGAGTCAACTATGCCAGTTGGCTCATCGTGTCGTTCATTTTCCAGTTTTGGTTGAGAAGGAAAAAGTTTGCTTGGTGGAGTAAATACAACTATGTCTTGTCGGCGGCGTTGGACGTTGGAACTACGGCTAGTACGATGTTATTGTTCTTGGCCTTTGGAGTGGGAAAAGTGAAGTTGGATTGGTGGGGAAATAATGTGTTTGCGAAGAGTGAGTCTTACCCTCCTGCTTCAATGACTTGTCACAATGATTACTCTTTCACCGATCTTTTCTCAAACACTCCATTTTTGGCCAAAGGTATCTGAATGGGGAATGTTAGCTTTTTGTCGATCGTAATCGTGACGACATTGTATAACCCAAACGTAATATCATGCCTGACCAATAGCCGCGGATTGGAATGGAGAGTCCTTACGACCGACTCCACCCGATGGGTTTGGTCCTACCACTTGGAAGACGTGACACCGCTCGATTCTCACGCAAATGATACGGGCAGTATAAAAAGAAAGCATGATGTGATGATTCTGAAGGGGAGAGAATCAAGTTGAAGAAGATGATTAAAGTCGTGTGGTACTGTTTAATCAAATTCGCATAACATGAGAAGTGGAACATGTCATTGCCGAGATGTTGACAGTGGTACAGTGGGGTTTCAAAGACTAATAGGTTTGTGGGTGCAAATGGTTTATAAAGTTCGTGGGCTTAATTGGTTTATAGGTTTATACAAGTCGGATAATACAGATGGTTATTCTAGGTTCTTACATGCTGCCAAATATGACAATGTGAATGTATCTTTGCAAACTACCAAGTACTGAACCGGATTTTCCATCCACAATGCAGTGGTGACCCGTAAGCTTACGCCCCGTGCCCCATGCCTGCCACAGCCGCTTCTCTAACTCGATCACCAAATTCTGTTCTTCCAGATTTTTCCTCTGTTTTCCTATCTAGCTGCGTGTTGTAAGCTACAAGTCAGTAGATCAGTAGACACAGGATACAAGGAATAAGGAGTATGAGCATCATGTCATGTGAGTTACTCTAAGATCATCAACACCATATCTGGTCATTGCCTCGCACCACGTACGTAGGTTCTCTCTCGGAATGTTAAAACCAGACAAGGAGTTGAAAAATAGGCTCAAGTGAAGTCTTAGAGCGCTGACAACGTTCTAGATATAAACCTACCCCCTACTCCCTCACAAGGAGGTTTACTACCATATTGGTTATTGTTCACTGCCGCTGCTTCGGTGTATAATACCGGTCAAGCTTATTTCGCAAGTTGGCAATCTAGGGAAGTATATTCTGGTAAAGCTACAGAGAGTGAATTTCCTCTCTGCTTCTTTGTTTTGTCTTTCCTCCCCGAGCTTGGTCAGACTGACACTGTTTTCTTTTTCTCTGGAGTTCGGTCAGACTGACTCGCCTTTCTTTCTTTCCCAGGTTCGGTCAGACTGATTCGCTCTTCTTCTTTCCCAGGTTCGGTCAGACTGATTCGCTCTTCTTCTTTCCCAGGTTCGGTCAGACTGATTCGCTCTTCTTCTTTCCCAGGTTCGGTCAGACTGATTCGCTCTTCTTCTTTCCCAGGTTCGGTCAGACTGATTCGCTCTTCCTCTTTCCCAGGCTTGGTCACACTGAAGAATCACGCAAGCTATACAATATGACAGATAATCATGAGACATGTGTTGAGAATCAGTGACACCCCTCGCTTCGAGATTATTCGGAACGTGGACTTTATTAGCTGCTGCTATTCGATTCAGAGCTGCTTATGATATTTCAAGTCCCGCGTGAGTCTTTCTTTACCCTTTTCAATCGTATCTCCTTCACCATCACTTCGGCTTTCAAACCCTTCTCCATTGTGAAGTCTTAATCTTCTTGAATCTCCTTCCTCATGGGCTATGACTCTCCTCGGCTTTTTTGTCGATCTGTCCATCGTGTCTTTTCGCATTACCAGGAGACATCGTGTATGCGATATGAGTATTTGAGTAGTTGAAATTCATAAACTAGAATGTACGATCTCGTCATGGCTAAATTCGCCATTGCTACCATACATTTTTGGTCGGAGATGCTCATTTTCGGAAGTGTGAAATTGAACAGAGCATCTATAGGACCTTTGGTCATTGGTAGTGAGTTCATTCTTCCATTCTTCCCTTCTGCTCGTGGCTTTTCGTATCATCACCAAGACTGTATAGCAAGCTTCTTTGAGAAGTCGCTGACATTTAGCCGGTAGTCTCGTTTGGTGTTTGACACAAAGGAATTATTATCTCGGTTTATAATATGCATACAACAAATTATGGGCTTGACAACATAAACACGCTAATCGTTGAGGAAGAATTGTGATTCATAATTTGGCTTTATTCGCTTTCTTTCCTGTTCTGTCAAAGAAAGCTTTGGCCTCTTGATGAGGAAACAGAACGGCTCTGTACGATTCTGAAGCTTCAAAAACTGGATGGTATGTCCCGGCCTGTGGATCAATTACACTTCATATACCTATCATCTAATTCTGCAGTAGTCTCTGATGGAACAAAAAACGACAGCGGGAAGAATGAAGCAGATAAACTCACCTTGATCATTCCCCATGGACCAGGAGCAACTTTCGGTCCTTCTCTCACACCAATTTCTATAGCCCGCTTGACCACTGCTTTTGAGTCGGATGAATCGTCAACTATCTCATCTATTAAACCAGCGGCCTTCGCCTCGGGCTGAGTCCATCGTCTGCCTAAGAGGGTATCGCGGAGATGAGGAGTGTGAGGAATGCGGATTCGTAAAAAAGCCGCGAAGGAGTTGGGAAGTGGGGAGGAGAATGTTATCTGAGTGTCAATAGTATTTTCTCACTCGGGCATTGTCACTGGATCTGAGGCTTTCGGTGTATGACGTCTTTCGTTTTCGTAGACACGTTATTAGCCCGAAGAGATGTTGAGTGATGGTAGGAGTTATGGGATAACAAATTTCTGAAGAGGAAGTATGAAAAGGTGAGAATAATATAACTCACTTCGTTCATACATAATAACCCTTTCCCAGAGGTCATCACTCTGTAATCGCAGCATAAAGCGAGGATCATTCCTCCCGCAAAAGCTGCTGGTCAGTCATTCGGCTCCCGTCGCGCCGTCTTATACGAGAAGGTGTCAAGTACCCTCTGAGACGGAGAAAGTAGAACTGAAAACTGACCATGCCCAGTGATAGCTGCTATGGTGATCAATGGGAACGTCAAAAGACGCCACATGACAGGATCGAATATTTCTGATTGTCAGTGGTCGCCAATTGATATTCTCAACATCCCCATAGTCTGCGTGCATAGCAATTCCTTGAAACACATTTCCGATAATCTCTTTTATGCAAGAGGAAGAAAGTATGTCGGGCAGAGTGGAACTAGTAGTGATTTGGAACGACGCGGGAGTGCTATAGAAAGTCATGGGTGAAGGGTGAGGGTTGGTGAAGGAAGAGGAGTAGAGCCGAAGACTCACTTTCGAAAAAATTATCAACCTTCATAGCTTTCCCGAAATCCAAACCGTTACTGAAAAACTTATCCAGACCACTTGTCAACACCACCGCTCCAGCTCCACCCGAAGGAAACGTTTTCCGTTTCTTAATGTCCATCTCTCCGCCTCCGGACAATCGCCATTCTTTTTCTATGGTGTCGAGATGATCAGAAAGAGAGGATAGGAGCTCGGGGGTGAGACGATTATCGGGTGGAGAACAAAGAGTTAGTTGCCATACTGCTTCATATGGTCGGGAGAGCTCTACGAGGGACATGGTTGGTATGCCAACTTGAGGTGTTAGAGAGTGGTTTCTCAGAAGAGATGTTGGTGGATCTGGTGAGCTGGTGAGAGGATACCGGTAAGAAAGTCGGCCCAATTAGCCGGCTGACCAGGTTTTCCTTGTCAAAGACATTAAGTACGAGTACAACGGTGTACGAGTGTTGTATGAATTGAGTATAAGATATTCGTAGATGCATTGATGCTTGTGATATGCTACATGGTGATATATGTTCTACTCCTCTTCCGTCGCCAACAAGAAATCCGCAATCTCCTCTCTCATTTGCTCTCGAGCCACCATCCTCTGTGACGTCGATACCCTTTGTCCGACCCATGGTGGTAAATTTACCATACCATCACCCGTTGTCCGACCCGTCGCTCCACCAGACAACGTGGTCAAACACGCATAACACAGTGTCGGTGCGAAATTGTCATGTGTCGAGTCACCCGTGTGACTCCCCGCGATTGTAGGACTGCCCAGCGAAGAATGGGGATCGGTGAGAGACGTGAGGGCTGTCCTGGCTTTCCATCGCATAGCATCAGGCTCCGTGGGCCTATCTTCATTAGCACGCTGATGGATGGATTTTAGCCTCGGTGAACTTACATCTCACATAAGGGACAGATCGGACCACTTGTGTCACCAGGAAACACCAGCTTGTCACCAGTCCTATTGATAGTGGATACCGTACTGGGATGTGTGGTACTAAGACCAGCGATGAATTCTACTTAATCAGCGGGACGTCTAAAGACTAAGTGACAGAACTCACGCTCAGTCAATGCTGCCAAGCTGGCGGCTCCGCCTTTCGCCCGACCTTCTTTCCCTTTAGGTCCCACGTCATCCCAACCGCGATAGTTGACTGTCTCTAGACCGTGTATGCGACACCACAGAGCTGCTTCCTTGACCGAAATCTCTTTCATAGGCTTCATACGCACAATCTGCGAATCCGGTAAGGTGAACGAGTTGGACAATTCGAGAGGTAAGGTCCAACCTCGCCCAAGAGCTGTACCGGAAATGACACGTTGAGCCAGGCGGGTGGCGGTTTCGCCCAGTAGAAGTTGGGACACATTGGGTAAAGTGAGAGCGGCAAGTGTGAGCAGGTGATCTAAAATATGTGAGAGCAGAGAGGGTCGACTGGCGGGTGGGAGTGAAGCGAGGAGGGATTGCAGACGTTCCACTGGAGTCGTATTAGATGTCGTGGGTTCTTGAGAGACAGGAAGGTCTAAGTACATTCAGCTCAGCCTCATTCACATATGACGGGGCAACTTACTGGGTTGCTGGAAGTTCACCTTGACCCCGGAGGTATCAGCATTCCTCTCTGAACCTCCGAGCCATGAGACGAGTCCAGCATCATATACATCCTCAACTTTGAGCCCGATAAATCCCAGTCCTCTATCCTCCGACAGCTTACGGATATCTTCTGTTCTCTCATCTCGTCCTGTGACACTCGCAAATTCAACATAAACCACCGTCGCCTTATCCCATACGGCCTCTTTCTGTCCTTTGGTCCGATTCGTTGCCGCTCCATCACTCCGACTGATGTAACCCCGGCTCATGAGCATGTCGAGCATGGCCACGCTTCCTGCTCCACCACTGACCGCTATCAGAGCTTGCCCAGATTGCACCACAGGACGGTAGAGGGTCAGC
Source organism: Tremella mesenterica DSM 1558 (assembly GCF_000271645.1). NCBI lineage: Eukaryota > Fungi > Basidiomycota > Tremellomycetes > Tremellales > Tremellaceae > Tremella > Tremella mesenterica. The sequence goes on from NW_006711225.1 coordinate 3,253,423, forward strand.
GTGGATTTTACAGCTCCCGGTCGAAGGGGAGGATGAAGTTGACGGATGAATCGACTGCGGAGGCTAATTTCGTAGCATGGGCTGGCGGTCAGCTATCTTCTCTCTTGATCCACTATCCAGCTAGCCCCAGATATGCGTGATACTTCATACTGAGGATGAGAAGTAGGTTGAGACATACGAGCAATAGGCACCCTGACGAAAGATAAACGAAGTCTTTGCCTTCTTACAACGATTACAGATCGCTTTGTCTACTCTTCTCACTGGTCGAGATGCTGCTTGTGAGTACGAGGACTGAGAGATGAAAATGGTGACTGGACATACTGGGCATCAAGACCTCTTCCTTCTCTTCCCCTTCGACAGCTCCCTCTGGGTTACCGCATGACATGGTCATAATTATTAATTGTGTGGAAAAAGTTTCTAGCGGCGATATTTTGACGAGGGTCAATTCGATCGAGCATTAGTAAATGATTTACTAATCCCCGTCTCTCAATTCCTAATGGGATAAGGAATCCGGCAACGGTCGCCGGAAGGTCCGGTCCCAAAGATCATGCCAGTCAGCCAGGAACATATATCCCTCCTTCTCTTGCACTCTCGCCCAACAGAAAACCTCTCACAAGTCATCTCGTCATCATCGATGGGTTCTTTGGACGTGGAAGAAACTGCAATGGATCAGGAGCAAGATAACAAAGGCGAATCATCCTCTGTCTCATTGAAGAGGAGGCGGATCACCGTGAGTGGCGTTTGACCTTACTTCCCCATCGACATGCTGATGGCAGCAGAGAGCATGCGATAGGTGTCATCGTGGAGGCATCAAGGTGAGCTCTCCATCACACTCATCACTCTCAGCGTGTCTTGCGAATATCAGAAGCTGATCAGCAGTGCGCACCCAGTGCCAGTTCCTCATCTTGCGCTCCGTGTGCGGCTTTTGGCACACCCTGCACCTATGATCGTCCGGTCAAACGGCGAGGTGTGAGTCATCCCAATTCTCACTTCATTGAAAGATCAACAAATGCTAACCTTCAGCCTCCTGCTCGTTCTACCGACCGAGGCGGTTCAGGAGAGAGATACGGGTCTCACTCTTTGGGCTATCGTTCGGACGAAGCCTCGGGCTCCTGGGTGTACCACGAACTTGCTCCACCATCTATCGTTGAACGTCTTGTCGAGGCATTTCACTCCATCTCATATCCAATGTAAGCTCTTTCACCTCAACACATCTCCCCGAGAAGCTCAAATGCAGACATCCCTACTTCCATTGGCCGACTTTTTGGCGTCGAGTTCGACGACAGCAGTACAAACATGATCGTGCTTTCTACGCTGTGGTCTATGGCATGTGTGCCATGACACTCGCCCGTTTACGAGATGGTGCATCGATGCCGACTGCGCAAGCTCTCACGCCGGAGGATGTCCATGATGGACCGAGTAGCGAAGATTTTTATCATGCGTCACTCCAAGCCATGCCATCAGATTTGACCCTGTGCACAGATTTCAATTTTAAACGTGCCAAGGCGGTCCAGGCGGTGATCACCATACAATATGGGCAAGTGAGGGCGCTGTTAGGTCACCTGGGAGACTACACTACGATGGTCTCCGTTGACGGTTTCCATAACGAAGCGAGATGGCCCCAGAATCTCACGGAACCAGAAATCCAAGAGCGTCGGCGGCTCGTGAGTTTCTCTTGCCATCCAATTTTGCCCCACCTTCTAGTGTACGATGTCTTAAGGCTGATCATTCAGTTCTGGTCGCTATACCAACTAGACGTCTACTCTGCCATCACGTGGGGTGGGATGGTCCGGCAACGAGAAAGCCAATGCAATGTCCTCTACCCTGCTGAAGTGTTCGACGATACCGACATAACCGAAGAAGGCATCACCTTACATTCCCCACATCCTGGTGCGGTACCTTTTTTGAAAGGCTGGAATTTTGTGGTCGATTTGTATCGCATACTCGAGCATGCCGTGGGACAACTCAGATCAAGACAGATGTACTCTCCCGATGACCCTTTGACACCTGTAACGGCGTTATTCTCCACCCAGACCGGCCCGGCCCCGTCAGAGGTACTCGACTTAGTATCCCGCCTATACTCCAAGCTGCCGCCTGTGTTTAAGGGAGCGAACGCCATGACGGGCAATTTGATCGACGATCGGTTCGGATTTCAGTGTGCGTAGTCTGGCAGCCGTGAATTTGCAATTAGGGCTGATGATCAGCTGCTAACATCATTATTACGATGCAGACCGTGAAGATGGTGCTGGCAGGAACGGAGGATTCCTCTGTTCAGCAAAGGTGCGCCATAGCTGGAGATCTGCTGGATGCTTTAGCATCTGTTCCGACAGCATATATACAAACTTGCTCGGCGCCCATGGTCAGTCAATTTTGCTAAATCGTCCTGTCCACTTCTCACTAGCGGACGATGGAAATAATATGACACACTGTATAGTATGGAGTGGGTGTGACTGATACACAGTTGCAACATCTTGCCGGAGTCGGTCACCTGCTCGGCAGCGTCATTCAACGCCCGTTGTCTCAATGGACATATCTGCAAGTCCGCAATGTCCTATTAGCTATGGCCGACCTTTTGACCACGCTCGAATCGTCTCTCTCACAAGCGGCGGGTCTCGCTCAAAAACTCAAATCCCACGTTTCAAGGATCGATCAGTACATGACCACTGCGGCATTCCAGCACTCGCAACAGAGTCAGGTGTATCACAGTGCTCTGCCGAGAGACATCTGGTCCGGCTCAGAGCAGACAACCAGATCCACGGTGAGTCTGATCGATTGAATCTAGTCCTCGTTCCGTAAGAAACAACGACTCTGCCGATCGTGTGCCTGAAACACATTCGACTCTCTTCGATGGAATATTGAATGGCGGAACATGCTGATCATGAATAGTTTACCCCACCGGCCACCGCGGCGACTCTTCCGCCAGTGAGACCAGTTGATTCGACGCAATTACTACCCCTCGAACAATCCTGGCAACCGGACAACAAGGTCTCACCAGATCACCAATTCCAAATTCCAGATAGTTTTTTCACGGACTGGCCGTTCGAAATTGGACAAGGGGACGCGTTTGATTTTATGGCGGATTGGGGTGCGGGAATGAGTTATAGTCAACCAAACGAGGCGCTCGGCAATGTCACTCAATTGAACGGTGACCCTGGCACGGCTCACAGCGGGTATACGACAGGATGAGATCAGACCTGCGTGGAGATGGGGGAGAGTTTGTGATCAGTACGCATTTGTACTGGTAATATTAGGAAACCAAAGCATGCACATTCAGTAATGATAATTAAACGGAACGATTATGATGGATGGCAGTGTGGCGAATAACTGTGGTGATGATGAGCACGGATATGACAACATGTCAGTTGTGTCAAGCATTCGGGAGACAATTTGGTCAATCGTCAGTCTTCTGAAAACGGACTGGCATTAAAATTGCATACCACACAAGTTGATCCCAGATCTAGAAAGGAGAGACTGATGATATAAGATGGAGCAAGAAGGACAAATCGAAGTGATAGGTCAGAGGCCAAGACAAACGGGAGAATGACATGAGCGGGAAAGAGGTTCCGTAAGTGTTTTATTGAGGATCTAAGTTCGTCAACGACCGCGAAACAGACATATACTAAGAGAACTACTCACCGACTACCCATCACCATCCATTGCCAGTACCTCTGAATCCATCCACGGTGGGTGCTGAGGGAGCGGGGGCGGCGATCGGGGCAGCCTCACGCTTCCAACCGGAGCCAGTACCTCTGAATCCATCAAGGGTGGGTCCGGAAGGAGCGGGTTGAGCTTCACGTTTCCATCCTGGAGGACCTGCACGTCAGTGACGACAAAAAACGGCTGGAAGTGAAGACGTACCACCTCTAAACCCGTCAAGGGTCGGGCCGGACGGTAGGGGTGCTGGGACAGGCGCGGCGAGAGCGGCGGTGGCGAATACGGCGAGAACGACTGACAGCTTCATGATTGAGTGGCGTAGGTTTCGAGATGTGAAAAATTACGAGATAAGTGAAGACGCTAAAAATGAAAGATCGGATGGGACAATTCCTTTTTCAGTTAAGAGTGAAGTGAAAAGGAAGAAGGATGTGAAGGAAATGTAAAAGACGTTCGGATTTGTGTGTTCACCCTCTGTTGGCCGTTTGGGAACGTTCCGATGTGCCCGTCTGGCGCAACACAGGGTTCTGAATTGCGAGACTGACCCGTTATCAGGTACGAATAAGCTTCTTCGCTCGCTCAGCTGGCGCGGTGTCCTTGTGACCGTTGACAGGGTTATGTGAAAGTTAGAGTAGAACCTTGTACTCACGGGCGAGGAGGGGGGGGGGGGGGGGGGTAGGGTATTTGTATGCCAAGAGAGAGCTCGAGCGAGCGTGGTGATTGCAGCTGCCGGTGGGAAGGGCGAATTTACCGGAGAAGAACGAAAGGGGGTAGATACCCTTGGAGCGAAGGAGATGTGTGGGTTTCTTCTCTTGGTATACTCTCGTACCTCTCTACTCCGCCGCCCGTTGCCCAGGCTTATCTTGTCTCATCACATCAGAGGTCGGAGGATTGTAGATTTCAGGCACCAGACATACGACGGCTTGCTTGATCCATTGGGAGGAGTTCAGGGGGAGAAAGTGTCTCGGAAAAACAGCGTGTTCAGTAGATGTTTAAGCGTACGACCAGAGGATGGAAGAGTCAATTAAGAAGCTACAGCCACTGACGAGTAAGTCAGCCTCTTGTGACGTGTCGCGTTTCTTGATTTTGCGAATTTGATCCATGGAATCCAAGAAAGAGTCGAGGTTCCGATTGTCGTCCAACTGTATGGATCGATTGCATTGATCTTCAAATGATCCTTCGTATACTCGCATCATTAGGAAATGATTGCTCGCTTCGCCCGAGTTTACCAGTGAAAAGTTGAACGTAGAGATGGAAAGGAAAGGTGGAAGGGGATTGAAGAAAACGGGCAGTCCAGTGCCATTGTGCCTGTGGTGCGTGCGCGTTCCTAGGCATCTCCGTATCTCATTTTTGATCCTGGTCAACGCCGGTTACGCCGGCTTGTCCGGACTCATCTCTCTCGGATACCAAGACTTGCTATAAAAAGTCGTCAAGCAGCAAACAGCTGCAACCGTCATTATCGTTCCTCTCCGTTGGTGTTTCACCGGCGACATCTTACAATAGTCCGCTCACACCTTGACGCTACCATCTCGCGCGTGATTTGCTTGGGCGCTGTTCATCTGCTCAGCCTAGAACTATCGTCGCACAACCTACACGTTTTATACGCAGTCGGGATGTCGGCTCTGTCCCTTTCTCTGACATTCGAAATGACGATAGACGGGTCTGGCCGAGTCGTTCGACTGCCGACACGGGAATTGCTCTTCCACAGCTGCCTAGCAATTACCGCATGAAATGGTATTCCAATTTATCGAGACCATCATGTCATCATCATCAACGTGTTGATAGCACTCTACACGAGTACCTCATCTCGGAGCGACAAGCATGTGTTTGACGACATCAACACAACAAAGAATAATATCCACTTGCGGTACAAAATCAACTCGCAACTCGTAACTCGATTGATGATGCGCTTTGATCAACATAATGTCTCCCAATAAGGTACACTCCAACGAGTGACGCAAGCCAGAAAAAGTAAAAGTCATATCTGTCTTCCCTCCACTCATTCCGCGTGCGTACTTCTAATCTCCTTCTTATCTCGTTTCTATACTCATGACGTGCTCGACTGCCATCAGCGCGAAAGACTGCGCCTCTTACAGCTGATCTACGGAAGAGGAGATCCTGTCAAGAACGGCAAGCAGATGGAAGAATTTCGAATACTTTATTCAGTCATGAAGCATCTTCCCCTTCGTCAAAGGAGACATACGCGGATACGTCGAATGATCATAAGGCAATCCTTTTGGTACCTTTCGGTGCCAATAACTCGACTTGTCCGATCCTCCTGATTTTCTTGATCCTCTGTGGCTCGATCACTTTTCGAATCCGCAGGCCCATGTCGAATCTACAGTTGAAAAGAAAATCAGACAAGGGGAGAACGGTGAATGAGTGGAGGTGATGGAAACATATTGCTGTGTGACGTTGACAGGGTTACGACTACAACACACGAGTATCTGGAATTGATGTCTGGACTCGGAGATGAGTGAAGAGGTGAAACGAGTAGTCTAGCCAAACTTGACCAGACGCCGAAACAGATGATCCGTGCCATTGTCACTCATCTTCTTACCCGGATCCTCCCTTTGATCTCGGGGTTAAAAAATAATAATTCTTGATCAAAGGGTTTCTTCCCTCTTCTGCCCTATCTACCCCCCTTTCTCTTTTCCCTCCCCTCCTCCACCTTGTTGCGCAGCGCGACGCTCGGTTGGTGCCTTGTCTCATCCCATCTTTCATCATCGCTCTCTTGAATCTATGAAGTACTTACATCTCTGATCCTCACCTCATACCTCTTCATCACGTCGAACTACCATTTCGATCGCAAAACGTCCGAGGTCTGAGTTGAGAACCGCGAACCGAGAGCCGAGACCTTGTCAATTCGAAAATTGAACGAGACTCTCTCTTTTGATTATCCGCCGGTCGGTATAGGACGGCGCTCCACTTGTTCCTCAGTCCAGGGTCCTTTGATAGGAGCTCAGACCTGAACAGTCCTTAATCATCCAATCCGTAACTCAGTCCTGGCTACTTAAGCTCGGTCGTCTTGTTCCTTCTGTCATCTTCAAAAGTCATTCTTATCCTCCAAACTACACATATCAAGCCAAGCCAAACTTTCAAACTTCTAAACATCTTCCAAAACATCTCTTTCTTTTTGTGAGTTAGCTCGAGTTCATCGCTTTGCATATGTAGACCAAGTGAGAAGTAGCTGACAGACTAGTAAAATGCGTTCCCCAATCACCGCCCTTATCGCCTTGTGCCTCTTCGCCCTTCCTACCCTGTCCATCCCTGTTGCCGCGCCCGAAGCTGCACCTGCACCCCTTCCCTCTCCAGCTGCACAACCTCTTCCTGCGGTCGTCGAGGCTCTTGAGGCGCGGACGACGACGGGACCCCAGCTCGACGGGTGGAGGGACACCGGTCAGTCGGAAACACCTTTCTCCATCTTCTTCATCCCTCCCTCCTCTCACCACCTCGCAGTTGTATGAATCACGCGGAGAGGCCAGTGCTGATGTTCAGCGGGCGGCTTTTAGTTTGCTTAACCCATTCACTCCATACAGATATCTATCATAATTGTGAGTGGTCTTCCCAACCTTCAGCCAGTCGAGCTAAGAATACGTCAGGCTGTCAGAAATTTCTAAGAAAAACGGATCTTCTCGGTAATGAGAATGCAGACTGTTTCGCTTCCACCGTACTTGAAAGTGCATACAACCCTTCCATTCTACTGATTGCGAGACCTTGCTTTTGTTTGTTGTTGTCTGTTCCAACGTCACATGTCGCATGACTCACGGCACATGGGTTGCCGACGATCGTGAGACGAAGAGTGGTTCCAATGGTATTGGTATTAGCGATCTTTGCTTAATTGACCAAGAAGGAGCGATCGTCGTTGTTTCCCAGTCCCTGCTGGTCTTGCCGCCGGGGCCGGGGCTCAAGCCACCGATCCTCGACAGGCGATCCCACTTTATTAACCTCGCCGATTCAACAGGAACAACGGAGGCACACCGTACTTACAGGTGGCCACGACGCCCGCCCCTGCCGATCTGGAACATGGGCGTCGGTAATGACATCTGAGACAGTCCTGGGCTGGCCAATGATAGACGAGGGTGTGGCTCGGATAAGTGACACGGCATGATACATCGCGATGTGACCCGAGATAATGCTTTATGACTTCACTTGTGTGTGTTTACGTACTGGAGATGATGGATCATGAATGAAACGGAGCGAAAGCTTTCTTGAACTTTTGTGCGTCTTCCTTCTCCTCCGCTTCTGTCTGACCGCAGTCCTTCCAATCTATCCGATGTGGCAGTCCTAATAACCCAGCTAGGATCATCCTGCACATTAACACATCATTTTCCGACGAGGGTGTGAGACATCCGGACTGAATCACAAGGCATTAATTGAAAATGACTAAAGCTGTACTCACCTCCCGAATTGGAGATCAAAGTTTCCCTTGAGCAAATGAACCATCTTGGTGCCATCCGGACATTCGACCTTGAAGTAATTTCCCGTCGGCCCCACTCTGGCCAATGCTCTCTCAGGTTCGTCTTCCCAATCTATCCCTTGTTTCTCTCCCGCGACCCTGAAAGCGTGTGCTACTTTGTCGGTCAATTCCTTCGGCACCGGAACGACTTGTACATGTGCATGTCCTCCGCGACCCGACAAGCGACCGATTTCGAAAGTGACCGGAACAGCTTGATAAGCTGCATAGCATGCTCGTAATGAAGATTTGTAAGACTCGAGTTCGGTGATGATGCTCATTGCGTCTTCGGCAGGAATCGACATCAATGTCGGATGATGTGCAATGGGGATAATCTGAAGGTGAGTATGTTTGGCAATGATCAACGCGTAATCTCACCAGCACATGACCTCCACCGGGGACGAGAGGTTTGAACCCTCCCTGTGCAACCTGAGCGGCTGTCGTAGGTATGAGTTGACCCTTGGGAAGCGTCACGTAGGTCTCAGAACCGATGGCCACAATGAGGTGCTTGGTGACTTTGGGATTACTCAAGCAGAACCAGCCTACTTCGTCAGCTCAACCACCTCCTTTGGCTTTAACTCACATTCTGCAGGACCAAGTTCCTTCTTCTTATGCTTCTCCTGCTCCTTTTCGACATGCACCGGACAATCACGAAGGTAGTGCTGGCCACCCGCTCCACACGCTCTGCAGACATAATTCTGAGAAGGCACACGACGACCCTGTGTATTGCGAGGTGCATCGGACTTGTCCTTCTCTGGACACTCTCGAATAAAGTGTTCATGCTGATAGTCAGCATATGCAGTTTGACGATGGGACTCACAGATCCACATATCTTGCACGAGTAATTTGGAGGGGGCTTCGTATGGTCGACTTCCTTTCTTTGTGGGCAGTCTTGAATCCAGTGCTGCGTGATCAGCCTTTCTACTTCAACCAAAACGCTGACCTACGCCTGGCACTTTGCACACCTTGCAAATGTACGAATCAGGTGGACCTGTGGGACCTACGTTCGGTCAATTTATCAGCTTGACATAGATCATACACATACCAGTGCGACCCTTCTTCATCGTACTTTCCTCTCGCGCTATAACATGCTGATCTTCCAATGGAGGTCTTTTACGCTCGTTATGTGCGGGCGCCGAGGCCAAGACGAGGGGATTGGGAGTAGCATTGGCGGGTCTCTTGGGTAAGGCAGTAGTGGGTGTTTGTGCTGGGAGGGAGAAAGCATAGAACCACTGTCACGTCAGCCTAAGCCTTTCGATCAGAGGTACGACTGACTCTCGGCTTCTTCCCACCCTCGGACGTCTCACCACCTAACGCTCCTAACTTGACAGCTCTTGTCCACCTTTCCTCCTTCCCATCTGATCCTGACCATCCCCACGGTTCACGCTCCCAGAAGCCCTCTCCGTCAGCCCAGAATAGATATCTCGGTCTGGCCCTCCTGATGACCTCCGCAAGCGGAGGAGCGGGGGTAGCAAGAGATATCCCAGAAGAGGGGAATGATGGTGAGAGGAGAGATAGGGACGGGGGAGGAGGGGAAGTCAGGAGAAGGTCTATTCCCTGAAATGGGGAGGGTAGTACAGAGGTACCGTCTCTGGCAGAGGCAAGACTGTCCTCTACTTTGGTAGCAGGCGAGATAAGTGGATTGGAGAGGAGGGCGTTCACGTCGTTTTGGGAGATGGTGCTCGTCGATGAGTTTTCCTGGCAGTCAGCCCCGTCGAGATTAGTCCGCACAGCTCACAGATGAGGGAATGTTATACGTTTCTTCATCATATGTACCACCCACATAGGCAATTTTCAAACCTTGGGCCGTACTGAGTACCCCAGACTTTCCTGCCCATGAGCTTCGTTCGTTTGAACCTCCTTGTGAGCTCACCTAGGAACACGAGATTCCGCACGACCTCGCCCCCGGTCTCTTCGATCTTGTCTTTCACACTCTGCGGTAAGGCATACTTGCCGATCGTGAAGTACGTTGGGACCGGGAAGACCGCTACTGGTCAGCTTGCTAACGTAAGTCAAGGACTCACATGCGAGGGATCCCAGCTCGCTACCGTCACTATCCTGTTTGAAGAGATCACCGACAATGACACAAGCATCGAAGGGACCATGCTTGGAGTTGATAGAGGTGACCTTGTCTACAAGGGTGCCGAGGGCAGACAGGGGCGAGCCTATTGCGAGGCTGAAGTGGAGGCATAAGAGAGAATGCAGGAATTGAGGGGAGAGGTGGAATCCATGTCAGCTCAACATCCTCATGGAGCGGAGTCATGCTCACATCTTTAATGGCTGAGGTTGATGAGCCATGACTATCTTTTCTTAGACATGCAGATAGAGATGCAGAGTAGAGCAAAGTACGAGTAGAGTACTCCTGGTAGCAGAAGTCGAGTAAGTTATGAAGAGATGCAGGAAGCGAAATTGCAGGCGGCCCGTGCTCAAGTTGGCATTTGTTCGTGGCATCTTCACCACGATCGAGCAAATACTGTATGAGCCGCGAGCCGACGATCGCCGACGAAGCGAGGGTGGACACACTACTGTTCTCGTATCTGGGACGTAGTACATGGGACATGACATAGAGATGACTTGATTGTACAATTCCTCCCTGATTCAAGACGAGTCTACTCTAATAAGGAGATACCTTTCCCTTCTCTATGGCAGACTAACGCTTTCTGGATGATCACCACCCGTTTCCCCCTCCACGAAATCCGTTAGGGTTCGCCCCCTTCTGAGGTGACATAGTGCTTGTTTGAGGGGTTTGTGTTACAACGGATGAGGTAACCGAAGTAGCGGGTGATGTTGAGACTGGGGTGGTTGAGCTCTCGGGACGGTACTCCAATGAGAGGGAAGGTGATGGAGTGGGAAGCGTCAGGGTTGGAGGTATGAAAGGATGTCGTTTCCACCCGTTTGCTATCATAAGTTAGCTATCTACAGTTTCAACAACTTTGATTACTCACCACCACCACGGAACCCATCTGGTCTGGCCTGCCCACCCTTCTGCTTGCGCTTCTGACTGGCATCCATATCAACAGGATCTTGGTCCCATTCTTCCCCCTCTTCAATGTTTGGTGCTCTCTCCTCAAACACCACCGATCGTCTCAGAAAAGCGCCTGATGATCAGCTACTGCCTGGTCCATCAAAAAAGATCTCGGACACTTACCAGCTCCTCGATCGGCTTGTGGGAGTGGCGTCCGTTCTAAAAGTTGCAGCTCCTCCGAAAGATCGCGGTCCTGGGCGATCGGTACAGCCATCGTCAAAGAGTTGAAGGTCAATAATAACAAGGAAGTGGTGAAGAGGAAGTACATGTTGTACGATTGAATCACGTCCAAAGATTGTTTCTTCTGTTGTTCGATGAAGATACAGTAGGTTTTAGACACACACGTTCACAAGACAAATAGATGTCGAGGGTATTAACTTACAAGTCAGCGAACAGGAGTGAAGACAATTTGAATGTTGAGCTTGATATATACTCCTAGATCGCTCCCCCGATCCATTGCCAAGAAGGACAGTGTGTCCTCCCGGGCCGACTATCGCGAGGCCAGAATTTCGACGCATGGTATGATAGCTAAGAAGCGGCGTGTATGTTTTGTGTGCAGACCCAAGCCCACGGGCAAGATTTGCCCTGCAGGTCGTAAGGTGGCACTGACACATCGGGCGGACTTGTTGTATTGAAAGGTCTGTATTCACAGGCCTCGTAAGCTTCGTTCCTCATGATTTAGAAGAAGGTGAATCGCGAGACTGACACGGGTAGTCACCACGGGTTTCAGGACGGTGACTTTCCACTTGCGGTCGGAAAAAAAGTCCACGCGACAGGTCAGGATTCCGGAAGAAGCAATTATGAGTTGAAGACTTTTTGTTCTTTACCAGGGTCATGGAAACGGAGAAACGTCGTGGTGACTTCAAGTGAGACATGCAAGACCACCCAATGGAAGCATGTTAGGTTCCTGAAGCTGAAAGAGATGATTGATGGAAGCCCGACAACAAGTAGTACTGGAATTAGCCCTCGCTTCGGACAACAACCCATGCGGGCCGGCGGCTCAACACTGATTTTCATTACTTACAGCGATGGGCGGGTTCTTAATTAGACATTCAGGACCAGGGCGTCCGGGTACGAGAGAGTGGGAGATGCAGTGTTCAGCATGCAGCATGCAGCGTGTAGCACTGCATGCAACGTTGAAGATGCACGCTTCGGCAACCTCATGGGAAACTGCAAGACGTCCGCCATTGTAGAAGCGGTCAATGCCGCCTCCCCTACCCCGGCAAAGTAGCCGGTTGTAGCCGAAGTCGCCCAAGCGCTCTCCATCTCCAATAGATGCGTTGACAATTCGTCGCTGTCCGACTTAGTGCAACAACAGTAGTGACACTCTGACCGTACTGCACATCACCGCAGAGTAGCGTAGCAGTATGGTGAGTTGACATGTCGTGAGCTAAGAACGAAGCTGACTCGTTAGTCTCATAAACCAATAGCCGTGGTATGTCCTCTGCGGGACGGGTTCAATTAATCAATCAACTCACTGCCAGCTCTCCGGCGCTTCGCTTGTCGGCGGTATCTCTGCCTACGCTAGGTATGGTTCCATACCCTCTATCGTCGGGAGCTTTGCTATTGGAAGTATCATGGCTGCCAGCTCGATGAGGATCCGGGATGGGATGGACTATGGATTAGAAGGTGCCGCCGTCAGTTCGGGAGTGTTGATGGTTCCTGCTTTCAGGTGAGTTTCACCAGGTCTCTCAAACGTATTCGTCTTCCTCGTGGATGTGTAGCACGAATTGATAAATAGACGAGCATTAAGGACTCGTACTATCATCCCTTCAGTCCTCGCTCTGCTTGCCACAACAAGTACGGCTTATTACACCAAAGCGATCCTCGAACGTCATCCATGAAACCTAATCTCTTTCGACACTTATCTTCTTTCCAGGTCTCGTCATCTCATAATGTACAACAAACAACGAATGCATGTCTATGGATCCCCTGATGACGACTCCTTGACCTCATAACTTCGTTGAACGCGTTGGCGAATCCTCCAACTCAGCTGTGATCATGTTTAAAAGAAGGCACTTACACGGATCATGATACTAATTCTATGCCCCGGCTTGAGGCGATGACTATCCCAGACGGAATCTGTATGGTTGTAGGGCAAGATGGAATGCTGATACTCATATCTGATCTGATCTCTACTTGTGAGTTTTTCTGCGTCTCGGAATCCGGACAAGTTGGGGGGAAAAGGCCTCTGACACTCACTTCTGCACATACACAGACCCACTCGGTAATCTGACATCCCACCCTTCCTCCAAACCTTTTTGTAAGCGTAAGATGCGTTCCGCTCCCAATGATAACCCAAGTATAAGTCTACCAGATGCTTCTAGGTTATCGACATGAGGTAAGATCTGGCCGCTAGGTGCCAAATGAAGTAGATGAGTCAAGGTCCCTGCTGGTGGTAGAGATGATTGTGAGGCTGAGGGAGCCACCAAAGCATATAGGCGGGTGAGTGACGAGGATAGGCCTGGAGAGACCGATTGGGGAAGTGACGACATCAAAGTTTCACGGTAGTCATGAATGACAGAATCATAGTGTCCCTGTCAGTCAGTTACTACACCGTACCTTAGGTAGACTACTTATGTGGGCGTCAGAGAAGAACGTACTGTTTCGAATTCATACTCCCCGGTGAATAAGTCTTGTAAACCCTCCAGTCCATCTGGATGTTCTTCATGGGCGATTGCCCTTGCTCTTCCCTTTCTCCTCCTTGAAGAGTCCGCCCGATCAAGCTTCCACAATGCCATCAACAGGATCTCTCTACATTCTTCTTTGGAAAAGAAATTCGGGTACAGCACAAAGTTGTCTGAGCAAGGATCTACAGGATTTCCTATCGGCCGCACGAGCAGATTTCGAGTGAGGTGCAGAGGTGTACTTGTATAGGGAAATGGAGATGTGTAAGATCTTCGTTGGCACAATTGACGGGCCGTTCTTACCCTCACAACTGTCCTCCACCTACCGAGGCGCATTGCCCTGCGATGCCCTTTCGGCTGTTTGCTCGCAGTTCGCACTGTACAAAGAGAAGAAAATACCCGTACTTATCAAATCGTCAGCAGCAGATTGAGGAAGAAATCCGGAGCCCCGGTTCACTTCTGACTGAATTTCACTCAAAGCAGATCTTGCTTCTTGAATTTTCGACACTCTGCATCGTAATATTCCGCACCCAAGACATCATCATGAGTTTACAAGGTACACCTGTCCGTCAACAGACGTCCTCAGCTCCAGCTATAGTACCTCGTCAAATGCTAGGCGGCAAATCAGCTTCCAATCAGAAGAAATACGGTACTCCTCTCCCTGTCCTTCTCCCTTCCTCTCCTCTCCTCTCACCAAGCCGCAACACATTCCTGGGTAGCTACATTCCTTCATTGCTATCAAGAGAGAGAATAGAGATACCTCAATGTGTAGGAGTGTACGATGCTACCACTCGATCAGTTTGGGTCACGCGGAGAGACCACATAGATATATTGTTCAGACGAGGCTTTTTTGGAAAGGGGACATTGAGCAGGAGTGAACCTACTTGGCGAGAGCGGAGATTGGGGGATCTGAAGAGTGGGGATGGTATGTTATTCTCGTTTCACCTTTCAATCCATCCCATCCTTAGATCTCCCCTCATATACACCTCAAAGCATGATTCGTCAGCACGCTCGGAGGCGCAAGCTAAGATGTTGGTATGACTAGGCCAATCCCCGGTTGGGGCATGTGATGGGATCGCAGGACAGCTAGTCTCCAAGAGTCAAGGTCAAGAATGAGTAACTGATCCATTATATAGGTTTGACAGCCGAACAAGTCCGAGAGAAACGTCGTATAGAAAGGAAACAATTCAAGATTGATCGTGCAGCCGCCATGCTCTCTGCTGCCAAAGCAGCGGAAGCTGTCCTCACTTCCGGTCAAACCCCTTCTTTAGAAGCTATATCAGAGGACGGATCATCGGGTGGAGTCGATCTGACCACTCTCACTCCTCAGACATTCCTCGTGAGACCTACAAGACCAGACACCAACCGAAATCGCGGGCGGAAAGCTTTCAAGAGGACACCCAAACCTCCCCTTCCAGCTGATGCACCTCAACCTACTCCATCCTCATTAGCTCCTATAAATCCAGGTGTGGAGATTGTGGACCTAGGTCCGGATGAGCAACAGGATGAAGAGGATGAAGAAGACTTAGCTGAAGAGTTGGTAGAGGATATGGAACATTTGCAGTTGGCTCTGGAAGAAGCTTGGTTTTTAGCTTCTGCTTTGGGGGTGTTGAAGATTTATGATCCTCTCACGGTGAGTTTCCCTATCTCTGACCACTCTATAATCGTCTCAATTGGATCACCTTTCTCAGAGGACTTCTGGGAGTATGCTACCTCCCAAGAGTGTCGGTATGGGTTTACGTGCGAATTGCTTACCAAGGTAGAACACTTATCCTCCTCCAAGTGCTATACTCCCTCTTTTCCTCACACCCTTCTCGCCAGGTCTTCACCCCGTCGTCCCTCTACCTGTGCGACCCGATGATCCCTTTTTAGTAAGCTATGTGGCATATCATCACTTCCGCTCTCTTGGATGGGTGGTCAAACCAGGCATCAAATTCGCCTGTGACTGGTTATTATATCGTCGAGGTCCTGCTTTCTCCCATTCTGCGTGAGTTCTCTTGCAAGGACTCGGCGACCGGTCCGCGAATAAGAAAGTATCTCACTGATACAATAGATTTTCCTGTGTCGTCATCCCTGTTTATTCTGACCTGGAGGAACAAGCCGAGTCGCCTTATGGAAAGGAAGACTGGTATGTCGAGAGATGCAGTTGGAAGTGGATGAACACCATTATGCGCGTCAATTCGCTCGTTCAAAAGGTAGGTCCATCTCACCAGTCCACAGACGGATTGAGTGGGGATGATAAGGAATCGAATCTGACTTGCAGACTGTGATACTGGTCTACGTGACAATACCTTCCACCTCAGCTTTCCCACCTTCCACTCAACTAAGCGGAGGAGGGTTAGATTGGCGGAAGATTAACATGTCAGGTATCTTATCTCGGTACACTGTCAGGGAGGCCGCTCTCGTATGTCTCCTTTCGTCATGCGTTTCAGCTGACACGATAGACACGTTTCAGTCCTGCTCGACGGAGAGATTGAGTTCATGGTCTCGGACGTTCTTATGGCACATGCAGATGCATATGAGTTGCGTGATGATGCTATGATGCTATGATGACGTTGGGTTGGGTACAACACGAATGACCACTATCTCTCAAACTTCTAAACCATCCATATCCTCAGCCGTAGCATCCATTCTCACCTTCCTCTTCTTTGCCCTTTCACCGCCACCGTCATCCGTCAAAAACCTCGCATCCCTACTTGCCTTCTCCCTTAGACCTGACACATCCACCTCATCATCTTCTTTGGCCCATTGAATCACCAAATGTCTTCCTAGCAAATGGGTGTGTTTCAGTGCGTCCATAGCACGCTGAGCTTCGACGTGGGTTGTAAACTCCAGAAAAGCAAATCCACGAGAAGAATGAGCTCCGGATGCGGACAGAGTGGGCTTCTTGGGTACTCGAAGGGATTTGACCTGACCATAGGCGCTATGAGTTAGCTTGCATCCCTCGCTACCGACACTCTTTCGTACATCGGGATCTCTTGAGTCGACGCATTAGGCCAGGGGAGGCAGCAGTGATTGACAGACTGGGAAAACCAGCGAGGCAGTGAGAGTGATGAATCATTGAAGAACTTACGAAAACAACTCCTTGACTTCCTTCTTGGTGGCTTCGAACGGCAGATTCTTCACCAATAATTTAGTCCCCTTCGATTTCCCCTTCATTTCACCCCCTTTCTCTTCCTTCTGCACGTCCTCAACTCCCCTCTGAGCAAACTTAACTTCCAACTTCTTTCCGTCCACTTCGAATCCATCCAATCCCGGTAAAGCTTTACTAGCCGCTTCTTTGGTCTTGAATCCCACGAAGCCATACCCCATCGATAGTCTCTCTCCTGGCCGTTTCGGATCTGGTTTTGTCTGTACACGAACGAAAGAATACCCTGGTATGGCAAATAAGACGGATATCAAGCGTTCTGTGGTTGTTGCAAACGAGAGATTCTTCAAGAACAGCGTGGACCCGGCTTCGTCCGACGGATCAGGGGCATCTTTGGAGGCATTTTCAACTCTTTCTGTCAATTCCAGTGCAACATCAGTCACCTTCGTCACTGTGGGACCCGTTGTAGGTTCCTTGTCAAGGAACATCCCTACTGGGCCTTTCTCGAGATATAGAACAGCATTTCCCAGACGTCGGTAAGACAGCGCTTTGAACGCTTTTCCAGCATCAGAAGCATTGACATATTCCACCACTCCTAGAGTGCCAGATGGTGGAAGTAACAATCGCTTGATTTCCCCGTGCGGCGAGAAAAGATCAGTGAGGGTATGTTGAGAGGTACCGAAGGGTATGTTCTTGATTAATAAGATTGTTTGTGAACGAGGTGTACGAGGGGAGAGTGCTTCAATCACAATGCCTTGTTCTTCGAAATATCGTTTTGTCTCTTCAATCACGTGCGTCTCCGCAAGCGCAAGCTTCACAGCGGCATTTCCATCATCCCCATTGAGAAGCTCAGCTTTGGATATGCCCATACGTTGAGCCACTGAGGCTGCTACGGCATCGCTCTACTTTGTCAGCTGCTATCAGACAGAGGAAAACATTACTGACATTCATATACAAAGAGGCCCAGTTCACTCCTTTAGCACTTTGTTCTTTCCGTTTTGTTTCGACACCCTTCTTGACATCCCCCTTTCCCTGTTTGACCTTTCCTAGAACGTCCCCTTCAACCACACCGACCACTCCGCTTACTTCATGTCCAGGCCTAGCGCGACCAGGAAGAACATGTAATAACCTTCCCTGAAAAGTCGTCTTGTCCAATTCTCTGAAAGCTGAGAGAGCGTCTTCTGGACGACGAAACAAGACGAATGCTGTTCCTAATGGTTGGCCGGCGGGCGAGAGAGGAAGATGGACTTGGTCCACCTGACCAAATCGAGAGAAGTGGGTTTCGAGATCAGAAGTAGTGGTAACGAAGGGTAAGTTACGTACGAAGAGTCGACTTGTGGAGAGGATTAATCGTTCGTCCGGACCAACGTCAGATTCGTCGGCAGCAGGGACTTCGTACTGCGTGTCTCCTACCTCCTCTGCATCCAACGCCACATCCGTTTTCTGCCGTTGTCGTAGCCATTCAGCATCGTCATCTACCGCCATCACCTCAGCATCCGCGGAGGGTGCCGCATCATCGGATTGCTGGGGTGGTTGTCTAGCTTTTCTCTCCTTCTTGCTTTTCATTCCATCCACCTTCCAGCCGTCGTCTCCAGGGACAGCAGGAGACTTCGAAGAGCTAGCAGCCGCTCCGTTACCCTTCATCACTTCCATGAACTCCTTTAACTTGCCATCCGCCACCACATTTTCCTTGAGGTCCGTGGCAACTGGAGGTTTCCGTGCTTGGAAAGATTTTACCTCAAGGGGTCGTTCCCGTACTACCTCCACCTTGACCTTCCCACCGCCAAACACATATGTATCGTCAAACCATGACTGCACCTTGGCAGCATCTTCAGGCGATTTGAACCCTGCAAAGGCGAAGCGCCGCTTGGGGTTGACCCGAGTGTCAGTGATGACGATGTCAGAGAGCGAAGCAGGGGAGGCGAGAGATTTGGAGAAAGATTCAGGAGTTATGGTCGGCGGAAGATTCCGAAATATCAGGCGTGACCTGAAAGTCAGCTTTTGCAATCTTGTCGAGTTCCTCCACAGATACTCACATGTTGTAGAATATTTGGCAGGTCGCAGATCTGATGTGCCCGAAGACAAGGTTTCATACAACTTTCATTTTCCCACGGTTGTTTTCAAGTATGTTTCGAAGGTATCGGTGATAAGCATCTTTCGGCGATAAATCTTCTACTCTTTGGGCCCTCCGAAGTGCCACATCGTCTTATCCGCGGCGTGAGCTCGTCGACTGTCTTTCTCGCAAGTCAGCTCTAACCCTTCTCAACATCGACCAATATGCCGGGTGTACGTGATATCAGGTGAGTCTTGCTTGTCTGGTCTCTAGGATCGTTGGTCAACATTTGTTACCCCTGGAATGGACAGAGGGTAGAGCGTGTCAGCTTTTGCGGAGCAAGTCAACGGCCATACGATATTCGTAGACCATTGGCTGCAGGAACCATGGCTTGGTCCATGCTCGTTTATTCTTCCTAGAGGCGCCTTATGTTGATAGTCGTGGGAGGAAGAAGAGAAGCTAGCAAAGGACAAGGGAATCTGTTCGGAATAGATCTTGCTGACTATTCCAGCGCCGAGGCGTTCATCAAAGCCTACTCATCTCATTTGAAGCGATCCGGTAAACTCGAAATCCCCACATGGGTCGATATCGTGAAGACCGGTCATCACAAGGAGTTAGCGCCATATGACCCCGATTGGTTCTACGTCAGAGCCGGTACGTGCTCTTCGAATGTCTCACCACCCCTTCTTAACTTATCTTGCTGTCCGTTATCCCGTCACTATTGTCTCCAAACTGGGTATCTATCAATACATGATTGAGAATTTCGCTGGATGGCATGCTAATTTGCTAGCTGCTATCGCTCGTCACATCTACCTCCGAAAGTCCGTTGGTGTCGGTGCCCTCGCCAAGCTGCACGGCAGCGCTTACCGCCGCGGCACCCGACCTTCGCACCACTCCAACGCGGCGACAGGTGTTCAACGGAATGTCGTGCAGGCTTTAGAGAAGATTGGTGTGCTCGAGATAGCTCCTAACGGTGGCCGAAAGATTAGCCAGGATGGCATGTGAGTTTCGACCTCTGTTGTTGGAATCACCCAATCCCCCGCATCGCGCCTGCCTCACACTTTCGGGACTATCTGTATTTTACGGGATTAGTGTTCGGATGTCTTCTGCTGCATTCTTCATTCCAGGGACACTGTGACCATTGCTGACTGGTAGGCGTGATCTTGACCGTATTGCGACCGCTGTGCTGGAGCAGGAGCGTGAGGAAGAAGAAGAGGAAGAAGAGGAGGAGGAGGAGGAAGCTGAGGAGGAGAACGAGGATGACGAGTAGTTGTTCGCCATTAGTCTGATTACGAGACAATTCGCATTTTCGAACCGTAACTTTCTACTGACCACCTTACCTGGCCTTGCTTCATGAGTCATTGGGAGACTGAAGGAGAGGAAGAGGGCAGGAAAGGAGGGCGAGTGCCTTTTGCGCCACTAATGATGGTGGCCCAAGCTCACCTTTTGATTAGTCTTTGATGGCTTTCATCGCCTGTCTTTTCTGGTTTTGCCACTGATTGCATACTCTTTTTCTCGAATCACTGACAATACTTCACGCCAGAGCACACATCCGAGGATCATGTCCTCTCGATTTCATCCGATGGACTACCACTCTGCTCAGCTACCTCGACCCCACACCTTCGTACCTACCGCAGTCAGTCTATCGTCTCAACCTCTGATGGACATCCCGTCCGTCATCGACGGTCATTGGACATGGCAGCAAGTTTATGGTGATTCGAGCCTGTCATCTCGTATTCATCATCACTCTCATTCACCTGATCTCGATCCTGTCATCCACGTTCACCAACCCACCCAAGCACCTGCCCATCCTTCCGATTCGTATGTCAAGGCATCCCCACATTTGCCGCTTCAACGTCTCGAAGATCTGCCCAGTCGCAATGATGATACCCCTGCCCGTCTACATCATCCTCAACAAAGATACCCTCAACCCGCGTGGATTGTCTATTCCAGCTCCTCCGATCACATACGTGAGACATGAGCAGCGCGAACTTCTCGCCATTTGAGAGAAAGTAGTGAGCAATCTGGCAGAGGACAAAGCGTCAGTCCTCCTCCTATACCCCCTCGACCAATCGATTCACCAAAGTATGAGCGACCCTTTGTACCATTAGGTCCTCGACAGCCTCGTAGGGTCACTGTTCCTCTTCCATCCCAATCGACTTCCATTACCCTCGAACCGAATCAAGATCCCACATCTCACTTGTCCCGCATACATGTGACCCCACCGGGATATATCGATCTCCCATCCGCCTCCTTCATACCATCATCTGAGGTACTGTCTCCGACTCCCAAGTCGTACGTCGGATACTTTGGTCCTCCCTCACCTCACCGTCTCAGTCCAGGAACTGTTCGTTCCCTCGAAGCGCTGGTGGATGATGATGCGTTGGCTACTTTGGTGCGTTCAGCTGGGTGGGACTTAGGTATCGACAAAACTCTCCCGCCCCCACCGGTACCGACGAAGAAGATGGAGAAGGAACGTCCCTCTATATTTGGCTTGTTTGACGGTGTGGAGCAACGTCCGGGGATAAGGACGCGGAAGAGTGAGGAGAGGAGAGTGAGGGTTGTGGAACATGTTCGGATACCCTCTGTGTCGGGGGAGCTTCTAGATCACTTTCTTACCGAGGGAGAAGACGTATTGGCAGATGGGAAAGAAGGAGTTGAGAAAATGGGAATGGGAACGGGGTCGGGTATGTTGAAGGTTTTGGACAGGAAGGAGGGAAACGGTCAGTTGTCGAAGCAAGGAGAGAAAGCAGGTTTGCAGGGATCAGCTAGGGGAGGTAGAGGTGGTAAAGTGACTATGGTACGAGAGGTGTGGTCGAATCTCAACGATAACGTATCTGTCCATCCGCCATCAACAATTGAACTTCAGACCAAGGGTCGGCGAGTGTCACAGGGGAGACTTAAGCCATTGATAGAGAAGTACGAGAAAGGGTTTATGGTGTGATCTTCTCTAGATGCATCGTGTGGATCTCGTGTTATCTACAAACTATCTTTTATCAGTAAGTATGCTGATCACACCTCACACGGTCTTGACTGCTCCAGCAAGAGCTTGGACGACCTCTTCAGTGTCCTTGACAGCTTCCCAGCTTGGACGAGGAACCTCCATGAATTGTACAGCTCTACCGAAGCTGTAGACATTCAGCCTAATTTCTTATGTATGTGAAAAGGAACGTACGTTATTCCACCTAGACGAGAAACGGGCTTGAGTTTCTCCGGGATCACCACAGGTTGCTCTTTGTCATCATTAAGAACCGTTTCTTTCTATGTCTGTCAGCAATTGTAACTTCGTAATTCATTGTCCTCCCATTGAACGGTAAAGACATTAGGCCATTCAGGCATTATAGGAAACAGCAATAGAAATCAAAAGTGAAGCAAAGTGAATAACGCACTACGTGTATACGCTCAATCTTGCCGATCATGATTGTATGTGTCAAGTTTCCCCCTTTTCCATTCAGTTCATGAGAATGAAGGAGTGTACATTCCAAGCTGACTGCACTCTCTCCTACATAAGGAGGTTTGACCAAACTAATCATTAGCTCAGTTTCCTATCCGTGACTTCACCACTTCAACATCTTTGAAGGTTTCACATTCATCTTGTCTGGAAAGTCATAGCATGAGAAGAGAGTAGATCAGGAGTGAACTCACTCAGACTTGTGTTGAGTAAGCCCAGACAATTTCCATTCGTCAATGTCGCGAGGGGCGTCTATACTTGTATAATTGGCCGCCTCGAGGAATGGTTCGGAGATAATATTAAGGGTGAACTCGCCGGTTTCTTTGATGTTGACAGCAGTATCTATAGTGTCTCAGCAGTGAGATAATCCAAATTGATGTCATATGTGCTCAGAAGCTTCATCCGAATGTCTACGGGTGTTATGCCATGACGTGCGGAAGAATCGACAAGGAGCATGAGAACGGAATATGATGTCATGAGAGGAGAGTGATACCTTTTAGTCCCTTTCCTCCGGGGTTCATAGCGACAGATATCACGATCGCCGGCGGGTCATTGGCAACCATGTTGAAATAAGACATAGGGGCGAGCTATCATCAGCCTAGTCATTTTTAACTCATGTTGATGATTACTCCCTTCTACTTGTCCGGCTATGTCCCTCCTTTGGAAGGGGAGAGCAAAGTTCAGCGAGATGGGCACTGGAATCCGAAGTCTGCGGAGAGGGACGCAGGAACGAAGGATGTAAGAGGACGGGTTAGATATCTTACGTTGTGAATACCATCCAGGGATACAGTGGACAAGAATGCGATAGGTCTTGGGGTCTGATCATTAGCTAAACCATTTCTACCTCGAAAAATAAGTATAAATTACGATAGCAGAGATTAACAGCTGGGTCATTAGCTTCTGATGCAGACGTAATTTGCAGGACATACCTTATAGACCATACCGGTGTCATTCTCCGCAGGGTTGACAGTCAAGCGGGGTACTTTTGGATCGAAATCAGCAGCATTTGGCTATTATCAGTTCAACCCATTTCCTCTCCCTGTTCTTCCTCACAACATTCCACACGGGGTTAGATAGGTTTGAGGAACATACCAGATTGACATTCAAACCATCTCCAGGTTTCCATCCCGGATTGGGAGATTTCGTGAATAAACCAGGATTTCCAGCATCGAAATCAGGTCGAGCAGCTTCTACTTCTAAGTCATGAGCACCATCTCATCTCATAACAGAGAAGAACACGGACCTTTGAACGGAAGCCTTGACATTTTCTCAACTCTGGTAGAGGTGGATAAGAAACGCTGTGAGGAAAAAGTGGGTGATTGGTGAGTGACGAGTCTAGTCTTAAGTAATCTCAGTGGTCGTAGTGAGCTCCTTTGTATCATACTTCAAAAGAGATAGGTAAGGTAATCGTACTTTTCACTCTCATGAGTCAGCGATGGGAATCCGGGGCTCCGACCGGGAGCAAAGATCACCAAAAGACCTCCACTTTGATACCCTCCAAGTCAACCACGCCCGCACTAGGAGTACTGTATTATCTGAGCTGTCTTTCAGGGAGCACCAGTACCGAATACATGTCCATCGATTGCGATCGAAAGGGCAAGAGGAGAGATCTTGACTGCAAGAAGGAGACGTGGAAGAAGGAAAGACAAATAGACGGTGAATAGATGGTCAATTTCGCTTCTTGTTTCCCTTCCCGACAAAAGGGGGTATCCCTAAACGATGACGCCGCGGGGCAGAATGAGTGTATTTTCTGTGATGTTACCAAGGCAAATGGATTCGATGTGATACAAGAGGTAAGTGATCACTAGAGTAGCTTGAGATATCTCATATGTCGTATGATTGACCCCGATCAGACAGAGGAGCTGGTGGTTTTTCGAGATCGATGGTTGAGAGGAAAAGATCATATATTGATCATTCCACGACATCACATAGGTCAGCGTGGATGTACCTGTACCTGACCTCCAAGCTGACGTGTACAGTATCGACGGTTGAAGAGTTGAGACCACACCATCTCCCATTGCGCCAGTCGTCCATCTTGCGACTCAAACTCGTGCTGATGGACAGTACGCACGATGCATGACCTAGGCAGATCGCTATGTCCGGAAGCAGGTGTCAAGATGGGTTATCACATTCCACCTTTTTCTTCCGTCCACCATCTCCACCTGCACGTGATCACACCTCCGTTCACACTCATGGGACGTATGCAATACCCAATCAGACGAGGAGTAGACGGCGGAAAAGGTTGGACCTGGTTTGTGTCTTCCGATCAAGTCGAGACGATTCTGCAACGAGAAGGAAGTATACGACTGGCAGCCAGTTGATGAAGAGACGATATTTGCATACGAATACAACAGCTAGAATGGATCATGCACAGCGCTTATTCTAAAACGTCAAAAGGGGAACACGAACCGAAGGTGGGCAAGAGACTCCAGGAATACACATAACGATGCTCAACCGAGAACGTGAATATTCTTTTTTGACTTTTTTGTCTTCTTGGCATTAAACTCTCGCCATTGACCAATGCGTTCTTCTCTTCTTTCTGAGTATTTGAACAGAAATACAGAGTGACAGAACAGGATGAAGTAAATGTATAAAGGGGGGAAATGCGTGTTAGCTTACGACCCACATGGTTTGAGATGAAAGAGCAAAATTCCAAGTCGATAGACGATTCGTCCTTGGAGGTCGATAATGGCTGACGAGCATCTGGTAAAACTCGTAAGAGACAACTCTACACGATCTGCGGACAGTAGGAAGTGGTGGCTCACCTTCCCAATTATGATGTTCTTCCTGTTTACGTTTCCTCTCGTTCACTTCAGCTTCAACCTTTGCTTTTTCTGCTCCTTCATTGGCGTACGAAACTTTTTGTTTTCTGATGTCAGCTATGTTCCACAAACACAGTAGACTCTCGACGTACCTCCGACGAGCCAGTTCATCCTCTACCAAGATATCTCTAGCCTTCATCCTTACCTGAAGGTCAAATGGGGGTTTGAGATTTTGTAATTTCGGATCGTCATCTGTAATTTTCGTCGAAAAGCCACTACCGAGTATTCTAATCGTCAGTATTCTGGAAATCCAATCATGTAACGATACCTGCTACTCACGATTTGATCACTGTTTCACGTGCGTGTCTCATAATAGCGTCAATTTCTATACGTTTACTATCATCGGAAAGTTGAGCCTCAGCCTATTTAGCGTCAGTCATTGCATGTCCTAGAAGAGAGATAAGCTGACCTTTTTAAGAAAATCAAAAGCCTGTCATGTCAGCGATGTCCATTCGCTGTTCACTCTCGGCAAGGATTGCCGCCACCAGGGAGAAGGGGACGAAAGCAGAGAAAACAACTCACCTTGTCCGCGTCAGGATGAGTAAACTTGTCGGGATGTATCAGCAAGGACTTTTTACGGTACTGCTTTTTCACTTCCGCGGCAGTAGCAGAGACAGGGAGATCCAAGATTTCATACGGGTTGAGTTTGAAAGCCTTAATGATTCTCTCCACCTGAAGGTCAGCGTCAAGCTTTTCGGAGAGACCAGAATCTCCTCACCTCTACCTCTCTTGATAAATCGATAGCATTGCGAGCGAGGATGGCATCGACCGACATACTGTCATCTGATACGGAAAGAATGAAAAAAGTGAGCGTTGAATTGGTAACGTCGAGGATAAGAGAGGTGATCGGAGGAAGGAACCCCTCGGCGTTTTTAGATCAGTGGCGAATGCTTCTCCAGTCCGTCAGCCAGACAAGCGGCCTTCTTAACTCGTTAACAGTCCTCAACGCTTGTGGGGTTGGACTTTGCACATGAGACGGAATGGACGAAATCCTCCGTCGAAAGAAGGTCAAACCTCGTCGCGATCCATCGTCTCAATCCTCTTCTTTACCAAAACGAGACGAAGCAACCTCACACGCTTCGACTTCTGCAGAAGCTTCCTCACCTCCTCGTCCCTCTGACCCATCAAAGATAGTAGAGATCAAACTTTACTCTACCGCCCCTGATGATACCACCCGTTTCAACCTCATGAAATTCAACTATGCTCGTGAATTCGACCCATTGACACTTCCCGACCCACTCTTGACTCGAAAACAACCTGGGGAAAGGATAAAACCTACCATCGCTTTGGATGACAATGGGAATGTCATCGGCAAGTATGTGTATGACAACAATGGGAAACTTCTACTTGGAGCAGATGGACGACCAATCATCGAGCACATAGAGACGATGGATGTGAACCTTGTGGGACAAGCAAAAGGTGTGCAAGAGGGATCAGGATCCAGGAGAAAGTTTCGTAATACTGCTAGAGAGGTGTTTCATCAAGATGTTGAAACTGTCAAGTTAAAGAGGGAAGAGGCACAGCCGTGGGTCCTCGAAGCTAAGACACCCAGAGAGAAACCTCCTATTCCAGAACATTGGGTGGGTAGAATGGTGGAGGGGTCGACGCTTCCGATGGTTCTGTTCGTGAACGAGGGTAAAAACGACGGTTTCAGTGTCGTCCCTTTAGGAAGAACATATAGGTTTAATCCGGAACGTCCGTTCAAAGTACTTGATTCAGACGAGGCGAACAAACTGGTTCGTCTAGCGTTCGCCACAACGAGTTCTCTACTGACGAACAGTTCGAATTCCAGGCCAAAAATAAATTTGTTGACCGGTGGAGTCAAAGACCTGACGGAGCATCTTCCGTCGCTCAAATCAAACCTGAACCTGGAATGGATAATCGGGCCGCGAGAATAGAGCAGCGTGTTCTACAAAAACATGGGGAATCTAGCACATCTCGTGTTAAAGTGGAACGTTACGAGGATGATTATTTGAGGGAAGGACGAGCAGTTCAACTGGTTAGTAGGCAAATTGTTTGATAATTGACGTCTTACTCATGATCAGGGCGTGGAAGGTGGTATAGATGAAGAACTTGATTTTGACGCCAACGAGCATTTTCAAGATGACGACGATGTGAATGATTTCCATCGTAATGACGAAGAAGAAGAAGAGGCCAAGCTTCAAGAAGTAAGCTTTATTCTGTATATCCATCGCACTGAGCTGAGACGTAGGAAAAACTCAAGAAAGAATTCAGAATGGCCAATGCGAACGTTGGCGATAAACCTCAAATTGATTCCGGTTCAGACTCCGATGACTTGTTTGGAGATAAGGAACAAAAATTGACTCAAGAGGGTAAACGAGTTCGAAAGATGATGCGTAAACGTGGTGAGAAGGGGGATGAAGAGTTATGGAGATCTTCTTCATCTTCCGTCAGTCATTATTCTCTTCACTAGACTCATGCTGATGGAATAGGAGAGTGATAGCGAGTCGGATTCTGTGAAAACGGAAAAGAAAGAGACCGACGACAAAGACACAGATAAGGAAAAAGGACTGGAAACTTCTGCCGCTGAGAAAGAAGTCAGATCTAGGGCGAATTCCAGAGGTCCAAACAATGGTCGTCCCACCGCTTCTCCCTCTCGTCGCTCTCATACCCCAGCTGTGACGTCTCAACCTGGGTCTGGTGCCGCTCTGGTGGCTCAACGTGCTACGGGTCAAGATACTCCCCATCGGTCTCGCGGAAACAGTCCCATTTCACGATCACGGACCCCTACGGATGCTCGCAGTGCGTCTCCCACTCCTCGAGGTGTCTCTCCCAGTCTTTCTGGGGCAGTGTCACCTTCGAAGACCCGACCAACTCAGAAGAGCCGTGATTCCAGCTCAAAATCACAATCTCCCAATCTCGAATCCGCCAGTGCGCAAGGGTCATCGTCAGCCCTCCAACCTGGAACGGGAACTTCGAATAAACGGAAAACCTCACCGACACCTCCTTTCCCCAGCGACAACCGATTGAACAAAAAGAAAAAGCGATTGTCAGCCACTCCCACACCTGGCCCGGAAGTGGAGCCGTTCGAAGGCATGATCACTCCTCAAGAGGTGGTCGCCTGGTTCAAAGAGGTTGGTAAATCTCACACAGGAGTAGCAATGAACGATCTTGTTTTAGGTTTCAAAAAACGTATATTGGCGAGTGGGGATAAGAAGGATGAACAGCAGAAAATGTTTTTGAGTAGCGTGAGAAGCGTCACAGAACAAGGGGACGGTAAGATGATGCGTCTGAGACCAGAGTATCTGTAAAACTCGAATATGTCATATGAAGTCTCATGTCATCGTCTGCGTGCAACCTCTCCTGCCGATCACCATCTCGTATTGTCAGTGGATGAGTACGCAGAGGCAAGTGAAGACGGGGCACGGATGTCATACGGCGCTACCCATGAGCAACTAGCTGAACTAAGCCTCGGCCTTGACCTTCTTGATCGCGGCTCCACCCTCACGGAAACCGTTCTTGAACCGACGGTTGACGCTCTTGAGGTGCTTCATGCGGCCGGTACCGCTAGTAGGTTAGACGATATTCTCACCAAGGATGGGAGTAAGACTACTCACGTCGTCTTTCTCCTCTTGGCTTTGAGACCCCAGTTGTAGCTCCTCAACTTGGCGCTTGGGTATCCGCATTGGGCGCATTCTGAGGTGTCAGTCATCAGCATTCCCCAGCCCGACCCAGCCTCCGATTGAGTGACATGCCAATGTTGCCTCGAATAAGAAGGCGTTCAGCTCAACACCTTCAAACCCACTTTACTATGAGAGCGCGGCATTCGGTTGCTCAGGTGAACGTGTGACCTAGGATGGGCACGATGGAAAGAATTGAAGGAAAGAGAAAACCGAAATGAGGAATCTACTAACCATGGTGCTGTTTGTGGAAAGACCTCTTCCCACACCTTCTACAAAGAGTGTGGGACTTAGTGTGACGTTTACCACTACAGCTCAGCTTCACTCCTTTTTAACAGAGTATCTCACTCACAGAGACGGTGTACCCTGTATTGCAAATGGACCAGGTCAACCAAGGGGGGACCTTCCGTCAGCCTTTTCAAGGTGAGTGAGCATTCTTACTGACCTTACTCTGAGAATGTCAGCGTGAGGTCAACTCTGAGAATGGGGGGAGCTTACCATCTTGACGTATTTTGCAGGTTGAGAAAGAGGAAGAGAGAAGATTTGGAGAGAAGAGGAGGGTTGGAAAGAAACGCCGATAAGTCGGGAATTTCGTGTGGCACTTAGAGATTACACGTCACAATTTCACTTTTGGAAGTGATAAGCTTCTCTGTGTGTCGTTTCTTTATTTGCTCCCCCATAATATACTGACATTGTTTGAAATGTGGTTCAGCCAATTCAGCCCCAAAGCCAGAAGCTCTGAACACACGATCGGATAGCGTATGGCGACGAACTCAGCAGTTCAGCAAGCGGCGAGCGGCATACACATATAAATCTTCGCTGCATGGGCACAATTCATTCAACAAGCAGATGATCCCGCGATAGCAACAGGATATTCTTCTACCGCTACGGGGCTCAACCGCGACTTGGAGGACGCTTCGAAGCCATGTCGACTTCATCGTCGCTCAACCCAATACCGTCTTTACCCCCCCTCCGCTCCTTCGCTCTTACTCACATCCTCTACGACCCTTCACATCCCTTATCTATCCCCTTCACCCTCCTCACTCTCACCCCAATATTCATATTCGTCTCTTACCTGACCTTGTTGATCTTCACACGACGCATATCGGTCCTGCTGCTCGGTCTGGGACAAATCGGTAACGAATTCCTTAATCTCGTGTTGAAACGGATTTGGAGGAGTGAACGACCCTACAAAGGTTTAGGAGAAGTTGGGCATGGATATGGTATGCCAAGTAGTCATTCACAAGCTGCTGGATTTACCTTCGCATGGGCTATTGGATATGCTCTCACATCCGGAGTTCGGTACGATCGTGAGACCTCCCTTGGAAAAGTGAGACGACGGGTGTATATTGCTGGATGTGGTTTATGGAGTATACTAGTCGCTTATTCAAGGTAAACTGGATGTAAAAACAAAAAGGCGAGGAGGCTGATTCCGTCAGATGGCATCTTCATTATCATACTCCCGAACAAGTCGTGGTGGGTTATGGAGCCGGTATGATCGCCGGAGGATTGTATTTCCTTATCACAGAGTTGATCCCGCTGTATCACCCTCGTTCTCTTCCCGCACGTTTGAGGGGTTTCGTAGAGCACCTTTGGACGGGGATTGGGGGTTTGGGCGGATACGTACTTGGTGGGGCAGAAGGAGGTTGGGGGGAAGGATGGATGTTGGAGAATCAGATTGTTCCCAAGGATGAGGACAAGGTTAAATCATCATAGCATCATCACCAATTGTACGCACGTATGCAGGTTTACTCAGATGATCAGATGAATACTCCAGTGTACCATTGTTACTCCAGCGCGGGAAAGTACTGTAGTAAGTACAAGGCTTCCAGCTTCGAGGACAGAGTCGCCAATCACCAATCGCCAAGCGCCACGTCACACTATGCCCATCGGCCGTCGCAGTCTATTCTCAGCACAAGCGACAATCAGGCACAGGGTCCGTCACGTCATGTCAATCTGCGCTTGACATTCCTTGGTTCCTTTGGTCCTTTGGGGTATTGTTCTTTGAAGGGACCCTTGTAGAGTTGTCGGAGAACTGAGTCTCATGTTGGTCGAAGAGTAAGATTGAACATTGTCTCTTTGACACGACAGGAGGAGTGTTGCTATGCAATCTGTTTCACCCCCCTAACATCGCTTCATATATGCATACGGTAGCAGGGTACCCTGGAAACCTCATGGCTGTGCTCGATCGAGCAGTGCGACATCAAAGGAAAAGGAATCGTCACATTCACACGTTTCAGGGCTCGGACCTCTTCCTCCTCTGATCCTCTGACGTCGCTCCTTGTCTGCGCAAGAGGAGGTTCGTGCAGAGGTGGAGTCAGAATCCACTGATCCACTGAAAGATATATAAAGCCATCCATCCCCCCTTCTTCTTCTCAACAATTCATACCAAAAATCTCACACTCATCCCTTTATTAAACAGCGTCAATAGAACAATATGGGTGCGTCACGAGTCTTGATAGCGTCCACATCGCAGCAGCTGATATTCAGACTTCCTCAAATACTTCAACGGCGGTGACTCTTCCGGTCGCGACCAAGTCTAGTAAGTACAATCCCGCTGCGGCTCACCAGGACTCGATCTCCCTTCTCGAGAACCTCCTGTTCCTCACGCAAACGCAAGCTCTCCACCCTCGACTTTTTGACGACATGTCGCTATCTATACCGTCGAACCTTGGCTGATCAGCAGCGAATGTGACCCTCAGGCACCTCACAAAGCCGCTTTCTCGCACGAGCTCATCGGGTAAGTCTATGCCTTACATTCCAGATATCATGAGACTGACGTAGCAGCGGTGCTGCTGCTTTTGAAGCCATGAAGGCGTACGAAGGTCACCTTCAAGCCAACGGCCAGCCTCCAAGCGTGAGTCAGACTCTAAATTACACCACAATATGGCACCGATGATCTCTGCTCACCATCAGCATGCCGTGGCCAAAGAGATCATCGCCGGCTTGGTGGGGGCCGAGATTGACAAACTCGTTGAGACCAAAGGTGAGCCACAAACCATAACCAGCTTTCATCTACTAATGGACAGGTTTGGACGCTTGGGACCAGCACAAGATCGACGCAGCTCGGAAGCACGCCCAGAAGCAAGCCTTCGAGGCCTTTGACCAGTCTGATCACGCTGCGCAGTACTAAGGAAGCTGACGCGGGCAGAAAACCGGTCAAACCAGTCAGGCGCTGTTGAGGAACTGGACGAAACACATGCCATGAGAGAAGCTGGCTTTATGCAGTGAGATGAAAGTATGCAAATGAATGAGAAGCTGTGCTATGCGCCAATCAGGCATGTAAATTCACCTAAATTGTCTATGTTGTCAATGAGGAGGGTAGAGAGGGCGTTGTCCTGGAGGTCTGTCGTCCCTCAATCTCTTTCCCGGAGGACCTGACCCATCATTCCGTCTCTTCAGAGGTCTGCCTTCCGCTCCGTGGGGTCCATTGTATCCGCTGGGATGAGGCGGTCCACCCCTCGGTGCACCTCGTCCTCGGATCATTCCACCTCCAGCTCCCCCTCGGTAGGGTATGGTACCCCTCATAGGACCACCGCGGAATGGTATAGCACCTCTGTGACCAACGTTCATGTGAGGCCGACCAGACCCACGACTACTGAACGGCATATGTGGCTTAGCTCGAATGGGGGGTGCAACGGGTGCTAAAGGACTATGAGGTGCGGCGGGTGGAGGGGAAGCGATATTATTGACTGGATCTGGAGCCATGGACGCGGAATGTCGAGCAGCACGTGCCTAAAGCTCAGTCATCACCCATCATTACATTACCTGACAGAGCAGGAAAGACGGACACAAACTCCACTGACCTTTCTTTTCTCCTCCGCTTCACGAACTCCCGCTTTCTCCTTGTTCGAATAACCTTCCTGCTTGAGACCGGAGTCTAGACGAGCCACTCGGAAGTATTCAGGAGGAAGCAACTGAATTGATTCTTCTATGAGATGTGCAGGAGGGGCTGGGGGTCGAAGGAATTCTGGAACCAGAGGAATAAGTTGGGGGTGATGTTGCTTTTCACCCAGAGGGGTAGGGTCTGTAGTGTCAATTACCCGAATGAGCTGGTGCAAAATACTCCCCGTCAGGCAGGAGATCCATCTCTTATGATAGAGTGTTTGCACGACAAAGGGCCGTAGTAGAAAAGAGTCGATGAAACATATGTAGACGGACAAACTCACCGATGACGTCCTCAAGCAAATGGGAATATCCTTTCTCCAACTTTGCTCGTTTTTTTTTCTTAGCTGTACCCTTCATCTTCCCTCCCTCGTCGTCCGAGTTGATTTCTCCCCCGACTGCTCCTCCATCACCGGAGATAGTCACATCTTCCGAAATCGGATCAGCGAAAGGCTTCACGTAAGTGTCGTATAGGGGGTCTAGATGAAGCAAAGAGATGAGATCGAGTGAACTATGAAGGTGTTTGAGAGGAGGGGCTGAACATCAGTACAGACTCCCTGTACAATCGCTCATAGAATCAAGGGTCCTCCCTCTGAGGATAGTCAACGGATCTGCACCGGAAGAGGGGCAGAACTCTATGTATCATGACATCAAAGTGGCAACGACTCACCATCCCATTCGGGGAGAATCAGCCTCGTTGTACTCGTCTTCATGGCATCAGGCGCTTCAACGAAGAGATCTGGTGGTGTCGTGGGTGTTCCCGCGGTCATGATGATATTATGGGGAAGATTGGGTTCTGGTTTCACCGGATGGGGGTGAAGGGAAGGAGACCGACTACTCTCTCCATTCTGCACGATGTTCATGGGCTTCTTGACGAGCTTTTCTTAGATATACAGAGAATACGATGGACAGTCGACGTCACAAGAGATAGAGGAGGCGAGTAGATTATTGTTTGTCCAAGCAAAGTGTCGAGTGAAGGTTTATGGAAGACAAAGCAGCAAAGGCAGTTCCCTACGGGAGTTCTTGGCCATAAGCGGCGATCACCGCTTTTTTGCTTTTCAGGAAATCCAATTGACTTCTCTAGGTGAGCGCGTCTACTCTGACTTTCCACCTCACATTCCTTCCATCAACCCCCCTCGAGCCCCTCCCTCCTTGTTTGTCTCACTCAGGTCCTTCAAATCACAGAGGGTGATCTGTCAGAAACCTGAAAACTTGTGTTCGCTACTTACCCACGACCCATCCCGTCATTGTGGGCTCTGCCACGCCCGCACTGACCATGTCTACCTCTCTGGAACGTCGGGGTTCCGCCCAAAATCTCCCGCCACCACCCATGTCTCCCAGAAGTCACGGTCGGAATAAGTCTCTCGGTAACATAGGCATGGCTCTTGGAGTAGGGGTTTCCAGTGCTCCCATGACCCCTCACGGTAGCGGATCACCAGTGCTCGGGGCAGAGATAGAATGGGCGGACATCCAGGCAAGGTACGTCAAATTAATGGCTGGGAGGGAAATCTGCTAACGCTGGGTAGGACATTTTGCAGATGGTAGGTGTACTATGATCTCACCTTCAACAGGCTGATGTGAAAGGCTCAACACTAAGCTGGAGAGTCAAGGTTTAGCACCGATGACCGACTTGGTACGAGATTTCTCAAATGGGGTCAAGCTTATAGAGGTATGTCTCCATATCTGCGTGGATCGGTGGCTGACTCAACTAGCTTTTGGTGAGAGGATTATCAATTGAATTAACACTCCTGATGCCTAAGGAGATCATGTCAGAAACGAGCTTGGGCAGATACAATAAGAAACCCACCATGAGAGTGCAGAAAGCCGAGGTGAGCTCTGATTGTTGAAAGACGACTCGATCTGATTGGCAGAATGCATCGAAGGCATTGCAGTTCATTCGAGACCGTGGAGTGAAGTTGACCAATATCGGTATGTCTGATGGCTTCGACAGCATGGGTCTGATGACTCACGTGCAGGCCCAGAAGACATAGTCGACGGTAACCTCAAGCTGATTCTGGGCATGGTGAGACGGGTCTGTCAATTAGCCGGACTTCAAATTGACGTCACAGATATGGACTTTGATCCTTCGGTTCACCATTGCAGGTATCACGTGAGCTATGTCGACGTACCAAAATGTACTGCTCACGGGCTAGAGAGGAAGGCCTGTCTGCTCGAGATGGTCTGTTACTGTGGTGTCAACGCAAAACACAGCCTTATCCCGAAGTCAACGTCCAGGACTTCAAGAAGAGCTGGTCAGATGGTTTGGCTCTGTCAGTCTCATCATGCTCTGTGATGTCTGCTGACGAGCAGGTGTGCTCTGATACACCGCCATAGACCTGAGCTCCTCAACTGGGATCGCTTGGACAAGGATGATCGCAGGACCAATACGGAACTCGCTTTCAAAGTTGCGGAGCAATCACTGGGCATACCTGTAAGCTCTGAACGAATTCCCGGCTTCAGCTGATATAAAGCGATTGCTGGAGGTGAAAGACCTCTGCGATGTGGAAGTCCCTGACGAACGATCAGTGATGACTTACGTTGCCGAGTTCTTTCATAAATTCTCCTCCGAAGGTAAGTCCTGCTTTCTTGCCTGCATCAGCCTTGTTGACTGGCCAGATAAAGCTGAGACGGGAGCGAGACGAGTTGAGAAATTTGCAGAGCTCATGCAGGGTATCTGGACGAACAAGAATGACTTTGAGCGTCGGATGGCACTGCTCTTAGAATCCTTGCAGTCGACCGAAGAATCATGGAGGAGAGCTCAGCAGCCGAGCACATATCCCGAGGCAATTGCCCACCTCGCTGCTTTTGCCGATTACAAGAAAACCAGCAAACGGTCCTACGTCAAGGAAAGACAAGAATTGGCAGCACTCTATAGCAATATACAAACGAAATTACGAACGTACGCTCTCAAATCCTGGGAGCCACAACCAGGACTGTGTCTCGAAGTAAGTCGGTTGCAGTAGATTGATGCGACGGCATGACTGATACGTAGGATCTTGATAAGAACTGGGCAGTGTTTCTGGAGGCGGAGAAGCTACGAAGTCGGGCAATCAATGCCAGGATACGAGAGTGGGCATCATTCTGATACTTAGTTTTCAATAACTAACTGGCAGCATCAAAGAAGCCTTACGAAAGCAGTTCGCTCGGGCCGCGGAGAGTTTCATCGCTCGAATTCAGCGAATAGAGCAGGCCATAGGATTGCTGTCTGGTTTACTCCCTGTGAGCTGCTAGTATTGATCCTGAGAGGTTGCTGATGTCAGGATCAAAAGCAGATCCTCCAACATTTGTCCTCCGAGTTGCCGTCCCTTCAGGCTACACTCTCCTCTGATATCCTGACGATCAACCAAGCCTGCTTGGAAGCCAAAGTGGAAGAGAACGATCACACCGTCTACAGCTTTGAAGATCTCCTCTACGAGCTCGAGCTTGCCGAAGCGAGTATACGGAAAAAGCTGGCATTTGTGGACAATCAGATGGTCTCAGCCACACATACGAACATCACACCCGCCAAGCTTGAGGAATTTGAAGCCACTTTCAAACACTTTGACAAGGACGACACAAATGTGAGTTCATAGCATGAAGCTTGGTGTTGATTACAGACTTTGACTCTGTGGGAGATGCACTCTGCTTTGGCTAGCCTGGGTATTGTGTATGCAGTGAGTGGATGCAAGTTACCGTCAGAGGTAATGGCTGACCAAGTAGGACGAAGAAATTGAAGTTATATATGCGCAGCTTGAGACCGACTTTGGTGCCGTGACCTACCAAGCGTGGCTTGCATTATTGGTGAGTTAGCGTGAATTCAATAGACGTGCAGTGCTCATAAGGTCAGACGGACATCACACAAGATGATTCCTCCTCCGCGGATCAGTTGAGAGACGCTTTCCGAGGTATCGCCGGGGACAAGGTGGGCAAACGCGTGATGTTCCGAACCGAGAAGTTGACAGATTTTCAGCCGTATATAACAGATCTCGACTTCAAGCTTGCCTCTCTTCCGACAGAAACAATCAAATTCCTCTGTGAAACGATCCCCGAAACACAGCCTCCTGCTGATGGACCTGCGGACGCGTCTGCTAGTAAACGTTATGACTGTCAGTCCCTTTATCTCCTTTTGACACCAACACTGAATGTCAGTCTATACATACCTTGAGACGACCTTTGCACGATGATGATCCGACGATCTGGTTGGTTTAGATTAATGATATGATCAGGCCACGATGCATAATCCCAGTCCCCTAATTAAATAAATACTCGTACTGGTATATACTGTAACCCAATGTAGCTCTGATATATGAGAAGTGCCACACTGCGAGGGCCGCCAACTTCCGAGCTCACTACTGGGACGCACAGCCCAACCCAAGCAGATGCATGTGCTTACGTTCAACTCCACTCCCCTTCCTCGTCGTCGTCCCTAACTTGTCATCCTCTGCATTCCATCTCATAGCGCCTCGATATGGTGAGTTGGAGTCTTCCTGAGAAGTGATGAATTAGTACTAATGTGATAGTCTTCCGGTGTTCAGCCCGTGAGTGTCCATTGATTACATCTGAAGGAATGCTGACGTTGGTTCTATTCACTCTTTCCACTTTACGCTCTCCAACCCTCGTCACAATGTGTATCATCTCATCATCATTCATACTTTTGTTTTCCCACCCGTCTGTAATACTGCTACGAACTCGATGTTGAATGAAATCCGCCTCGAATTGCTTCACCCTTGTTTTGGCGCAAACTTCGGTCGTACGACATACCCCATAAACTGTCCTCGAGTTAGGCTCCCGAATCCCTCGAGGCATTCCAAGAACTCAAACAAGGGAAGAAATTGAAATACATCATCTACAAATTATCCCCTGACTATCGTTACATCGTCGTTGCGAAGAAATCGGAGAGCAAGAACTTTGACGAGTTCATCGCCGACTTGCCTGAGAAAGAATGTTTATGGGCTGTGTACGACGTTGAGTTCACTTTGGCGGGCGGAGAAGGTATCAGGAACAAGTTGACCTTCATCTCTTGGTATGTTACTTTTCTTCCTTTTGTCCTATGGCGGTGAGCCCACGTGGAAACGCGTCATCCACCACTTCATCCATCCATGGATATGCGACTTTACAAAGTGTATCGCTGTGTGAAAAGGGGGATGGGTGTGATCAACCTGATGGTATTTGCCAGATGATAGTTCATGTCATACAGAACTCGTACTGATCTCACAGGACCCCAGACGATGCGCCGATCAAAGCTAAAATGCTGGGTGCTTCATCCAAAGACGCCATTCGTCGTCGGCTAGACGGTAAGTATCCGATTGTCATGGTGAATGTCTCTGATTCTCTTCAGGTATCCAAATCGAAATCCAAGCTACCGACTACAGTGAAGTGACGTGGGAAGCCAGTCAGTACCCCTTTGTCATCATATCTCGACCGTCACTGACTTCAGTCCTCGAGAAAGCCAATCGACGATAAATGCAGATGCAGGTGCCAGTCATGTGAATTTATCCATGTAAACAAAGGATCATGTTGGCTGACGGACTAGACTCAATCCTACCACTGTTCCAGCTGGCTAGATACCTGAATATACCTTCATGACCCCTTTGTCGTCGAATGCTGCCGTGCAACACCGATGATACTCAATTATCCGTTCTTACTTCCCCTCGTTATTCAGCCAGGCTACCCTCCTTAGATCTCCTGACCCATACACCATTTTAATCGAGCTGTGCTGAACCCTGGAGCCCCTTCTTTAATCCTTCTTCCCTCCGGATCACCTACTGAGCTACCTCCCCCTGCACCTTGGGATCATTGCCGATCATCGGTTATATCATCTTCCTCTGTGTCTTGATGAATTAACGAGTTCTTCTCCTGTATATCCCATTCACTACAGTCCCCGATCTATGGTCTAGGGTGTCAGCGTGACAAAGGATGCTGGGGATCACCATGAAAGGGACTTTGGGATATACTTCCCTCGTACTCACCCACTATGTTCGGCCTGTTTCTGAGTATGAAAGCGCAACGTGTGAGAGAGTAGAAAAGACTCACGATTTTCTTTCTCACGACCTCTTTTAGTCTGTTCTTTGTCGTCCTATTTCCTCTCTTGGTAGTCACTTCATCCATCTGATATTTGTTGAGCCTTTTCTCATCCATTACTGATCGTATCATTCAGCCACGTCAAGTAATTATATGAACAAACTCCGACCAGTCGATATGTACTCCGCCGTGGGAGGTGCGGCGGTGCCCAGACGTATGGCTGTACCGATGCGTCATCAACATCCTCACCGACCACCGCAATCTCTGTCATTGCCGCCTCTTCCACAAGACATGGATACGGGAGAACTGTGTCGCGAGCACATCGAAGTTGTAGAATCTGATCCTCAAGCCTTACGTCGAGCACTTGATGTGGGTCGTCGTCGCTCTTTTTCTCATTCTTCCTCCCATCCTCTCATTTCGTCTCTTCCTGTTAACTCCGTAAAGCTGTGTTTTTCAGTTATACGCTGATGCTGACCGGATAGATTCGAGCTGCCGCCTTAACACAGATTGATCCCGAGGTCGTTCGTTCCGCTCTATATGCCCTACTCTCACTTCCCACGCATACCTTCTCCCATCAAGCCATGTGCTCTGTTCACTCTGCCGTTCACCTTCCACCCCCACCGTCCAAACCTTTAGACTCTCATGGCAACCCATGGTCTCTCTCAATCCTCTTATGGATTCACATCATCCTCATTCTCTATCAACCCGTCTCGACCAACCCGGTCCCCCTTGCCATCTCATCCTCCGGCTCTTCGCCTAAACGTCGAAAGCTCGTCAACGATACCACCGATCAGAGGGCATTTGGAGCGTTGACAGCCACTTCGTTAGCCCCCCGAGTCCTCATCCTCATCCCACACGCTGAAGAAGGTGTGCTCAGGGCTTTATGGTTGGCTCTGGTCTGGCTGGAAATGGGATACAAGGGTAGCAAGCGCGGTGTAGCTGTTGGTTTTCTACTAGAGAGAATAGGGGAAGAATGGAAAGCTCGTGAAGTGAGGGAAAGGGAAAACCGTACTTCGTCTCATTCTCAAAACGCCTACCGAATCGTTCCTTCCTCAGGCTGGCAAGATGAACGTTCCACCCTTACTTCTCCTCCGATACAATCACCATTGACGAAGAGCGAAACAATCAACAGTGAACATTCATCATCACCACAGGTCGTCGAGGAGAAGGATTCTTGGCGAGAGAGAATGAAAGCGGTTGAATCTGTCCGTCTTACGGGTCGTCTGACGATGAGCAAAGTGTGGCAATATCTCAACTCAATTCCTACACCAGCCGTCAAATCGCCTTCGACTCTTTCCTCCCCACCCAGTGTCCGATCCGATCAAAATCATCCCAACGTTTCATCACCTTTCCGATCTGGTACACCCTCATCCAGTATTCCTTCCCACAGTCATCCACCTCACACCGCCCGCGCTGCGACATCCTCTCCACCTTTTCGCTTCATATTTTGGCAAGAACCAAGACCAGGACGAGATCAGGGACCACAATTACGACCTCTGGTTCGAAGTCGGACGGACATTTTCGAAGGGGCGATCACACTACCTCCATTGAATGTGGCGATCAGTCGAAGTCCTAGTGCGGAACCGTTCCCACGATTGTCCATGTTGGGTAAACGGAATTGGCATTATGCTTCTCTTTCACCTGATCCGGAGGATTGTCAAGAGATTCAATCGATGACATTGTGAATGCGCATATCTTATTTTACTCGTATGTTGTAGTTGTGATGATGAACGGTCATAATTTGAGCATTGCCCAGGCCTGAT
The DNA here is from genome assembly GCF_000271645.1 of Tremella mesenterica DSM 1558. NCBI lineage: Eukaryota > Fungi > Basidiomycota > Tremellomycetes > Tremellales > Tremellaceae > Tremella > Tremella mesenterica. The sequence continues at coordinate 3,293,885 of NW_006711225.1, forward strand.
TGTTTAGCTATTCTGCTATTCTCATGGTTATCTTAAACCTTTCTCACACGGTGTGATCCTCAGACAACACAGCTTACCAAGTATAAAACCCCTTCAAACTTGCGGCGCGGCGGCGTTTGATGGTCTTCTCGCTTTGCACAGGATAAGCCTTCTCGTGGTGCGTATCCCCCCGGAGATTCTCTCCGCAAGTAGCATGTATGCATGCATGTCGCAGCACGCAGCATGCCCCCACGTCGTTTATCGTCTATATCCCACGCATGGCCACGCATATCCCGTCGGTCGTAGCTATCAATCTCGAGGCGGTCGAATCGAACGCAGGCGGTGTTGGTCTCCATGCTTTGTCAGCTCTTATCCTTTGTCCACCAACCCCCCTTGTTGTGTTGTAGGTGATAGAAGGTGAATGCATGCTTTGTTCTCTTCCTCCCACTCTGTTCCATTTCCCCCGAACACGCTGGCGTGTTCTATCGAGAACCGACCAACTGAGCTAGAACCACGTATCCATCAACCTATCGAAGCTACCAGTGTGATCTGAGCTTATCCACCGTCAATCGCGTGACCGAGAATATCGTTTGTAATCCTGTGTCTGGAGTTGTAAGGGATTGGAAGATTCAAGGATCAGATTGAGAGACCCGAACCGGGATAAATAGGGGTACTAGGGTTACTGGAGGGTTTCAACTTGACCCTCAAAAACCAAAGCTTACCAACGGACCAACGGACCAACGGCCTACGGGAAGGAGGCAAGGAGTACTTAAGGGATTTAAAGGACACGCAAGCGGACGTAATCGACTCGTGGCCGTTCAAGACTTTTGCTTATCTTTCCTTCAACACTTCACTCTCACTTCTCTTATTCGCTTCTATACTATCATCGCTTCACATATAGAATCAATATCGTTCATCTTTCTATTCAATCATCGATAGATCTTTAGAGAGAATCTTCATCGCTCATACACACGCACATATATATACATCGTCCTCTTTACTCACACCTTCCGTCACTTCGTCACTTGCCACCCAACTTATCATCGATCACTCCTCCCCTTTCGAGCATCTTTCTTCGTTGCCATAATGTAAGTTCGAATTCTTACCATGTTTAGATACATTCAAGACATACATAATATCATTTATGCTTGCTTGTCACACTTCCCTTTCCGTATACTGTTCTCATCTATTGAGCTCGGATAGTCACAGTGTGGGATTCATATCTAAAGGCTTATAAGATGAATCAGAGCTGACATTATCTTCCTCCCATCCTCTTCAACACCATCATCCTTGCAAACACTCTCATACTCAACCTAATAACCACCTTTTATCCTTCATACTTCGCATCATCTCCCTACACCATGTCCAAACAATCTGATTGTTGGTCGACTGAACAACTTCTCAACGCTTTGACACAAACCGATAAAACCAAACGTCCTACCAACAGGCCCGCCAAGAAACGTTGTCAATTCAAAGTCGTCTACAACATCCCCGTCGTCGGTAATCCACCAGCAGGAGGCCAAGGTCCGGAAGTGAATCCGAATATCAAACCTCAAATGACTGCGAACCCCACTCAATGTCCTAGTGCCGCTGTGAGAATAGCGGGTGAATGTCCACATTGTTTACGGGTTTTCTGCAGTGCGCATCGAACTCCAGAAGCACATAAGTGGTGAGTCATCATTTCTAATCATCCATTCTGAAAGATTCTTGTCTTATCCACCCCCCACCCTATCTTCATACGTTTCTCACCCCGCTTTCGGTAATTTTAGTGCTTCACCCAATTACTTGGCAGTTCATACTAGGGGTGTATCGAGAACTGACAATCACAGCACGGAAATGCAAGCATGCAGAGAACAAGCCTTCGAAGCCAACAAGGAGAGGTTACGGAATGAGAGTGTGGTGGCTGCCAAGATTGCGCAAGCATAAGGAGACAGGAGACGGACAATGTACTACCTAGCATAAATTCTCAGCTCGATTCGTTGTAATGTCACTAATAGAAATCACTGCAAGCGTCCATGTCGCCTGGTTCAGATGACAGCTGCATTTTCATGTCGCACATCGCAGGCCGCATAGAGATACTTGTGCTGATAGCGGCTCCCATGCTCTCCTTGCGAATTGACTTAAGCAGTCGTCTTGCTTCATCGCCACATGCCAACCCGGACGACGTACCGACGTCATGCCTCCTTGACCGTTGACCCACACGTTTCATCTGTTGTCACTCCATCCTTCCTGTCATTCACCATCTTCAAAGGGGTCCAGGGCTTCTATACATCTTCACTCTCATTAACATGTCCAATATCGATCCAAAAAGCCTGCCTTATCAACCTCGCCGTCGAAAGTCAACCAGACCGGATCGACCTCTACCACCCCCTCCTGATGAAGATGCAGCCGCCATCAACGCCGTAGACTTGTCTCAAGGCTTCACTTCTCCTCCTTCTCCACCACCACCAGTACCTACTCGTGATCTTCCCCCTCCTCCATCTTCTATAGGCGCACAGTCTTCTGCCTCACATCTACTCCCCTATCATTCCTCTCTCCCCGTGACTGACCAGTTCCTTCCGCCACTCACTCTCACTCCTCTCCGCGCACACTATCTCAAGAAAACCCTGGTCAATCTGCAAATAAATCATGAGCTGGATCTTCTCACGGATCCCGTGCTGGGTGCTAATGCTTTGGGACTACTGGGAGATCCATTCGTCTTACCCGAAGCTGTCAAACAGATGGCCAAGGCGAGATTACCTAGTGCAGCGGATTCTGATAGTGTGGGAGATTTACCTCTCATGCGATTCCTCTTTCATCAATTCCTCCTTCCCTTTCCGTTCCTTGCCACTGCTCCTCCCACATTTTGGTCGGCAAAAGTACAACCGTTTCTATCCTCATTCCTGGCTTCCACGGGTGTTAGCACAAGAAGTCAATTGTCGCCTGCGGAAAAAGAAGCGGCCGAGAGTATGATGACCAAAGAGGAAAAGAAGGAGGAAGCGGACAAGGTGAAACTATGGGCAAAAGTGGAGAAACATCTCGCTTTAATGATTGGAGTTGGTATCAAACTTGTTGGAGGAGAAGAGGTGGTGAGGATCGGTCAAGCGGAATTGAGAAGATTAGAAGCTCAACAACAAGCCAGGAGAAGGAGATGGATAGAAAGACAACGTGCTGATATGGAAAAGATGGATGGGTACGTCACGGGAGATCCATCTTTGGGTGGTGCACCTCCACCACCGGGGGGAGTGGATGTTGGTTTTGATGTCAATGTGATTGGCGTAAGAATGGTCACGGAGAAGGGTAGAGTACGAAATCGTCATCACGAAGTGAGTACTTCCCCTCGTACGTATTCATTGCTGACGAGAAGGAATTCCTTATACGCACGCGCCGAAATGGTTTTCAAGATGTGTTTGTCTCGAGAAGATATGGTGACTTCAAACGTCTAGCCGACGAGCTCCGCATAGCTTTTCCAGATTATCAACTACCTCCTCCACCGCCGAAAGATAAGACAGTCACTGTCACTTCTCCCACTGCCAGCCCATCGTATAACCCACTTCGATCCTGGTACACTTCTTCACCTAATCCTGCCAATCCTCCCTCTGGTCGTGCATCTCCTACTATCGCCGATACAGCTTCGGTCAATTCAACTGCCTCGCCCACTCCTCTATCCAGGGAGAAGAATCGGTTAACTCTTCGAGCATATCTGCAAGGTATCATCAGTCTTCCGCTGATCATCGACTCGCCTATTCTGCGATCCTTCCTTCTGTCAGGTCCTACCACCCTCACTCCGAGTGAAGCTCTCGATTCTCAAAGGAGATTGGAGGCAGATGCAGTGCGCGAAGAGGGACGGAGAAGATTCCGTTTGGAGGCAGAGAAACGTATCGAAGCCCTGAGAGAAGGTTTGGCGCTGTTTAAAGGCGACGTTTTAGCAAAAGAGGGAGGTTTGAAAAAAGTTTTCGATATTGTCAGAAGGGTGGAAAAGGTGGAAGATCTGCCCAAAGCTGAGGCAAGCGTGTTAGAATGGGGTCGGATCTCGTGAGTTTCATTTATCCGTCTTGGGAGACGTTACTGAGAGAAAGTCTGGCAGCTACCATATTCAACATCTTTGTGGCATCTGATACTGCATCAGACACACTGGCGTCGTTGAAAAGGCTACATGGACTGATGCCTTATTTTGTCCTAAAGGGTATCTTGAGAATATCAAATCCCATGGCTATGATTCGAGGTGGGTAAATCCGTTTGGATCATCAGTAGATACTGATGGCCAGGCATCCTCGATCTCTTTCTTGCTCGGCCATTTGGTGGTCAATCGCTACTTCAAAAGTGAGCCACCTCTTGTTCAAAAGCATCAGCTAATGTGTCGCAGAATGTTCTCACAATCGCTCACAGAGGACATTCGTCTGATAGCTGAAGACATTCAAACCGTAATGGACAAGGTCGACGACCCTGTTTTGTGTCAAAAGATACAGCAGTACACTGATGCACCTTACGACATTCAGGAGCTCTTCCGAAAAGATGCCGCCATGGAAGGTGTCGATTTGCTCGTTGTCATCCTTCGCTCACCTGATATGCCCACGTTATCCAGACCACAACTTCAAAGAGCATATCGAGCGTCTAGGGCTTGGAAGTCGTACAAGCTGGCTCAGGCGGAATTGGATGATTCAGACGATGATTTGGGACCGGAAGATGAGGACGCATGGTTGTTCGAGGATCTGATGACACTGTTGAGATTATGTATGCGTAAGAGGGAGAAAGAGCAATTGTTGGCGTTGATATTCGAGGTGAGGCTGTGCTCTTGCTCTTCGTCCTCTTCCTCGTCCTCATTTCCTTCGCAGGTCTCCCGCCGCCCAAGAATTCTCAAGTGTAATCAGACAGAGAGCAGATTAAGGATACATTGCTGACAGATAGGGAACCACTGCGGAACTGCTCAAAGACATCATTACTATCTTCTACACACCCCTGGCACAAGTTTATAAAGCGGCCTCCATCGCTGATTCTCTGAGCGATCTTCAGAGTTTCTTGAATGATATGATCCGTACCGTCGAACAAGTGGAAGAATTATCTCAAGAAGACCCTCAACGAACGGTTCAAACCTTTATCGACCTCGTACAACGACACGAACAATCATTCTACACCTTTGTACACAATGTGCATTCAAAAGGACAAGGCTTGTTCGATTCCTTAATGTCATGGATCGAGCTGTTCCTCAATTACGCTCGCGATGGTCTTCCTCAACCGATCGATTTGGAAATCATCTTACCTCATGGGGGGGATACACGAAGGGTAATTATGGATGAAGTTGACGCCGTCGCTCAGTATCATTACAAACTTAAAATTGCTCATGAAGAAAAAGTTCGAAGACGATTCCAACGAAGTGAAGGTCAAACGGATGAAGAAGCAGCTTTGATTGATAGTGTCATGGTCAGCCTCAATATCAGTGAGACAGCAGTAGGAGATGCAGGGGAGATAGCGGATGAAGAAGAAAGTGATGATAGTGATTTAGATCAAGGGGATGATACTCAAAGTGAAACAAGTTCTTTATCTCATAAATTTGAACAAGTTAAACTTTCAAATCCTCCTCCTCCGATCAACCAAATTCGTGGAAACCTTTCACCAGCAATACACGATCCACTTTTGTCGCCTTTCAAAGAAAAAGAGAGACAACGTAGAGGATCAGGAGGTTCGGGAAGATCAAGTTTGGAGAAAATACGTAGTTCATTAGATATCAGAAGGAAGATTACGCAGGAAGGAAAGGAATTACCTCCTACTCCTTCAACGGCAAGAGGGCATGGTCATGGTCATAGTCCTGTACAACCCACTGGACAAACGCAACGGAAGAAGGGGAGAAAAAGGAGGACTCCAGTTGAGACTTTGCAACCTCCTGAGACCAAAGCGGTGGAAGAATTGCGACCTTTATTTGTGGAAGTGGTACGTTCCCTTCATATTCTTCTTTCACTCTGACCTCTCTCCTCATCCTATATTTTGACTCATCATCGTATCAACCTCCCTTCTGGCTCTTTGCCCTTTCCCCTCTTCACCTGTGCCCTACTCATGCCATTGAAACAGTGACTGATGATACAGTTACGACCTCTTCTACGAGTACAGCCCATGAGACCATGATGTATGAGGAAAAGAATAGTGATCAATGTAAGATGTTTCAGATGTCATACACATGCCAGATTGAATTGCAGTTTGTCTTTCTTGATCGTACGGTACAAGCAAATATATTTACATATGCTAGAATTGATCTATCTATTCACTCGTCTCACCAAGAATAGACGAAAACTTCGTTATAATCATTTTCTCCTTCATCCAGCTAAACAATCGATTGCTCCTATTCATTTGACACCGATCGCTTCGGCCAAAGTGGAAGGTACACCATTGGTCACTGTATTAATGACCTCTGTACCATTTGAAGCTTTGCGAATAGGGAATCTGATACCGCGTTCCATCAACAATTTCCCGTAAAAGGTTTTCAAGTCGTTTTCTGTCTTTCTGTTGGCCTCTGATACTATGCCGTATAGATCCTCTGTTATCTCAGCTGGATCTCCAACACTATACAAACCCAACTGATCATAGAATCATGAGTGGCTGAATCATCCTGAAGGGAGAAGAAAGTGAATATAGGGAAAGGAGAGAAACAACCCACCCATCCAATGTTCAGATTTGCTGGCTGTTGTCATACCTGGTTTAAGCCCTAAGAGAGCTTTGACAGAATTACCATGTGCTATCCTGCCTTTCTTCAAGTCGGGTGAATCAGGATCAAGGAAGAAAGTTTGGGTTTTAGCATCGAGAAGATCAGAGTAAAGTCTACCGGCAATATCTGTTATGTCAACAATCTGTCCGAGAGACAGCGTGAAAATTCTCATCAGATTTGGGCGAGGCATGATTGACTTTTTGGATGGTGTAATGGACGTGTATGATTCAAGATGAAAACACTCACCTATGACATCGCACGTCACCTCGAATCCCGGATCATTGAGCTGTCGATATTCGTACCCTTTCGGAGGCTTATCCGTTAGGAGCTGGCTGGACTGTTGAGGTTGTGATGGGGTGGTGGACTTTTCACTACTAGCGTCGGCTACTTCGAACAAGTCGCCATAACATAAGCAAAGGAATGAGGTTTCTTTATCTGTACTTGGGGTGATTTCAACCGTGATAACGCTACCAGTTAGCTCGTTTCACCCCAAAACCATATCGTCATCTTGTCACAAATGAAAAAAACTGAAACTGACCGAACTTTTAGCAACACTGCTCGATCTTCTGACCCAGGAGAAGGAGCTTTCAATGGGCCCACTGGCAATTCCGATCGATTTTTCTTCAATCGTACCATATCATCACACCATATCCTCTCACCACCCCACCATAACCCCTGATACAATGTCTTTTCTTGAGACATGATCTTCCTCGCATCCTCAGGGTTGACCTCTGCACCGAAAATGACATCGGCTTCTATACGGTCGGTCTGTGTCCAGGAATTGGTGATGGCCTTACTTATCAGCGTTACGACTCCTCGCACAGATCCACGGTCAATGATATGCGAATCGACTCACATGTGCAGTTTTCAAAGCCACACCAATCCGAAAAACTTGCAGTTCCCACTCCTGTGGCAATTCAAGAAATCTCCACCTTTTACCCCATTTCGCCCTCCATCTTTCTTCCAATGACAAATCATGTGATGTCTTTCCGTCCGCTTTTGTCTCTTTCTCCACTGATTCTTTGATGATCCTAGTACCTTCTTCGCCCAACGCGAGCCATCCCTCTGCTCCACCCAACAACTCATTCCCTAATTGCCACGGTAGAAGATCTTTTGAGATTTTGACCACTTCGTCTGCTTGTGCGAATAATCCAAGGGGACGGAGATGATGTTCGATGATATGTTTTACAACTGTCTTAACTTGTACTCCCGGTGGAGGGGGACCCATAGCTGATGTCCAAGCCACATCTGTTGCTCCCTCAGTGATCGTCTTCGTAGCCGTCCTGATGTCGGCGATCAGAGCTGGCCAATGGGTCAGAGACGGTAACCCTTTTTTGGGATGATCGATAGGTGGTGTAATGGTAGATATACGCATCCATACCAGTTCGCCTTTTCTGAACCTTCTACCAGTTTGAAGATCTGTGGTTCTTTCCAACGGAACCACTGCCGTCTGATCCATATCTTCTGAGCCATCGTCTTCCTTTGCACGTTTCCTAGATCCAGAACCATCGGCCCCTGAAACCCGTTTCATGGCAGGAGATCCACCTGCATTTTTCTGTCTCTTAGCCTGGGCGATAGTTGAAGTCGAATTGTATCTGCATTCACATCTGGTGTGGTCGGAAAGAGGTCGCGAGGTGTCAAAAAGCCATTGAGCATGTTCAAAGAATTCCGCCGGTGATCGGAATTTGGTGACATGTGTAGAGCCCTGATGTTCAGTCGTCAATTATTTGACAAGTTGAGCAGACAGACTCACGTAGAGATAAACGTCTGTACGTATCGAACCTTCGCTCTGAGGTTTGTTATGACTGTATAAGGCGTAACCTTCAGGTAATGAGATTCGATGAGTCGTTCCTTCTGATCAGCTACTACCATGTTGAAGAGCAGTTGAAGAGCAGTATTCAACACGAAGCGCACCGTTACCAGGTATGCCAAGATGTTCCGCTAACATTTGCCCCACCTTCTCCTCGTACAGAGTATATTTGGTGTCGCCTGGAGTACATCGCTCGAACCACCCGGCGATGCCACTGAGCTCGCGGGCTGGCCAACGAGAGGGATCACCATCTGACCTAGGCCACTTGAGCTTCTCGTGTGTGGAGATGAGAGTCGGCATGGCGTATGAGGAGGGGGTGATTGTGGGACCAGAGAGTCGCAAGCAGCAGTATGGTTGTTAGGTTAATATATCTCGAGAGACCAAGGCTCAAAAAGTCGCGACGGTCGTCACGGTGAAAGTGCCACACTCGCTGCAATTACGGGGTTAACGGTCGCCGCAAGCATTCCGCTTCTTCCCGTTTGTAACAACCTTAGACTCAAGTGTCCATCTTCCTCTGCCAACTGTCGCAAGGAGAGTAGACATCATGTTACCAAGTGCTGCTCGTCGATCGCTAGCTGGTCTCATTCCTCCCAAAATCGCTACTCCTTCCGCGGTGGTGAGTGCTTTTGTTCACGCGTGGCTTGAAGATACCACTTGTTCTCATGGCTTGTATCAGGAGTGAAGGCTTACGATCAGTCGTCTGGTTCCACCTCAGCTCGTACGGCCGCAGTCATCGATTTCTACTCCAAGCTCCCCAAAGGTCCTAGGCCCGATTCTGAGCGACCGGGTGGCTTGAGAGGCAGGTACTTTGAGGGGAAGAATGCGAGCGGGTGAGTAATTCACACCTTGCTTGCCAAAACATCGCTACATGACTTGTCTATCCGAAGCCTTGTTCTGCCTTTTCATGCGAGAGAGACAGAGAGTGAGAGTGATGGGGAAAACAGTCAAATCTTATACGATAGTGCACCCATCTTAGCGACCATCTTCATCCTCTTCGGCATCGGATACACCATTGATTACAACAGTGAGTGATGTTATATCCATCCCCTTGCAATCACCCCGCCTTTTCTACGCTGGAGCTGGCATGAATCCCTCTAGCCTGCCCTACAGCTTCTACTATCGGGTTCGGAGACTGAACCTGACCCTTACTTCTCTGGTCGTGTAGCCGACTTCCCATCTCCATCTTCGACCCTTTCATCGTCTGTACTCGGGAATGTAATTTGACACTACAACTTGTCATAGAGTGGGCTTCGCTAACCGCTAGTGCACCTAAAGTACCACAAGAACGGACATCACTAGGTGGTTCGAGCATATAGATCGTTTGGATGCATTGAAGTGGCATTTGCATTCCGGGTTCCTGCTTCCACCTTTGAGTGATCTGGGACTCTGATATCTTTAACCATCATGAGCGTAGCGAAGGTCTGCTAGCTTTCCTGGTGGTGTCCGTCATCGACCTTTTGGATAATCTCGACGACGGAGGGGGTGAGTTGATGGATTCCTGCCTCCTGACGATGCCATGGCTGTCGGACAAAACGCCGACCCTGAACCGCGTTTGTAGCATTGACAACCGGACAACTGTCGCACTTTTGAATTCTGCGTTTATTCTGTTCCCCTCGACAATTTACAAAGCATTTGCCCAGGAGCTCCTCTGCGATCTGGGACCTACGAGCTGTTCACTCGGAACCATGCGGAAGGCAGGAGGCTCGATGCCGACGGTGGAACTGATGATCAAATGACTCCCTTTGATACACGGTCTTCTCCTGCTGAAACAAGCTCACAACAAAAAAAAAAAAGGCAAGCGATCAGTGCGCACTATGCTCCGTGTAGTGTCTTTGCTCTAACCACTTTTGCAATAATAATAATAATAATGACACGACTGGTTCTCTTTTCCTCAATCATCTCTTCTGTCGTTCTCACCATCTAACCAGTCGGACACTCCGCAAGATCCGAATTAGACAGTCGTCTATCTCACCACCTCAACGCGTCCCTCTCCCTCTCCCTCCTCTCGGGGGCCCTACTGATCTATCATGTCATCAAAACTACCCGTACCGGATAAGCCTTTGGTCATTCTCATACTGGGTGAGCTACCGATGTCTTCTATTTGATTGACCAGTAGGCGGTACCACTACAGTATCTCGGCCCCTCATCCATTATCTGGTTGGCGGAGACAAGAAGTTGGCTTCGGTATGTCACCTCTTTCCCTGTTTCTGTAGACACTGATGCTCCGCAGTATATCAGACTAGTTGACCGGTTCTCTTTCAAACCCCCAACAACGTATGTTTCATTTCTCCCTTACCCGGAAGTACACAAATGATGATGTAGATACCTAGACAAACCTTTCCTAACTCTCCTGGACGCTCCATCATCTCCTATAGAATACAAACAGATCAATCTGTCCAATACATCTCGTCATACGGAGCTCTTTACTCCTCCATCAGAATGGGCCGGTGTGTCTATCAAAAAAGAAAACTTTGACGTGGTATTTGACCTCACGGGCGAGCCAGCGTTTGACAAATCAGAATTGGTCAGTCTTCCTCGACGCAGAAAGGACGGTTTACTGATTGGTAGATCCAAATATCCAACACGTATCAAATAGCATTATCATTAGCGACTTCAGCTTCTCAACTTGATCCAAAGCTCAGACCGGGAGCTTATGTCCGACTTACATTCCCATTCTACGAAATGAAATCTTTGCCTTCATCTTCCGCCGGTCATGCGGAGACGGCGAATCTCAAACCTGATGGTGATAGAGGGAGATGGTGGCATGAAACTGTAAGAGGTATTGGAAGATTGAGTAACCTGAACTTTGGAGTGATACGTAGTGGAGCTATGTATGGTCGAGGAACGTGGGAAGGGGAAGTGACTGCGAGGTTGGTAATAGGGCATGTGTACAAGTCCTTGTGAGTTTCCCCTCCCTTACTTCTTCACAAAAAGTTGACCTCGCCCAACTGGCCAGACCCGTCTTCCTCTGAGATAAGACTGACAGAGTAGGAATGAGGAGATGAAATTCCTGCATAATCCCGATCTTCGATACAACACCATTAACACCATCGACATTTCCCAAGCCCTCTACCTCCTTGCATTGTATCTGCTCAACACTCCACGAGAGACGGTCACATTTCAATGCGGCGTCGAAATACCTTTCTCTTTCCCGGAATCATCTTCAGGGTTTTCCCTCATGCCATCATCCAAACGAGACAGTATGTCGGAAATGTGGAAAACAGTGTCCACCGTCGTGCCGGAAAAAGCGACGGTGGTGGTACCTCTTTTCAACGTGGTCGATGACGACGACGCGACGCAAGAAAAGCTAGCAAAGGTTGTGGCTCAAGTGTGGGGAATCAAGTATGGGTTTCTGGGGAGTACAGTTGCTTCTTTGGTACAACAATTTGCCAAGGTGTGTGGAGGACTTTTATATCCTCCTTTCATTTCGCCTAATGCTTGTTTGAACACGCTGTCCCATAGTGGAATATAGCGGCAAACTGACCGTCAGACGGACTTTTTCGAAATGGTCGAAGATGTCAACGAGCTGCATGTCGAGGCATGGGCAAAAATGCTAGCAGCCACAGAACCTCCCATAACACTGACACCGATCACACCTTTTCTGGACGAACATGCATTCAGGAGTAAGTCACCACTTCTCGTGTATCATTTACTGATGTGACGCAGAGCTTGCCATCTGTCTGGACAGTTCGAAAGCCCGTAGAATTCTTGGTTTCAAGCCAATCAAACCGAGAATAGAAGTGGAAGAGCTGAAAGTGATCGTGAAAGATTTCCAGGATGACGGGCTTTGGTGAGTACATCAACGTCAATTCCCGTCTATCGGCTATAGCTAATTTGTGGCAGGCCCAAAACCCCTTGATGACGTCGACACTTTCATGCCATGACCAGTGAATTTGTTACACTTGCCCAATCATACCATAATGATCTGTATAGAAGAACATGCATTGTGCATTGTGAACTGCCAGCATGAGCGACCATTGTTTGGCGGGACCACTTGCTCATCTATCTGACGCCAATGCGCGTAATGCGGCATGCGACCGGGCTGAAAGGGGAACAAACTGAGAGAAGTGAGTGGAGCGCGAACGAGATGCCACTGGAGGGAGTGATCGACTTAAGATTATCCTATTCATTCCATACCTCTAATTCTTCCTTACCCACGGGACAAAGCCAACTTCTGAAGACCAGCCACCATTTCCATCTACAATAATAGCTACTGTACGAATAAGGCCTTGATCGAAAGATGGAGCGGTTCAAACAAAACCACTCTTCGGACATGGGTTGAAAAGGTTGACGTCATCCGGCGAGGCACTCCGGGTTTGACGTCATGATGCAATCTTCCCTTCGGCTCCTCCCCCCACATCCTTGGCCCTTGGCTTGCTCCCAACATGACGATGGGTATAAGAGTAAGTCAGGAGCCTCCTTTTCCACCTTCTCAACACACTCATCTATCTGGACATCTCAAATTCGTACAGATACATTCGGCCAACTATCATAAGTAAACCCCGGTTCACCCCTACATCCACCCAGCTATATCAAAATGCCCGGTCTTCTTAACAGTGAGTGGCAATTTTCCTCCTTTCCCAGTCCATCATTCGTTTATTGGGTGTACGTTCTAAGTCACTGTTCGTCTCTCACATGGATCTAGACGCATTGGAACTAGAGGTGGAAGTGTAGTCGAACAGGACTCATACGGGAATTTATAAGCTTGGACAGGAACTCATATTTAGAAATCAAACATAAAATAGACCCAACCGTCTCTTCCCACCCTCTCGCTATACAACGCGACGAATTTCTGGCTGTCAAACCTGAGGCTCCGGTGGAGAAGAAGGCGCATTTCACACATGAAGTAGTTGGAGCGGCGGCGGCTTTTGAAGCATTGAAGGCTTATAGACATCATCAGTCTGAGAATGGAGGTGGAAGAGTGAGTCGCCTCACCTCCCTCCAATTCATTTACATCATTAACGACACTCACTTTCCACATTGATGAAGAGTATCAACGGTCGTAGGTCGAAAGGAGTATGTCTCGATTGGAAATTGCCTTCGAGAAGATGTGACTTGACATAGTCGGATGGATACAGGACGTGAAGGAGTTATCTAGTCGTGTGGAGGTTGAAGAGATGAAGTAAAGGACGATTCATGCTGAAATGATAGCCTACTCATGCTAGGGGCAAGGAGATGGTTGCTGGACTATCCGCAGGCTACGTCGTGAAACTCATTGAAGAAAAAGGTCTTCCATTCAGTGAGTTCATTCGATCCTCCTTACCTTCTTTCCTTTTACCTCAGAACCTTCACTTATATGGCTTCTTGTGCCCTGAACCCTATGAGAAGTCCAGAGAGCTGCTCTATGAGTAATTAATCGATGTGAGATAGGAACTCAATTTAACACACAGCCTCGGAGAAGGATAAAAAAAAGTTCCAAGCGAACGCTACCAAGTCGGCGCATAAAGACGCTCTACGCGGTTTACGCGACTCTGGCATGTACCAAGCCCATGAGCTCGATCCTATCACGGACGATGAGAAACATGGACACCAGCTGTAATTTCTGTCGATGTTGATGAGAACGACTTGCAAATGTTTTACTCTGAAAAGGACTGTTGTTGGAAAGAAGGAAGAAGGAAATGTAGCGATTAGTACGATGAGAGACGAATGAAGTACGAAACTTTTTTGACGAGATGTGATGTCTATGCATGATGCTCTTTCACTGCTTGTCTATCCGTACTATGGCACTGCAAATGATATACTGCACTTACTCCAGTACGCCGTCACTTGCAGAAAGAAAGATCAAACTGCGGATTTTACTCTCAGTAAACGCGCCCAACCGAGCAACCGACTTTGCAATATCCACACGTGAGAAGTCACCTATCTCTCCTTCATCTCTCTTGCCATCTTCCATCTTTGCATCATATAGTTGAGAGCGAACATGGATCCAGACATCATCACCAATGGCTCTCATCATGACTCTCAAGACAATGCTCATCCACCCTCCTCTCCTCCCGCACCGCCCTCAGACCCAGAGACAATCCATGACGTTCCTCCACTTGCCGGTCCTTCGACCGACAAGAATCCTATGTCACCTCCTTCGACCGCTCAGAACAATATGTCACCCGCACTTACCGACACACCTAGGTCGTCCATGGACATATCGGACAGAACGGGGCAACTCGAGTCGCAGCTCTTGGCGGTGAGACAAGAGAAGGATGTGTTACAAGCTCAATATAGAGCTTTACTTGGGAAATTGACTGCTATGCGACAAGGTTTAGGTGAAAAATTGAAAGAAGATGCTGTGAGTTGACAATCTCTGGAACATTTTTTTCACTCTTTCATCACTCTTTCAACTATCATTATCTCTTTGTGCAGATATTCACGATCGATGTGAGGAGACAAGAGGAAAAGCTGAGAGAATAGGAAGAACTGGATAGAAGAGAAAACACTATAAATTCTCTAACAACTGACAATGCAACATTACAAAATACAATATCAACACTTCAGAAAGAACTCGTATCGGCCAGTCAAGAATCTCAAAATTTGCAAAATCAAATACAACAATTACGTTCTCAATCGGATTCTTCATCATCGGATGTTTTATCTCTTACAAGAGAGATGAGAGAGTTAAGAGGGGAGATGGAGAGATTACGGGTAGAAAGAGAAGAATGGGAGACGGAAGCTTCGAAAGAGAGAGAAAGGAGGGAAGCGACGGAGGAGGAAATGAATTTGTTAGAAAGAAGAGAGAGGGATATGAGGAGAGAATGGGAAAGGGCAAGGGAAGAGTTAGAAATGGAAAGAGAAAGAGCTAGGAATTTACAAGAGGTTCTAGGAGAGTTTCAAGCGGGTGAGTGATGATAGTCCATACTTCAACTCATCTCCTCTACATTTCATCTTCACATATCTTATCCCATACGATAGGGTGGTCTTAGTTAGGCAACCGACATTTCTGTTTCCTCAAACAGCGTATGAGCTCAAGGACACATTGACAAGAATGAGGCACAACGTCATGTCGCCTTTGTGCTGGACAAGTCTTGGGAGACAGACAGCGGCGTGGGGGGATGCAGAAAAAAGTCAGATGTCAACTAACAATTCAGCCAAAGATTCAGAGCTCAGACAAGCTACTACCGAACTCGAAACACAACTTCGACTAGCAGCCACTTCATTATCAGAGTTCAAACTTCGTGCTGCTAACGCCGAGACGAGACTATCCGAAGTGTCAAACGATGCTTTAAGAGCGTCAGCTCTGGAACTAGACGTCAGAGAGAAGAACAAGACGATTGCAAAGTTACGACATGAGGGTGAGTCCATTGCCGCTTTTCTCTTGAATTTACTCGTTCAATATAGATTCGAGGAATTATATCATCGAAGGACGAATGAGAAAGTATCTATTTTGCGCTGACATCTAGCCGTGGTCAATAATGAACATCTCACAGAAGCTTTGAGACGGTTACGGAAAAACCAATCTTCGGATAATGTGGATAGAAGATTAGTGACAAACATCTTGTTGTCTTTTTTGACCACGTCCCGACATGATTCCAAACGATTCGAGATGTTGTCAATACTTTCTACTATCTTATCTTGGGATGATACGGAGAGAGAGAAAGCGGGTTTACAGAGAATAGGAAAAGTGCCGACTCCGAAGACTAGACGGAAAGATAGTGGACAAGGTTCTGGGAGGAGTGCGGAAGAAGAGGCTGCAATGAATGAGGTCAGTAATGTCTTTTCTATCTCTACTGTGTCCTCCCCGTTCAAGTTTTCGAAACTCCCTTCTCTTTCAACTTTCACAAAGTCCTCAGTGATCCCTTGGAAAGACAATCACACTTTACCCACAAAGATTCCCAATCGCATCTCGGTCACAGGGGGAAGAGCAGAGATGTATGAACCCAATACTGACAATGAACAGTCATTCAGCAACCTGTTCGTCGAATTCCTTTTAAAAGAAGCATCCCAAGGTCAACCTTCTCGACCAGATCCAAACCCTCAATCAGGTTCCCCACTCCGTTCACCTCCTCCAAATTCCGTCTCATACTCTCCTCCCGTCACAGGAACCAGCACTCCCTTTTCCCGACCAAGACGATTGTCGTCCAGTAGTAGCGTATCAGCCATGACGGATCGTCCCCCCGGTTTACCAATGCATCCGAGACAAAATAGTATTTCACTTACTCAAGCTCTACGTCCTGGATCATCGGGTACACCACCTGCAGGTCGGTCATGAGAGTCGGTTTAGGTGACTGCATATATAATTTAGGTATGCATCCTTATATCGCATGCCGCATTGATTGCGATGGACAGTGAACCGATCGTCCAACTCCCCTATCGCTCTACCGTCTCACACTCCGAAAGATGATCTTCCAGGTCGCCCATCTACGACGAGTCGCAACATCCTACCCTTCTCGTTTGGACATCTCCCTCAATCCAACACTTTGTGCACCCCGATATCATCTTTTACATTCAAGACCATCTTAGTCGTTCTTCTTCCCAGCCTTTTCTGCCTCTTTGATAGCCGCCGCATCCGTCTGAGGACCCTGTGTTTGACCCGTCAAAGACTCCATGAATCCACCTTGCGTCTTGAACGGTCGAGATAGAGGACCCTCAGGTTTTGAACCCCAAATGTGAAGTTTGGCTTCGTTGGATTCTAAGACCCCTTTGACGGTCATGAGCGCTTGAACGAAAAGTGGTTGTGTGTATTTCATGTAGAAGTGCTATAAGTCAGTCTTCTTCTCTTTCACCCATCACCCGATTCTTCGCTGCCGCGGGTGCTGGTTAAAGTCTCGCTTGACAAGTATGATCTCTTCAACCTGGCCCATTGTCCTTGTCTACACACCGCCTCCTCTGAGGGTTATACTTTGATCCACGAGAATGGGTAAGACAAAAGAGCTTTTTGGCAATGAGACGCAGAAGAACCGCAGGTAAAAGTTAGAGAAGGGAAATTACGAGCAGTAGAGCACGGAACTCACAAGGAAACCCATCATCGCAATTCCGATGAACAACCCTCTCATAGATTTTTTAGTCTCAGAAGCATCATAATCCGCCACTGTCGAAGTAACCAATTCAGGTTTCGCATCAGGATTAGTCATGGAAGCCGGTTGAACGTATTTCAAAACCGTTAAATCGTTCTTCTTCCAGATCTTCACGATCAGCGCTTTTCTTTCTCACTCATCTCCCATCCGCTGTTCTTTGACGAATGGGGCCAAGGTATGGGGCAGATGGACTGACCTTTGTCAAGATATAGAAGTAAATACCGAAGGATATCAATTGAGCTGAGACGTAACCTATCCGTAGATAGGTGATGAATTCCGGATCTTCTAATGGCAATCGACGAGCGACTATGAAGAGTCAGTCAGCCATTCCTCTACTTGTAGTTGACTGAGTGAGCTGAAAGGGGGAGGGGACGTACTTTGCATAGCTCCAAGGGAGATAACCAAGTTGGTGATAGCTGGATTGTTCATACTGTTCGGGAATTCTTAGAATGAGAAGCTATGTTATGTACGATGTAGACGTTTGAAATGTCGATAGGAACCAGGAAGAGCAACGCTTTGCAAGTTGAGAAAGCGCCAGCAAGATGGTTCAAGCCACGTGGTCAAAACGCCGGGTATTCCCGCAATTCCAATCCGAGCCTTTTCCAGCCTCAAAAGTCACTATACGACCTTAAGAACCTACTCAAGTTGGAGACGAAGTAAGGATCAAAATGATGCGTCCGGCTCTCCCACCCTTCCGACTGGCTGGTAGAAGATACGCTAGCTCATCACCGTTGACCAACCCTCAAGTCCAACGAGCTCTAGAATTAGCCTCGACTGCCGCCCAGCAGACCGCTGCGACCGTTCAGCGGGTTTCGGGTCCTGTAGGAGCTCGAGTTGGATCAGCTCTTGGAAGTATGTCAATTTTTTCACCTCTAACTTCCTTGATTCCTGAATCACTCCTCTGTCCTACCCCCCTCTTTTTCATCAGAGTAACTCTCCACGGACCGTTCGCGTGGATAGATGTCGATCGGTCGATAAGAAGATGGAGTGATTGAGTCATAGCCTTTACTAACCTCACAGGCTATCGCGAACCCCTCACCTTCAACGCCAAAGTCTTCGCCTCCCTCTGTCGTCAAGTTTATATCGCCGAACGTCTCGCCCCACCTCTACAACTCTCCACGTGGGCTAACGCCTATGCCAAAATCTGGCATTCGGCAACTTCACTCACTTTCTGGCGTTCGGCTTTGAGTTCCGGCGCATGGGCGGGATTGGGCATAGCTGTGAGTCACAGTGTCAGTAATGACGTGATTAGCTCATGTACAGGCGGTGGAAACTTATGGTTTGTTCTGCCTTGGGGAGATGATTGGGAGGTTGCACTTGGTGGGATACGCACTGCATTAGAAGTCTCTGTCAGCGGGCTTTTGTGTAGATTCCATGAAGACGCTTGCATGGATTTTTCATAACGAATATGGCCCCACGTTCTTAGCTATGACATGTCGGAGTCAAGTGCTGTCATAGGACTTACGGGAGCACAAAGCAGACGGGTGTGATAAGACTTGAGATATAGGTGACATTGTGACATAGTGTGGTGATGCGGAAGCAAGCTGCCACGAAAAAAAAAAGTGTTGAATTGAGCTCGGACCCACTGACTCGATCGCTTTCAACCACCTCCTTCCCACCTTGTCTCCTTCTCATCTCACTTGCTGGACCTATCAAATAAGCAGAGCATCGTCAGATCGCTTTCAAGCTGACTCGGTACAAGCCCCCAAGTACTCACTGACTCCACAGTTCACCGTCCCCTCCTCAACGCCCCTCCATCCTCAGAGTCTGCCAACATGGTAAGTCTCCTCTGCCCCCTTCGAGGAAAGTCGCTGAATATCAGCCAACCATCACAGTAGATAAAGCGGAGCTCATGCGACGTCTTGAAAGAGATTACACAACACATGAATTCGATGAGCTCTGCTTTGAGTTCGGTATAGAGCTAGATGAAGATGTACGTCCCCCTTCCCTTCGCCCCACGTCACGAATTTCAACTGACCATTCAGACGACAGAAGACGTCAAAGCGGCTCTCGCAAAAGGCCTCCCCACCTCTCCGCCTCAACTCAAGATTGAAATACCAGCCAACAGGTCAGTACTGCGTCCACATGGCGTTGATGGTGCTGACGTCAGATACGACCTGCTCTGTCTTGAAGGTCTTTCCAGAGCACTTCGTATCTTCTTACAAAAGGACACTGCACCTACTTATTCTCTCTCACAAGTAGCTCAGCTACAAGAGGTCTTCGTGGAAGCTTCAGTGAGCTTATCTCATACGGGACCTATCTTCGAAGCTGAAGCATAGACATCTCCCCTTCGGCCACACTTTGCGAGTGCAGTGCTTCGTTTGGCTAGGCCAATGAACGACCTTGAATATGATTCTTTCATCGACTTGCAAGACAAGCTTCATCAAAATTTATGTCGTATGAGACGTTTTGTTGCTATTGGTACACACGATTTGGATACGATTGAGGGGCCATTCCGGTCAGCCAGACTGTCGTCACGATCGACAAAGCTGATAATCCTAGGTATATGTGTCGAGATCCTCATGAGATCAAATTTGCTCCTTTAAATAAAGACACGGTCCATACAGCTGCAGAGCTCATGACGATCTACGAGGTGAGTCATCAATCCTACGATTGAGACAAGCGCTGACCATCAGACCGACAGACATTTGAAGCCCTACCTTCCTATCATAAGAGATGCCCCGGCCTATCCTATCATTTATGACAAGCATGACCGAGTGTTATCAATGCCACCTATCATTAATTCTCAACGTGAGCTTAATTTCGCGGTCGCTCAAGTCTCGCTAACTTGCCAGACTCCAAGATCGTGTCGGGTAAGACGAAGAATATCTTTATCGACACAACTGCCACGGACAAAACAAAATTGTTGGTCCTCTATGAGACGACGCTTCAAAGCTGATGCTCAGGGATATCGTCATCAATATGGTCGCTACGATGTTTGCTGAGTACTGTCAAATCCCCTTCTCGTATGTGTATCTGATTTGAGGCCATAACATGTCCTTGACGTTCAGCATCGAGCCAGTGAAGATACATATGCCTGATGGAACGTCCCATCTCACACCCTCCGTCGCCCCTCGTCTCACCACGGCCTCCACGAAATATATTAACGCCGCCACTGGTCTATTCCTTCCTCCAGACGAGATATGTACTCTCCTTACCCGCATGTCGCTAGCTGCCGTACCCGGGAAACCCACCGCGGACGATGTACATCTAGAAGTACAAATACCCTGCACGAGACCAGATATTCTTCACGAATGTGATATAATGGAAGACGCCGCTATAGCCTTCGGTTTCAACAACTTACCAAGGCAGCTGCCTCAGACCAATACGGTAGCTCAGCCGTTCGCGGTGAACCGACTAGCGGACATTGTCAGGAAAGAGTGTGCAATGGCAGGTTGGATAGAGGCATTACCTCTTATTCTGGTTCGTGCATATCTATATCCTCTTACAATTTCAAAGTCGTGATGTCGTTCATCCCTTCAGACGCGTAAGCTGATTATGGCAGTGCTCTCATGATGAGAATTTCGCCTGGCTACGACGGAAAGACCCAGGTGGCCAGGCAATCGTCTTAGCCAACCCAGCTTCTATGGAGTATCAAGTCGTCCGTACATCTTTACTACCCGGTATGCTCAAGACCATCCGAGAAAATCGTGCGCTTCCTCTTCCTGTCAAAGTGTTCGAAGTATCCGATATCGCCATGCAAGACCTTACTGCCGAGCGACAGGCCAGAAACTATCGACGTCTATGTGCGGTTTACATGGATCGTAAAGCTGGTTTCGAAGTGGCTCATGGACTGTTGGATAGGATCATGCAGATCCTCGGAGTACCGTTCCTCCATTCAGAGTCTAACGAGGGAGAGTATGGGTATTATATCAAGGGACAAGATGACGATACGTATCTTCCAGGAAGAGGTGCCACCGTGTTCTATCGTCCGAAACCCAATGTCAATGTGAAACATAGCGATTCGAGCGCTCAAACGGCGGTGGAAAAGGGTGAAGGAGCTTTGGAAAAGATGGCTGGAGCTTTGAAGGCTGCTTTACCGGGAGCGAGTAGGGATGTCGTTCTTGGCTCTTTGGGTATCCTTCATCCGGAAGTATTGGGTCACTTTGAACTGTCCCGCCCCTGTTCAGCTCTGGAGATTGACATTGAGCCATTGCTGTAGACGTGACAACATGCATCTATCTGCTACAACTCATGACATAAATTGAAGTTGATGTTGTTCAAGAAGCAGCTGCGACCCGATTTCTCTCCGCTTTGAGCTCTTGTAATTCTTCCAATCTAGCTCGGAGTTTTGGTACTTCCAAAAGTTTATGTTCCAAATCTTGTTTTTCTTCCTGTAAAGCTAGTCTCTTCTCAGCATCAAGCTCGGTACTACTTGATCAGCTTCAATCCTAATCACTCCTGCTTCTGACAGAAAAACAACTCACAAGACATAACCTCCCATCCCGTCATATTGCAAGACCATGGAATGATATTTCCATAAACTAGGTCTATGACTCACAGTCATCAACGTGATTCCTAGATCTATACGGTCAGCGTATTTATGGATAAAGGAGAAGATGGACATACTGGTAGCATGATCATACATTGTTTTCTCAATTTCAAGAGTGACGGCACTGGTACATTCATCTAAAATCGCATACTATTCATCAGCTAATCTGACGAAAGAAATTTCTTCTGATCACTGTCTGTGTGATGTGTATGAGGCACAGAAAAAAAGAAGAAAGAAAGCTTCTATACGGACTTTAGGTCGATGATAAAACAACCTAGCCATGGCTATACGTTGTTTATCTCCTCCACTCAATGCGTCACGCCATTCACGTTGACTATCCCAACCACCTTCTCTTTCAACAATATGACCCATTTCCACGACTTCAAGAATTCTGAGTAGATCCGAGTCGGTCACACCTCGATCGAGCATGTGAGAATGTTCATGAGGGTAAATGATCTGATCTCGGAGGGTTCCGCTACATAGATAGGGTCGTTGTGGGATATATGTGAATTCTTTGGAAGGAGGTTTGTATACTGTTCCGCCTGTCCATCATCAATCCCATATCTTAAATCATGGTGTTATAGTGTGAAACGGGCGAGGTAAGACTTACCGTACACTGGCCATAGGCCACCGAGTATACGAAAAAGACTACTTTTTCCACCTATCCATCAGCTATGTGTCAAGTTGTCAGAGTATAGGTTGACGACGTACATCCATTAGGACCGACCACAAGAAGATGTTTGCCTGGCTCAACGTGAAAGCTCATAGATCTTATCAGGACATCTCCATTAGGACTGATCAGGGGTACTTGGTCGAATCGAATGGACTCAGATTCTATTATCTTTCCTCGACCTTGTAACACTGCTATCAGCTAGTGACAGGACATTGTTGACTCACTCTTCTCGTTATCTTCAACACTAGCACTTGAGACGAGCTTCTTTTGATATTTGCCATTCTTCACGTCGTCCATGGTGTCTAAGAGATCCGAAACTCTCTGAGTGTATCCTGCCAGTTCTGCCAGTTCCTAGACACAGTTCAGCGTCATGTCATCAAGTGAATATAGATTGACTCACCTTGTAGCTGTACATGACCCTACCGAAAGCATCACTGGCGGACAAAAGTAATCTTCTGTTAGTCACAAAGCCTCATTATCAGTGATTATGACATCCATTATGAGCATGGACCGACCTTCAGTCCTACTACCCAGATCACCAGGAGCCATCCCCAAAAGTCCTCCCGCAAAAACGGGTATGGCACAAATGATCAAGCCAAAACTTCCCCAGGCCCATTTGATCACTCCCTCCTCTGCCATACCATGCCACACGCGTATCCGAAGTACTCTGTTGACGTGCTTGACCAAAGCAAAATAGCCTCGCTCTATGACGTTCTTCTCGAATTCCTCGCCGTGGTAAAGAGCCACTTCCTCTGCCGATTCTAGCAAACGAGAATGTGTGAAACGAAGTTCACCCTCTAACGTCGCTTCGTGTGCTGCGTATGCCCCAAAGGGAGGGGTGACAGCTCTCACTCCTCGTCAGCATGGTATCACCCGAAAAAACTGATGAGCTCACATAGACCGGCACTGATCTGTACAAGAACAGTCAAAAGTACTAGACCCTCTGCACCGACATTTTTTGACAATTGATAATTGTACAGGCTATCCTGTCAGCTTCCCATACTGATGACAGACTTCACATACATGACGTCCAACACAGGTTTGGCAATATTGGAGTAAATCTCAGCAAGCTTGTTGCTAAATTGCTGAATGTCCACGGTGAGATATTGATCGGCGTTCTTGACTCGATCATCGAGATTGGCAAGTTTGTAAAACAGCTGTTCCCCTTCAGCACCTTCGGTATTGGGAAACGGGTCGAGGTAAGTCTGCAAAGCGTGTTTCGTGAGTCTGTCATGAAGGTGAGCTTTGGGCTCAGCAACTTGAGCAGAAAATATAACTCACCTTGTGCGATACGCAAGCCCAAGTTCTGATTGTAGGTACTCGAGCATAGAGTTGGTATATGTAGCGGGAATGGCGACCAAGAGCCATTTGACGAGGTTCATCAGGAAGAGTTGTGGTCGAGCAGTGACGAGAGAGGAGACGATTCTTAGGTATTAGCTCTTCCTCCTTTTGGTTGTCGAACCTTCACTGAGAGCTTGATGTTAAAGGGGAAAAATGGTCGAGAGAAGGAATGTATGAGATAGGCAGGAATAAATGAGAAGAATAAATGTTCTAATCCAGCAGTCGGTGGCAAAAGAAATACCTACCTTCCATCCAATTCAGCAACATACAAACTTATTCCCGTCCTACCTACCAAAAAAGCGGAATGAAGAGCCAACATTACAGCCTCTCTAGATTTCAAACTGGGTATGACAATCCTCATTAGTTTTCGTAGACGTTGTTGGAATAAAGGATCGTTGACGGTGACTTTCTTCCCGTCCTCTGAAGGTCAACAATCGAATTTTTTCTCATCCCAACTTTGCCTTGGCTTTTCCACATTCCGAAGGGGGCATCCAGAAGAAGCCACGATGGTGACTAGATTTCCTAGTTCACACGAGTGAGAACTCAAATGAAATCAAGAAGGAGAAACGATGATGACTGGATTGTCTGGTTCACACGAGTGAGAACTCAAAAGAGATCGTGTGATGGGGAACCCGATGAACAGGACGAGAAGAGGAATGGAGGAGGGAAGACTGGAATTTGAAGATGATGATGCTGAGGAACAGCGAGGAAGCAATTGGATCTCTGAAAGATACGAGGAATGAATGAGGTCAAGAAGGATTCACTCACTCCCTCTTCCCCTTTTAGGTACTCTGGAACTCTCTCTTTGCCCTCCCTTCCCTGATAACCCATGCCATGTTGTGCCCAAACAATAAAGCACGAACCCGGCGGTGAGAACACGTTGGACCGTTGGTCTATGTCGGATGTAAACTGATAACACCTCTTGAGCTTGGGAGATGACTGCTGCCCTTCTTTGAGGGGATAGGAAGGGACGCCAGGTAGACGTCATCGTGTTGGATCGAATGTGGTGCAGATGTAGTAAAGAGCAACTTAGAAGGAGTAAAGAGACGGACGGCGTTGAGGTGATCCAAGTGACCGGTTCTTGTTTAACCGGACAGTTCATCGTGGGCCCGCTTTTGACGGATACAGTCCAGGTGTTGCTGTATGAACGATGCAGCATGCAGCACGCAGCGCCGCAGCACAATCGCAATCAAATTCGCAGACATATAGACAGAGGAGTGGACTGATTGCAGGTAAGATGAAGGATTCTGTTGAGGGCTTGGATGCAGGCGCCGGTGGATCACTTCTTGACAAAGTTTTCGGTGAACCGGCTGAGCAAGCCCTTGTTGTGCGGCTCCTCAGCCGTGGGTTCGGCATCGGGCTCTGGACCAGGCGAGTCGCCAGTGACAGGTGAGGGAGCTTGAATGACTTCGCCTAGCGACACATCCGCGTCGCCAGTGGACATCGGACCAGCGCCTGCACCAGGAGCAGAGGAATGGGCCTCACCAGTTGTGGGCTCCTCACGCGCCGGGGCCTTCTCCTCTCGACGAGTCAACGGCTTGGACTCTGTGGACGCCTCGGGCCCGAGCTCTGGGCGTTCCTTCTTGTCAATCTACTAATCAGTAACGGATGGTAAGAAAGGAGACATGACATACGGCATAGCCATTCGGTCCGACTTCAACAGGGGCAGCCCCATCTTGATGATATGCCGGGACCTCTTCGTGATCGGCTTCGTGAGGGGCGACCCCTTCTTGGGTAGGCTCCTCGATATCATCTTCCTCGGCCTCGACCGAGCTGCCTTCTTCGTCTTCATCGTCCTCAAGACCTTCCTCCTCTTCGTCAGACGCGCCGTATCTGATCATCAGCACTTGGCAATGATTTCGTGTTAAGAAACTTACCCAACGACTCGGACAGCATGTGCGACGATACCGTCACGATCCATTTGTTCGCTCGCCACGAGGTATCTAGCCACGAGCATACGAAGATCGTTCCAAACTTCCATCATTTCTTCGTGACTACGAGCACGGAAGGTAAAAGCCGTTTCGCTTCCACGGAACAAGCCACGTCCACCGGGAGTTTTGCCGATAGCCGAGGTACCGTCCTTGCGACCTTCAATGTGGAACTTGTGCGACTTGGCCGTCTGCGCCGACGAAGGTGGGCCGAGAGTGCAAGCAGGCAAGAACAGAGACCAGATAGGGTGCGTGGCAGTGGACGGGTCAGACGATGCGTACTCGTGGAGATAACCAGCAGGGGTAAGAACGTAGAATCCTTCCTTGTATGTCTTGGTGAAACGCTTCTTGCGTTCGAGCATGCCCACATGAACGGGGAGGACAGATGGATCGTTCTTGCCCGGGTAGTCGATCATTTCCGGATTACGGAGAGGAGTCTCAGGGTCGAGCAGATGGTCGGAACGAGCAGCAAAGGCGATCCATTCACGGTCCGGCATGAGTTGCGCCATGTTAACGCCGAGTTGACGCCAGGTTTCCTGTACGGATGTAGACATACGAGCTTGCCATTCGTCGAAGGTGGCCCAGGCCGACTGGATGGAACGTACGATGCCTTCTTCGAAATGGGCAGAGTTCTGCTGCATAATAACGACGGACTTCTGCAAAGCGTTTTCTTCCGCCACCTGATTGTCAGTACAGCTGTATACTCCAACATCATAAACTGACCTGTTTCTGGAGTTGTTTCACTACAGCCATGTTGACAGCAAAGGGGTCTTCTTTAGCCGAAACAGCCATGGGGGTGTGGTTGACCGACCCGATAGCGCGAGCAAGGTCGGCGATGGCCTTGGTGGAGAGCTCACGCTCACGAGCGACCGAAGCCGCCAATTTACCAGTGTCATTCTGGACGTTCTTGACGTGTGCTTTAATCTCCGTGCGAAGTTTTTGAAGATGCTGCACGATGGACGATTCGATAGTTCGTGCAAGTGACGAATGCGAGTCGGCGATGAGACGGGTCTTGTCGCGGATGGTGTAGAAGACATCCTGTCATGGTCAGCAACTTCCATGCGTGTATTTGCACAGTCATGGTGAATACAATTATGACTGATGACAACGATGCGTACGTATGGGGGCAAAGATGCACAATTTGCGGTTACACGGGTAAAGAGAAATGACAGACGGGAGAGAGAAGGTGTAATTGTCAACTCACCTGCATACCCCCTTCACCCAAGAACTGATTCCCAGGCCTGAAAGGTACTTGAATGACAGCGCCCAGTTTAGTCAATTCTTTGCTAGTGTTCGCTTCGATATCGGCGACACCCTCAAAGTAAGCTGCGGTCAGTTATGCAACAACTAAAAGATGGCTGAACGGCGAGGCTTACAGATAAGCATCTTGACGATTTGTTTCCATGCTGTGAAACGTTCGATGAGAATGTCGGATGGCTTGAGTTCATGAGGTGCAGTATTCTTCTTGATCTGTTGTGAATGAGCATCGATCGATATGTATGGATTGGAGGAGATGGAGCGAGTAGTTAAACGTGGACTGACCAGGGATTGATTTCGAGAGATGGCGGACCCAGCCCTACTCTCAGTCCTAGATACGGTATCGAATCTGCTCATCGTTGATGATGTGGTGTGAAAGGTATATGGATGGGAGTTTGTAGTTGCCACTGTTCCCGATGTGGGGTAGATATAGAGTGAGGTGTAAGAGAGAGAGAGGGAGCGGGAAGCAGTGTGGTGGGTGGAGAGTGGCCGACCTACGCCATCACCTATTCACCGACGCATCGGTTATTGCCTCTTTGGGTAATTTTGGAGTCAGGGTTACATGATGTGTGACGTCAGAGCGTCATTTTGAATAAAGCTGCGATCTCATCGTGAGAGTGAAGAAAAGCTACATGGCTGGCTACATGGTACATGGTACAAATCACACTTGTCGCATCATGGGTGCTTCACTAGCTGTTTCCGCTTTTGAGCCTTGATTCCGTGCTGTCATCTCTTTTATCCACCTCTGCGCTCTAGATTGCCATCTCTCAGGATGGATCCCGAAAGCTCTTCGACCCGTGAAATCGTGACCTTCTCCACGACTCTCTTGCCATCGAGCAAGACGACGCATATAGCGAGGGGATGATTTCCCAGCTGGCCACAGATCGGCTGCGAGCGTGAGAAAATAAAAGAAGAGGATAAAGGCGATGGCCCATTCAAGAGCGGCGGAAGCTGAAGAGACGCGATTGCATTGTTGACTTGTGTGACCTTTGATAGGGGTTGATTTACCGTGACACTGCACCCATGAGCTCATCTCTTTTTTCTTTTCGTTGATCTGGGATATCCTGGTTTTCAATTCGATCTAGAGAAGGTTATGGTGAGCTGGGGAACGAGACTCACATAAGCATATGTCACGCCGAAAGCGATGGCACAGACAACGGCAAGGAGGACGACGGCCATTTTATATACAGAATTTCTCAAGAGACTTTTTCTATCAGGGTGATCTTTGTGTAGCGACCACTGGGGATTAGCTTGAAGGTTGGGTGTCGGAGGTAACTTACCACTTCGCCTGTCTGGAAGATGGCAGATAGGGCTATACACACGATGAATACCAATGTCATACTCCAATGAATCCGTCCGTGATTGAAAGCGTCAAACTGAGGTCAGATATCGTTCCATCCCGGCTCATCTCGAACTTGATTACCCCTGTGTATCAGGAAAATGGGGCCGGGGTTGTTTTTCTGTTTCAAGTACCAAAAGCATACGTGCAGAGACATGGACCATTGGAGTAAACAAAAGACACACTCACAACGGACAACAAGATCAATCCTGCAGATCCAAAAATACAGAAAACAATAGCTAACCAATCTGACATTTAGCCCAAGTCCGAAATATCTCTTCCGAACTCACCAAACACCTTCTCCCTTGTTCGTAGGTCGGTAGGAAGACGATCTTCATGTCTCAACCATCTTTCAGCGAAGAGAGATGATATGTAAAATGCCGAGGTGACGCAGCATATACATATGAACAGGGTCTGGTCGTGAGCTTTGATATACCTTCTTCGCGCGAGCTGCTTCTTCTCCTATTCCCTGCTCTTCCCGCATCATCTCGTCTTTTTCCATCTTCAATTTCGTCCCATTCCATCTCGTACCGTTCTTGAGTCTTCATCATGCTACAGCTTTCATTGGTGATATTCGTTCTCGCACTGAAGCAGTACATAGACCTCCGGAATCAATCGGGGCCGAAGTGTCGAAGCTGACCGCCCCAAGGTAGCATCTATGAGTTTCTGATGATAGGTAACTCCTGGAAGGATAGGTGACAGGGGGGAATACGAAGATTAATCAAAGTGGAAGGGATGAGGACAGATGTATCAAAATTTTACTCACTTTATGCGCAGCGCCAGTATCTGAAATAAAAACCACACTAGCTTCATCACTTTCATATCTTGGTTTACCATCATGTACCCATAATCCCAATAAAGCTAATAAACCTCCTAACCAAGTGAAAGCAGCTAAAAGTGGGAAGAAAACATATGGTCCGAATACTATTCATCAGTGGGAACATTTCTTTCCCTTCTTATTTCTCAGCATCGAGACATGTCTCAAACTACATAGTATCCCTGATCCCTGAATCCTGAAAGTCGGAGGGCGGAGGGGTTGATGAAGAGGAAAGATTGTCGATCGTCTGAACACTTACGGAAATGTGAAGTGAGAGTACGTTGATTTAGCCAATGTGGCAGTCGATGATGGGACATAAGGAATGTAAAAGATCACCTCTACGATCTACGATCTTCTATCTAAACCGAAGGAAACTTGAAAACCCTATTATACAGTTGTATACAGGACACTGAAAATGCTGATGAATATGTACAGACAAATATTTATCTGGTCTATACGATCTATGTACGGATCCGCCAAGAAGATGTAAAAAGGAAGCTTGGGAATCAACCAAAGGATTGCAAAGGAGAGTTGTGTTTCGTGCGATCGACAGACGTCACCCGCCCAGTGCGGACGCAACGGCGGCAAGTACGGCGTACGACGGCAGGGGCCGGCGGGCCGGCGGTCTGGATTCATGGGTGGATGCAGTATTCCTACAGTAGACATGCTTGTGCACAGAATTGCTTGTGCACATAGCTTGACTAACTTGATAGAAATGTACCAAAGTGATTCAAGGTGAGTATTCATCGATCACAACGCAGAGTGAAAAGAACCATGCACATATCAACGTACAACCTAGCCTATGAGTAACTTACAAAACCTATCCTATACAACTTTTTTTTCCAAACCGCTTGTTCAAGTCGTACATATGCCAAAAACTTTCCTGTATCTCAATTATTCCAGAGAAGAAAGTTCAATTATACACGTTTTTTGATTTTCACTTTCGGTGTCGACTGACAACTTCAATTCCTGCTGCCGAAGCTGTAGTTCTACTGGTCAGCCAAATCACCCCCATTTGCAATGACAACAAAAATCGTAATGCTGAGGAAAGTAAGGGTGTGCTCCTTGTTGGGGAAGTGAAGAGTTATGAAGTAGCAAAGACAACAAACAGCGACTCACCTAGTCACTTCCTCTTCTTCCTCTTCGTCCTCTTCGAAATCGTTGTCATCCCCTTCCCCTTCCCCTTCCCCATCCCCATCCCCCTCTTCATCTTCTTCATCACCTGAACCTTCATCATCAAAAACGTCCCTGGCTTCACCTCCATCCCCCAGTCTAGGAGTCTGCGGTGCGATATTTATAGCGATAGGTGGACTATACATTTTCTCATCCATCGGACTTGACACCTCGCTATTCTGTCCCACCGAAGCTTCCGAGACTCTTATAATAGGGGTGGGTGGTAAATCCGCTGTCTTCAAATTCGGTGTGACCAAAGGTGCTGAGTCACTTGTTCTCCTAGGATCGAGGGAAGAATCACTAGAAGAACTACTACTCAAACCATCATCCTGAGGTGTATCGTCCATTTCAGAATTAGATTGTTGTTCTCTCATAGCATTTTCTCTTTCCTCAGCTTCTCGACGTTTTCTAGCTTCTCTTCTTCTTTTAACCCATTCCATTCCACTACCTTCTTCCTCTAAAAATCCCGAATTGGATGGAGAGGGTTCAGTTCCCAGACTGGCTATAGGTCTATGATGACCCCATTCGATAAATGCAGGTTCGAGTTTTTCCCTACGAAGTCTTTCTTCTTTCTCTCGCTCGGCAGCACGACGGGTCCCGTAAATCCTTCCGTTGAGCATGCGGACGCCTGTGGGAGATGAACCTAAGATTGCGGTGGGTTGATGTAGTGCATCGAGAGAGGAGTTACGACGATGTTCAGGTGGATGAATGTTGTGTTTTGGAGATAGGACGGAGTTTACTCGGGCTGGTGAACCACCTTGCATGGATTTCCTTCTTTCCCTTTCGCTCGTGGATCTGAATGGGGATCTGGAGGTCAATTCTGTGGAATGATGACCTTCCTCCATTGACCTTAGACTCCAAGAGTCCGAGATACCTTGAGACAAATGGACATGGAAAGGGAAGGTAGGTGATGAAAAGGGAGGTGATGTATGTATGTGTAGAACCCAATGTGGACAAGAGAGGGAGAAGAAAAACAACTTACGATCCCATCAATCCTCCCGTACTGACACTCTTCTTCAATGGTGCACCACTAGCATACCCTTCATCTTTACTAGTACTACTACTCCCTCCTACTAACAACAACTTTTTGGTACCTTTCCAACTTCCACTAACTATAGATTTACTCCATCTTCTTCCCCTTCCCGGTTCCCCATCCTCATCTTCCGCATCATCAGCAGCATCCGTCTCGTCAAGCACCTCCTCCTCATATTCAGGTGAAGATTCATGTTCCAAACCTCTGATCGCTATCGCCTTTGTCCTATCTCCATTCGGAGCCATCGAAGTGACCCAAGCGACATTCCGTCCGGTACTCAACGATCGAGGTCTTTTTGGGTCTGGTAAAGGTGCAAAACGGATTTTAGGGGTATGACCTCCTGGGGAAATAGGAGCTGAAGATTGACCTCCAATTCTGTCTATCCCATTTCCAGGGGAAAGTTGACCAGAGGGGATGATGATGTGATTTGGTTGGCCGGATACTGGGTAAAGAGGGGAAGAAGGAGGAGAAGTACGACGGGGTGGTGAAGAATCGATTTCGTGTGCGTTGAGGAGGATACCAGCTCGTGGGTAATTGTCGGATTGAGAGCGTGAGAAGAGTAGAGAACCTTGGGCGTTAGGGGAAGAAGAAAGTGAAGTTGTCATTTTGTGATATGAAAAGAGATAGTTGAAAGCCAAAGGGAGGGAAAGTGAATGTTCAATGTGGAATGGGGTGGCAAAGTGGTGAACGTGTGCCTCGAGTGAAGTTGAAGATTATGCTTGTCTGGTGGTGGACAAACTTGCGTCTCGTTAACGTTGTTGAATTATCTTGAGCGGATTCCGAATGTCCGAAGTTGATAGAGGAAAGATATACAAGCGAAACTGCGGTTATGCCGATACGTTGTTTGTTGGCAGATGTATTAGTATGTTGTATGTCGTGGAGAGTTCGTGGATGGTGGGATGGTGGGGAAGGGGAGAGTGGGGCTGGAAGGGATATGAAGATTTATTCTAGTCAGACTTCCCCACTCTAGAGTATAATCCAAATACCCGAAATTTCAAGTACTTATTCCACCTTGTATATTTCTTCGCTCTATGTCCTAACTGTTGATATGTATGCACAATCTTAGGATGTTCGAAGACCAAGAAGTATATGATATCGAGAGTGGGTATTGTAAAAGCGGTGTGTGGAGGAACCAAAAAGTATGAGAGACGTAATAAATGTCCTGCCAAGACAAAAACTGTCAAACTTGTCCAAGTGATATGACGGAATGAATTCCTGTGATAATTTGTGATGGTGACTTTATTATCACGTTTTCTGACCTTTAGCACCGCGTACCTCCGACAAAAAGCAAGATTAAGGGTAAAAGAAAAAGGACAAAGGGATTGATAATCTATGACGAGGTAAGATGATTAATCTTTCTCTTTGATTTTTTATCAAACAGTCAGCAAAGTGAGGAAGTTAGATGTTGGATGTTGGTGGAAAGGTGTAGAAGGTAGAGGTAGAGAGTATAAGCTGACGCACTCTTTCTCATGCATGTCTAATTCTTACGACCGCGACCGGGTCACTAGCCACTAGAATACCCGTCTTGTGCTGCACGGCCACAGCTTGAACGGCACGGTCGAGTAGGGATTTTGGAGCAGGTCAGCTTATGTGCCTTACTCTTACTAGCGGGAAAAAGGGATAAAGGGACAAAGCCCCTTTGAGATCTGATCCTCTTTTCCCTGAAATTTCAGAGGGGCCCCCGCAGATGGGCTAGACCAAGTTGTGACCTCTTTTTCTTGGCGTTTTTGTGGGTGGGCTCAGACCGGCATACTTACCGCTCGGGTTTCCTACCTCTTTCTCGCTCACATCCGTCGTATCCCGATAGGCCTTGAGTTCTATTTCAGCCATTTGCCAAGATTCACATGGGCTCCCGAACTTGACATCCCTACCCCTCAACCTCTTCTTTCAGTCCGAGCACGAAGGTCGATCTCTCATCATGGCGCCGGATCATCCACCATGCACCATCAAAGATGAAAGGAAGATCCGTCCGAATCAAGCCACTGTGTCTGATGTCTGATGGTATTCTACGACCACGGACAGTGTTCTGTTGGAAAGGAGGAAGATTATGAACACAAACACAGACATGCATGCTACATTGATCAATCGTCAAAAGTCGTCATTAGCATCTCAAATGCTGTCGTAAAACTCAATCGTCGTACCATTTACTCCCCCAACCCACTCACGTAACATGAAAGCCGGGACGGCATGGGTTCAATTTGCCTGGGGACCCATTAAGACTTCTTTCTAGGTTACTCAAGCCCACAATTTAGTCAGACCAGCCTTGATTCCCTTCCCAGCAGTCGACAACGCCAACGAGATGGATTCAGGAGGGACGAGATACTCCGTATCTGTACCTTCTTGTGTCCGAGGAGGGGCAAAGTAAAATCCCATGATCAGGACAAGGTATCTATGCATCAGCAACGTTGGAAGCTTTTCAAAGTGTCCACGAGAAGTTTGAATGCGACGAAAGTGGGTTTAGATAACGAAACACTCACGAAAGAACTAAAATACTGCCACGGTGATAATTCGCCCTCGCCTCGATATACGTATAAGTCAAAAGGAAGATACTGAGGATAATGGCGATGACATCCCATCGGGGGAAGATGAGGGTGAACGTGTCAACACCTTCACCCATCCGACGTGGGTCATAAAATGCGCTGAAAGCGACTAAGAAGGGGATCTGGACGAGACAGACTTGAAGGGCGTAGGCAGAACCTATTTCCATACTATTCGTCAGCTTTTATTCTTCCACTGTTGAACGCTCAATATGGATGGGACTTAGAAGAGAAAGATACTTCACCTCAAAGCGATATTTCCATTTAGAGCGAACGACATGGCATTCATGAATTCCGTCGTATTCGGTACTAGAGCGAAAAGCGTCAAGCCCAAAAACTTCTCATCGATCCCAGAGCCTTGAAGGACTACATCCACAACGTCAACAAGAACCTCTGTATTCATCAGCTAAAAATCATTCTCCGATCGACGCAACTTACCCGCGATACCGGCGTACAACACCGTACATCCTAGAAGCACAGCAGTACTGACATCCCTGGTCCAACTTGGTCCTTCATGGCCCCCTCCCTCCTCCTCTGCTTCCGCCTCGTTAGGAGCATGTCGATCTGCCATTACGTTGGATATGATCGACCCTTTGTGCACCAAAGGTAGCTGCTGTTCATCTCTCTCTTCGATTGGCGCGGTCAACGAGGAGGGAAGACGCATGGGAGTAAGGCTCTCTTGTTTGATCTTCTGTGTGATAGCTTCGAGCAGAGGCGTATATCCGGCCGGTAAATTAGATGGACCGCTTGCCGCACGTCGATCCAATAGCGACTCTCCCACTCTTCCTCGTACTGTTGCCCGAGGTGACTGAGGACCTCCGTGTCTTGGTGTCGAAGAACCATCTCGATGCATAGGGAGGACGTGTTGCAAGAGTGCCTCGGGAGTGATACGCTGACGCAAGGTCTGACGGACGGCTGGGTGAAGATGAGAAATCTCGTCGGCTCGCATAAGGGGTTTAGGATCCGTCCATATCTGCGCCGCATGAGTTTTAAGTGAAAACAGACATCCGATAAAGTACGACTGCCATATGAGCTCAATTTGCTACTTCTGGGGAGACCTACCAGGCACAAAATGACCGCACAGAAATACATGAGAATCTTAACCTTCTCTTGGTAAAAAGTATCATTTGCAGGATCGGGATGCTCATAATAGCAGTGATCGCACTGCCACTGAGTAGTAGGTGGAGCCGTACCTGGGTTACTATCACCAGGACAGCCCTCACAATGCAACTCGAACTGTCATAAGCTATAGGTCGTCAAGCGGAGGATTTACCCACCGATCCGTAAGTTTGATAGAAAAGTGTCGGCGTCAACGTCCCAATGATCGCCATGATCAACATCGTACTCGTCACGCCTGCACTCTTCGCATTGAACTTCTGCTCCTTCCTCCGAACAGCACCAGAGCACATACTTGCGCCTGGCATCAACAGCACTCCGGCGAGGATACTGCCAATGATGGATCCCTCCACAAGCTTGCCTTTACCTTGCGTCAAAGCGATTCCATACAAAATGACTTCAATGATAGACCCAAATGTAGCGTTGATGGTAGCACCGACACCGATCGACGATTGTGCTGAGATGGAGGCAACAGCCATGCCGATAAAGTAAGACAGAGGGATGACACTAGCGAGAGCCAGCACGAAGATGAGTCCAGGGTTGGTGATAGCAGCCATGAAGGGTGAAGGCATGTGACCATGTTTATGACCATGTTCAACGATGCGAAGAAGAACGAAACCGTCG
Source organism: Tremella mesenterica DSM 1558 (assembly GCF_000271645.1). Taxonomy (NCBI): domain Eukaryota; kingdom Fungi; phylum Basidiomycota; class Tremellomycetes; order Tremellales; family Tremellaceae; genus Tremella; species Tremella mesenterica. Next base: position 3,329,685 of record NW_006711225.1, read on the forward strand.
AAGATTGTGAAGAAGACGAGAGGTAGGAGATTTATGAAAATGATATTCACACCGCCGACAGTGTACTTATAATACTGCAATCCCACAGCGCGATAGGTACAGAGAAGAACAGTCGAATCCGGACCTGCGGTAGGTGCAAGCTGACCAGCATGCAAGCGAGCTTGCTTCATCGTGAAACCCGATGGGGAACTGTTGTCGGCTACAGCTGTCGAAGATCCGGACAAGTCAGGGTTTTCCACGCCCTCGTCAACAACAGGAGACTCATGAGGGGTTGGGACGGAGATATGGGGCGCGGATCGAAAGTTTATTTCGAGAGGTCGGAAATACAATAACTTGAGTAGAGCCCAGGTGAGCTTGGCCATGGGAATTGTGATGACACCTCCCCAGCACAGAATGCACACGATCAGCATGACCGGTGCAACCATGATGAGAAAGGCGGGCCAATACACCAGTCGACCGAGAAATTTTGCACGTTTCCTTCGTGGTCGACGGAAGCCTTCTTTCGATAGTAAAGGTTGCCCTTCGGAATCATTGGTCATGCGAGAACTGGAGGTTCGGATAGTGTCGGTAGCGAACGTCACGGTGGGTTCTCGTCGAGGCCGAACCGTGGTCCCGGAATCATTTGTCGGGGTATTTGCTCCGTCTGAAGTTGTTACAGTAGCCGAGTGTTGGGCGCCGGGTCGTAATGTTCTGATGGATCCAGCACCGTCCGAAGCTTCACGCTGCCTCTGCTGTTTGCCATTCAGAGGTGATCCAGGGTCTTCGACAGCTCCATAATGTCCCCCATTCTCCGTTCCCTCATGATCTGATCCTTCTACAGAGGTTTCTCCATCCGGAGCCCCCTCTCCCTCGACGTACTTCCCAAAAGGCCACACGATGTACCACGATAAGCCACGGAGAGTCTTGGCGTAGCCACCCCGACCTCCACCGAGTACTTCAGCGCCGCCTACCAGGATCGCCGCAACAAGGAAGAGGAGTGAAAGCCACCAACCAAAGGCCAAGACCCAGAAGATGTTACCGGGAAGAAGATGCCTTTCTGCGGCAGCGGAGGGTATGGAATGTAGTGCCGACTCCGCATTTCGAGTCACAGTGCGGGATTTGCGGTACAGAGCCGGTTTCCAGATGGGAAGACCGAAGGGATGTTCGATATTGATGGCCTAAGATATCAGTGATCAGAGACATGTCGAAAGTTTTTGACTCACATCCTGGCGATCTCTCATCGTCACCGCTTCGTCATCACCTTCACCACTAGCGTCTTCTTCGTCATCCACACTCCCTTCATCTCGATCAACGCGAGCTTCCTCTTCTTCCACACCAACTCCAGGTGTGTAGTCCTCTGGTACTTCATCGCCTAGTGCGCTCATCACATCTTGAAGATATTCTTCTTCGTCTTCGGTACTGGAGTAGATGGAGGCAGCTCGCATCTCGTCGTAAGGGCTAGCAGTGCCATCGCGACTGCCCGCGGTCGACATCGTGTCAAAATATCCAGCGCTGGGCAATCTCCGGCCTTGTGTCGAACTTGCTCTCGTCCGAGAGACCGATCTTCCTGTCCGCAATTGCTGATCTCCGAATGCTTCTCCAAGTAAAGCTGAGGGTGGAGCGGACAGCTCCGGCGGTGTTTCACCAGCAGCGAACCGTCTTTTCAGATCTTCCTGTTTTTTCGCCCGTCTAGCTGCTCGTCTGGCAATCTGCCTTCGCCTGATCAGGTCGATCCCACGGTCCATTTCTGCGGCCTCATCATCTTGTTCCGTCTTGTCCTGCTTCGTCTCGGCCCCTAGTCCTCCACTGACGTTACGAGGTAATGGTGGTCTAGTTTTCGATACAGATCTGGCCATCGAGCCATAGTTGTTGGCATTGAAAGACGCATTGGCAGGATTGAGAGGATATGAAACAGGATGGGCGGTGGATGTGTGATTTCTCACTATTCTCGCCGCCCTAGGACCGGTGCTTCCGGCGCTGCTGCCGTGGACATGTCGTGCGTCTGGTGAGCCGTAGCTACTCCCGACGGCCGTATGAGGCTGACCGCGTAGACCTGAGCCGGCCCTCGGAGTCTGCTCATTCATTCCCGGAGGTATAGCACTCATGGATTGATACCGGGATTCGTAGTCGTCGTCGGTTAAGGTAGACTGAATAGAGCGAGTTGGTGAGACGTTTGCACTGTGTCGAGGGATGGTCAGGTGCTGCTGAGGTACTTCTTCCTCGCGTGGTGATGGACGCTGTGTATATCAGTATTGATCCGACGAGTGTATTATGTTGATGTCATAACAAGAATCCCAAACATGACAGATTGACGGCATGGTGATTTGACCCATTCCGAGTTTAAACGCCAAAGTCTAAGGTGAAGAAAGAGAGGTGACATGGGTGACGTACGATTTCTATGCTTGGCTTGGTTGGTCTACCATTTCCAAGACCTTGTTGCTGCTCGACACTCCCAGAAGGGATGCGAGTGCCGCTACCAGAATTAGACGTCTCGGCATTGTCAGGCGAAGTGAGAGCAGAAAGGGGTAAGGACGGTCGAACGAGTGTTGGCTGTTTACTGCGGATGGTCGGTGTGGGTGAAGAAAGCAGCTCGGTAGGAGCAGGGTGATGAGGGGATGAAGATGGTGGAGGGATCGGTGGATCCATTGTCATACAAGCAAGACGACAGCTTTGACAAATGTTAGAGAACGACACCGAGGTGTTTGCGCTCTGTCTGTCTGTCGTCTTTTGCCAACCAAGTGACAAGAAAAAGGAATATTATATTGATAAGAAGGGATGTAGGAAGAGAAAGGAAATGGAGTGTAGGGCGGTGATGTATGTATGTGAAAGAGTGAGAAAAGTAAGGAAGTGAGGAGAGACAGAAAGGAGCGATGGCATCAAGGAGCTAAGTAGTATGTTGAGCACAACGCTACGCCGATAGCCGTCCCTGGTTGGCCCTGACCACGTGGCAGCACATCGCGCACAGACCCTAGTCAGAGTATGACGACAAGGTCCGCTCAACCGATGGGAAACTCTGTCCACAATCCATCAAATCAGTTTGATGCGACTTCTTCTTCTTCTTCTCACTCAGATCTCATAACATTATGCCAGCTTACAGATTAGAAGTAGCTAGTAGCAACAGAGCACAGTGTAATGGTAAGTTTACGACCAATCTCGTCCGTCTCCTTTTCCCTTCGGCCCCCTCCTCTCTCCTTCTTAAGGACATGCAGACGAATACGATACAGAAGGGCATATGGCTGACCATCAGGTGGCAAACCATGCAAGGGGACAAAAATTGAGAAAGGCTCTTTGCGTCTGGGCACATGGGTAACATTCCAAGAACGAGGTACTTTCAAATGGCGTCATTGGGGTTGTCAGTATCCTCACCATTATCCACTTCTTTGAGAGGCTGACGAGGAGGTACGACACCTGCTGTTCTCAGTAACATTCATGGACAATTCGAAGAAGCAACAGAGATAGATGGGTGTGAGTGATTTCTGTCTCTCTCATCCCTCTCTTCCCGATGCTGACGGACTAGTTGATGAACTATCGTGAGTTCTCATGTAGCTATTGACACAGAGTGATAAAATCATACCACGTCTCCATGAAGTATGATGTTTCAAAAGATGGATTGAGCTCATGAGCAGTCCAGATTACCAGGAAAAAGTTGTCAAAGCCTTCAAAGACGGTCATGGTTAGCTTCAATTTCGTCTGTCTCATTCCAGCTGACCAATCAGTGGCGGAAGAAGATATTCCGGAAAGTGCAAAGGTCCCAAATGGGGGTGATGGTGAAGACGGCGATATACCATCTTCCAGTCCCGTGAAAAAGAAAACGCCCAAAAAGACCCCCAAAGATAAAGAAGAGGTTGACGTAGACGGCTCTAAGTCTACAAAAGTCAGTCAAAGCATCACTCTGCCATCTTCCGCTGATGAGTAGACGACGGCAAAGGCTAGGGCAAGTAAGAAAGAGGAAGCGGAGACATTTACTGGTAGTGCGGGTGATGATGATGATGTTCCTAAGAAAACCAGACCCAAAGCTCCTAAAGTCTGTCTCTGAGAGAAAGCAATCTCAAAAGCTGATGTTTAGGGGAAAAAGTCAAAGTCAGAACCTGAACCTGAATCAAGTGACGAAGAGGAGGAGAAACCTAAGAAAGAGAGTCAGAAAGAAAAGGGCAAGAAGGGAAAAATAATCGAAGATGAAGAAGAGGAAGAGGAGAAACCTAAGAGTAAGGGGAAATCGACAAGTAAAAGAGGAAAAAATATCAAAGATGAAGACGAAGATGAAGATGTCAAGGTATGTTCAGTTTCTCTCCGAGCATATCGATAGATTGAAAGACTGACGAATCAGCCTGCTAGTAAAAAGGCGAAATTGTCCAGTAAACCCACTAAGAAAGCCAAGAAGGCCAAGGAGGAGTCGGAGGATGAGGATGAGTGAAAGTGAAGATCAAGTTTGGTTTGGAATGAGGAGTTTTTTTCATTTGGGAAAAAGTTGCTATTACCTCTGAAGTATTTAGTTTCACGAAATATGTACAATCTGGCCTGCTATATCAACATCATGTCAAGTAATCAGTGCACTTACACCCCCTTATACGTGGGACTTTGTTGTACGAGTACTAGTACTCCACGGGTACCCCTCAGAAACTTTCTCGTCCTGAATAGTGCTGAAGACTGGCTCTATCGCATCAACGCCAAGCCAGTGAGGGAGACGATCGCGAGATCAACAAACAAGAGGGGTATAATCGTATGACGAGCACCGATTGACAGCTGATACTCTGATGACCAGTCACTCAGCGAACGCTAATACTGCATGCATATATCTAAGTATAATGAAAAACATCTATTTACCTCCCAATCCCGCTTCGTTGACAAGAGAGTAAAACACCGAATTGGGGTTCTCGAGTAATTTCTCTGGTGTGTCGTATTCGGAAACTCGACCTTCAGACATGACCAAAACTTTATCACTATCCATGATGGTGTTGATCCTATGGGCGATCTGACGGTAAGTTGACATTCCCCCCATCACAAAATCCCAAAAGAAGTGTGAGCAATCTCGTCAAATGGGTCATGTCATACGTGGAAAGAAAGTGTACATGTGAGAGGAAGAAGGACGACAGAGATTCAGAGGGTATGTTAGAGGAGGGTTGAAAGATATGACTGACAGTGATAGTTGTGACACCTTTGAAATCGGGACCTCTGAGAATTTGTTGGACAGCTTCATCAGTTTCTAAATCGATAGAACTCGTAGCTTCGTCCAATACTAAGATCTTTGTGCGTCGTAGTAATGCCCTAGCGAAACATATCAATTGACGTTGACCTGAACTCAAGTCTGTATGTCAGGCCATGTCTACTTACTTTTATCTCCCCTAACCCGTCGTTGGGTCGTGAGTCGCATATGATGGGCAGTGGATTATGGGGAGAGTAGAGTCAAGGATCGCCGAAGAATAAGGCGGAACAGAGGGAGACTATACTCACTACCGCCACCTTCTGTCACCTCAGCATCGAGAGTACCACCCATCTTGGTCATCACGTGCTCTTTGAGATAAGCCTGGGAGAGGGCTTGCCAGACATCTGCGTCGGAGTAAGTGTTGGTAGGGTCGATATTGGTCCTGTATATCAGTATCAAGTTGGATGCTGTAACGCATCAAAAAATACAGAGTCAAGCGACGAGAGAGCAGGGAATGTGAGATGGAGGCGGGACAAAGAGAGAGGGAATCAGGAGAAGACATGGAGGGGACAAGAGCAAATGAAGAAGGGAGAGGTGGCAAGACTACCAACCTGATGGAACCCTCGAACAACTGGGGATCTTGGGGAATGATCGAAATGATACTTCTCAAATCTCTCAAACCAATAGTAGAGATATCCACTCCATCGATCAAAATTCTCCCTTTGGTAGCTTCCAATATCCTGAACAGTCCCAATGTCAAGGAACTTTTACCGGCACCGGTCCGACCCACAACTCCTACTCGCTCACCACCATCTATCTTGACGCTGACTTCACGCAGACAGAGGTCGAGTTCAGGTCGATAGCGCATACAGAATTTTCTGCGGGTCAGTACGAAGTCTCATACTTATGAGCCATGACAGAAGGGACGAGAGTGTGAAGGTGTCACTGTCAAGCGCTCCAAGAACGACTGAAGAAAGGGGAGAACGGCGGAGAAAAGGAGGAGAGCTGAAGAGAACTCGACATACTCAAACTCGATCGACCCATGTTCTGGCCAAGATGCAGGAGGCTTCTTATCGGGTATCTCGGCAGGAGCTTCAGATGGCAGATCGGCGTAAGACAGCACACGTTCGACTGATACGATGTTCTGTTCCACTTCCGATGCACTACGCACGAGCCAATTCTGTTTGTCAGTTCAGGTCATCTACCCGTGATATATCTGTCCGAGGATTCCCTGTGTCGTGGAGGTGGTCAGCTGCAAAGAGCCGAAGGAAGAAACTTGTCAATATACAGTAGGGATTGTCGATATTGCATGCAGTGGAAGGACAGAGAAGAAGACCAAGCATGGCATGCAGAAACACGCACCAAAACACCAGTGACTGAAATAGTATAAGTCATCATCAACCCCACTAAACCAGCATCGACGCTGTTGGACACTGTGAGCGCAGTGACGGACACCACAGCGGTAGAAAACATCAAACAGGTTCCTAAGAATTCCAGTCGGACAGCCAGCCAACGGTTGATAGTCATGGCTGGCATGTAACATGCCATATTTCGGTCGATACGAGCTTCGTTATTCGCAATGAACCGACGAGATTGTCCGAATCCCTACATCAAGTCAGTCATTTGATTCGGATATAACCGACAGGAACTCACGCGGATGACTGGAAGACCAGCAAGTGTTTCACCGAAGAATGAAAAGATGGGAGAACGAGAGATGGCATCCAATCGCTTCAATTCTCGAGATGTCGCGAGGTAGTAGCTTTACATTAGTAAGACTGGCATAGTAGGATGATGAAGATTTACCTCATGACCATACGATAGATGTATCCTAGAGGAATGAAGACCAGTAATACGGCAGGTCCTCCAATCGCCAGCACTACCATTGTACCTAGCACAACCACAATCTGTCTGTTCAGCTATCCGCGTCAACGTGTTGAGAGAAGTGCTCACCGTACGAACGAAAGAACCAATAGCTTGTTGAAGAACTTCATCAATGACGAAGATATCTCTTGAGAATAGATTGAGAATTCGACCGGTGGGTGTCAACTCGAAGAAACTAAGTGGACTCTTCATGAGGGCTGCAAAACTATCATCATGCAATTTCTTACTACTCCTCAAAGCGCAAAGAAGTTTCAATAGAGCCATACTTCCCACACTGAGAAGAGCGGATGTTATCCCAGCTACACCATATGCTGTGAGGTACAAACTGATCTGAGTTGAAGTTCCTGCTTTGGAGTTTTGTCGTGCCCAGAATCGTAAGACGTAATTTGAGATGATACTTGATGCTTGACCGACAGCCATGAAAGTTAAAAACAAGACAACGCCGGTGCCGGATGCAGCGGAAATGTATTTTTTATACACTTCCCTTTTGACAGTCCCTTTTTCTGAATGTTCTTTCGGTTTCGCGCTCTCCCTCAGATCACGCAGAGCGTCACGTTTGGCTTGGCGAAGAGAAACGGAGGAAGCACGTCGCATGGTCGCTGTGCTCAGACGTCTGATCTGGTTATGTTTTTCGAGGGAATCATCTTCACTTTCGATAGCATCTTCATCTTCCGGAATGTTCTCCGTGATCGTGGGACTGGAGGCTCCACTGTCGTCATCTTCACTTTTGGCCGTTTGTTTCCCGAGACCAGTGATGAGTTTGTAGAATTCCGATGACGAGTTGGACATGGCATCGTCGTAAGTCCCACGCTCGAGGATAATCCCACGCCGTAGCATGATTATTTGGTCTGTTTGAGGTAGAAAATTGACAGCGTTGGTGCAGAAGATACGAGCTTTATTCTTCAATAAACCATGAGGACCGATAACCTTGTCGAAGATATGACGGCCGACATGTGCGTCCACTGCGCTGAGAGGATCATCAAGTAAATAGATATCCGCCCTGGCGTAACATGCTCGCGCGAGAGCAATTCGTGCTTTTTGACCGCCAGACAGGGATACACCCTTTTCACCGACTTCCGTCATGTGTCCTTGAGGTAAGACGGCGAGATCTGATCGAAGAGCGCATGCGTCGAGGACTTGATCGTAGAAAACGGGATCAAAACGATGCCCGAAGACAATGTTGTCTTTGACAGTAGCGCTGAGGATCCAAGATGTTTGACTGAAATAGGCGACGTCACCTCGGATGGTCACACGTCCGTCGGATCTGGTCATTTCACCTAGAAGAGCGGAGAGTAGACTTGACTTGCCATCCCCTACTCGACCGATGACGGCTAGCAATTCACCTTTCTGGACGGTCAGGTCAATGTCTTGCAAGATTGATTCGGGAGAGTCCTTGAGCCACCTAAATTCTCCTCCTTTGATAGTGACAACCACATCACCGGTCTTTGGTTCGCCTTGAGGGTCCAGGTCTGGCGATATGACTTCCCGCGCGGTAGGATCAAGCTCTTCGCCTGCCAAAAAGTCCTCCAATCGAGCAACAGAAACGACAGCTTCGATGATACTGTTGATGATGTTGGAGAAGACGGACATGGGGAAACTCAGAAGTTGAAAGAGTGAGATAGCCGGGAAGATGATTTCACTTGTCAATGCCCTCGAACTAGTGGCTACGAAAGTCGCAAATGTCGCAAAAGCCACGAGGAAAGGAACGGCGACCCAAAAGAAATTGCTCATCGATTGAACGATACCGATCCGTCGGAGCATGCGAAGTTCGTGATTGTTACGAGCATCAAGTACTTTCTCGGAGAAAGCCTTCTCCCAGCCGTATAGCTTGATGGACTTGATGTTGTTCAGGATCTCGTTCATGGCTCTGGTTCGGACATCCTTGGTCTTCATGAGTTGCCGCTGGAGCTTTTTGCTGTATTTGGCGATCATGGTGTTGATGGGGAGCTGGCCATCAGCATCGCCACTTTCGGTACCCAAGGACTCACCGAAATGACCATGACTGCTACGCCCATGAAGGCTTGCCATCCAACAAGCTGATACAGAGAAACGAAGGCGAGGATAATCTGTCGAGTCAGCTCATATCCTACTTGTGAACATCGACTCACCTGGAAAGGTCCCGACCAAGCAATATGCCCATATTGAGCGAGATCGGCAATTCTGACCGCGTCGACGCTTTGTAAATTGACGATATCACCAGTTGTTCTGCCTGTCTTTTCTCCGTTGCTCAATACAAGAGCCTTGCAGTAGATCAGAGTTACTAGACCACCCTTGACCCGCATGGCTGTCTAATTAGCAAAATTCGGCATTGGGTGGTAAACCTTCGGTCACTCACTAGTGGCAAAGCATCGATCAAAGTATTGGTGAAGAGCGGAGGTGGCGATACAAGCAGAGATGAACATCAAAAGGGTGATCGCATAGCCTGCAATCGGTGGCATAGGGTGATCTGTACCCCAGCTTGACACGTAATTTAGCAGTAACCTGAGTAGCTGTGGTTGAAGGAAGTTCAAGCAGTCGTACAGAGCTTTGAGCATACCCGCGACTAGGTACGGCCCACCATATGCCTTCGCTATGGCAACCTTGAGAGACGGCTTGGATTTCTTGTGCTGTCGGACGAGTTCGAGTTGACGACTCCAGGTCGCTTGAAGACGTTCGGACAATGCCTCGGCTGAGTCATTTGGCGGAAGAGACCACATGTCCTCTTCGCCGAGGAATTTTCGAGTACCCAGTGAAAGCATGGGAGTGAGCCAGGAGAATGTGAGTCTTTCGTAGAAATTAGCGGTGAGTACGGGACATTCCATATCGCCATCTTCGTTCTTCCCGGACACAGAACCAGCGCCGTTGAGTGCATCGACACCGTCCAGAGCTTCGTCTTCCGAATCAGAGTCGTCCAGCTGAATCTTCCCTTCTTTGCTCCATGGCTTCGTCCATCGGAATCTCTTCCAACGCTTCTCAGGCGAATAGAGCTCCAAAAAGAACGCTGCCAGACCATAAACTCCACTTATGAGCCACAGAATCTCTCGGGCAAGGACAAGTCTTCCAGGAGTGGAATGTGAGAGTTCTCGGGAGAAGTCCCCGGTGATAATCATTGTTCGGATCCGGACGGCTGATAGAAGGATGTAGATGGGCCAGAAGAGGAGAATGAGTGTAGAAGAGGTACGGGAAGTATGATGATTGAGCCAGGTAAGGCGAAGGAAGACGAGGAGGACAAGGAGGTAGAGGCCGTAGTGAAGACTGGACAGGGGAGTCGATTTGACTGAGAGAAGTGATAGTGACAAGGAACTGATAGCTAAGATACCAGAGAAACCGACAAGGTACTGGACGGACATCAGCTTCTGTATCTGCAAATCATGTATAAGGACTGACCATTTTTATCCGACATAACCTCTCACTCCCTCTGCCTCTCGTGTGCCACTGCAAGGCTTGTCTCTTCAACCTAGCCCGGATACTCCACAATTGCGCAAGACCGAAGGAAATCGCCAGAGCTAGAGGGACGGGGAGAAGGAAGGCATGTTCGAAGCACTGGGTGAAATCGAGGTCACGGTGTTTTGAGATGAAGTGGATCGGCCAAGAACAGTGTGCGACGCTGGGTCCAGCGACCGATGCGACGAAGGGGTATTGCGAGCTCATACTGATGACCTCTGAGCTACACCACTGACGATGGTGACAAAAATCGGCCAGTCCTCAGGAGGTTTTTACCTTTTGAACGATCAGGATAGGGTGGGTGAATAAGGTGGAGGAAAGGGGCGAAAGAAGTGGAGGGTGGAAGGTTTCTATTCTTGCTCAGCCGATCTGGGAATTTGATGCAAAGCGGCGATGACCGATGGAGTCTCATTCGCCGTTCGGGCCCCCGAAGATCAGGTCCGGCCACCGCGTCGCCGTATCGCCGAGTTGAAAAAATCGTCCACACGCGACTGGTTTTCACTTCGCGACGAGACATTACGACCTTTCAACTGCTCACATTACTACTCAACTCGCCACAAAATGACAGCAGAAACTTTGTATCACGTCATGCGTAAGTATGATCCTGTCAAGTCAGAAGTGACTTGGCTGATATACAGGTCGAACGACTGATCATCACATATATGATGGTGACAGTAATGTAGAGATCCGTTCCATATGGCGCACGTACGAGGAGGCGAGAGAGGCCGCCGAACGAGATTTGTTAGATGAGTGGAGCGAGGATTTCTTCGTAGAATATGAGGTGAACGAAGATGAATATGACGATTTCATGATTCAGGCGGTTTGTCCAGAGGGGGAGGAAATGGAGGTTTACGTCGAAAAGCATTCGGTATCTTCGAAGACTTCAGCTACCGATAATGGTTCCGGCACCCTCACAAAACCCACTATGAACTCAAACGACCTTCTCAAATCCTCGGAGAATCCTGACAAAGTCTATGTCATATTATCCGGGGAAGACGGCGCGCGTCTTACCGATTTCGACAATCAAATCGTGTACGCTTCATTACTCGAAGCCAACCGCGAAGCTCAGAAAGTGTTGAAACACCTTATAGAAAATTATCAACCAGAGTGGTATATGGAGGATGATGGGAGAGAACTTGGTGAACCGGATATTGAGGAGAAAAACAAAGATTCAGATAGTGAATTTTACTATGGCAAGGCACAGTTTCAGGAGGAAGGGGATATGGTGGAGGTAGTTGTCAAAGCGGCGGAGATGCGATGGGGAGGAGGCGGACCGGACGATAATGAAGCCGGAAAAGAAGAAGCCGGGATGGAAGTAGTAGGAAAGAAGGTCGTAGAGAAGAAGAAGGAAACCGTTATAGGTCAGAAAAGGGGTCCGGTGAAGGCAATAATAGCTGGAAAGGGGAAAGGTCAAGGGAAGAAACGTAAGACATCTACTTGAGCCGTTGATCACTATTGTGGGCTTTAGAACAAACGTTGAACGATTGTGATCAGAATCATAGCCTGTACTGTATATAGAAAAAGCTACAATTTATCATTCAAAAATGCAAACTTACGTCATAGACTCTTGAAACCCAGTCGTACGCCCTGTACTGTACACACATCCGGTCGCTATGGACGCATCATCATCTTGTCGTTTTCTTCACATTCCTTATCCTCACATGCGCTCTCACCCGCACATCAAATTAGATATTTGTATTTGCCAGTCTCCCACAATCAGTTCATACATTTGTTTGTGACCAATTTCAATCATGCAACATTCTGACCAAACCGAAGACATACGTAATACGCTCTATCACCTACTCGACAATCTCGGACCTTTTTCCACACTCTGTCCATCATCTGTCGCTCGTCAAATGCACAAACAAGATCCCGTGGGATATCCCGATTGGAGAGTTCTGATGGATTCTGTACGAGATGTGGTTTGGGACGAGGTGCAACGAGGTCATGTCGAGGTGACACAAGGTGGGACGGTGAGAACTTGGGATGAGAAGGAGAAGATTAAAGGACCTATACGTGTAAGAAAACCTATGAAGACGACTCAAGAAAGTGGATGATGCCTTGGGACTTGTTACGAGAGAATCAACGTGCATGTCAAACGACAACTTTTGGAGAAAGAGAAACATATGGAGTGATTGGAGGAAAGGAAGACTTTTGAAACGAGTAAAATTTAAAGAAGGCATCATGAGTCAAAAGAAAGGGTGAAAGGAAATGCATATGGTGTGTATCATATACATTGACGTGACATGTCGCAACTGAAAGCGTGTACGACCTGCACCAAAAGGAACGATTTAGGTGGGAAGGAGATTGAAGCTATGTATGACCGTAAGGCTTAGGTGACGTGGGTGGGGGTTGAGAGGTTGGAAGATCTATCGAAAGTCGTGATATCTTGACGTGATTTGTGTGGGTGGGATGACTGAATGAAAGCAGAGGGATAATAATAGATGACAATGATCAGGCAGTCGCGGTGGGCACTGGAGCTGGAGGAAGAGCAACACTTGTCGCTCCTGGTGCGGCAGTGGGTGGATCCTCAGGGTCGACTCCCCTTGCCCACTCCAGAGGTTTCACCGCCGAGTCGAGAGGTATAGCTTGAAGAGTGCAAATAATCTGGTCGTCGTCCGAGGATGTCGTTGGAGTGGGTTGGGCCACTGAATGTGCCGTAGCGACCAGCAAGGTGGTGGGACATGGGCCAGGGATGGGTGAAGGAAAAGGCTGTACAACGACTTGAGCTGGGAGAATTACCATGGTTGATGAGTTGTGAGTATGTAGTATGTCAGTGACGAGTGGTGGCGAGTATGTTGTGATAAGAGAGTACTGTGAAAAGATGATGAAGACGGCTGAAATGGATAAGCAAGCGGGTGTGACACGTAAGGTCAGCTGATGAAAGGACGACCTGATGTGAAGCACCATGCATCAGAAAGGACCTGACACACGAAACGCCATCTAATCTTCGTCCTCTTCCTCTTCTTCCTCGTCCTCTTCCTCCTCCGCATCCGCCCTGCCTGCCTTGTAAGCAGCAATCTTCTCCTCGACACGTTCTCTGCGTTGCTCGCGGTTGAGCTTGCTTGATCGGAGTTTTCTCGATTCGGTTTTCCACTTGGCAGTGTCTTTCTCGGTGGGTTTGAAGCTTGGGTCTTCACGGATAGCGGCGTAGGCAGAAGTGTACATTTCTTCGATGTCGGCGGAAGAGATGTCTGAGGCGAGGTAGGTTGCGAATTGTTTCTTGAAACTGAGTCGTCAGTCGCAAGTCTCGCACTTGTGCAGATGGTGAGAAGTCAGAAGGAAGCGACAGAATGTTCCACTCACCGCTCATCGTCTTCCTCCTCGAGAGACTCCATGTACTCAGCTACATGTCCACCGACAATGTACTTTTGCAACACCTCAGCATCAAGAGTTTTGGTTTCAGGATCGAAACCTGGGAAACGTCTGTCGCTGTGGGGGATGAAGATACCTCCGTCGGAAGCACCCTTCATAGCGCCGAAGATACGACTACCAGTGGAAGTCCTTCGAAGACCGACATCGAGATAACATTTGAAAGGTCTAGGTTCGTCATCGCCAACTGTTTTCATCAGCTCATATCTAAATGCATTAAGTACAGTAGACGAGGACATACGAGGTTCGGTGAGTTGAAGCTCTCCAGTGGGTTCGGTGACACCTTCGTATTTATCCGCAAGACCAAGTTTTGTCAAAGCCCGACGAGCGCAAAGAAGACCAGTGGCATAGGCAGCAGTCCAATTTGTCAAACCGTGTTCAATGCCGTACCTAGGAAGCTCTTTCGAAGAAGCGTGACAGAGAACAAAGTCGCCTTGAAGTTTGGCGTAAACGACTTGGCAGATAACTTGTCGGTTGGTGATACGTACTACGAGTCTGTATTTGTGAGACTCGTAGCGGTTCTTGGCCTGAGTGACAAGACGACTTTTATATTAGCTCTAGACTTTTGGTATATCAGGTCAAGAGAGAACTTACCGACGAGCATAGTAGTCAGTCTTACCCTCACGTCGACGACGGGGTTTGACTTGGTACCTAGAGAAGTACGCGCTGCTCTTTTGAACCTTGACGAAAGGCATTTTGGGTGTGAAGTATGGATGTGGTCCTAAGCAGGGCAAAAGGGGAAGGCGGAACAAGGATGATCATCGGCGTTAAGACATTCTGTGGCGAAGTTGTTAACGCCGATATCGTCGTGCTGGCTCCGATCGCCGACGTTCTCCACGTCACCGGCCGACGGATTACATGAGCTTTTCATGCTTACTTGTATCTTCTCTCTGATTAACATAACCATGTGGAAAACTCTTCTGTTGTTGGCGTCGGTTGTACCTCCAGCTCTGGCTGGTATGTACGCGGAGCCAGTGGTACATCTGGATGCTAAGACTTTCAAGAAAGCCATGGCGACGGAACATGCTTCTGTGAGTTTCCCTACGTCCAATCTTCAATCTTGACTTTACTCCCTATCGCAGACAATCTCGTATCTGAGCTCCATAAGATTCCGCTTATGCTGTTACTCTTTAAGCGTTTAGATTTAAGTTTAGATCATTCATGCGTGTGGAATATACAGTCAGCTGACATCAGATGGTGGCCTTTGTAGCTCCTTGGTGTGGTCACTGTCGAAATCTAGGACCAGAATATACATCCGCCGCTCAATCCCTTTCCCCGCTCATCCCCTTCTACGCAATCGACTGCGACGATGATCTGAACAAACCCCTCTGTGCGGAATATGGTATTCAGGGGTTCCCAACTATCAAAGCTTTTCCTAGAGCTGGTAAAGGTGCTGCGAGGGATTACACTGGGGAGAGAAAGAAAGGGGCGTTGATAGAGTATGCCAAGGGATTAGTCCCGGACCGAGTGAAGAAATTACGAGCTGAAGGATCTCTGGACCAAGTCATTGGAGGATTTCTACGGGAGGTGAGTTATGTGACCTTTCTTTACTTTTTCAACACTCCCATATTCTCTTCTCCTTTGAGAAAATATTGCTTGGCGAGGAGATACATGAAAGATGAACAAAGCTGAGGCGCGCAGAAATCTGACATTCCACATGCTCTCCTAGTCCATCCCTCCACACCCAGCATACCATTCCTCTGGAAAGTCCTAGGTCATCGTTTCTCCTCCAAAGTGAGTCGTCTATCTTGTCAACTTACTCTGCTGACGTATGGAAAGATTCATATGGGTTATATCAAAGATACTCCATCACATGAGGTTCTCTCCCTCTTGGGATTATACGATCCCAAGGAAACCACGCGTGATGGAGCTAGAACCATCATCTTCTCTCCCGGTGCGTCCCTCTCAGATGGGCAGGAGTATGATGGTAAGTGTTCCAAAATCCAAACACAGGTCGGAGACTGATATATAGGTGTGTTGAAATTCAACGGATTACTGGAATGGCTACAATCTCATCTGGACGGTACAGCCTCTACTAAAAAGACATCTCGAGTCAAGTCTGAAGAGGACGTTCCGGAATCAGATAAAGCGGGGGAGAAGCAGAAAGAGGTAAAGGCCGGTGATGCGGCTGAGGAGAGAAGAAAGAGGCTGGCAAAGCTTGAAGAAGCAGAAAAGCGGGATAAAGCCAGGAGAGAGAAAGCGAATAAAGTGAATGTGGCTGAACCTCCTTCACCCGAGTCTTCCCCGGATCCAGAGACGAGTCTGGAAGTTGAAGTAGAGACTGAGAAGGTGGACCCGACGGGACATGTTGGAGGGGAACTGTAATTGCCGATCATCAAAATGTGAATGTATTCCTTTGCTTAACATAAGATGTCCAGGCTGTGGGAAAGGAAACCAGTGAGTGGATGAGTTTATGTGTGAGAGAGAGGGAGCACTATGGTGCATTATGCATCTATATAACTTGCACCCCATACTTCCTCCAATCGCCATCGAGCTCGACCGGCAGGGGTGAATAAATTGACGCATGCACTAACTCTATCAAGGGGGATAAGTGCCCAATCTGAGTCGGCTTCTTCTCTTGGTACACGTCGAGGTGTGAGACGTTCAGGACTGAGGGGATCGTCTCGAAGCTATGATCAGCGATGGTTTCTCAGTCAGAATGACTAGGGAGTGTCAAATCCGATCTAAAGTTGACACCCACTAGTCTGCATGGAAGATGAATCTTTCAGGTTCATCTTGTAAAGTCCTGACGGGAGTGACGGAAGAATGGAGGGACAAACAGAAAGGCTATCAAAAGATAAATTCACTCACCCAAACTCTCACTTCACGTTCAGCACGAGGAACCACCCCACTTCCTCTACCTCTAACAGTAGCTAATAAGATCCAATCCCATCTTGGTCCAGTTTTTCCTTTAGGGGGATCAATAACATCTCCAAATTCATCTTCTCTCTGTCCTTTGCCTGTGCCTAATTTCAAACCCCAACTATTTGACCTACTCTTATCTTTCATAATATCCCGTTCTCTATGTCCAGGTCCAAATGTTCCCTGATTACCCTCACTATCATATTCATTCTCTTCTATCTGCCTCTCTTTCCATGTTATACGATCACTCTCTGGTGATTTCCATTCCATACCATCCGATTCATCTCCTGGTTCTTGGTTCCATCGTAAAGTGGGGAAAACAAGAACGGAAGAAGGATCCACACTTTCCGCTTTGTGAACCAAGAATGAATGTAATGATCTTAATGAATCTGGACAATCATCCGGAAGAGGTCGTATTGGTTTTTGAATGATATTTGGTAGAGTGGAAAGAGGATCGAATGTCGTTGTGCGACGTGATCTATATGAAGATGATGTAGGTTTTGTTGGATCTGAGCTTGAAGAGGGATATTTGGGAAGATGATTTAGTTGAGATGATGAAGATGGGGAGAGATACCAAGCTCTAGCTCGGACGATATCTCTTTCTTCTGTCTCGGAACTTTTATTCGGACCATTGGTCAATTGTTTCAGACCGGATTGTTGAGTGTATGGGTTTTTGGAAACTTCTGATGTGAATACAGAAGAATGAGAGGGATGGGCAGAGGGAGAAGAGTCATTCGTGCTTGTAGAGAGCTTCGGTTTCTCAGACGATCCACTACGGTGTCTGGGATCATCGTCGCCAGGTTCCAACTCTGAGTGCGCAGGGTGGGAATGCGGAGGGGAGGGAGGATCGACAGTAGGTGTAGGATGTAATGACCTGATTCTTACTCCTTCACGTGTGACGAGGGAGAGAAAGGGTCTGGAACGTAGAGCTCTCATGATGAATGATGAGATGGATGAGGAAAGTGAATATCTGATCTCTGATCTTTGAAACGATTCGATTTGTGAACATCTTTAGGCACCGACCGACCCAATTCTCTTGCTAGAGTGCTCTCTACCTAATTACACAGTTCTGCATCTGGCAATAAGTTACCTGTGTGCACCTAGTTGCTGTGCAGCATGCAGCAGGAAAGAAGAGTAAGTTACAGGTCAGGGGTACGTATGCAAGCATGAGTCTAGTCGAGGTGGTCATATGCACAATGCATGCTCTCGATCTCTTCATTCGATCATGACACCCTACAAACGTTCAACCACAATGGCACTCGCCGCTCCTCCACCATTGCAAATGGCCGCACAACCTTTCTGACCAGGTTTGAGGGCGTGAATAAGTGTGACGACGATTCTACTTCCAGAAGATCCGATAGGCTGTCATCAGCATCCAACCTTTTCTCGCTGCTGTGATACTTTCTGCTCTGAATCCACACCTTCGACGAGAGCCATTCCTACAAGGGGGACTAGTAGACCATATGAGGAGAAAATCTGGGCGAATTGAGAGTGACGTATCACATGAACTTACATGACCCAAAGCCACAGCACCACCCCTGACATTGACCTTGGATCTGTCCAAACCCAAAACCTTTTCGGCAGCACAAACGACGACTGAGAACGCTTCGTTGAATTCCCACAGGTCGATGTCGTCTTTACTTAGACCGGCCGCTTTGAGAGCTTTAGGAACTGCAAGAGTAGGAGCGGTAGGGAAGTCGATCGGTGCACAAGCGGCATCGGCGTAGCCTATCAATCAGCTCTACAACTTTCATTCTCACCTTGGATTGCATTCTGCAAGCGCCTACCAAAAGCCAATACCTGGAGTGCCACAAGGAATGTGAAAATGTTCACTTCAAATCACATCAAACGAAAGAGACGGACAGGGTTATAAGATGTGAAACTCACCCAAAATCCTAGCCATAGGTTTCAAACCCTCCTTCTCCACAGCCTCATCACTAGCCAACACCACGGCACTAGCTCCATCGTTCAACGAACTGCTGTTCGCAGGAGTGACAGTCCCATTCTCTTTCTTAAAAGCTCCTTTCAGAGATCTGAATTTCTCCCTGATCAGCTTTTTGTATTCCTCGTCCTCCTTGACCACAGTGTCACCTTTTTTACCCTTGATAGTGACAGGTGCTATCTCTGCATCGTATGCGCCTGCTGCCCAGGCCTCTTCGGCCCGTGTGTAGGTGGAAAGACAATGATCATCTTGTTCTTCCCTGGAGACGGAATGTTTCGAAGCTGTGTGTTCGGCACAGTTACCCATGAGGAACTGATTGTATACGTCCCACAGACCGTCGACCTCGAGTGAGTCTTTAGCTTGGAGGGTTCCGAATGCGGGATTCTTTCGAGGCACTAGGAAACTGTGTGTGAGCTGGAAGAAACCCCGCGTAATTCCTTTATAGCAGGTATGCTGCACATTTAAATGATGGGCGGTCTCATAGAGGATATCTGCTTGGGAGATCATTTCGCAGATATGGGAATGAGTCGCGAATCGATCAAGGAGTCTTCAGTATTCAAGATTTATAGAAACTTCACTCACGGAGCATTCGACATACTCTCCATACCGCCAGCAACCATGATGTCCGTAACGCCCAACTGTATGTTCTGCGCGGCCAACATGATGGCTTTCATTCCTGATGCACACACTTTATTTATGGTGGTAGCGTCCGTGCTCTCGGGTATACTGGACGTCAGCCGAAGTTACCATGACATTGGGGTCATTCGTCCTTGTTCTCCTTTACACTCATTTCAGAGCTCTGCCTGACCTCACACCAGAGTGCCTGTGGGGAAAGGTACAGAATTATATCCTTTCCCAGTGTGAAGGGCTATCATTACTCCTCGTAAGACCTCGAGAACTATAGACAAGACGCAGTCTCAATACAGGACTGACGCTGGATCCCGAGCGATAAAGAAAGAACCGGAAAGGGTAGTAATGGGACAAGTGATAGATGAGTAGATGGTATGACAAATACTGACCCAGCTCCAATTCCTACTTGTCTAGCAGGACTCTGCCCCACTCCTGCCTGTACCACATTACCCATATAAACCTCTCCCACTTTCTCAGGTGTCACGCCGGCCTTTTTCAAAGCATCTTTGACGGCCACGATGCCCAATTGAGGTGCGGTGAGGGAAGATAGTGAGCCGTTAAGACTTCCAATAGGCGTACGAGAGCCAGAGACGATGTAGACTTTATGGGACTATCGTCAGTTCGCATACTGTCTGTTTTAGACCAATCATCATAACTTCATCCGTAATTATCTCCGTGTCATGAACGACTCTCGGATACAATGGTCAATCCGCACGATCCGGGATTGAAGAAAGGAGAGAGCAAGAGGGATGACCAATAGGCGATGGGAGGGGATCGATTGGGAATAGTGAGGGGGATAACTCACCATGGTTCTTAGGTGTATATGAGGACCTCTAGGTGTACGTATGGAGTGAGAAAAGTTTGTGAGGAAAGTGGAATGTGGGGACATCGGGGTCGTACGATCCTTGAAGACGATTTCGTGCGAGGTCCGTTCGAGCGCTCGCCCGGTACCACGTGGCGAATGGGCCTGGCTTTGTGATTGCGGGCTAAGGTACTCTAAAAGGCTGCGTTCAGGTCGCTCTGAGCACCTTTGTGAATGGGTGGACTATGAACGAGAAAGGTGCAATGATCAATCAGATAGGTCAAGTATCAAGTAACAATGGATGATGAGAAAACACTGTCCGGTGAGTGGCCATGCCGGTAGAGCAAGACCGGGTGGAATGAAGTAAGGTACCTTTGACGGCATGTGAAAGTTTCAACCTTTAAATAACCGACAACCGGTTGATGCATGCAGATGGAGGGGTGATGTTTGCTGTATACTCTGATTCTATGTGAGACAGTCATTGGTCTGTAGGATTTATAGGATTTATTAGACTATTTGTCAGTGTCTGTCAACAAATAGCGAGGGGGTGAAAACCAACCGTATTTGCCAAAAAAGGGGATCAAGCTTTGTGCCAAAGTGTAAGAAAAGACCAATTTAGGTCCTACAACGAGGATCTGCCGAGTCAGTCACTTACTCGAGATCGATAAACATGGAAAGATGTGTGGAGACAGACCTTCGGTGTCAACCCTTTGAAGAAAGCTGAAAATCCCTCTTGTCGGATCATATCCTTGATTATCGTCATACCTGACACGTTGCTGGTAAAGTTTGCGTTCTGTATTCTCGTTTTGACCACATCGAGGGGAGCGGCCACGGTGATGGATGCTACGGCACCTGCTATGGACGCCACGAAGTCTAGTCTTTAGTAAAATATCATCAGATTTGTAGATTTCTATGAGCTGGAAGGGAGAGAAGAAAGGAAAACTCACTCTGACTCCAAGTGGCTGTAGAGTAATCGGACAGGTGAAAGAGGTAACCTTTGGTGACTGCTGAACCGCCGAATAGCTGTCAATTAGTACAAGCTCGCTGGCTAACCTGGCGCAGAAACTGGATGAAGGCTAAGAGAGCAAGTGGACTATGACCTCCTGCCAGTCGCGGCACACAACAGGGGAAGTTGGAAGGGAGAATTGGTGGAGAAGATTAGTACCAGTATACCCACGGCAAATGATCCAGGTGCATTTCTAGCCATCGTCCATCCCCATCCACGATACAGAGACCCCATGCCTTCCTCCGTTATCAACTTGACCAGTCCACGACCTCGTATAGCATCGGGGTTAGTCTGCATCTTGATCTTGAGTACATCTAAGGGTAATAAGACCTGTTGTCAGTATATTCAGTCCCTTTGGAGTCGCAGTCCATCCTTGCCACATGTCGTAAGTCGAAGTAAAGGGTTGAGGATCCACTACTTTGTCTAAATGTGAAGAAAGGTGAAATCACTCACAACCTCTCCTATTCCCGTCAAACTGTTCATAAGCATCTCTCTCATTAACAACAGGGAAAAATGATAACTCACCTACCGGCAGTAGCATGCATTAACATCCCCCCAGTCTTCTGTCCAAACGTATCCCTGAACCAGCCTCCTTGATTTTTATCGATCAGATCTCTAAACCAAGGCTGTCCACCAAACTTATATACCCTCTGAGCGATCTTGTATCCTGCGGCATAGCCCAGTCCGGGGAATAAGGAGAGAAATTTTCGATGAATGGGAGATTGGGCGGCAGATTTGAAAATGATGGAATTGAGTTCGGAAGCTGCGAAACGGGATCGATTGGTCATGAGTCTTTTTGCTACTGTATCCTGGACGATTATCAGCTTTTCATACGATTTAACATTGGTGAGATGGCTTTCACTTCCCCAAAACACGATGATGGGCAGACTTCGCACGGCGCAGCAAGTCCGATTCTGACGGAATCTGCAGGCTGCGACTCAATGAAAAGCGAGCTTGGAGAGAAATGGAGTATCAAATCACCTAGGGAAGACTTACCACAGGATGAAAGACGAGCAATTCGGCCACACCTCATTTCATCAGCTGTAACCACATTTAACGAACTAGTCACCTCACCTGAAGCTCCCGAGCCTAAGATCCTGGCGGCTCCCGAATCTCGTTTCCCGGAAAAGTTGGCATCGACCGGAGGGGACATTCTGTCTGTTCACCTATATGTTCCAATCAAGACGTAACGTCACCTCCTCGGAGTCAATCACAAGAGATGGTGCAAAATTGATGCTTCAGATGAACCTCGGGGTCGGGTGTGAGACTTACAGTAGAATTCTCAACATTAAGGAACGGGATAAATTCAATTAAATCGTGTCAAGAAATTCTCTATGCATTCTCGACTTCCCGGTTTCCTCACTGCACCAATCGTAAATTACTTCACAACCATGATAGGTCTTAAAGGTCGTTTAAATGTAAGATGCTCTTTTTCAGCGTAAAGGCAAAGCTTAACAAGTAGATCATAGATAATTCAGGGGGAATTATAGCTGAGTGTATCAATGTGTTAAAGGTTAAGACGAAACAACATTCGTCGGGTTTTGCGACTGTTGGTGAGTGTTTCCGTTCATCGACCAGGTCTTCTATGCACTTTTACAACCTATCTCTTAGCGTGAGCGTAAGCGTGACGTGTATCCACATGAAATGTATGAATGATCTCGAATCGAAATGATGGAGAACGGGATCATACCGGGTGGCGTCATGGGTTGAGGAGGAAAGAAATTTGATGTGAACATGTGAGAAGCTGGGATTGAGCTGACCATCTCCTCAGGCGACGAAATTGTCTGCGTCATCAATAAAGCTCGTCCTATTCCCCCCCAGAGCAGAATAGCAGCTTCATCAAATATACAAAAAGTACGGAAAGGGGATGTGAGGCGGGCAGTGGTGGTTCGGACTAGAAAAGCGGAAAGACGGCCTGATGGGAGATACATTTCGTGAGTTCTCATCTCATCTTTCGGTAACCTCATATTCTGGTGTCATCATCAATCGGACCGCTGGCCGCTGCTCAAGGTGGCGAATGTGATCCAAAATCTCACTCGCCACCACGTTGGTTCAACTTGCGAGTTGCGTCACCGCGTTCGATAAGTAAGGAGAACATGAGAACAACATATTAATGGTAGATTCGACGATACGGCTTGCGTGTTGCTCAATAACAAAGGTGAAATGATTGGGACTCGAGTCAATGGAGTGGTATCGAATGCTTTGAGAGATATACAAGGTCCTACTGGTGCTAGATGGTCTAAAGTGTTGAGTTTGGCACCTAAAGTGAGTAATTAGCAAGCACTGGTGTCGTTTTGACACGCTTCATTTCATCACTTTCATCTTGAACTCCCTCCTCTCCCTTCCCACTACACGGGTGGTATCTCACATCCGATAAGTTTCATTGAGACATCATCGCTCTTCTTCACGTCACTGTTTCCCTTACCCTGTCTCAGTCAATCTTCTTTGCAAACCTACTATGTGGTCGTTGGAAGTTTGACCAAGAGCAGATGATCACAATGAAGAAGCAAGCTGATAACATCAGGTTGTATAATCATGCGCTATGCTAAACAAAACTAATCATGTGTCACTATTTCAAAGCCTTCCACTACATCGACCCCGCTTTCGAAATCCCTGTAAGATCTTTCAGCCGACCTGCGTTCACGAGCAGTTGCAATGTCGCAAATGGAAGTTCCGACAATGTCTTGTGTGGGTCGTTGCTCGATATCACTCTTTCGAAGCTCTCGTCAGTCAAGCGGATCTCGTCCGTTGCATAGGTACGCTCATCCGTCCGGTCCCTTCTCGTCGGAGTTGACGATGACCCGGTTTTTCTTTCCTTAGCCCTTCTCAATCCGTTGAGCTTTGGTTGAGAAAGCCTCGAACTGACATTTTGTGCCGTACTGGCTGATCCAAATACTGATGCTGTTTCCCCGACCATTCCTTCTCCAATTGTCATACCGCCACCACCCTGGTCATCCCCTTCGACTCCGCTCACCGAATCATAGGTTTGAACAGTACTCAGTAGCGATTGATTTCCCTTCCCCTGACGTAAAGTACATCCTGACCCAGACGCAGACATACCATTCCATGACGTTTCATCCGATTTGACCCCGATCTTTCCGGCATCCATACCTCCACCGCTCAATGTCGACCCATCGACGCTTTCTTCCAGAAGAGGACACGCTCGAGAATTCCTCAAACGACGAGTTACGGGCAAGATCATCCAACGACTCGATTTACTAAAATACGACTCCAAGAGGTATTACGAAAGATTTTTCAGAAATACAAACAACGAGTCGGGTCGGGGGGAAAATATCTGGACAAGGCTGTGTGGAGTCGGTACTGAATATGAAAGGAGGTAACTCCAATTCTAAAATCGAATGAAAGGTTCAATGACGCTAGAAGGTCAAGAGTACTAGAGGATTATGACGATATTTTATTTCAATTGAATAGTCTTTCAAATCCTTTTTCTCATCTAATGCCGCAGTTAACACAAATTGGCATAACATTGATATCTACACTCATAACATTCTGACAATGGAAGGTGTATGATCCATTAATTATACCCGGAACATCAAGAGATGATAAAGTTTCCACTTTGTGTCTTTTGATGGTCTCTGAACGTAAGGATCGTCAAACTCAACAGGATAACTCATTTGCAGATGCCAGATGCCAAGATACCAAGATCATACATTCTCTCTACATGTTACATGTTACATGCTACAATACCATATCCATACTTCTACACAACCGTCCTTGAAAGGGAACACAGCATTGGACTTTCTTCGTTGAGAAAATGGAGTGAATGGGTGTAATGAAGAAAGGTCGATCATCAGTTGAGCCCGACAGTCCCGTTCTACACAAAATACGAGGGTACGGGGAGTTTCTAAGTGTGGTAGATCAGAAATCGTAGATCGTAGAAGATGTACTGTATGTTCGTTTTCAGATATGTATCAGTGCAACAACACGTGGATATTTCTCGCTTCCTGTATGTTTGTCTTTCGACTCGTAAGTCGTCGGTCAAAACTTCTGACCTATGACCGTATCGTTCTGACGTCGAGAATCGAGATTCCCGATGTCTTCTTCTACTTTTTACTCCATTGGTCAATATCCTCTCACTGATTTATATTATCTTA
The DNA here is from genome assembly GCF_000271645.1 of Tremella mesenterica DSM 1558. NCBI lineage: Eukaryota > Fungi > Basidiomycota > Tremellomycetes > Tremellales > Tremellaceae > Tremella > Tremella mesenterica. The sequence goes on from NW_006711225.1 coordinate 3,354,840, forward strand.
CACCTGTTGATTCCTCAACCAGTCTCACTCTTTGGTACGAACGAGCTGACCCCGGACATCTTACAATTGCGTCTTCCATTTACGGCATTTTATTTCTCTTTTATCTCCTCTTATGGAGTATATGAGAATCCCGTGCAACTCGGACTTGGTTATATATAATTAAACATAATTCTGCATGTGATCTCTTGGGACATGTCTTCCTCGCCACTGACTTGACTAAAATTTCCATTTCGAGACATCTCCTGAAAACCTACTTGACAACCCTATAAACCAAAATGTAATTCTATCACGATAAAGTACAATTTTATTCAATCACCATATAATTCTCCATAGGTCGGTGGAAGATGCACAATTCTTTTTCCTCCTGATCTCTCCACACGCAAGTTACGTCCGTGCGAATTTGTTCCGATACCAAAAGCAGAACTAGGATTTGAATTCGAATCTTGATGTCGAACAATGGTCACTCCTCTATTCAAACGTGTATGTGTATCATCTCCTGGGATCCATGAACGTTCGGTATCGTATGAATCGTAGGATGTATCTGATATGATACTGTTTCCTCTTCTCAGCATTTCACTGGGTCTAGATGGTCCAGAGTGTGATATAGGAGGAGGGGGTATGTTAGGAGGTTGGCGTGAAGAAGGATTGTGAATGTTAAGAGGACGAGGGTCGAGGAATGGATTGTGAGTTTGAGTTTGAGTTTGCGTGTGATAACCATGTTGATGTGGATGTTGATTGTGAGTGTGAGTGGAGGAAGATTGAGTGTTGATAAAAGGATTATTATGTCTTTGATCTAAATGAGAATATTGCTGTTGATGAAGATGAGGATCAACGGTGAAAGGAGATATCGATGAATGTGTAAAAGAAGTATTGGTATTCGGAGTAAAAGGTGAATGAGGGGAAGAAGTTGACCATGTTGTACCAGTTGTCAAAGAAGGGATAGTACTTCTATTCGTAAGATTCCTTGATGGTAAAGTATAACCAGGATGATCAGGTGTGTCATTTGAAATATCCGAATCTCCTACACTTATAGTTGATAATGTTCTAGTCATAGTTGATCCATCGTTGGCTATCATATCACCTTCGGAATCCGTTGTCGCTGTTGTATATGTCATTGAGTTTCTATGAAATTGATGAGCAGTGTACGTTACTAGAGGACGTGGAGGAAGAGGGGGAGGTTGTACTGTGATTATATTCTCCAAGTCGGTAGGTGTCACACGCATCATCGGTCTTGTTGAAGTTTCGTTTGTGGGACCATCGCCATTGATATCTGACCAATTAGAGTTATTTTCAATGATGGGGGAAAGAGGATTTGACTCACCATGTGGGGTATTGAGACGTCGTTTGGAACGTCGTCTTCGTCTACAATACCATAACAAAGCGAAGAGAATGATGACCCCTACGGTGATAGGAACGGCGAGGAGGACAATACGAAGTGTAGAATGTGATACGTTGGAAGACCCGGTGTATTGCCATTCTGCTGGAGAAGAAGAGTTGTACGAGATATAAGGGTCATACGTTGACGATTGAAGGGGATAGGACGTGTTGGAGAATTGTTCGTAGTTGACATTGGGTGATGCCGAGGGAGAAGAGGAAGATTCGTATAGAGAATAAGAAGTGGTTGATGATACAGAGTAAGGTGAAGAAATGGGTAGAGAAGGAGAAGATGAGGAAGAAGAAGAAGATGATGATGATGATGAGGAGGAGGAGGAAAAATCTAAATCTATTGAAGACGAGTTGGAAGGGTAGGAAACGACCAAGGTCTGTGCGGAAAAGGATGCTGTAGTAGTAGGGATCATCTCTTCAACGATCGTCTCAACAGCGTTGTCGATGTCCATGATGGGTATATATATATATCAAAAGAACGACGATGAGTATAGTCAAGGATTGACAAGAAGCTGTAGGGTGAGAGAAAGAGAAAGAGTGAGGGAAAGACGCAGTAGAAGCGTGTTTGAAGAGAGGCAAAGAGGCCAAGGGGGGGTGGGGACAAGGAGGGAGGGAGGAAGGCAAGGGAGGGGAGGGAAAAAAAGGCACCACACCCACTCGGGCGCTCGGATCTCGGAGGTTTTCACTCACGGCCCAGTCATGCCAGTCAACCCGTCGGACCTCGCGGTGTACTCGTCAGTGTTTCTTCACTCTCTTACACCTCTACTCACTCACGCAAGTCACTATCAATCTCATGCTCCACCATATCACCAGCTCGAACCTTTTGTCAAACTTCACCATGTCAGCCAAAGACTTCGATCAATTCGAAACCTCTTGCAAGATCTTCGATCCTCAACCACCGCCTAAGCGTGACAGAATAATTCAAGCCTGTACTACTCTTTTCAATCTTACGTTCGTTGACATCACTGATCTCTGACACATGACACAACTTACCAACACACATCTGGACACATGTTCGATCAATGTCACGCCTCTTTGTCAATTCCACAATGGGTAGTTCATCCAAGCTCACCAGCCACCCGTCTTCCATTTCCCCCTCACTCGTATCTCCGTCCCTCGCAGCGCACAGCCTGACAACATCTCGATTTTGAAAACATACACATCACTCAATCCTGACTGTCTCACCTTCTGATATCTCTCCCAATGCGTCTTCAACATTCGACAAATCGTCATGTCCAACATAAAGTTCTTCCACATTTGTTTGCGTTCCTCAACAGTCTCAATAATCTTTCAAGATCGAGTCTAATAATATCACGACTCACTGCTTGCCCAGCCTTCGTTCCGTAACAATCTCTTACAGGATCTCGTTTCACACGGAGACCTGAGCACGGACCCCGTGAAAAAAAAAGCATAATCTTTCCCCTTTGATGAGAAATAATGATAGGCGCAGCTCGACAAACGTTATCTGTGAGATTTTAAAAAAATCACATGGTTTCAAATGATAGTCTTTTACCCACTTTGGAGAGATATTCGTTAATGCTTACAGCAGAGGTCTGGAAAATGTATAACATACGATTCATGGATGGCTGGTTATTGAGTCATAGATCGTATACTGGATCTAAGATGGTAATGTCACGCAGTGACGTTTACTTCGATCATGAGTGAGTTTGATTTCTATGAGGCTCTCGCTGACTATAAGAACCCCTTCGACCGTACTCACTTTCTTCCACAGCAATCGTCTTCTCACATCTCTTCTCCTACTTTCCTCCGCTCTCAGTTCCCTGTAACAACTGTCAATTGTGTGCTTGTCTTCCTCGTATCTTATTGCTCTATCATCCTCCTTATTTGTTATCATTTCCAGCTAGAACTACACATAAATACGACGCTGCTGTTTCTTCTCCCTTCTCTACACGACCACGGACAAGACCTGAATCGACGTCGTCATTCTTCTTATCCCACTCTTCCACCTCTCAGAGAACAAGACGTTACTCCAGTCATTTCTCTCTGCCTCTCTCTCTCTCTTTACCTCTTGAGGAACTAAAATGTAAGTTCATCCCGTCCTTCCTCTCTGCTCAGCGAAAACCCATATCTGACCTCAGTCACTGTTACTTGTCCCCTCCTCTCCGACTCACGAGACAGACGACCCAGTCCCAGTCGTCGAACTACCTTGTACTCCACTTCACGAAGAGAAATACCCAACTGCAAATCGTTATTCTCCCTTCCACTCCGCCTAACGAGACGACCGATTCACTACCAAGTCGTTACTCTCCCGTCCTTCCACTCTCTGTATTTACCAAGAGAGTAAAACCTACCCACGCTCTTTTTACCTAAAATCCTTTCTACTCCTTTAAATCCTCATATTGAACAAGAGTATCACCAACGATGATTCCACCTTGTCAGAACCCCAACGGCGTATCCCAGGGACAGAGCACCGACAGACCCCAGGCTTCGGCTCGACCACCCATGGACGCAGCGAACACGAGACCTCCTCGAGGATCTCGTCCGTACCCCGCCGCTCGACCGGCCCGCAGACAGGTCAGGGTTTCGGAGGGGAGGAGTGATGCTCCTCAAGCATCTCAAGGTTCGGCTGGTCCGACCGCTCCTCGACCCCCACCTCCGACCCCCGCCTCCATGATGATGACGTTCCGTGCCAGCGACGGATGCGAAATCCCAAGGAGGACCAATACGGGTCGTCGAAAGCGCGGCCAACAAGGCCAGGGTACGGTCGCTGCCCCCAGGTCCAGGGGTCGGCCAGTGACGACGGCCGTCACTGGTGTGGAGGGTACGGAAACGTTGGCTGGTCCATCGACTGGAAGGGTGACGCATTATGGGTCGAATGCGTCAGTGACCCGACCATCTTTTCTTCCTACCCCTTTCTTCCACTTTCCCCCTCCTTACCCTCCTCTGACTTTCCTCTCTCCTTCCCCTACTCAATTCTTTTCTTATACCCTTCCCCCTCAGTCTACTCCCTTCGCTCTTTATCCTCCTCCTCCTCCTCCCCCTCCCCCTCAACCTTCTCTCAATTCTCTCTCTTTCCTTCCTCTCCCTCAGTATCCTCCCGTTGGGTTTGTACATGACAATATGACGTACGACCCAATGGTACAACTCGGTCACCCCTTCCAGCCGTCCAACATTGTCACCACATCCCAGGAAGTTGTCCCGATGCAAGGGGAAAACTTCCAACCTGGTGCACAATTGGGTCAACAGTGGTACGGACCGAGTCAACCTCAAGAAACTGAGGTGGAGAGGGCTGATCGAATGATTGCGGAGTTGATCATTGGACAAGAAGATTGGCAACAGTCGGATCCTGGTCTCTTGGAATTCCAAGGGAATTTTAATGATTTCCTCCACGAAATCGATCCCTTCGGTCTATGGACCCAGCCGGCCATATTGTCTACGGCCATCGATCCTGTTCTATCAATAATAGCCCCAGTGGAAAACCTGGCTCTCGAGCCAGGTCCTGTTAACGAAACCACCACTGGGGTCGAGGATACACAACAGGATCCGGTGGAACCGTCAAACAATGATGCGGACGGTATCGACTGGGACTTTTGGGTCAAAGAGCTGTTTCCTGATAGCGGTCACAGCTGCCAAAGTTCAGTCGACCAGTCTAAATCTCAACCTTGAATCATTGAAAGAACCATACGACTCCCTTCACGTCAATAAGGAGTTGTGGACCCGTTATATCGGTCTACTTCGTAGGGGTTCTTTTTGATTCGAGGTTGTTTGACGGGGTTGGTTCATCGGGAATATGGATAGGCTGGGGAAAGGTTGAAGGATTCTTGTCTCCCCCCTTTTTTTTCAACACGGCTGGTCCGTGTGGTGTTCTTATGAAAATCAAAAAAGCATCAAAAAATCAAAAAACTTTTCAAAAAATACACAAAAAAATACACAATCACAGTCATTACAGGAAGCGGAACGAAAGGGGGTTTAGAAAGTGTCCTGTTCAACGGTGGTGTGTAGCGGTTGTCAGGAAAGCGGACGGGGTCGCGGGAGAGGTGGAGGGAGGGGAGAGGGTAAATACTCCTGGAGGCGGGGAGTACGTGTGTGACAAGATGGGATCAGGGGGAGAGGAGCGAGGTGAAAACGAGGTGAGGGGTGACTTACAGTACTGTATGATCCCGCGTGGAGGTGAGTTTTCAATTCAGTCTTCTTGAAATACGATTTCTAATGCAAAGAATTGTTTGACTGCTAGTACTGTTGTTGTATACCCAGATGCATGTCATTGTGGTCTCCTCTTCACTGTCCTCTACCTCTTGCACGACCTGGTGGCCCCGTACCCCTTCCACGACCTGATGGTGTACCCCGAGCCGGTGGACCACCTCGAGCTAGACATCAGCTAGGTCAACAACGAAGTGCAACTGGATGATACTCACCGCCTCTTTGAGCTGGACCACCTCGCCCTCCTGCACATCAGCTCTGACGTTCCGTACGGTTATATCTGTGATGGCTGGTCCCGTACTGACGAGAAGTTATTTGAACTGAATGCGGCAAGATAAATCACGCCGATCTATGAGTTGCCATGGAAGGGTGCCAGAAGGAGGGTACGAGGTAATGCCGAGTTGACTGTGGAAGGAAAATACGGAATATGAACGAGAGGAGTAGTGATACCAGTAATGATGACAGTGAGTTAGGAAAACAAAGAGGACATACCCCTCGCACTCTGTCCACGAGTTTTCGCCGCCGCCCTGTTCTTCTCTTGTTGTTCGAAAGCAGAATCAAGTATAGCATCCGCTATTCGGAAATATTTTATCTATCATCAGTCTACTCCCACTATTCAGATATACCTCCAGCAGAATTTCGCTTGAACTTATAAACAAAAGAGCACCAAGGCTTACTAAAAGATTCGTCCCGCTCCTGTTGATCAAAAAAGGTGAAAGAGGGTGAAAGAGTAGACTGTATCGTGGGTGTAATGTGATATTTTTGGTGACATGTATAATGTCCCAATCCCTCACTCGATCTTTACGTCGTTTCGAACATACAAGTCTAAAAACCACGTACTATATTGCCTTTTATGAAAACTTCTTTCATCTTCCAAAATCTCTCACCATCGGCTGAAGTCTGGTATACTTCTCTAAGGGTGACATTCATGAAATTATCACATTCGACTAAGTGACCGTTGAATGTAACTCCGTTTTTCAACTCCACCAGCTGTGTGTTAGTCAAAATCCCAATATGACCTTCTCTGACGACGAGTGTTCATACCGGCCGATGATCACAGTGTTAGGATTCATCACTGGATGACTATAAGCTCATTCAAATCCTGGAATGATGAGATAGGTGATGGATGTTGATATCGTGAGTGTGAGTATGATCGAATATGACACTTAGTGTGCTAAGATGGTGAAGTGTTGAATGGATAAATGGAAAAGAGGTGGGAGGGAATCGATCCGTCTGCGACTTCTTGTGGATTAACGACTTACCATGGGTTTGCCTTGAGCAGCATTGAGAAGTGTTAATGGTAACTAGTACGTCAGCTCATAGTCTCTGCTTCTCAATCAAGCTCACCATGTTATAATTCACTAACGGTTGGAACGAAGTCGCAATTGGAAGTGGAAGGAGCAACCAGAGCTTGGCTAGCGGAATCAATATTATCGTATAATGGGTAAAAGCCACATCACCTCCATTTTTGAAAAACATCCACTGTCCTTCGCCTCAACCTTGCCGCTTATGCATGAAAAGCAAAAATGGTCTGGACATGCACTCTTCCATGATCCCGTCTTCATATGCTGATTAGATGACTTCAAGAATAATGATGAGAGACGAAAGTGAGATCAGCTCGTTAGATAAGAGATTGATCGCGTGCGTGGACGCGTGTGGTTTTTCTTGTCCTAACCTTACAGTATCTTCATCCATCACTCCTGCATCTTCTCTTCTATATCTCTGCTCCATGCTCCGTACCCCATGCCCCATGTACTTCGAAAGTCTCCCCATCCATTCCTACATCGGTCCGATCTGATGCGACTGCCAGATCGATGAGGTAATGACTTTCTGCTTGCCACAATGACATCCGTACCCCCTCTGATCAACCCCTCACCAGCGCGTAACCCATTCGCCCGTCCTTGTCCTAATCATCAACCTACCTCTTTCACTCGAACCTCTCTCTTGCCCACTCTACCTCCTACTCCAATCCATAAATCCATACATCAGCAATCCAGTTCCTGTCACAATACCCCACATCAACATGTTTCCACTACGTCAGCCTCCAGAGCTCAGAAGACGTGGAGATTGTTGTATCGAGGTGGACTCGAAATTGGTCCGGAAGGATTCAGACTGGACGGTGAGTGATCACTCTATTGCTCCTTCGTCTCATGAAGTTGTGAGGAAAAAGCTGACCAAATGAGGTATCACATTCTTCGCCAGATTATCTTTCCCCTCTACACCCTCTCATCAAAGCTCCAACACCTTCGATTCGCTCACACCACACGTTCAAAGTTCTCACATGGGGGAAGCGGCATTTGCGATGACCACCGATACGGATCTATGTCTCTCTTTGGAGTCAATGAGAGGCAGAAAGTATCTGCAAATGCGAGGAGTGGTGGATTTGCTCGATGATGAGGTTTTGGACGGAGAGTCCGCAGGCGTTCAGGTGTGAGTTGTCAAGTAATGATCCATCCTCTCCCAAACACATATAGATTTGATGAACTTATATATAGCGCTGTCGCTCCTGAAGCTTCCCTGTTATCTGCATATCTTACAGGAATACTTTGCCGCACGACTCTTTCATCAGGAGGAAGGACAAAGTCTGCTATCGTTGTCGGTCTCGGCGATGAAGGATCAGGCGAGTTTTGTCCTTCTTTAGTGCAAGTACTAGATACTGATAATTCAGATCCAAGTGCATCGTCAATTTTGATCTATGGTCAACTCCAAGAAAACGTTGACTCTAACACGCTCCGTCTTTGTGTGGCCAGACGAAAACCTCCTCCTGCCCCTGCAGTCGAGAGGAAGATCCGACCCGGAGAGCCTCTCCCCCGAGGTCAGTGTCTCTCCCTCCTATCTGCCATATCTAAACCTCCCTCGCATCTCATGAAATCACGCATACTACGGGTGTGGTCAAGCCGTATATCATCATCAGACGCAGTTGGACGAAGCTGAATCTTTAGCACCTCTGTTCTTTCCCTCAAAAGCTCCCCGCAAACCTCCCCCACCATTCCCTCGACGTTCCGGTTCAGTCACTTTCTCCCCTGCTCCCTCCGTATCCTCAATATACGCCCCACCTCCACCTCCACCCCCACTCCCTCCAGCTCCTATCCCCGGTCGTACCCCAGGACGCAGAGGAGAAAAGCGTCCCAAACCCTTCGATCCGGACGAAGACGACAGGAAACGAAAACAAGGTCGTATCATTCCCCATCTTATCCCTCTCATATCTTCATCATCTTCGTTGAAATCTTCAGTGCCCCCGACAGTCAACGAATCACTTCAGGTCCTCGAAGACGACAGCAAGGTCAAAGTCGAGGAAGAAGATATCTTTGGGAAACGTCCAGTAGTCAGACCAGGCGAGGAGGAACCATCTTCTGCGGGCAAAAACAAAAGACGAGTTCCGCAACAAGTCCTGGATAACAAAGCCGTACGTAGCTGACGCAGAGCTCGAGAGTGATTTCAGCTGACAGACAGGGGATCAGAAAGCAGACATTGGTCTTGCTTGAGTCTAGAGGTATATCCAGGGATCATGAAAATTTCAAAGAAGTATTTTCAATGACTACTAAAGGGGTTTACTTCGTTTTCGTGCGTAATATCTCATCGGCTCCCTTCAGATTTTCTCCGAATTCAGAAATCTGGAATCTGGAATTCTCAGATCAAAAAAGTTGAGTGATAACTGATTATCAGAGAGATAATCTAGATGGACCAGCGTTACCTAAAGGGGTTGTACAAGATATCGTGAAGAGACATCTCGATATGTATCTTGCTCCGCCGGATCTTCTCGACACTTTTCCATTTCGCGAGGCCGAACAAAGTGACGGTAATCCACCCAGTACGCCCTTGGTGAAAATTGAGGAGGAATTCGAGAATAAGAATCGGGTGATCAAGATAGAGAGAGAAGAGGTTCTCGCGTTTGACTGTGAGTCAAAGAGCGTGAATAACAAAAATGGACACGTGGACCAGAGACATTTCCAGCTGGAGCCTGGTTCAATGAAGTTCGAAGACGACGAGGACGGATGTTACACCAATCAGACCATCTCGAAGGACGCAGCAAGTGGAGAGGTGATTCCGATAAAAAGAGAAGTGGAGGAAGTCGAAGGAGAGGATCATATGCTATCTGAAACGAGTTAGACCATAGGATATTGTTGTGCCCATGTTATATTGTTGTAAGTTTACGAATCCCGGCAAACGTGCATCAAGCTGATGTTGATACTGATACTAAACTGATACCAAACTGATTTCTTGTCTCTCCTACTATAGCAAGATGATTAGTCGCTTTCGATATCCTATAACGTCAGCCATTCATCGACACAATTTATCGTCAAGGACTCAGTCGCAATGATTCATTGATGATAGACCATTCGAGTCAAGACCGGAATGGCCAGATAAAGACTGATTCAGAATATCGGTGAAGCATCATGAAGAGCAAGTCAGATGTCATTCCCAGAAGGGTCATGGACAGTAAAGACAAAGTTTGACTCACCTGAAGTAAAACAGTTCTGTACCTAACAGTTCCCTTCTCAATAGCAATCATAGCTTTTGCAGCATCTTTCATAGGCATCAATTCTACCCAAGGTTTCACCCCTTTCTCAGCTGCCAACTTTAACATTTGTATAGCTTCCCCTTTATTACCTAAATGACTAGAAGCTACCGCAACCCCATTATTTGATAAAGCTTGAGAAGTAATTTCCAACCCATTTTCTGGCATACCAACAAAGACCAATTGACGGAAAACATCAAGAGTACTGAGAAGTTCGTTGATAGGTAAATGTGAAGAAGAAGAAGTACATATCAAAACGTCGAATTCACGTTCTAAACCTTTTTCAAATCCTGGATCGGTAGGAACATAATGTTTTGCACCCATTTTGAGAGCGTCGGATTTCTTAGCATCTCCACGAGAAAAAACGGTAACTTCTGCACCTAGAGCGACGGCGAATAATACTGCGTAATGACCTAAACCGCCAAGACCGATGACACCGACTTTTGAACCGGGACCGACTTTTGCGTGGATGAGAGGTGCGTAAGTGGTGAGACCACCGCAGAGCCTATGGATCAGTATGTATTACTCTGAGACGTCACAATAATGGCATCATGTGACCGATGGCGTACGAGGTGGACACGGGAGGTGTAAATTTGTGATTGAAGGAATTGAAAGAAAGACTGAGAGAAATAAGAACGATGGCAGAGTGGGTGATGAGATACGTAGTGAGGAGGTCAAAAAGTTCGAGAGAATATCACTTACATCGAGGCCGCATCAGTAGAAGAAAGTGCATCAGGGATTGGGAATACGAAACGTTCTTGAGCTCGAAGATGAGTGGAATAACCACCTTGATGAACCGCTCCATTGTGCCAAAAAGTGTTGTAGCCATGTACAGGTTGAACGCAATAGTTTTCTACTTGATTTAGCTTGTTTCTTGCTACCTTTGTTCCTGATCACGTCCCAGGACCCCCCGGGGCAAACATCGTCTCAGCATAAGCGGAAGGTGAGGAGAGGACGGAGACAATCCGAGGTCCCTGGAGGCGTGGGGCGGGGAGGAAGAGCGGAAAAGTGGGAAAGTGGAAAAGTGGAGAAAGAAGGAAAGTTTTACCCACCATTACCCTTCAAACATCCCTTGCAATGTCCACAAGATCCAACTTGAGCACCCACACCGACTCTCTGACCAGCTTTGAACTCGGTGACTTTAGATCCGATTTCTACTACTTTACCAATGACTTCATGTCCCGTGACTACGTATGGACAAGACAAAGGTCCCCAACCTCCTGAAATGGTGTGGTGGTCCTACACATCAGCACTTTGTTTCATTCAACTCACTATAAATCCGTGAGATATTCCCTCCACACTTCTTCCACCGAATGTTACGGAGAAAGCGTAGTAACAAGAAGGTCATCAAATACCAAGCTTTGGATGAACATCTTCAGAAAGGTATTCAATCAAGATAAGGGGACTCGATACGAAATAAACACTCACGGAACCACAAACACCACAACATTCAATGGCTACAGTGACCATATCCGGTTCAGCAGGTTCCAATTCATATTTGGTCAATTTGAAATCCTATTTCTTGTCAGTATATTCCCTTCATTCCTTCCGTTTCCATCCTTGACCACATTATCACATCCACAACTTCACATCTCTTCGAAATTGATGTTTCACATCGTACCAAAGTATGTGTACCATGGACGGTGTGAATGAGATTCACTCACATATTGTCCAGGCTTCGGATCGAAGATAGCGTAACCTACCCGAGAAAACCGGCATCAGCTAAATCCAAAAGAAGAAGAAAGGGTTACTAACCGGTTGCGTGAGTGATACTCATTTTTGGTTCTTCTCTTGTGTTTCCTTTGTTACTTACTGTTTCTTATTGAATGACTTGGATAGAGAGACCACAAAGACTGTTGAGAAGTTGAGAAGATGGATAGCAGTAACTTCACCAGAAGCATCGCGAGGGGTAGGTTATGGGGCGTCTCGTCATCAGGGTTTGAGAGGAGAACCGAAGTTCGGTAATTACCGATTTAGCCGAAGGGAGAACCGGAAAATCCGGTCCGTTTGGCCCGTAGCCAGTGGAGCATGGAGCATTGACCCATTCGCTATCGCTGGCTCGCTGGTCCGCTGGTGGCTTTGCAGCTTGTGCTACGAGAGAGATAGAGCAGAGGATTTGAACATGTATGAAGATAGGAAATGCGGAGAAAGTATGGAAGTTCACTCAGTGAGAAAGGTGAGTTTGGGGGACAAGACAACCATATGTGCTTGCGTGAGGCAGTGAAGGCTCCCGATGTCTAATGAAGTACGAGTAAGTTAGTACTTCACAAGTAGAAGCAAAAGCCCACGAAGATGACTTACTTTTCCACTAGTTATCATCCCTATGGATATTCATTGCTTTGGTTGTCTTCGCTCTTGCCCGTCGATCGTTGACAAGAGACATCATGAAGATTTGGCTACGGGAGGAGAGTTATCCTACATTTACCAAGATGGAAAGTCAAAGGGACTTCTGTCTCTTGGAGACCAGTAAGTATACAAGAATTTGATTGGTCTCATGCCTTCCACCTTATTCGCAGGTCCTCTCTTTCCATTGATTCATTGAGCTCTTCGATATTCGTCAGGGATCCGGATACCTCACGTCAAACAAACCCCAGCGGAACCGACTCGCTTTGAACCTTGATTAGCGGGTGTCAATATTAATATTGTTGTTCATTTTCTTATGACCTGATCTCCGCCCACCTTGGGGTAAAGGCTTATCACTAACTCTGGTGTGTAGGATATGCAGCATGCAGCATGCATATAGGCCACAGGGGAGGCGAGAGGGGCGCAAGGATCAGGGATCAAGGATCCATAGATCCCATAGAGTAGTTCTATGCAACTGCCACACGCCACGTTGAAGAAAGATGTCTGACGAAAGATCAGGCACAACCATCGAGACGAGAGCTTTTAACCTTGACAAACCTTCTATCACCGAATACACTACATCGCAAACCCTAGCCCTCAGTCTCTCCCCATCATACCACGACTGATCACCACAAACGTCACGTGTCACTACTCATCTTGAAAAACTCGAGCACTGAAAACATCAACCGAAACTCAATCTCCGCTTCCCATGTTTGGCCTCTTCTCATCTTCCTCCTCCTCGCCTCCTCCCACCACATCCACCAACCCACCCAATAAAGCTGAAAGACAAGCATGTTGGGACTCTAGAGATGCCTATTTTGCATGTTTGACAGATAACGGTGTGAGATTAGCGGGGGAAGAAGGGAAGGGAGTATGTGAGAAGGAGAAAGAGGTTTATTCTCGGAATTGCGGAAAGAGTTGGGTATGTTCGTTTCCCCCTCCACATGCCATATGTCCTTGAGAGTTTGGACGCCGTTTCTCACGAGTCCCAGATCATAATTCTAGTACTCGCTTCGTGTCTTTCTAATCAGATGAGTAAATTAAATCTGGCTCGCTGTTGTGGGGATAGGATAGAGGAGGGATGATATCATCGATCGAGCTGGCTGTCATGTGTGGTGGATGATGTTCAAGATGACAGCGATGGCTGTGAATACCACAGAGTCAAGTTTTTGATCTGACGATAGATCGATTACTTCAACAAACGTCGAGCACTCGAGTTACGACAAAAAGCGACTTTCGATGCTGCTTCAAAGCAACGAGACGAGAATCCTGCCAATGTAGGTAGATGATAGAGACCGATAATCGGCTGAAAATCACCGGATAGAATATTGCATGGTCCAGAAGAAAATCACATAACATGATGATGGCATGATCGTTCTCCTACTGTGTTACCCCTACCTTCGTACATCGTCCAACGACAGGTTCTCATCACCGTCAAACTCATGAAGCAGGGTCAACTGAGAAGTGCTTCCATCACCTGTCCTCGTCAGATGAGGCTTTTGTATAGGAAGGAAAGGAAACTCACAGTATCCATTGGCATGGTGTTGACGACGTTGCCACGATAATTCAGACGTTTTAACACTTGGATCTCATACATCAGCTTATACTTCTGAGTGACACGCGGAATGAAGCATATGGATGATGCTGTAGATCAAATGTTGAGATGTGTCACGTAAAGGAGGAGGATATGGGGCAAGAAAACGCACCACTTTCTCCCTAGGAAAACCCATCTCTGTGAATCCTTTCACACTCTCTTCTGACAAGCCTGCCATCTCGGCATCCGTTGCCACTTTTCCAGAAACTTGCGCTTGTTTGCGTGCCGGTGCTTGTGCATACGCTTGAGCCCAGTGTTTTGCGGTGGCGTTGAAAGACTGTCGGTCGGTGAGGAAATGTTTTGCGACTGTCATCAGCTCGTTTCATGAGAGCCGTACACATGCGCGTGGCTTCTAGCGGCCTGGGGAGGCAAAATACTCGGGTACCCAAGTCTCAGCCGGGGATGTTTTAGCGACGAAGCAGTGACTAGGAACGCACCTTCCGCATCTTGAGGATCATTTGGGACCGGGTCACATAGGAGGGATTGTAATGATATCAGAGTTGATTTAAGCGTTAAAACCTTTTCAATCAGCCCACCATCAAAATATCACTCCGGACACTCACAGGTGACCAGGCATCTTTCAGTATATCTATGTTGCATCAGCTGACACTCCTGTATGCACTTCAATACCAACCTAAACAGATGGCTCCCTGTTCGTCAGCTCTATCCCCAAATCAGAAGATTGACTCACGCTCGCAGACGAGATGTTTGGGTCTTCTTGTCAGTCTTCCCTTCTATACTCTCCAGCATGGACTCACGGTATACTTTCCTATTGTCGTCAGTCATACTCTCATACATCATGGGACTCACGTGATAAATTTCATTTTGACAGGTTGAAAAGGGTAGGCATCGGGTACCACGATATCCTGAGCTGTCAGAGTGGCGACTGAGCTAAGTAGGAGAGAACATACGACCTCGTAGTAACCTCCTTCGTATGGTGTATCCGGCTGAATATCAGATGCAGTACCTGACATGATACACTATGACTTACAGGTCCAGGGAAGGCGCCGATGAGGTGAAAGGGGTTTTCGTCTATCACTGTTCCGGGGTCAGCTAAGCAGGTGAGGGCAGAGGAGAGACTTACTTTCCAGTGAGATCTGGGATGTTTTGTCTTTTGCACAGTCTTTTCATCAGCTCTACTTCTACCAACGTTGAAATGACAGCATCACAGGGTTCATCATTATTGCAGGTGAAACGAAGGAGACGACTAACCTCGGATCTCCTTCTGAACTCTCCGAAGTCGAGCGTCTGACATGACGTGTGGATGACCCTGATGTGAATGTTTCTTTGGATACACAAGAAGAAGATGAGATAGATGGACTGTGACCCGAGTGTACTATGATAGTTGAGAGGAAAAGATATAGATGAGAGAGAGACGATGTTTGCAACGATGTATGCAGTTTCAGAAAGAGAAGAGAAATCTGAGCAAATTCCCGGATCATCATGGTTTCTTCCGTCAATTTTCTTCCTCCCTCCCTCCATTCCCTTCCTTTCACATCATATCCATCATGTCAGAAGATGAAGAAGCTTTCTACAACCAAGCTCAAACAGGATCAAGTTCAGTCTCTCAGAATGCACCGACAGATGGACCCTCACCTCACCTCAGCAAAAGCGCCATGAAGCGAGCTGCCAGACAAGTCAGTCTTCCTCCTTTTCTCTCAGACAAGTCTGATGTTTTCAGGCACGGGTAGAAGCTCTTCGACCTCAGAAACGAGCACTTGAGAAGGCTCGTCGGAAAGAGAGAGCTCAGCAATTAGCACAAGGTTATGCAGCTGGGACTTTAACAGCTGAGGAAAAGGCAATTGTGGAGAATCGTAAAGCAATGGAAAAGGCTAGGAAATCGTCCAAGCGAAAAGCTGGGGAAGGAAAGTTGGATTTTTGGGGAGGAGGAGTGGTGGTTGATTTGGGATTTGACAAACTTATGACTGATCAAGTGAGTCTTCATGACCCTCCCTCCTTGCTTCTTCGTATGTTATCACTCTCCCCACGTCTTGCGATATATTAATGAACTCAAGTGATTGGGGTCTGGTTGACTTTTTAGGAGATCACCAGTATGACCAGTCAACTGGGTTACCTTTATTCAGCAAATAGAACCGCAGCCAAACCTTTCGCCTCTATACTACATACGAGCTTCTCATCCATAGCGTCACCCCGGTTATGGGAGAAAATGAGCAAGTCTGCTTGGACAAGATGGATAAATTGTTCTTGGTGGGCAGAAGATGTAGGAGAGTTGGCCAAAGTCATGAGAGACGGAAAAGCCATCGACTCGTCGACCGAAGAGTCAGAGAAGGAAGTTGACGACAATGATGTCCCGGAGAATCATCTGAGTGGTCCAAGATTACCTCCACGTCTCACCAAAGAACACAAATTGGTGTATCTGTCCGCGGACGCCGAGGAGGAGTTGTCGACCTTGGCGGAGGACGAGGTATATATCATTGGAGGTATTGTGGATCGAAATCGATACAAGGTCCGTTCTACCCTTCGTAAAGCCAATATGTATCGAGCTGATACACAGAATCTATGTCAGGAAAAAGCACAAAAGTTGGGCATCAGGACTGCCAGATTACCAATAGATACTTATATCGCTCATCTCCCCACTCGTAAAGTTCTCACGGTCAATCAGGTAGGTACGCTGTGTTGCTGCTTGATCACGCTGACGAAGTAAGGTGTTTTCGATCCTCGTGGAATATGTCACCAGGCAGAATTGGTCAGAAGCGTTCAACGCTGCAATCCCTCCGAGGAAATTCGAGCCAGGAAGGAAGAAGCGGAAAGGCAAGGATGGCTCTGCTATCGACGAAGGAGACACAAAAGGGCAAGAAGGAATCGAGGAAGATGATCACCAGGAAGTTGATGAGAAGGCGGAGCTAGATCCGTTCGCGAACGAAATAAAGCTGGAGGAGGAGGAATTGGTAAATGCTTGAGCATTGTCCAGGTGAGGCCTCCATCCAATTTCAGTCCTGTGCATTGCATCTTCCGTACGGTAGTACTGATTACTAAACTCCTTGTTGTCAATCTGAATTCGATGATGTCAACCATGGATAATTACTGTATACGGCACCTTATCCCATTTCAAGCGAATATCACCAAAAGCGGGATACGGATTGATGTTGTGTTTGCCACCGGTTTGAACGATCCGCCGAAGCCGTTATACCATCTGTCCGGAATGTTCAATATCGTTGCCGATTTGATGTGCTGCCGTGTTCAGCCACAGCAAATGGTCGTTGTCAAGACAATCATGCTGACCATCTGATGAGGATATAATAACTCCAGGTTTCTTTGATTTTCTCACCAACAACATCCATTCCAATCACCTCTCCAACGATCCATTCTACGATTCTGACGATTTAACGACCTAACGATTAACGACCTTTTCACGACCGACACTCCCTCAACGACTAATCAACCAATTCCCAAAACCACTTAAGCACTCCATTTCACTTCAAGCAAGCTCATATCAGATCTTATCTCATCTCAAACAATCAAGATGCGTACCCCAGCCAGCACTTCCTTTGCCATTCTCGCTCTCCTCGCATCTTCCGCTATGGCCTCTCCGGTCCCAGCTGTCGCCATCAATAATCAAGCTTTGGGACACAAAGTCGGTAACCACCAAAAGAGTAGCAGTTCTATCGATATGGCTGCTCATGCTATACACAAACCTTCCGAACGTCATCAATCGGAACACCACAAAGGAGGGAAACATCACGACGAACGAGGTCTTTCAGGAGGACATCATAAGCAAGGTGGACGCAAAGGTCACAATCACCCTCTCAGCCAACGAACCGATACATATGATGATATGGAGGATCGTGAGGTTCATCATGAGGGTCATCGCTCACGCTCTGTCCAACCTCTCGATATTTACGGTCGCGATGGTTATTACGCAGAGGAGAATGATGGCCACGATCAGCAGACCAGGAGTCACATCGTCATTCCTGGAACTCTTCTTGCCCATACGAAACCTATCATCGGGGAGCGTCATTCCCAGAATGATCACCCAGCCATTGATATTCCGGGCGGCTCTTCGAAATCTATCAATTTTGGTGGACATCACGGAAAACAAGCCTCGAAATCAGACAGCGGATCTTCCGATTCTTTAGTGGCAAAAGCCATGGAGGGTCTCGCTCACTGGCATCACTCCAGAGTCATGTCCAACAAACAAGGAAATGGAAAAGCGTCATTGGACAAACTCGTGGGAACGGCCAACATGCACACCCGAGGAACTCACGACGATAAGCATCACATCGATATGGATATCGGAGACTACGTGAAAAACGAAATCAACCACGTCTCTCGTTCGACCAAAGCTCAACAACAGAAGAACAATGATCATGGAAACATCAATGACATTGAAGAGGACGTCGACTTGAAGAAAGTTCATCTCGCGAGTCAGAAGGACAGCGACGCGCCGATCGATGGCAATCTTCATCTTAAGTCTCATCATACTCGTCAAATGGACGAAGATGAAGACGACCAGCCTGAGAATGACGAAGATCCAGATACGGCTGACCAAGGAGATGATGGGGATGATATGGAACGTCGAGATTCTACCAAACCCTTCCATGATCTGGACACAATCTCGAAACCCCACAATGTGAATGTGGCGAATACGAAATACAATTCGCCTAAACATTTTTCCGACATTGTCGAGATCAATCAACGTGGAAATCAATACGATTTGAAAATCAACGAGGGTTCTCATTTGATGCCTGGTGATCAAGTGAGTTCACAAACCATCTCCATTTATGAATATAAGATTGAGATACTGATCTTGAACAGTCTAAACATCATCAAGATCTAGTGACTGCTGATGGAAAGACCAAGACGGATGATAAAAACATCAATGGGATATTATACGACACAACCCTTCAAAATAAACCCGTTAATGTGAAAGATGGAAATGCTCCAGCTACTGTTCATTCGAATCTCGGAAGAGCTCTCGATGTCGATCTTTTCCCTGGAACACATGCTCCAGGTAGAGAAGGTACTATTTCTGCTACTGAGGAAGATCAAGGTCTTCATCTACTCGAAACACCTGGACAAGATGCAACTCTTGCACAAATCGATGATGAAACTTCTGGTCATAAGATTCAAGTTCAACTTCCTTCACTTGAAGCTGCCGCTCCTCATGATGTGACAGCTGAGGTTGATCAAGATGAGAATGAAATAGGAAAAGAAGCTTCTTTATTATTTGGTCAAACTCCAAAAGTGAACAAAGCTGCAGAGGTTGATAACCCTAATGATAATGTCCCTGTTATCGTAAGTGTCTTCTTTTAACAGAACGATGATTATTGATGTGTTTAGCTCAACGTAGGACCTCAAGATCAACAACAATCTCAAGTAAAACCTTCTGCATCTACATCTCATTCTCAATCACAATCACATCCTTCAGCATTAGCTTCTCATCCTTCATCTTCCGTCTCTCATTCTTCATCTTCCGTCTCCCACTCTTCATCCTCTATCTCTCACTCTTCCTCCATCTCTCACTCTCAATCAAGCTCAATGGAACATACGTCAAGTTCAAGCGCTTCCGATACCCGAACCAGTTCCGCACCTACTGCCGCTCGTCAAAACTTCGCCGCTCAATCTTCCGGCCCTCAACCAAAACCTTCTTCTTCTATATCCCATTCTTCTATCCAATCTCATTCTCATCCCTCCACAAGCTCAACTCATTCATCTGCCATCCCTAAACCATCTCAAGATCCCGAAATTGGCGCCACGGCCGATTCTCCAGATGGACAAGTTTTCTCACCTTACTCTGGTCCTCATAGGGCTTATGTCAACCCAGGACAAGGACACGTTTTGCAACCTGGTCAAACATCACCTGGTCAACAACAAGAACAAAAAGAAGAATCTCAATTACAACAAACTGAAATGAAACAAGCTCGTAAACCTGTGAACGAATTACCAGCGGGTACTGTTCCATGTGATGGTTTGAACAAATATGAAGTGGGTCAGATGGTAGATATTTGTGCGCATTTGGATGTTCAAAATTTCATCGATGATATGAAAGTGAGTCTTTCATCTTTTCATCTTTTCATCTTTTCCTCCTTTCTTTTCAATCATAGGGTTTCCTCCATGAAATCACTCCATTTGTCCAGTTTCTTCAATGATCTCCATCCACCCGGTTTTTCCTATTTCCCCCCTCTTTCATACGCTTCTTCCCTTTGATCATCTTCCTCTCTCGCTTGAGGAATGACACACCCTCCCATCTTATCGGTTCCATATCACCTCAGATCATACACCCGGGTGAAGACCATCCTATCAATTTGATCATCACCTTGAAACACACTCCCTGTTAAGGACGAAAGAAATTCAGTAAAGTAAATAAATAACTAACATCAGCCTTGTCCAACTGAAATGCAACATGACATTCACATCAACACCGACTCTCGGGATCCTTGGTTTTACCGTTTATGTATCTCTACCGACGCTCTCTGATCCGTTTTATGTTCACACATCTTCCCTATCTTACACACGAACAATCACCAATATTCCATTTACTGTATCATACCTCCAATGCTATCTCCCACATCACTCTTGCTCAATCAACTATCTGAACTCTCACACTTCTCATACTCATTTTACCCCACACACAAGCGTCACAGCCATTTCATTCCCCCTCTATGACCTGCCCCATCTGAAAACATGACTGTCATCTCACTCCTGCACGATCTCTACCCCGGTACGTTCAGGCGAACTAAGCAAAGGACATTGGATCATATGCAAGTTGGTAGAACATAGACTATAGTCAGATGAGATGAATGATTACCATGAGACAAAGTAAGAGTAGTGTGGAGTAGAGTAACATGATGATTTGCACCATGCACTCAGTATCCCTCACCAAGATTAACACACGCAAAAGTTTCATAATCAGATTCATCATATACCATTTACACCACACTTCAGAGTACGAGTACTCGTACGAGTACTTCTATTTTGCCTCCTCGAATTAGGAAACTTCATCTACCAAATAACATCAGAAAGTATGTACTCGTACTGATCACTATTACCAGGTTTCACGCCACCACTGCAGGCTCAACCTGCATCTCAGACCCAGTATACATTTTCTCCACCCATTGATCCAACTTGGCTTTATGACTCGATTCAAGTTCGATTTCTTTAGTGTCCAATTTATTGTTCTCAAAATCCGGTCGACGTCGATAATAGTAATCTTCAGTTCCGGGAGTGAAGAACATTCTGAGATTACCAAGAGCGAGCTTGAGTTCTAACCCTGATCGACCTTCCAGTTGACTCGACACTACGTCTTCGGAAGTTGTTTCGAAACCCCTGATAGTTTAGCTTCGATTATGGTACAAATAGATTGGTACTGACTTGGATAAGAATGGTCCGGATACACGGATAGGTTGACCTTCCGTCGGATGAGTCTGCCATCAGCACCGATCTCGAAACAATGATGTCATGTCGCAAAGGAGCTACAATGTCGTGGTCAACCGGAAAGGGGCACGTAGGACCATGAAGGAGAAATGGATGAAATCATTATAGCAAAGAGGGAGAGAAGAGGATTAAAGCTCACTAGAACATAACTATCAACATATTGTCTCCACCTCGCCGTAACAGTCTCCGCGTCATAGACCGTCAGGTCATCCCGCCCCATGAGCTGTACTGACAGTGTTTGTCTAGCCGCGTGCTGGAGAAAATCAGCAGGATACTCTTGACGGATGAAAGACTGACCCATTCCATACGAAAGAGATTTTCATCCGCTGCCAACAGACCTTCTGCAGACATACGATAAGCGATTTGTTGTCTCGTGGAAGTCCGTTCTTGTTCACGGTCACGTTCGAGCAGACTAAAGAGTTCTTGACTTTTGATATCACCTATGATAGTTTGTGCCTGACCGTCAGTCCCGTGTCCCAGGTCAAAGTCGATAACAAGGATCCAATCGGACTCAACAAGAGACGTCATGTGGAAGATGGAGTGATATCGTACGGTGACTCACCTGCTTGACAATACTGCCCAACAACCGATCCAAGGTGAACATCGTATAAGCCTGCGTTTGGAACATGATCCTCAAAGTCTCCTCGAATGTGTTGGTGTCAATCTCGGCATCAAACAACTTTTCAGCCATACTAAGGAGATGACCGTAAAAGTACCGTGCGGGGTTCTCCCCAGCTTCAACTCCAAAGTTTGTAGATTCAGGATCGGCAAGACCCATTTCCACAGCGACAGGGTTGGGAGTAGCTTTTTGCTCCATCGCGGCTTTCTCGGCGTACGTCTTGCACGCTTTGAGACGAGAGTACAGAATCTACGTAATCAGTCATGCTCCTGTTCTGTCGCAGCATCGTGGCAAAGTGAGGCCGAGAGGCGTTGGTATGACATGTATAGGTAAGAGGTATGAACATGAAAACTCACCTGTAACAAGCGGACAAGAACGTAAAAGTTGGCATTGCCGAAGAAATTGGCCTTTCGTATCACTCGCGTTTTGTATGTCTCTGAACCATGCGGCGACGACGCTTGAGATGAAGAATCGCCAGTCTCAATCTGCACCCAAATCTGCTCACTGGCCTCCGCACCCACCTTGTCCTTCTTGATGGCCTCCGCTACAGCTTGAGGGTCCGCAGCTGCTGGGGGAGGAGTGTCACCTCTTTCGTTGTCGGTCATAGGGGTACCCTCGGTCGATCGAGCTATCCCATTGACAACACCATCATCGGGTGCGGGTGTAGCCGTCACGCTCTTCTCTCGACCATCTTTGTCCACACCTTTGAAGAGTTGCTTCCTAAGGTCATCCGCCTGCTTTTTAGACTTTAGCGTAGTAGTGTCCATCCCATCATCGTCTTCAGCTTCTTGCTCTGACGATTGGTCCGAGTCGGAATCCGAGGTGCTGGATTCAGGATCGTTGAGCTCAGCTTCAAATTCCTCCCGGTTGAGAAGGAAGAGATGAGGTATGAGACGTCGGATCTGCATCTCGACTCGAGTTCTGTCGCCATGATTGGAACTCGAGTTGGCTCGGTCGAGATAGATGATGATCAACTTGACAATGTCTTTGATGACCTCAACATCGTCGAAGAGGAATTCGAACTGAGGTCGAGCCTTGTCAACGGATGGATTGAGGAGTGCTGCTCTCGCGTTGGTCTGTTCGCGTCGACGGGTTTCAATCTCGGTGATAAGGCTTTTTGGTGCCATTAGCTTTTTGTCATTCGCCTTGAAGATGGCGGCTTGGTGATCGAGCGCCTTGTAGAAGTTCCTCGCATCTTGTTCACGCCAGACCCTATTCCACTCCCTTTGAGCCTTTTTCCACTCCTCGTCCTTGGCACGAAGACGGTCTAGCACGATGGGAAGGGCGGTGACTGGGTTTTCATGTAAAGCCTTGATGATGTCGGGTCCCAATTCTTTTCCATACACCTTTTTGATAATTCGTTGATAGATGGACTTGCTTTGTCCACCAAGACCGGCTTTGAGGTTAAAGTGCGCTTTCTCTTCCGCATCCATGGCATCGATCTTTGCTTTGAGGGGTTCGAGAAGTGCGATGGTGCGTAGATTCGCCTCAATGTGATAGTCATACTCGTGCCTCTCTTCCTCGGACTTGTGAAGGGCTTCCTCGTAAGCGTTCTTCTTGTGCGCCATGAATGGAGCCGCATCTTCCGCCGCCCAGGTCGGGTGTGATACCCACTCGTCGTTCAAGACCTCCCAGCACATGGCATCCCGACCAGAGCACTGGAGGTTAACCTCCTGTATAGCGTCAGCTACCATTCCGCACAGAACAAAGAGGACTGACCGTTTTTGGCAGCTTGCGGTAACTTGGTCCGTAAGTTTTTGCTCTCGAGCTACTCATGTCGGGCTTGACTCTGTCCAGCATCGGTGTATTCTCCACCACCTGTTGGTCGATATTCAGCATCCCACCAAAGTTGTAACCCCCCTGCGCTGACCCAGCTGTGGGAGGCACGTTGCCGGTGTCGTCTACACCTATCATCCGTTTGAAATTGGTCCAGACGTCTCCGGAGCCACCCAGGAAAGTTTCCGCGCGGTCCAGCAGTGTCTTGGGGTCGATCATATCCTGATTATAGAGATTGATGACTTTGAGGAATTCGTGATAGCTGACCTTGTCGTCGATGAATTTTTTAACTTTATCAAAAAACGCGACTTCTTCAGCCGATGCGAGGGTCTGAGGTTGGTTGGTTGGGAAGCTACCATCCATATCCTCAGAGGGACTGTCGACCTTGGCGGCGTGTTTGGAGCGCTGCATCCATCAGCTCATCACGGAGTATTATTCTATATTGACTTACCTTTTGAGTGGGTTTTGAGACGTCTGCTGGACCGGTACGCCTCTTCTTTTGAGCGCTCGAATCCTTATTCTCCTTACTGGCGCGCTTTGGTGGAACCGGCCGTTCGGCGCTAGGGGGCGCAGGTCCTCCAAGGGCAGCGTTTCCAAGGCCCAACAAGCCCCCCTGCCCGTTCTCTGGCAAGAACTGTTTGAACTCGGTTAGCAGGTCTGGGGCATTGATGAATAATTTCTGCACTTGTTCATAGACCTACTTGTCAGCTTCAATCGATCCTAAGTCGCCGTTGGTCTCACCTCCACTATGTCGCGAGTGTCACGTTGATACGTCTGCAGAATCTCCAAGAACTGCTTGTACGTGTCATGCTCTTGGTTGAAACGGTTTTTGATCTTGTTAACGAACGATATCGCATGGTTAAACTCGAGCATCTGGCCTCTCTGTCCAGCTTGAGCAGCAGCACCAGGGCCGGACGCGCCCGAAGCGAGGAACT
Organism: Tremella mesenterica DSM 1558; assembly: GCF_000271645.1. Lineage (NCBI taxonomy): Eukaryota > Fungi > Basidiomycota > Tremellomycetes > Tremellales > Tremellaceae > Tremella > Tremella mesenterica. The sequence goes on from NW_006711225.1 coordinate 3,379,568, forward strand.
GTACGGCAGAAGGAGTAGACGGTCCTGATGGAGCAGAAGGCGGTTGGGTGTGAGGTGGAAGAGGCAAAGGTCCGGGTGCCGATTGTACGTTGTTGAGAGGTCTAGTAGTGACCGAAGGCTGAGCTGGGGGTAGACCTGGCACGACAGGTGCCCCTCTAGCGTTATGGGTGTTTTGGAAGGGAGGAGGTCCGGAGGAGAGATGAGAATGAAGAGGTGGTAGAGGGTCCACAATCTGTGAAGGACCTGGGGGTGCTGTTTCGTGCATGGATGGACTAGTGCGGTTGACCGCGATTCCCTCTCGATACCGTTGGTGTATGGCAGCGGACAAGGCTCCTGGCATCTGACTGACAGTACCGGAAGGCGTGGTGACTGTGATCTTTCCGCTATCGTCGTCTGCGGTGGAAGCTTCAATACGATATCCTGGGGGTAAAAAAGTGTTGAAGCCTTGTATAAGAGCTGGATGTCCTCTGAACAGAGTGGAAACACGGTCAATAACCCCTGGTGTGTCGATTCTGACTCAAATGAGCGTGGCGTGGTGCCCTATGAGGAAATTACCCACATTTGCCCTTTAAATTCTTTCATGATATCCAGGAACCGATTGTAGACGTCGGGATGGTCGGCAAACTGGTTCTGAAATTGTCAGTGACGCATCCGATGATATAAATATCAGACCGAGGGGGGAGTGACGTAGGAAGTGAGATGAAACAAAATATGACGCAGAGACGCACCTTGACCTGATCAAGGTATGTGAGAGCATCCCGTACGTTAAGAGGACGATAGTCGATACGATCAGCAGCGGGAGGAGGGTTAGATCTGGGAGTGGACATGATGATGAGACGAGGGCGGGTGAGGTCAGGAGGGGTGAAGGTATCGGTCAACGGTGGGTCACCGTCCCAGCCACTAGCCCCGAGAGGCGGTCTTCACAAAGAGCGATAGTACTACTAGCCCCGAGTGGAGAGGGATGATGGATCAAAGTGGAGTGAGAAGACGGATGCGATGCTAGAGGATGCTATCAAGGAGGTTGCAAGGGGAGGGGTCAGCTGGTCCAAAGAAGACGGGGAAGCGGCGGGGCAACGGGGCAACGGGGGCAGAGGAAGAAGAAGGGGTCGACCGTGGGAGAGTGTAGCTTGGCACCGATGGTCACGTGATTCTCGGTCCATCGGAAACAGTCTAACCGGCTCCGGCGGTTCAATCGAGAATAATGAGGAAGACTTGAAGTCAACGTCCATCTGCATCTTGGTATGGTCGGTCGCTTCCAGCTCGTATTGGAATTGGAGGGTATGGCCTGACATTATCGAGTCTTGTAATCGGACAACCCATGTCATAAGGATGACCCCTTCACCTTTGCGACCGACACTGCCTACTTCCTTTCTCTTCCAATCGAACAGCGTCGTCGCCAGCCTCCTGATCCCTAATCAACCTCAACCACATCGAAAATCACGAGGGAAAAGTCGTATCTCTTCTGTCAAGAACTTCATTCGGCTATCTCCTTGGGCGATATATACCTCCCCGACTGACACTCCTTTCTTCTCTTTCTACCTCCGCTAGCATCATGATACCCTCCAACTCCCTTTTGCCACCCGCTCGTTCACTCAGCATGTCAGCACCGCGACCCATTAGGATGCTTCCGCGACGGGCGAGTTTGGGAACATGGCGTACGCTATCTACCATGGTACATGCTGCTCAACATGAGACCGGTCGTGACTTGGGACATGCTGGTAATGGGAGGTATATCCGGTGAGCGGTGATAGTCAACCTTCGTCTCTTCTTGAATGATGCTGAAAATGCAGGATTGTCGAAGTTTCACCAAGAGATGGACTGCAAAATCTTCCACCTCCAGCTGTATCAACTGAAATAAAACGTGAGCTGATAGAACGGTTGTTATTGGCCGGGTTGAAGAACGTCGAGGTTGGCTCTTTCGTCCGACCGGATCGTGTACCTCAAGTGAGCTCCTACTTGTTAATCATATGAAGTGATGCTCATGCCTCAGATGTCTAACACTGCTACATTGCTACCTACCCTACCATCACCTTCATCTCATCATACACATTTAAAAGATGTCCGAATCCCAGATGATGCTGGTATCGTCCATTATCCTGTTCTCATACCCAACAAACGTGGACTCGACACCCTATTGTCCCTGGAAGCTCATGCCAGGGAGAATCACCGAGAACGATTGACGGATGAGATTGCAATGTTTGTTTCAGCTACTGAAGAATTTTCAAGAGCGAACAACGGCGCATCTGTGGAGAAAGTCTTAGCCTCTCTCCCGTCAGTAGTGGAGAAAGCCCTTGCCAACGGGTATAGAGTACGGGGATACGTTTCTTGCGTCATGTCTGATCCATATGCCGGTAAAACGGATCCTAGAGTGGTAGTACCTGTCGTTCGGAGATTGTTAAATTTGGGATGTTACGAGGTCAGTTTGGGAGATACGACAGGAGAAGGTAATCCGGAAGCATGGAGAGTGTTATGGAGGACTCTACAAAGCGCCGGCGTGCCCATGCACCAAATAGCCGCTCATGTGAGTTACAGCTTGACTTCCACTTGGGCATCAGAGCTGACATTCAGTGTCACGACACATTTTCCATGGCCCTTCCTTCTATCCTTGCCCTTCTGCCGTTAGGGTTGAGAACGATAGACTCATCTTTGGCTGGATTGGGAGGTTGTCCTTATTCTCCAGGAGCCACGGGCAATGTTCCGACGGAAGATGTGGTATATGCGTTACATGAGATGGGATATCAGACAGGAGTGGATTTGGACAAATTGGTCGAGGCGGGTAATTGGGTCAGTGAGGTTTTAGGGGTGAGGAATGAGAGCCGAGTCGGGAGAGCTATGTGGGCTCGACGGAGGAAAAAGGATGTAGAAGAGGGGACCGGAATATGAGTGTTGATTTCCCATCAATACTTTGGTTCTCTTTGTTGTACGTAGACTTAATGTAGATTTCCGTCAACCTTTATTCCTGCATCCAAGTAATTACAGATACTTGCAATGCAATCATACGCGTAATACTTTCAGCCCTCTTCAGCCTCCAGAAGAGTACTCGAGTCGTCCAGAATGTCATTGACAAATTGCAGGTGGCTCTCACCACGTGAATCAAAAAAGCGTCGTCTAAATTGTCTTTCTGGGTGGAATTTGGGCCACCCAGGAACATACCTGAGAATGCTCACCCTCCCCTCATACAAAAACCACTGTGCAAAAGTTAGGCGCGCCCCTTAGGACAATTTCCTATTGTCGATGCCTGTCCCGTGGGGTAGGATATAATTTTGAAATTTCTTGCTTTTCTCCCTCTGCATGGATTCGATCAACCACTTCTCCTTCACAACTTTTTACCCTACAAGTGAATCAAGTGCAGGTCAGGAGCAGCACTATGAACGCTCACGCACCTCGCAAGGCACTCAAGACTAGGTCAGCTTCAAAATCCTCTTGTATCTACTCAGCTGATAATTATAGCTATCGTGCCTCACCCCGGTCCCTTCGACCCGTCTACACCGGTGGTCCAGTCCTCATAAGCAAAGACGGTCAATGGCTCATTACAACTCTGGAAGAGCAAGTTCTCATCTCTGAAGTTCAGACTGGGCTTCAAGTCGCAAGAGTCAGAGGTGTACGTCGATTTTTGTTTCTTCCGCGACACAGCTCATGTGATAGGACACAACCCCCATAACTTCCCTTTCACTCTCCTACCACACCTCCCCACCTACATTGATAACATGTCATCAATCAACCAGCATCAGACAGTATCCTCTTCCATCCACAGCCTCTTCTTCCCTCCAAGTCCCTTACCTGACCTACTCCCGCCAAATCCCAAAAGCTCATTCCGCACCTATACTCGTTTCTGCCGTATCACCAGATTCTACCTTGTTCGCCACTGGGTCATCTGATGGGACTGTCAAAGTATGGGATTCTGCCGGTGGGTATGTGACACATTTGTTCCGAGGACATGGAGGTCCGGTTTCGGCTCTACGTTTCAGTCAACCTCCATCAGGAGGAGGCAAGATGTTACTCTTCACTGGATCCACCGATTCCAGAATACGGATATACGATCTGCACGATCAGAAAATGGCAGGACCGAGTAAACCCAAACATGTGCTAGAAGGACATGTGAGTGTTGTGAGAGGTATAGACCTGAGCGAGGATGGAAGATGGTTAGTAAGTGCCGGAAGGGACAAGGTGGTCTTGTTGTGGGACATGAACGGGGAGGTCAAACAGGGGAAAGAGAAAGGGAAAAAGGGAGAACCGAGATTGGTACAGACTGTCATTGTTCAAGAACAAGTGGAAGCTGTTGGCTGGCTCCGAGGTACGATACTGGGTAAGAATGGGATGATGTGTTTTACTGGAGGTGAAAAAGGTGTTGTGAGAATATGGGACGTTGCTAAAGGTGTGGAAGTGGGCAGTATGGTAGGTGTGGAAGGTGTCGATACGGCTGAAGTGGATGAAGATGAACAGAGAGGTATCATCGATGTTCTGTAAGTTTAAACCCATCCACTTCCTCGAGTATTATTTCGCAGTCGCTGATATCATCAGGTATGACCAATCCTCATCATCTTTGATTTCCATTCACGCCGATCAAAATATCATTTTCAATTCTCTGACCGATGGTTCTCCCACAAGACGAGTAGTTGGATTTAACGACGAAATCATCGATGCTGTCTTTCTCTCATCTCCCACTTCTTCATCTCATTCTCATCTCGCATTAGCCACGAACTCCAATCTCATCCGAATGTATTCCACATCGACATTTGACGCTCGTCTTTTATCCGGACACAAAGACATTGTATTGTGTTTAGGAACCAGTATCGACCACCGTCTTCTCGTCAGTGGTAGTAAAGATTCCACTGCCCGACTTTGGTATTTCACCCCTTCCTCTCCTAATTCTTCACCCTCCTCTCAATCAGAGTGGAGATGTATAGCCTCTTGCGAAGGTCACGCAGAATCCATAGGAGCTGTCGCCCTTTCTCGAAAGTTGGACGAAACAACTGGATTCCCGAAGTTTCTCATTACAGCCTCACAAGACCGGACTGCTAAACTGTGGGATCTCTCCTCTCTTTCTTCCACTGGAGATGATGACAAACCTAAAAGTCTGGCCACGTTGAGGATCCACGAAAAAGATATCAATTCTCTTGATATCTCGCCAAATGATAGATTCCTCGCTTCAGGTTCTCAAGATAAACTCGTCAAAATATTCGAGATTGATTATACTTCCTCGGCTGGAGGGACGAAGGGAGCCTTGAAATTGGTTGGAACGTGTAAAGGTCATAGGAGAGGGGTATGGACGGTGAAGTTTAGTAAAGTGGATAGGATAGTAGCGAGTGGAGCGGCGGATAGATCTGTCAAGTTGTGGAGTTTGGACGATTTTACTTGTCTTAAAGTGAGTGGTTTCGAAATTTCATCCGCGGCAGAATGAAAGAGACCATACTGTCATAAGGCATAATCCATAACGCATACCTGTATACCCTCTACCCCATGACCAAATCTCCCGATCCTTATACATACCCTTCTTCCAGCTCTTTGTCTGACGCCCTGGACAGCGTTCCTTTTCCATATACGGATTGGCTTCCTATCTACCTCTGCACCCTCATGCATGTCCCCACCTTCACTGGTCATCAAGTTACTCGTCCTCGCCATCACTCGAAATTGCCAGACCACTGAGCTCCCCACATCATTCAACCAAGAGCTGATAGATGTTTCCTCCTACCAGATATACTGTGCATTGAGTAGTGTTTCGCTGATGACAGACATTCGAAGGTCATACAAACTCTGTCCTACGCATAGACTTCCTCTCCCAGGGTATGCAACTCATCACATCTTCCTCGGACGGGTTGGTGAAATTGTGGAATATCCGAGATGAGGAGTGCGTGAAGACTTTGGACAATCATGAGGATAAGGTGGGTTTCGGTTTCTCATATGATTCACATCTGCCAATATGTCACGAATCCCTACTACTTCGAAACGTATCCATCGCAAAAGATCTTGACATCATTTCACGAGCAACATAGCTCCGAACTCTTCCGCCCTATCTCGGCCCCTTGAAGGCGACGTATCTATCAGAGAGAGAATTTCAGAAGTCAGAGGCCGAGTGAAATGTGACTGATGACAGGTCTGGGCACTGGCCATATCGCAAGATGAGAGGACTATCGTTTCCGCCGGCGCTGATTCCGTCGCTACGTTCTGGGAGGATGCAACGGAGATGGAACAAGAAGAAGCCAATGCGGCTTTAGTCAAATCTGTGCAAATGTGAGTGATTCTTCTTTCCTGGTCATTTCCGATTCGACCGTTCTTAGCATATCTGATTTGTTCTCCTCTTACTGCCACTTGAGCCGGATGACCATCGTGCAGACTTGTTCTCACTTCTGGTGTCTTTGGCGGTTACGATCCCATACTCGTGTCATCATCCTATACCAATGCATCCCCCGTCAACGCAGGTCCTCAGGCAGGTAGTGGGAGTGGGTGAAACTGAGAAAGTTTGTCTATAAGAGAACACCGTTCTCCCCATCTTTGTTCTGGAACTCAAAACAAGTGATGCGATAAAGAGTCTATCTAATCAATAGAGAACAAGATTACACAAATTACCTTTCCATCAAAGATTATCGTCGTGCTATTTTACTCGCTTTAGCAATGTCACAACCAGGAAGATTATATAATCTTTTTTCTTCCGTCATTTCTTCTTCTTCCTCATCATCCCTCTCAACCACCTCCACCTCCACCTCACTCAACCCATCCATCTCTTTGGACCCCTCCAACTCATCCAATTCAAATAAACCGACTGAATCTTTGACAGGCTCAAAAGAAATAGACATGGTAATCCAAACTCTCTCTTTACCCGATTTGTCCCAATTATTACTCTATGTAAGTGATTGGAACACTCATTCTCGTACATCGACAGTATCACAAATAATCTTGTACGCCATATTACAACTTCGTACTCCTGAGGAGATCATTCAATCTTTTAATCGTTCTCTTTCTTCCTTGAAACAATCTCAGACTGATCATGAACAACAGGATGGAAATGAATCAGGAAACACGAGAAATGGTATGTTGTCGGATGGAGGGAAGAAAGATATGAAAAAAGAAATAAATATGAGAGATCTTTTAGATGGTTTGATACCTTATTCAGAAAGACATTTCTCAAGGTTAGATAGGTTAGTACAAGATACTTATGTTTTGGATTATATCTTAGGAGAAATGGATGGGGTGGTCGGTCAGGATATGGTGAATGAAATTGGAGATGTTGTGATGTGACGATGTGAAAATTCGATCTTCATCTATCTACTATACAAACATACAGTATGAAATGGGCCAAGGATAAGGAAGGGTAAGGGTAAGGATGAGAATGAAGATCTAGTCAAAGATAACTTACTATGAGAATGAAATTGCATTGTAGACTTTTAGATTACAATAATGCTCTAGGAACGTGATTCATTTGCATTTCAATCATATTTTCAAGTATCGTGTTTGATATCACGGATCATATCATATCATATGCTATACTTATTCCATCTTTGCGACTCAAAAACCAATATCACTAATCCCCTTGAACATACTTGCCCGCATGTATGTTTGAACCCAAAATAAGAAAGTCATTCACCCTTTGGTAATCTTTCATCAGGATCAACAGACGAAAGTGAAAACGCTGTTCATTCCTTGTCCGCCAAAACCTCACCAACATTGATCTCACCTTCTTCTCCCTTATCATCGGTAGTCTCTAACGTTATAGACGATGTTCCCAATTTCGTAGACTTCTCCTCCTCTCTGTCCAATCTCTCAGATGAAGAGATTATCTTATCCGACTGACCTAATTCCCCCTCCGTCTCATTCGACAAAGATGTCAATCCATCATTCCCATTCATCGACTTTCCCTCCAAGTCAGGAGAGATAGGTAAAGACGTATCACCTATCAGAGGACTTGGTTCCAATTCATTACTTATTGTATCACCGATGATAGGACTAGGTTCTAATCTTTCTTTAGTTACAGACATTTCTTTCACCATCCCTTGCGTTCCTTTATCTTTTGACGCGCGTGAAAAGAGTGATGATAATTTACGTGTGGTCATAGTAGGAGGAGTTGGAATTGTATTTCCCATTGCAGGAGTAGGTGGGATAGGTGGACCTGGTACTACACCTCTTGTCCAATTGACTAGATTTGATAATGGTGTTCCTGTTGGTATTCCTTCTCTACTACCAGCTCCTTTTGTACCTTCTACAATTACATCATCACCCGGTGTAACGATTTCATCGCTTCCACCAAGGATAGGAGTGAGAGTGTTCGTATCGTCTTTCAAAGGATCAGGAGTGGAGAGTTGTGGGGTCTGAGTTTCGATATTAGGTAAAGGTGTCGTCATCCCTCCTGGAGAAAGAAGTGGAGGTTGAGGAGTGGTGGGAGGTTCTACTGATGTTGATAATGCTGGAGAAGTAGGTGTTGATTGTTTCCATAATTTAAATCCCCAACCTTTTGTTTGTCCTTGAGTGGTTGATGTTGATGTTGCAGTGGTGGTGGTGGTAGTGGTAGGAGGTACGGGTGATGGAGTTATTGATGATTTTATATCACCATCTAATCGAATCACATTAGAAAAATTCTCTTCCAATTCCGTCTCACGATCAGTGGGTAGAGGAGGTAATCGAATCCCTTGTAAATCTAAAGGATTGATATTATTATCCGTCCCAGGTGAAGGAGAAGCTATAAATTCTCTCAAAACTTTTAAACAAGATTCAGAAGCTTGTCTAGCTTCTTCACTTTCTTCTAATCGACGTGATAATTTATTCGTTTCCGAACGTAATATCTGAACTTCCATCTCTAAATCTTTAAAATCTTTTGAATCTTTGATATCTTTCAAATCTTTCGTATTCTTCACATCCTTCATATCCTTGAAATCTTTGATCTCTTTGAGATCTTTCAATGGAGGTAAAGGTGGTGGTGTACTTAAACGATTCGAACGTGGTGGAGAATCGATTTGTCCAGGAGAAAGAGTTAAATTATTTTGATTTGGTGAAGTTTGTACATGTTGTGTACCATAACCAATAGAATGTCCTTGAGTTAACCTTAATTCTCTCAATCCTCCAACTTTTGATACTTGTACTTCAGGTGATAGATTTTGAGTGATCATCATTGAATTTTCACTTTGACTACTTTTCCTTTTATGTTGTTGTCCTATGATTTTCTTTCCATCTATTCCTTCTAACCCTAATTCAGTATTGGTAGAAGAAGAAGCAGTAGTAGTAGAAGAAGAAGAAACACCACCTAAACCTAAACCAGAAAGAGAATGTCCTAATGTTGAATGAGGTGGTAATTGACTTAAACGTTTACGTTCTTTATCTTGTTTTTGTAATTGCATTACACCTCTTCTAGCTTGTTCAACTTGACCACGTAAAGCGTCTACATTTTCTTCTGCTGCTTCACGTAAAGCGCTTTCGGTTTGTAGACGAGTTTCTAAGACTTCTTTAGCGGCTATGACGAATGAATGTTGGGCTTTGAGTTGAGAGAGCTCTGCTTCTAGATCTGACATTTGGGCAAGACGGGTGGCTTGGGTTTGTAAGAGAGTTTGTGAGGTGGATAGGGATGCTCGGAGGGATGAAATGAGTTCTGATGGGTCTTCGGGTGATGTAGAGGAGGTTGGGGAGGAAGGATGAAGAGGAGAAGGTGAAGAAGGTGGAGACATGATGAACTGGGTTATTAGCGCCGATATTTGCGGTATTTATAGGAATGTACGGAATGTGAGAGATGACTCACAGGGCAACAGCGATATTGATGTAGAAGAAGAGAGGGATCGGTCGTCTACTGATGATTGAGACGTCAAGATTGGTAAAAGTAGAAGAAAGAGTGATGGGCTGGTGGTGCTCGGGGTAACTAGGTTCGTAACTCGCGACGTCGTGAAGGGGGTGATCAAATTTGGGGTATCGTCCAAAAACTCTGGCGGTGCCTTTCAAGATCTGATCATCTGGCTGTACTGGTAGATCTATCCTGTCGCATGAAACCTATTGGTCGATATCAAACAGCGCGTAGCATATGCTTTGGGTCGGTGATGATGTACAATGGCGAAGGAAAGTGAAAGATGGAACAGAGGTGGAATGTCCCAAGTCGCGTGCGACTGACCCAGTGGCGAACATGACACGCACTTTCAGAATGTTCTCCCAGCATGCAGCCAGCAGCCCAGCTGGTCATCCGGTCATGATCATGATCGAGGGCTATGCAGGGTATAGAGATTGACCACACGTATAGCCAAGAGAAGCACAATCAGTCAGATGCATAATCTACACCGCCCTCATCTCCCTCCAGGCGATTGAGACCGATCCCGTCCTCGAGCCCGAGGTGCACTCCTTCTCGCCCCAGCTGGACCTTTGGCAAACGCGTAGTCGCTGGCGTGTCAGTAATCCTCGATACACTTCAATCGAAGTTATGACAATCTACTTCTCACCAAACTGCAACGTGCCCAAGATGGTGGAGAGGGAAGCACGTGGAGAATGTGGGTCTAATCACGACAGAGACCGGAATAGATTGTGTAGCATGTAGCAGCAAGTGGTAGAGAAAAGCAGAGACACGTAAGACTCACCTAGTAATGGTCTTCTCCAAAAATGTAGTCCCGTTCGTCCCTTTTATAGCTGCGGCAGCTTCGTCTCGTAAAGCATACTCGATCAATGCGTATCCCTGGGATTTAGCAAATGTACAAACCTCCCTACCACCCATGACCCTACTCCTGTCCTCTGACTGAAAGTTTTGCGCTCGCCCATACTGTCCGGAATAATCAATCGATCCAGACGTATGATCCAGTCACACAAGCGTAGGAGATGAACCCGAAGGTCAATGGTTGAGGACGGCGGATATACAAGATGTGATTGACCACCGAAACCAAGTGAGAGTTACAAGTCCCTATACGCCGATTCAGGCTGAAGCATGGGTGGACAGACACTTTATAGGTACAACAAAGAAAAGAGAAGAAGGAAGGAAGAGTAAACCAGCATACAAGAGAAACAAGCTCACCATGACATAACCCGTTCGCCTATTTAAAGCCATAGACAAATTCTTAATCTCTCCAAATTCCCCAAAGAGATCTTGTAAATCTTCCTCGGTGGTTTCCTCGTTGAGACCAGTGACGATGATGATCCATCCTTCCACGGCTGATGTAAGTTGATTGGACCAGTATCACATTGTAACTAGTAATATGAAGAGAAAAAGAAAGGTGAGAGAAATACTGCACTGACATATCGTGTCTCATGTCAAGGAGGGAGGTAGATGAGAGTTGCAGGTGGAAAAGTCTGTATGACATATTATCACATCTCCATCACTAATCACTGCTACAGGAAGAAAAAAACTGGGAGAGAAGGGGTAGATAATTACGAAACAGAGGTTGGATTTGGGGAAAAAGAAAGATGAATCATATCATTGTGAACATCAGAACCAAACCCCATGGACAGGCGGTAAATAGCAATGGATAAGAACGTTCACATAGCTTATCGAGTCTTTTAAAGTGGCATCGAAGGAGAAGTCGAAATTGAGACATCCAAGGTAAAAAATGAAAAAGAGAAGATGAAAAGCTCACATCTTGCAGGCCAATCAGTATTAGACTTTCCATTCACACCATCCAACGCTGTAAATACCAACGACGAATCCGACGAATCCGGCGAACCATAGTAAGAAGTACAGATGGGATGAGCGACGGGATGTAGTATCGATACGAATTGAATGATTATGTGAAAAACAAAATGAATACAAGGGGTGATTGTGCCGAAGAGATGAAGACAAGTGTCAGCCTCTTTTTCTCTCATTCAAAGAGGAAAAAGGGTGAAAAGCTCACCTTGCTCAAAAACTCTACTTCTCCTTGAAGCTATTTATCAGTTCGGGACGGATAGATGAGAGAAATAACATACGATCACTATTCATTTCCACGTCTGTCATTTTGGATAGAGTAATTTAGAGTGACAGACAGTTCACTTGATGTCTTGAATTGACAGGAGTGTTATTAATTCTTTCCACATTTCATGGAATTAATCCCAGTGACCTTTGCATGACATAAAAGTGTCTTTCCCTTACCACAACTTGTGCGAAGGACGATATGGTCAGCTGTGCAGCTGGATTGAAGCACTAAGGGTAAGATGTATGCAGCATGCAGCATGTATCAGGTGTGCAAGGTCAGAGTCAGAATTGAACACAAATGCAATGCATCCTGAACCCCGCGAATCTGATTATGACAAAGTATCAAGAACATCACGATGATCTCTGCTCTGATCCTGACCCGGACAAACCAGAAGGACCCTGTCCAACGTTGGAACCAAGATCATGCGATGGTTGAGAAGATTGCAACGTATCAGAAGTTTGTATAGGTCGTGTCGAGGGATATGAAGGGTATGATGGGTTTTGATGGTCTGAAGGATACTGAGGGAAAGTAGGTTTATTCTGAACATACGACATTGAAGAAGGGTAAGATTGTCCTGAATTTGGTGAAGATCGAGACAAGTCATTTCCTGATAAAGAAGAATGTGGTGAGGATGATCCATGTGGTCGTTGTCCTGATATAGGCGGAGGAGGACCATTCAATATTCCCTGTATACCCATTGCTCTATGAGGTGAATGAGGGATTCCTAGGTGTTGTGAAACGGGAGACATTTCTTGTCTTGTCGTGCCCTGATCAAAGGGTCTTGGTGGATAACCAGTCGAAGCCGTAGGGACGTTAGGAGGATGAGGGGGTGATATTGGGACCATGTTAGGATGTCCTGGAAAAGGAAGTTGAGAAGGTTGGAAGCTTTGTGGAGGCCGAGTGGCTTGAGGAAAGTGTGAGGTCGGGTGATGTGAGGTGGACAAAGGTCGAGGAACCTGTGGACTTGGACGACCTTGTGGAGGAACGTAAGGAGTACCATTAGGAGGATATATAGGAGCTGGTTGATATTGAGGATGGGAATGACCATAGGGTGGTACGGGTGGTGGTGGTGGTGGTGGTGGTCGATGTGAGTGGGATGGTTGCTGAGGTACATATCCCGTGATAGGAGGTAGACCATTCGACATCTCCAGTCTCGAGCCAGAAGGATGACTATGACCATGAGGTATGTTCTTATTCGATCCGTTCGTATGTCCCTGTGACTGTATCGGACGACCTAGCGGATGTTGAGGTGGTTGCGGTTGATTTATATGTTGATTAGAGGAGGTAGGCGGAGGACCGTTGATGATATTGCTTTGACGTGAAGGATCCCCAGAACCGACGATCAGTCTGATTTGTGTACTTGACGTTGGTGGAGGATGAACTGGTGAGATAGATGAAGTAGGGACAGGCCGAGGTTGAGCAGTTGATGATGGGGGTAGCGGTGCAGAGACTAGTTGACGTTCCCTCTCTCTTGCTGCTCTTCGTCTACAGTCCTTGCACTATACATTAGCCATAGATACCTTCAACGAGGGCCTTGGCCTCACCTTGAAATCCACCTGCGCCCAATTGCGCGGAGGTCGACCTTCGGCTTTATCTTGTCTGTCATGACATTCAACATGTTGCCATCTATTGCAAGTATCACAACAAACGACATCAGTCTCGTCATCCTGCGTATCAGCTCTGAATCACTCTAAACCTCTCACGGTGAAGGTGACGTCTGACCACCGACTAGGTACTGTGATACTGGGGTAATTGGTGACTTACCAAATTCCATCCTGTCTTTCTACATATTTCACAATTCAACTCCCATCTTTCCCCTTGACCTTTGACAACACCGGCGCTGGTGACTGGTGTAGTGGTTCCATTCCCCTTCCTATCCCCATCAAACTCACTACCTCCTTCTCGTCTCCTAAGTCTCTCCTCCCTCTCTCTTTCCGCCCTCTCTTTGGCTTTTTGCTCAGCGATGACCTTTGCCAAAGCCGCTTCTTCTCTAGCCAACGCCCTTTCTTCTCTCTCCCTCAACCTCTCCTCCCTTGCACGTTCCCTCGCTATGGCCTCGGCTTCTTCCTTGGCAGCACGCAGTTCTTCCATGCGAACGCGCTCCATACGTTCTTCCATCTCTCGCTGGGCTGCTTCTCGCCTCAATTGCTCTTCCCTCTCCAATTCCCGGGTAGCGATTCTGGATGAGCGTTTACGGTTGTTGATAGCTTCTTGTTTGAGTCGTTCCTGCTCTTTCACCTAGAAGATCAGCATATAACAACAGTCTGGCCTGAGAAAGAACTCACAATGAGCTCCTCGATAATCTTCGGTCCAACTTCATTCTTGAGCAAATGATACAAGGCCTTTTCGTCTGGATGACGTGACTGCGAAAACTGCTCAGGCCAAGTCCTCCAGTCGTAGAGTGTCACACAAACGGCTTCCCACTCGACAAATCCTTCGGGTAAATTTGAAGCCGCCTCAGCGACCGATCTGACCTCATCTTCCTCGTTCTCCTCATCGATGCCGAGTCCGTCTTTCTCCTCGACATCAGAAATTTCTTGCTCTTTCTTTTCGTCCCGTTCCTTGGCCTCCGAAGAACTTTGTCCCATGTCAACGTCCTCATCCCGTGCAGGTGTTGAAGCTCCGTTGGCAGCAAGCGTCGGACTCAACTCTTTTGTTTCCTCGTCGCTCAGAGTGGTCAGCTCCGAATCTTGCCGAGACTATCTCGTCAGCCATGCCACTTGCTGATCGACTATGAATTCACTCTTACACGCTCCTCTGCCCCGGAAGGAGATGACTCCTTGGTGAATGGCGTCAATCCCTTGGCTTTGAACAGCGCCTGGTGTTCTTCTTCGTCCGTCAACTCGCTCAACTCACTCTCGTCGTCACCCAAAGCTTTTCGCTTTCCCTTGGAGGCAGTCTTCGAGCCTTGGCTCCCTTCTTCTTTGTGACCTCCATTTCTCAGGACCCGTGTGTCTCCCCCTCGTTTACTCGGCGACGCAGATGGCTCAGATACATGACCGTTGAGTCGTGTCGAGCTCCGGGATCCTCGAGCATGGGGTGTGCCCGTGCTCGGCCCCCCTCGCTTGAGAGCATCAACGGTGGGAGTCAGATTTCCGTAAAATGAGACTGGTCTCCTTTTTCGCGGTCCCGACAGATCCTCGGGCTCAGGTGGGGGAGGTGTCAGAGAAGGTGAAGGCGATGGCGGAGCTGGCTTCTTCTCCTTTTTCTTTGGCGGTGGGGGCCGTTGTCGTTTCAAAGCCCTCATGGCCTTCAGACTCGTCTTCTTTGGCGGTCGAGGTGGGGGTGGTGGGAGACGCTGAACCCACAGTCGGTTGTCGTCGAAAAGATAGTAAATGTTACCGGACTTATCCCATCCTATTGGGTCTATCCGCTGTGTTGTCAGCCAGGCGTGAGGGAAATGCCAGGTACGATGACTTGGACTTGTCTGGGGCTCGTGAAGGAAGAAGAATGAACATACCCATGTGACTGCGTCGTCTTCGCTCTTGAGCAAACCTCTGAATCGAGCTGGATCGGCCATCTGCCACTCGCATAGCTCCCAGAAGATCTGAACCTGAAAAGTGAGCGCCGGCCAGTGGCTTTCAGGAATGAGGGACGGCAACGCACCTTTTGACTGAGACCTAGTGTAGCCCATTCCACAGGCTCTTCTAGCGTTCCAAGTACATTCGTTTCCGGAACTCGTTTCAGGTATTGCTTGCGAAGATGTTCAAAAGCATTCTCACGACTGGGAGTAAGCAGGCGACTAGGCTTCGGACATACGAGGGGAGAATGGACAAGAAAGACTCACTTGATCTGCCTGTTATACGTCAAGGCGTAGAGGAGTTTGGCTATCAGATCCGGTATGAGCACAGTCTCTGAACCATCAAAGTCGGCTTCAAGAATCTGTCGATTAGTTTTATAGTGGTCGACTCTGCAGCTGCATGAGACGGGCGAGTTCATGTTTAAGTGAGAGCTGTCAAGAGGAGACGTTCCAGAAGGACGGACAGACTAACCTCAATGTCCCAATCTAATAATCCAAAAGCATCTGAAAAAGTCCAAAGAAATTGGGAGATACCTGCCCACCTCCAATCTTGCCGAAGCTTGTGTACAATAGGCGAGGGGGGAGAAGGGGGAGTAAGCTGATCTATGGGAGCTACGGCCTCTTTGGGCGGAGCCTTTCGAGGCATCCCGGGATATCGGGGCAATGAGAAGATGTCTGTGCGATAGAAGGGTGATGCGCAATGGGCGTTGACCGTGCGACTGCCACTAGGGTGATAAGGTAGACGAGGTGGTCGACGACGACGAGGGAGGGGGGGGAAGTTGGAAGACGAGTCAAGTTGAGTACGGCCAAAGGGTCACTCGGAGAGGTAGAAGTGTGCTAGAAGTGCCTACACTGAGTTGGAATGTGTCGACGTGAGACATGCAATAGGGAGGGATACAAGAAAGTGACGTTTTGACCAACGTGAAGTGGGATGGATGGATGGATGGTTGATCGCTCGGACGCGGCACTGTTTCACCAAAGTCCTCTCCACAAAATCACGCGTTCTTTCGCGTTTGACTCGTCCTTTTCGATAAGGACCTATGGGATGATGCCTTGTACCTGGTTCCAATGTTACTCCGATGTTTTGAGCAGTTGCACTGGGACGTCGTGATGTAGGGTTACCGGGGGTTTTGGCTGACAGAAGCGTCCATTCATTGATTTGGGTTGAGAGACGCCTTTGTGATGGGCATTTTAATTAAATGATCCCCCACTTTAAAACCCGCCTCTTCACCTCCGCAAACTGCACTCGACATTCTCCCTCACGACCGACCACCCACTCACCTAAGCAACCAACCAACTTTTAATCTCCATCTTCTTCTTTAACATCTACATACTTGCATCCGTACATCACCTTCCCGCTTACCTTAATACAGTATCATACAATGTCAGACGCCGGTGGAAGTCCCCCTCCCCCACAACCCCCTGCAGAGGCTAAACCCGTCGCTCAGGATGGTGAGTGACCAAATGACGATATGTCCATCTCTCGCTGACAACCGAGGTAACGCTCCTATCAATATCAAATTGACATCCCCAAACGGAGATGAAATTTACTTCAAGATCAAAAAGTCTACCAAACTGGGGAAACTATGCGTGCGTGTCGATTTCCCCCGCTGAAAGTCCTTACATGACATTGGTCCAATGATCATGAATCGTGGCTGACGAGATCAGGCAGCTTATGCTGAACGTGTGGGGGCTGATGTGGCCACCATCCGGTAAGCTCTTCATTTTCATCTTCCTTCACAACCACGTCTTCTCCCGTATTCCACATCACCAGACTACCAGATTAAATCCCACAGGACAACGTAAGATGCACAACTGATAGATAAGATTAGTATACGAAGGTGTTCGAGTCACTGCTGAGCAGACCGCATTGGAACTTGAACTCGAGGACGGAGACAGTATCGACGTGATGCTGGAGCGTGAGTACTCGAATCGATCACTTGGTCTACTGGCTGATCGTGAAAAGAGGTGGGAGGTGGAGTATATGTTTAATTTCGATGTCAACATCTATGTCCTATTCTCTTCATCTTCATTTCTCTCTTCAGAAAGCTTTTACGGTCTCAGCAGCCGTCAACGGCATGGTCGTATATTCAACAAGCTGTAAGAGAAAAGTGCCCACTTTTGCCTGTACAGAGTATGTAAATCTCGCTCTGTGCATAAAGACATCATAATGTTGAGAAAACTAATTCACACTAATTTCTCAAACTCGACCACATGACGAAAAGACAAAACATCCATAGACTCGATGTTTAATTCTGACTTGTTGTCATTGCATCGAATATCACATGACGCGATAACCTCAAGTATTCCCACTTCGAAATCATCACGGCATTTCATCCCCGAAGTGGAGCACGATGCAGTGAGTGTGCCGGATTCTCGCCGAATCAACCACCCACTCAAACACGTAAACAACAAATAACAAATAAGTCGAAAAGACATTACTCATCTCCGCTTTCAGCATCGTCATTCATCTCAATCTAGCCACATCAAGTCACAAATCCACTCTCGGTACATTCGATCGCATTTCGTCTCAGACAATTCGTTTTCATTCCAGATCGGTACTATTGTCACTTTGGGAGTGCTCCACACTATGGGCGCTCCTTGGGAAAAAGAGATATAAGAGAGAGGATGAGGGTACGTTTCTTCAGTTCAATTCGTCCTTCTCTCTTTCTTCACTTTGTTTTTAAAACTTTTTTCTAAAATTTCAAAACCGTTAACACCTTTTTTTCTGTGAGTCCATCCCTGTCCCTCTCAATCCCTCTGCCACTACCTACTTCTCCACTCTCTATCCTTCACTTCACCATCCCACTACCCTCTCGAACCCCAACCATTCTTCTGTCAGGACAACTCATGTTCCTCACTCCCAACTCCGTCAGCCTCGTCGCCTCCTTCCACTCTATCAACAGTGTCAAGCTGACTGTCAGTCATAAAACATCTGATACTTTCCGTCAAATCGTCAATCCTCATCAATTCTCAAAGTCTACGACTCCAAAACTTCTGTACAACCTTCACTCCAAACGTCCGTTACAAATCTTCACCGCTAACTCTTTCGAAAAGCACAAATAAACAATCAGCAACAATGATCACCGGATACAAGAAGCTCATCGCTCTTCTCCTTCTCCTTCCCATCCTTGCCGGCGCAGCACCTGTCCCGGTGGCTTCCGAGACCGGACTCGCAGACCAAACTGGTGATGCCATGTGGGGCGGACGTATGCAACAGGGTCGTCCTTGGAAACGCGATGACGAAGGTACCGAAGCCTGGGGCGGAAGGATGCAACAAGGTCGTCCTTGGAAGAGGGATGGTGATGACACTGGTTCTGAAGCCTGGGGTGGACGAATGCAACAAGGTAGACCTTGGAAACGCGATGACGAAGGTACCGAAGCCTGGGGTGGTAGGATGCAGCAAGGTAGACCCTGGAAGAGGGACGACGAGGGTACCGAAGCCTGGGGTGGTAGGATGCAGCAAGGGCGTCCATGGAAACGTGACGAGGAAGGAACTGAAGCCTGGGGTGGTAGGATGCAGCAGGGTAGACCCTGGAAGAGGGACGACGAAGGTACCGAAGCCTGGGGCGGTAGAATGCAGCAGGGACGACCATGGAAGAGGGACGACGAGGGAACTGAAGCCTGGGGCGGACGAATGCAACAAGGTCGCCCGTGGAAGAGGGAAGGGGAGGACGACACCGGTTCCGAAGCTTGGGGTGGAAGGATGCAGCAGGGACGACCATGGAAACGTGAAGATACCGAAGGTTCCGAAGCTTGGGGTGGACGTATGCAACAAGGACGTCCATGGAAACGTGAAGATACCGAGGGCACTGAAGCTTGGGGTGGAAGGATGCAACAAGGACGTCCATGGAAGCGAGACGACGACGAAGGCTCTGAAGCTTGGGGAGGACGTATGCAACAAGGGCGTCCATGGAAGCGAGACGACGACGAAGGATCCGAAGCTTGGGGAGGTCGCATGCAACAAGGCCGTCCTTGGAAACGTGACGACGACGAGGGTTCCGAAGCTTGGGGTGGACGTATGCAACAGGGGCGACCATGGAAACGAGAAGATACCGAGGGCACTGAAGCTTGGGGAGGTCGTATGCAACAAGGCCGTCCTTGGAAAAGAGAAGAACAAATCTCTACTCGTAATCTCGCTGTCGATGCTAAAACGACCGTTCATGCTCTTGTCGGTGATGAAGGAGGTAAAACTGGATTACTCGATCTTCCCGGTCTTCTTTCTCTTTAAATCATCCCTCATTCCCTTAAACTCTTCTCCTTCCTTTTCGGATTCTTTTCCATTGAAAACTTCACCAATTTCCTCTCTTCTCTATCCCCTCACTCGAATGAATCATCTTCAATGACGATTCGACAACCTCGACGGTGTTGCTGAGATTGATATTGGATATGAGGAGATGTGAGGATGTGGGGATGTGAAAAGGGTAAAGATAAAGATGGCGGTGGAGATGGATGAGGAAAGATGTGAGAATGAGAAGAAGGAAAGTATTAGAAGAAGATAAAAAAAAAGACTTTTTAAACCGTTACTTTTAAGTACGGAGGACAATGCATGCGCTTTTGCGCTATTACGCTCTCTCCATTTTGTTCATCTGTCAGATTGTTGTGGGGTTGTGAGATACTGATACTTGTGATGATTTCGAGTCTTCCCTTCAGTGAGTTTTTTTTTGGGTAACACCCACTTGATACCCATTTGAATTTCGAAGACCAGCTCGTCGATCGTCGAGTCGGCCACGACATTGGTAATTAGTAATGAGATATATATATCTCAGAAGTGAGTTTGTGGATATGAGCATTGTAAGATAGATGAAAATACGACACATGTATCATGAATGAGAATCACATGAAAATCATCTAAACCTCACTGAACTTATTTGTCTGTACGAGTACTCTAGTGATGAAGAAATCTCTCATTAGAAGATATAACCTACTAATCATTCCCTCTTCCTTACATTCATCCCCAAAAAGTCCCCCTAAACAGTTATGAAAATTCCAACTCAGCTTTCGAATTCACTTTCTGTAAAGTACGTTCCCTCCTTTTCATCGCCGTTGAGAATTTAGGATGTTCAACTACATCTTCTTTTTCCTCTTCACTTCCCGTTTCCGTAGGTGTATCAATATCTTTGATTTTATTCTCATGTCGGACTTTGATACCTCCTACTTCTTGTTTTTTCCCTTTTGCAAATTCGGTGACCGCTTCACTCTCAGGAACCACTTTTGCTGATTCTGGATGAGGATCTTTGTATGTTTTTGAAGCTTCTAATTGGGTGGAAAGGATTGAAGGACCGCATGCTGCGGCTATGAGACCTAAGAAAGCTGGGGAAGGGTTAAGAGGACGGGAACAGAATTCTGGATGAGCTTGTAGAGCTACGAAGTATGGGTGGTCTGTGAAGTTAGCGTTGATATGTCGGCTCGACTTCAAGCATTTGGGTGAAATGTAAGATTGTGAGACGAGAAGAGAAGGGATGTCATTCGTCACATTAAGAAAGGGATATCAGGTTTTCAAGTACAGACATGAAGAAAGGGTTGGGGGATGAGATGGGTTGGATTGGATTGGGGGAGAAGGGTGGGCTAAAGAAGGAAAGACATGCTCAACTCACTGTCTAACTCTAACATCTGCATTCGCTCACCCCTTTCATCCTTCCCGATAAACCTCAATCCACCTTTCGACTCCAATCGCTCAACATACTTCGGTTCGACCTCATATCGATGTCTATGACGTTCCCAAGCGACTTCTTTATTACCGTACAATCGTCTCAATTTACTACCCTCTGTTCCCGGCTCAAAAACGGTAGGACGTAAACCTAATCGCATGGTGCCTCCCATATGTGTCTTTGAGATTTCAGGCATGAAGCAAATGACTGGGTGGGGAGTGGATGGGACGAGTTCGGCAGAGTTTGCATCTGATCATCAACTTACAAATCACCATTTTAACAACTTTTTGACTCACCTTGTAAACCACACACATTACGAGCCCATTCAATTACTGCCACCTGGAACCCAAGACATATACCAAGGAAAGGAACGTTTTCTTTTCTAGCCCAATTGACAGCTGCTATCATACCTTCTGTCCCACGCGATCCAAATCCACCAGGGACTATGATCCCCCTATTTCATCAATTCTCCTGACTCTACAAATCCCATAGAGCACTTACTTTGCAGAACACACAGCTCGCCAGGCATCATGATATGCCACTGGGTTCTTGGTTTGAGTGGCGGGTTCCAAATTTGACGAGTCTACCCACTGTAATCATCAGACTCGGTACATTTTGTGGGAAGAAAGGGAAGGCAGGGAAAGGGTTCATCTCACTTGTAGATCCAACTTTCTCCCACAACGCATAGACGCATGTTCAAGAGCTTTTACAACGGACATGTAAGAATCCTGTAAACTTGTATACTTCCCAACGAGGACGATAGAAACAGTATCGAATAATCTTTCTTGTCTAAGGCCATCAGCAACATATCTTATTGGGATGAAAAGAAAAGACTAACCCAGCAGTGAGAAGATTCCATCGTCCAAGTAAGTCATTGCCTACTTGTTGTTGAGCAGGAGTGATGTTGACAGTATCCAGGTTGAGTCGTACTTTGAGATAATCGAGTAATCCCTGATCACGTAGAAGGAGAGGAACATGATAGGTAGAAGAAACGTTATGAACTCCAAGTACTTGTTTAGGAGCTACATGACAGAACATGGAGACTTTGGAAGTGGTGGTGCTTAATAAAGGGAGTTCGCATCGGCATGCAATCTGTTGTGAGGATTCGTTCTTTTCATAATCTTTCTCAGTTCTATCTTCTCTCACTCTTGAAAATGGAAGAAGTGTATAAAAAAGTGAAAGATGAGAGATTGTACAAGGGGAAGACAACTCACAAGATCCGGAAGAAGACCTAACCCTCGAAGATCTCGAACACCAGCTTGAGTAGGTTTAGTCTTTTGTTCACCTCCCACCACAGGAATAAGAGAAACGTAAATAAGAGCAAAATTCTCGTGACCAACCCTGAATTGAAACTGTCTCATAGCTTCGATGAAAGGCATAGATTCGATATCTCCCACTGTACCTCCTAACTAAACTGCATTAGCAAAAGACTTGTGGAGGTAGACAATTGGGACTAACCTCGATGATACAGACATCAGGCTCTTCACTCGTTTCGTCCACAGGTATTTTAGAAACTCTTTCGATCCAATCTTGTATGGCGTTTGTGAGGTGTGGAACGATTTGAACGGTACTTCCCAGATAATCACCTCTTCGCTATACGTTTGAGCTGGATTCTTTCATTTTCAAAAGGATGACAGCGTCGTACTTGGAAGAACTGGTCAAGACGAGATGACTTGGAGAGAGGGTCGTTGTGAAATGGGTTGTAAATTCGAATTAACATACCTCTCTAGCGATGACATGTTGATACACTTTCCCAGTTGTCACGTTATTATCTCTATTCAATGAGACGTTGAGGTACCTCTCATAATTTCCTAAATCTAGATCCGTCTCCCCTCCATCGTTCAAGACATATACCTCACCTGAAGTCAGTCCGGACTGTCATTTACATCGAAGCTGAACGCAGCGGTAAAGGAGGACATCTATCGGGCGGCATGAGCTTTTGAGAGATAAGAGTGATGAACGAGCAGTCCCCCCGGGGGGTGGGGGGAGGAGATTAGTATCAGAGGTTGAGAGCAAAATCACCCACCGTGCTCAGTAGGTGCCATAGTACCCGCATCAATGTTCATATACGGATCAATTTTTATAGCTGTGACTTTCAGACCCATAGTTCTGAGTAAAAGACCGGTACTTGAGGCTATGTTGTCAGCTCTCTTTATACTTACTACATCAACACTCGATGCTCAAACTTAACAAAAATGTTTTGATGTGTGATCAGAGGGAACAGGTATAATTTGTGAAACGATTGAACCGACCTATGACACCCTTTCCTATACCTCTACATGATCAGTTGACATTTATGCGGGATGGGAAGAGTACGAACGAGATAACACCACCGCATACTAGTATGTATTTGACCATCTTGTTTTAAAGATTTCTAGTTGCCGAGTTGTCGCTGCTCACTGGAGCTAGACAGTACTTACGGAAAACAAAGGATGGAGAAAGTTGGCCAGTCGAGGGGAAGAGGAACAATCTGTCGGAAATGGTGAGCTCGCCAAGATTTCGCAAGTAGCTCAGTGCTGAAGCGATAAATAAGAAGATGGACAAGAAGAGACAAAAGCTCAGCTTGGTTGATTGATAGTGAAGAAATGAAAGAATCAAGAAGCATCAACGAAAATTGACAGATTTTTTTCAAAAATTCTCGCCAACTTTGATTGACGCGTCCATGTCCGCTTCGTGATCCGTGATCACAGATCACAGAATACCACACTGCAAATCAAGCCGCTGAATCTACATATAAACCTCACGTATGCATGTCTATCTCACTAGCTATCTCAGTACACCATGGAGGTCTCGGCTTCGAAGCGCACGACCAGCGAAAACGATGAGGAAACTGGATCATCAGCCGAAGCCATGGAGAGTGAGCAAAGACTCTCACCATATACCCTCTTCCACCCTCCTGATAAACACGGACGAGCTCGAGTACGTTATTCAATCTCACCTTAGGCGTGAATAGTTTCCACGCTTCTGCAAACGCTCCCGTGGCCTTGCGCTCCAGATCCGCAGCGGATAAATTGGCTAGATGATCTGAAAGCTGCGTGGACGGGAGGAGGAGACCGTCCGTTTCAGAGGGTGAGAGAGGTAAAAGGAATGAAGATATCGAACCTGATTGTAAGCTCCGATCATCAATACAAGAGCCAACATACGATGTTCGACTTCTGGTATCACCGTGGCTACCACACAACCAGAGAAAAAAGCCCGGACCATCCTCTCATCCAATATACCTTCTTGCCAACCTTCGAACTGATTGCTCAGCGAGAGAGCTACATAGGGGAGACTTACCAGACATACACCACCGCGTCTCATCGCCTCAGCTTCCCGTTGCGCATATTTGCGCCAGTATGACCTATAGGTACTTCCCGGTGCGAAAGGATCCTGATTTTCTCGGACTCGTGGGGGTTTGGGCACGGCAGCTGGCCCGTTAGTCTTTACAGAGGGATATGATTCAACTCACGTCGATACATTGACCATTGTCTTCCCCAAGGTAGTCTCGGAAGAGCCTTCTTCGGCGTGTTCAGACGAGGGAAGTAAGTTATGGTCTTGGCAAGGCCATGGGAGTTGGGGTAGTAGATGGTCGGGCTGAAGATCAGCCAATATCTTTGAGCCAGAACTCATAGCACTCACTCCGCCTGATCGATCAGCTCAGCGAGACACTGGCATGTTGGAGACTCACCGAAGGGAGAACATGGGCAAACATCCCCATCTCAAATTCCGGATATTGGGCTTTGACCCGTTCATATTGCACCTCCTCGTCCAAAAGCTTGCTGGGTTGATCAAAGAGAGTCAGCTGAAGCATCAGCTTTCCATGTTAATCGAGGCGAGGACATGACACACGTCGGAGTTTGTATCAAAGATGATTTCGGTCTGATTGGAAGACCGAGGTGCGAGCTCACTATTGTGATCAGCATCGTAGAGACAATCGGTAGTGATAAACCTACCTGATCCACAAAGAGTCACGGCAACCGTTTCTGCCGTTAAGAGGGTCGGTTCCCATGTGCCAAATTATATCACTGCAGCCTTCGCGCTCAAGATTTTCCGAGACACTCCTCTCCAGATCCCAACCGGGAGAAATGGGACTGGTCACACGGACGTCAGTGCAGGATGAAGAGTTGAGGGTATCGAGTAGCTCTAGGGCGTGAGGTATGGAAGTAGAATTCACTCGTAGTCAGTGACTATCTTCAAGTGAGTAAGGGTGCATACGAGGAAGGTCTGACTATCAGTTTATTCCATGAATCCGATTTATTGGAAGGCTAAAAGGCTTGAGACTCGCCGATGAAGAGCAGTACGGAATATTTCTTTTCACAGGCCTCCGAATCCACACCGTCATTCCAGAGTAGGGACGGAATGGAATCAAGATGACCGAATAGTCCGACTGTCATCAGCTCACGTTAGACTGTATAAATTCCAAACAGACATGACTCTGGTGGTAGGCCCGACGAAGAGGGACGACTGAACCTAGCGTAGATGTAGCCCGCCAATAGGACGAGGGATGGTAAAACCAGAACCACCGGAAGCTGCTGGGGTCGAGGAGTGGATAGAAGCATGCTGAGAGTTATGTTGAGAGGTCATCGACCATGGTGCAGTAGTGCGAAGGTCTTGGCATGGCTGCGAGTGAGGAGAGCAGCAGTGGAGAAGCAAAGCACTGCACGGACAGGTCGAGTCCCTTTCCGACGGAAGTGGACGATAGGCATCCGCCACGTGTTACGAGGCTCTGACGGCGGCAAACGCCGATCAACTGTCAAATCCGAGTCAGACCGCAAACCTTCGCTCAGAAGAACCCCCCACCCATCAATAATCTCATGTGAATTCTCAACAGTACTCGTATACCATCGTGACTGGACTTAGGACATTCCATGGACGAACAATCATGCGTATTCACCAACTTCTCGACCTCTGCCTCGATTATATAGCCCTCGATGGGGTGTTGGGTGAGTTGGTTATATCACCTCGACCCTGCGTTCGAACCCGCGTCGTGTTCTCTTTACATCATGGGCAACGAGTGGAGGTGGTCCACTTCCTTCGGTCACCCTGCCCTCCCTTCACTCAAACCATGTGGTCCCGTAACTCCTGGGGACAGCTCAAGTTGATGATGTGGTGAAGATATGGAATGACAGCTGACCTCTAATAGGCTCTGACCCTCATTTGTTGCAACAACATCTCATCAGTCTGAACCCTTCCATCGATGATGATTTCTTCACCTTCGTTTGGCGTCAGCTATGCCAACATCCCAGCATACAGATCATCGTGGCCTCTTATCCCGTCCCTAGACCCGATGGGACCATCATCACCGGTACTGCTCCTCTTCCCTCAGACTACGAGCCACCCACGGACGAGGTCGTAGACGTCGCTCAGCTTCAAAAGCAGTTGGTCAAAGGCCGCGCTATGGCATATGCTATTCAAGGTGACGAGTACCGAACAGACAAAGAAGCCATACAAGATCGTCGTGAGGCCAGTCAGAGAACACATGGTCAGAATCAAGCTCGTTCAGCTAAAGAGAGGGCTGAAAAGGATAAACTGAAGAAGAAAAAGTTGAAAAGTGGTACGACGGCCGACGTCGTTCGGTTCCTAAAAGAGGTGGACAATGTGGAGGAGCCGGTCTTGAACAGGTCAGACCTTCCTGGTTTACTGACCAAATGGGGGACGCGACTACGGGTACGATGTGTGGACGATGAGATATATAGTCGCTTGACTGGATTACCTCATAAGGTGGGTCACAGTAAGACAAGAAACGTGTCAACGCTGACATGCTTTCAGATAAGTAAGATCACTCCCGTAGTCTTTCACATCCTTCAGATTACAGCCAAGTGCCGAGAAAAGGGTATCACCGCTATCGAACTCGGTCCTCTGGTCGGTGCCAGCCAAGGGAGCATGTTTCACTACATGAAAACTCTTGTCAACCTGAAACTTTGGTGAGTGTTAAACCCTCCCGCGTTGTTAACATGGCTAACTTGACAGTGTCAAGATCCCCAGTCTCATTCATGGATCAGTGACAAGTCTTCTCATCTATCGCTCGTTTGTACATCAAAGCGACGCATACCTTAATTATGAAAGGCAACGGAAAGCGTTAGAGGAGATCGGTCCCATTACTGGTGGTGTGACAAAAGACTCCACAACAGATACGTCAGCAGATACAGCACACGCAACATCGAAGTTCGGTGGCTTTCCACCTCTCACCGAAGCAGAGGTCGCTACTGGTCACGTCGTCCAGGAAAGGTTGCTGAAGCTACTGGATCACCCCAGCCTGGAGAATCACCTTTTACGGATGGTAAACCTCTTGGAACTGATCGTAAGTTTCCAAGAGTCTATTCGACACCGCTAAGTATCAGGGCTGGCGGGGAGCGTATCAGGTTCGTCAACGTCGAGCCGTGCTCAGGCATGTGCAACGTCTGATCGATAAAGGTGTAGTAGAGAAAGTGGTCGTGGGCAATCAGAACGCTCGGTGCCTTCGTTTGTGCAAATTCAATCTAGAAGGGGCTCCCGCCCCTGAAGCCCGTCAGCAGCTGGACGAGACGGACGAAATGGAAATGGACGATCAAGGGAGCTCGATAGAACATGACACACCGCCAGATCCCCGTACGTATTTGTATCATGTTACTGTACTGAGGCTGAACCTATAGAGGACCTGAAACCCTTTTCGTATCATAGCAACGTGTCGCTAGTCCAGATGCTAGAGTACCAAATCTTCCGCATGATATGTGACTCTAAGGAGGTAGGAGTGACTATACAGGTTAGCATTATCCCCCACCTCGAGCAAAATCACTGACACACAGAATATCTTTGATCACCTCGATCAGTTGTACAAGAGGGCAATCGACTTTCAACTGGTCCGTGTAGAACGCCAGATCAACTTCCCACATTTGGGTCATTTAGCCGTCTGTTCCGTCATGGAGTCCTTTGGACGAGAGCGGCGAGTTCGGATTTATGGCTACGAATCGTACCGCTCGGTCATGGTGGCGTCTAGTCATGCAGTGGACGAATCCAAGATGCCAGGTGATCCAACTGCATGGGGACATTGGGCCGATATATCATTCCGAAAGTATTACAATACTTTCAAAGAGTACGATCGCTATATTGATGACATGCCGGAGCCGATCACTCGCAAATTACTCGGCGTCAAACCGAAGACGCCTAAAAAGGCGAAGATCGTGACAGCATCTCAGACTGACGTTGTTCCGGGGGTAGACGATGGACCAGATGAAGGCGAGGATGAGGAGGATGAAGAGGAACATGGAGACAGCGAAGAAGGCAGGATGAGGCGTAAGAGAAAAAATCTTTTCTACGAATCCACAGCACAAATCCGAGGTCGTCCACGGAAATACGTCGCTGTCGTCGACGAAGACGGTCAGCCTAATCGGAGTATCGTCGGGAAACTTCGACACTCTCACAACCTACCACATGTCCTCATATACGTTCGGAATGCCAACAGGCTTGTCGATGGTCCTGCTGGGTATACAGGAGTTGGTCCGCCGCCTATTCTTAGTCCAACTACCATAGCTCGTGGAAACCCACCTGAGCATTATGCGCAATTCCGACAAGGTGCAGATGGGTCACCTCGAGCGCAAAAACGGAAGAAAAGTACAGGCAAGCTCGGCAGTGGGAAGAAGGGGAACACCCGGCCGGAAGAAGAAGTCGCTACTTCTACGGTCGTAGATCCAAACGTTGGCTATGGACCAGAAGGAGAAATGTTGGTGGATGAACTCCTCGATGACGCCGATATCACCACCGCCTTGCAGCAGCTAGGAGATCCTGCTCCGTTGACCATCGGGACGCAAAGTATTACCAGCTTTATCCAACAACCCCTCAGCGTCGAGGATTCCCTCACAGCCATTCAGGCCGCGCAGAGCATGCCTGTCCGAACAGACCCCGACGTAATCATGCGAGCAGAACCTGAAGTGACTCCAGTCGGGCCTGCCAAACGACAGCGAAAGCGGAAAAATCCCGGAACTCCCGCAAAGGGGGATGACTCTGGTGATGTTACGCCTAAGCTTAAACGTGGGCGTAAGGCAACTATCAACTCGACACCAGCAGTAGTACAACCACCCACACCATCCGAACCCATCGCTCTGGCCGAGGCCGAGGCCGCAGTACCTATCGAGGCAAGGGTAGCCATCCCACCAGCTGAGCAACTGCTCTCAGCCGACGCACATACCGCCCCTGCTCAAGAGCCAGCTGTGATACCCCGAATCGACGGTCCATCAACACCTGCCTCATCGACCGTGGCTGTACCCAGCTCGTCCGCCGATCCATTGTACAGGACCAAGCGAGCCCGTCAAGCTATACCCAACGTGAGGATCCGGACGAAAGGACGCGACCGAGTCGATCTTGGATCTCTACGTCGTGCAAATGAGATCGTACAATGTCTAGTGGACGCCGGCGGTGTATTGAGTGAACCTCGACATTTTAATGAACATCGTGAATGGGCTTTACGAGTAGCTGGTACCGATCACCCACATGCTCCCGTCGTAGCAGCAAGCATGGATCGATCGGTGTACAAACGTATCTTGGGGACTTTGTTAAGGGATGGAAGACTTAAAGAGACTACAGCCACTATACCCACTGTCACAGGCCGTTGGACCAGAGCCAGTATTCTTTACACTCCTGAAACTCCCATGTCAGTAGTTCAAGATTACATCCGTACCCTGACCTCCGTGTCAGGATACACTGCCCCTGTTCAGACCAAAGTGGCTGCCACGACATATACGGAATTCCGTGTCTCAAAACCCACCACCAAAGAAGCATCACCGACCCCCGAAACCCAAGGATCCGCAGCTAACATAGTCGATCATCGGGCTCAGTTGTTCAAACAACCTGGTGTTGCTGCTGGTTTGTATGGCTATCAATCCGGTAGAAATGTTCGGTTACGATCCTGGCATTTGGCGATACTTCGGGCGCTGCAACAAGGTTCTCGGTCGATGATCTCCTCTTCACCCAGAGTTTTTGCATCTACAATGTTTTTCGAAGATATCCGAGTCGTCGATTTTTTCTCCAATATTTATCTTCAGTATCACACCGATGAACTCGAACAATACCTCAGTGATCCGCAAAACCTCGAAGTCCGTTTGGCCGACATGCCTGATAATCTCAAACCCCCGTCATTCCTCGGTATCGGAATACGAACGAAGTTCGCTGGTTTAATGACTGGTCTGCATGAATTGAAATTGGTCTTCCCCCTTTCCGCTACCGATCTACCGTCCGGAGATGTGCAAATTACCGAATCGAATGGGAAGATATCCAATTTTCACATTGTCAACACTACGAGTTTAGCAACTTATTACATGGTGGCCGATATTGCCCCTGTTTATCATATCGCAGTAGACCCACCAAACTTACTTGGTGTAATGCCGACAAGTGACCTTGAACAAAGCGAGACTTATTGGGATCGAGTGAAAGCAGCTGCTTTGGTTCCCGATCGTTTACTACTGGAACCTGTATTGGACATGATTCACGAAGAGTCCCCTTCGATATATTTCCCTCCCATAGTTGAAATCCCCACGGAACATCTCAAGATGTTACGTTCTTCTATGAGGTGGAGAGCTGTTCCGAAACTTCTCTCTGGTCAACAAGCAGCTCTCAACAACGCTATTCGTCAAGATGGGACACAATTAGTCGTAACAGATGAAGATATGGCCAAGTTGGCGTATGATAACGCACTCCCTCTTGCTTTTGTACGAGAACAATTGCCTCTCATGGCTGCCAGGCTTCGAGCGCGTTTGGCAATGCGTAAGACGAGACATGCAGAGGAGACGGAGAAAACTACGGAAAGACGTAGAAAAGCTGATGAAAGTTTACATCGAAAGCTCGCTGCTAGACATGCCGCTGCGAAGGTCGAATGGGAGAGACGGGTAAATCAGGCGTGTGCAGTAGTAGGAGCGACTATGAGTCCCGAGTTGCTAGAATACGTGGGAAGACAGGTATTGGCTTCTGTTAACAGACCAAATTACTCAGATGAAGCTTTGCAAGGTTTAGTAAGGGTATTTCAACGAGGTCAAGAGGTCGCTGCGGATCGAGCGACGAAACCACCTCGAGCAGAGGGTCTGCCACCTCTTAAAATGGTATTTCCCCGTGCGAAGAGGTCTAAAAAGATGCGTGTAGTTAAAGAAACCATTGGTGAGTGATATCCTTCCATCTGACTCGAACGACCTACCACCCTTCGTTCTCTAATGCACCATAAGAGCTTTTGCGTGGTTTACATGGATCTGTAAAGAGATGTGACTTATATCAGCTTCGAGAACCAAAGGTCCGCGACGTAGAAAGCAATGGTCAAATGAAGATGACGAGAATTTACTTGATGCCGAAGCCATCATCCGTGCTCGATCTCGGAATTTACCAGGAAACAAAGGTCGTCAAGCCGTATCACAAATATTCCCTGACGTTGGTCTTCAAACTTTCCGAAGCCGTCTGAAGAAAATATTCGAAACCGCTGGTAAAAAACCATATTTCGATAGATTAGAGGATGCTTGGTATAATGTTTGGCAAACTCATAAGGGGACTCCAGAATTACCTGATCCTGATCCGAACAGTGTGGTGGACTTTGATCTTCAAGCACATATCAAGTTTCTCCGACAAAAGATCAACAAAGCTAATATGTGAGTCATTTCCCTAATGATTGATTTATCGTCATTGAGAATAGACGTCTGGCAGCTGTGACAAATACTCCAATGCAATCTCAGGCTATAGCTCCAGATTTACCAACGGACGTTCAACATCTCATCGAAGAATATGATTGGAAATATAATCAAGTAACAAGTTTAAAGTTCTCACTGGTACACGATTATCACGTCGCAGAGGAAGTCCGAACACATCAATTAGCACAAATATCAATGTTAGATCCTGATTCCACGATTGAGAAGGTTGATATGAATGATCAACCCCAACCATTTCAAGAAGCCGTAGGACCGGATGTAAGAGTTAAAGGAGTGATTAGAGTTAGTTTATTGGTAAGTGTCAAGTTTCAATTTCCGGGAAAGAGTATTGATGACCAGATGATCGTCATCACTGCGACAGAGATATATACTCAGTCAGACGCTGCGGGTTTATTGGATAAATATAACCTTCATACAGATATCAACCCTGTGATTGCGAAATTGGTTCAAGATAAGGTTTTACATCGGACTCCTTCGGCGGCTATCACTAAGAGATTCTATGATTTTACTGCGTCGTATGTTTTTGGGTTCATCTCCATCGTGCTCCTCCTCCTACATCTCTACCTCTTCAAGATACCCAACACACCCTCATGAGGTCTCTGCGCATCTCTCTCACCGAGGGGTAGGATAGAAGCGATCATGAAGTGTGGATTTCTGACGCACAGATGGCGTCAATTGATCGAAGGACCATATCATCCGGAACTTTTCAATGAAGCCGCACTTGTTGAACGAAGTTTGACTCAAGGAGAAGGTGAAATGCCTTGGTCGCTTCTTAGTACAGGTGGGGAACTTGCAGCTTTGATGCACATGGTTTCCAATGATGAGGTATGTCAACGTTCTCCTTTTCTTCCTTCCGACAATACTCTCGACAATCCAATTTTAGTAATCACGTTGGAGTAAGCTTATTGTTACAGGTCTCATTTGATTTCGACGTGGAGACTTTCCCCACCATCAAATATTTCCAGACGGATCTGAACACGAGAAAATTAGGTCAGTCCACCTTCTAATATCAATGGCGGAACTGATGAAGATAGGTGACGAACATTTCGAATTTGATATGCGAATCAAACGAACTACTTCCAAAACTCCCACTCTTCCCTCGCCTCCTAAGAGTGAAGAACTTGCTCCTGAGTTCATCCCCTGGTCTGCTGATCTTCCTCCCGCTCCTCAAGAGATATTTGATCAACTTGAGCCTTTACTATTCGATGCTGGACCTCTCGGACTCACGAAATCCGAGCTACAGGTGGGTCCTTCCTTTCCAGCTTCCTAAACAGACCTGAGCATAAAGAGCTGATGATGTAGACGAAACTCCATATATCCAACGATGAACTAGATACCGTATTAGCCTCTTTGACAGAGGAGAACTCACAAATACGATCATGTTTCTGGACGGGGTATGATACATCACGTCTTGTACATATTTCTCATTGGGATAAATGGGCCGTTCCATTGGTATCTCGTGTGATCAAAGATGGTAAGGTTGAAATAGGTGGAGTAAAGTTGTATGCACCTAGGAGATGGGTTGATATTTATGGGACTTTCTTAGAAGGAGAATATAAGGTTGCTTTGAGAGCGGTATTGGGACATATCTTGACAAGACCGGGAATAACGGAGGTGAGTCATCGTTCTCAAACCTGATCTCTGTTTCTTTTTTCCCCTCATCTTTCCTTTCAAATCTTCCTTCCAGTCTTTCGTCTTCTGTCTTTCACTTTTCCGTTTCCCGTCATTCTTTCACCTTATGGTACATCTTCCGATCCCCTCATTCCCTGAAGATCTCTGATATGTAAACACTTCTCCTTAGCTCACCTCCACGTCATTGATCACTTGAAACTTGACATGATGTGTGAAAACTCCACAACTATCTCTCACACTCCTTGTTTATCAGCGAAGACTCAATGATTATCTCCAAGAAAGGAAGAGTGATGGTGTTTTGTCAGATGAATCGAAGTTCTGTTGACTCCACAGAAAACACTTCGAACTCGTCTTGAAATCATCGTCGATAGATTAGAGACAAACGACTTACTTCAACGTCTCCTAGATCTAGGTCAAATTCAAAGATCGTGGATGGGAGAATCAGCAGAATTAAGAAAACCATTACCTCCTATTCAAGCTACCGATGTTAGTGAAGAGGAAGATATAGTTTTGAGACCTGCACTTGGTAATCCCTTATTTACCAGTTGATAGGTGAATCTTTACATTTTATATACAGTATGTCGTTCTGGGTATACATAGGTTTTAATCTATCTCTATAGTTACAGTATAAATTGTTTATAAAATCTGATAAAATGTATTGATATATCGTATTAGATCCTTCCCTGTCCCATCCATACCTCTTCCGATTTCATTTCAAATGATCAACCCTCTTTTTCCCTTATGTACCAATAAATACTTTCATCAATCACCATTTGATCAAGTTTACCAATTCACCAATTCACCCTTTCTTCCTTACTCCTTCCCAATCATTAGAAAATCCAACATTGTGAGAAAATCCAACATTATGGAAAATGTATAACCTTGACTCAACTAAAAAGCCATAGCTTTACCAGGATTAGCAGTCCTTCTAACAGTTTCGAAAATCCTAAATAAACTTAAAACCATATTACCACCATATAACAACAAAGCGAATAAACTTAAACCTATACAAGCCGCTTGTCTATTACAAACTTGTTTAGTCAAAGGGTTTTCCATGATTTCGATAGGTAATGTTATTCCTAAAGAATTTGATATATTTAATTCTTCTTTTGTTTCACTAGCGATTTCCAAAGCGTCTAATAGACGTGAATAAGATTGTGATAATCCGCTTCTCCACCAAGGTTCACCTTTTGTACAATGAAGTGGTGTTGAAATGAAATCATTGGAAGCTACTGACATTGCTGAACTCCATAATGCCACGAATAAAAGGTCTAGACAAACCCATAACATTTTCGAACGAAGTGCCCATAGACCTATTGGTTTACCGAAATATTCACGATAGATAGCTGTGAGTACGTGTAGTGCGGTGAGTGATGAATAGGAGATTATCAAGGTGGTTGAGGAACCTAATAAACCGGGAAGGTTGAGATGAAATAGATCGAGTCGGATCGTTATTGCCAGACCTGTGTGTTAGACATGCTTGTCTTACAGCCTGATTGATAAATCGTCATAATCAAGAAGCAAAAATAGAAAGACGGAATGTCGCGAGCTGATATTGTGTTCTACATATTGTGTGTGACGGTAATGGGTATGGATGAAACAAGAAAGAAGAGGTGAGATAATTGATATCATGTTCGAGAGAAAGAAGAGAGGGATGATGAACCAAATCACTCACCCAAAAGAGCAACCACCACAGCTAAATTAACAGCCCTAATCCAAATGGTAACCCTCGCATCTAAGAAAAGATACCTCCTCGCTCTTTGCTTCCAATCAATCTCATCCACAAACCTCTTTCTCCTCTCCCTATCTTTCTTGAAAGGCATCAAACCTTTCTTCCCCATACTATCCCCCTTCTCCGTGTTGGTCACAGTGGCTCGAGTATCAAACCTACTCAAATTATCTTCTTCGACAACTTGTTGTGGTTTCTCAGATACTTGGTTTCCATTCTCCTGAGCAGACCAGACGAACCCATGTTCATCGACCCTCCCTTCCATTCTCGCCCTCTCGCTTGTAGGTGTGAACCCCAAACCTGATGGGGTGGGAGGGACCTGAGCTTGGAGGTATCGTCTTGGTTTACGCGTCTTCTTCTTGGGTGGTGGAGTTGCCGGTGATGCCGGGGGAGAAGGATCAGGGGTTAAGACAGGTTCGTTGGTTCGGACGTATCTTGAAGTAGGAGGTCTCTTTCCTCCACTTCCAGCATCTTCACTGTAATACCCATACAATGCATCTTGCCAAGTCCCAGCGTGAAAACCATGTGTCAATCGACTGGTCAAAGGCGGAGGAAGGTTGAGTCGAAGTCTTGATGGAGGTGCACGTCTAACTTTTGGTCGAGTAGGAGTTTGAGGTGTGAGTCCATCACTACTTCTACCCACTTCAGGAGTGGTGACTTCGCCTTCTGGTAATGTGCCGTGACGCATAGGTAAATCCGATAATCTTCGACGAGGCTTAACGGTGATATCGGTATCGGTCAAACTACCAGGTGCAGCACTATTCCGTCGACGGAACCGAGTGAAAGGTGCAGTCAATTGACGTCGAGGTTCAATTCGAGGAAGTCCGTTTTCATGTACAGTGGCAAGATCAGTGGTGTTGATTCTTGGTAAAGGTGGAGGGGCAAGTTCCGCCAGTTGATTTAATCCGAGAAGATGTGAAGAGGACGTGTTGATTATTGGTGAAGAAGGGGCTGAATTGCTTCTCATCATACGGGGTTTCGCCCTTGGAGGATCTGATGCTCTCCCTACCACTCGACGAAACATGACATTCCCAGAACCTCTTCGGGTCGGAGGTTGACCACTTGGAGAGATCTTCGTGAAAGAGTCATGAAT
The DNA here is from genome assembly GCF_000271645.1 of Tremella mesenterica DSM 1558. NCBI lineage: Eukaryota > Fungi > Basidiomycota > Tremellomycetes > Tremellales > Tremellaceae > Tremella > Tremella mesenterica. Next base: position 3,415,676 of record NW_006711225.1, read on the forward strand.
TCCATCGACCCCGACGCTCGAATTGTTCACGGAAAGCTTAAGATCTTTGGATCGTGTATCACCATCAATCTTGGATTTCCCCTTTCTTCTCTTCTCTACATCGACCACGTCTCTCCCGCTCTCACGACCAGAATCAGCATCGAGACCCATCTCCACATCCCTCCGTCGACGCAGGTTCCTAGTCCGCATCTTCATCATACCCCTTTGGGTGAAAGTCCACCATGGAGGTTCATCATCCGTACTATCGGAATCAGCGTCCGAAGATGATGTGTCATAAGCTGTCCGATGTCGACGACGACGGCGTGTGGGTGGCGCAGGTACAGGTTTTGAGCTCGAAGTAGGTTCGACGGGAGGGGGTTGAAGTGGGGTTGGAGGGGAATCAGGGGTATACAAAGCCGATGCTGAGAGTGAGTATGTCTGTAGAGAGTGAAGTGAGATGACATACGAGGTACTGTGCGTACTTTGCGTTGTACGGTCGGACTGACATGAGAGGTGATGTTGCTAGGGACAGGTGAAGCAGTTTGATTGGGTCGATGGTTGGGTTTCGATCGTGAGGTTGATTCTCCCCTCTTTCGACTCTGTGACCTCGCTCGTTTGACTGCGATCGAAGGGATGCGGCTCGATGACGCTTCAGCAGGGACGAAACCTGACATGGTGAGCGAAGGTGGAAAGGATGGTGTGTGAGGGCGAGGGGGCGGGGCGGTGGCGGCGGCGGAGCGAGAAGGAACCTCGTTGACCAGTGAAAGTGGAAAAGGGAGGCTTGAGAGACTACAAGGTCATGAGAAAGTCAAGAGACGAATCATAAGTGTCTGGATGGTATAGATGATGATGATACAACTTGGAGAGAAAGACGTGTTTGTTTTGTAGACAGGCACTTGGATGGTGCGGTGGATGGTAACCTTAAACCCGTTGTTCCGTTGATGCAGACCACCTGTCTGTCCCTTGCTACTTGCTGCTACATGCTACGCCGACGGTGAGTATAATACACACACCGATGCGCAATTGTCCGCTCTCGGTCATCACTCCCTTCACTGTGTCCCGCCTTGTGCCGGAGTACGTATGTATGCACAGCTCGACCATGATCAGTAGTAGTAACCTAGTAGTAGCAGTCACGGTAGGAGGTCTCGTTAGTGATAGACGTGACGTGGCATTCTCTCTCCCCGCGCTCCTGAACCCTCCTTCTTTTCACCTCTCTCACTGTTGGTCTGGACCGCACCCATAGGCCCTCATAGACGTCATCACTACTCCCCGCCTTCCTTCTCTCATAGTCCGACTTATAACTCTCTCGCCGTTCTCACTCTCCATGCTTTGTCCATATCTCACTCTCTCGAGATAGATCTGCGATTCACCCCGACATCCCTTTCGTTCACTTTTCCTCCCGCTTCATCCTTCCTTACCCCTCTTTTCCTTCCTGACGCATGAACAAGACATTGTGATCTTTCCAACACCAATTCTGAGCCTCATCCTGGCTACAAGGAAGGTAGGGAGGACAGCATCATGATGCCGTTCTCCATCCCAGCCAGAGTCGTTGATGAGGCGCAAGACGACCCCAAACGTTAGTCATCATCCCGACGTATCGTATGATTCACGCTGATGAAACCACCAGATGCCAGTCCATCACATGGTCGTTCTTCTTCTCTCACATCTCCACCTCCACCACCCATGTTCTTCAATCCTCCTCCGGCATACCCGTACGAGCCTCCTGTAGCTACTATATCGCCACCGACCACCTCCCCCCCAGCCTCGTCGGCCAATCTCACTCTCAAAGGTCAGCTGGGGGCCTTGTTCGGTGAAGAGAAACCCCGTCCGACTCCTCGTCCTGTGCAACGCCTATCCAGTGAATCGGCCACATCTCCCGGATCTTGGGGCTCGAAAGGCAGCTACGGCTCAACCGGATCGAGTCAAGATCCGGAAAGCAGCGAGCACCTGGCTGAAGCTCGTGCAAAGCTGCTCTCAGAGACCCCGAATCCCAGCGCACCTACCAGCAGACGGCAGTCGGAATCTTCCGGTGTGTCTGGCAAGTTTGACTTACACATCATCAGTCCTACTCCCCCTCTCATACCGAGGGGACTGGAAGATGATCCCGAGGAGGGTCCGACCAAGCCTGTGGCGACTGCTGTCCACGTACCTCAACCGCCAGAACCAGAGGAGCTCGTCCATGCTTGGGATAGTGTCGTGCGTTTCCCTTCCTACCAATTCAGATATGTTTCATGTGCTCATGTTTCAGTGGCCCACTTCCGGTGCTCCAGTCAGACCTTCTCCTTCCGATCCTGGACCATCTCGATTTCCCATCGCTCCGATGTCACCTTTTGTCACTCCGACATTTTCCCCCGCGGCAATGCCTCAACCCTCTGCTGCTGGCTTCCGCAGACCTTCGCCCCCAGTTGGGCCACACGGTCGTTCAGGATCCCCCTCCCCCCTTCGTTTCTCGCCCCATGGATCCCCAGGAGTCGACGATAGGTCGAGTCCAAAAAGGGATCAGTCACCCGTACCTTCGCCAACAGCTATCAGGCATCGCAGATCAGCCTCGCATTCTTCTCCCACCGGCGACAGACCATGGCTCTCACATGACCGCCTCGGGAAAGAGGGGTCTGTCGCCAGCCCGCCATGGAGTCCTCTCCGCCCACCCGGTCAGCTTCCTGCTGTCAAGTCTTCGGAAGGTCGTGTCGAGGGACCACTCGTAGTCCGCGCTTTGCAGAGGAATAATTCCGGGTCCGGTTTGAAGCTGTCAGATACTGGACAAACTTCCCCGCGTCTTCCAGCCACAGCGGGGATCACAGGTCGACCTCGTGGTAAATCGCTATCCAATCGAGGTCCAGTTCATACTCCATCTCCGTCAGCCCTTGCGTCGGCAAAGTTGCTGGAAAGAAGAGATTCAAGATCCAGCATCAATGCGCTGTCGCGTACATCCTCATCAAGCTCAACTCATTCCCCACTGCCTCCGTCTGTTGAGTCCCTCGCGCTAGCTGAGACCTCCTTGGAGCCTATCGCTTTGCCTCCGGCTGTCAGCCTTCCGCCCGTTCCCACCTCCGAGATCACCGATGTTGAGAAAAAGTTGATTAGAGTCACCTCACCACCATTGTTTGCCCCCGTCGCCCGCCCGGCAAAGCTACGGCGAGCCTTGTCCGACTATGAAGCGGCTGCCCGTCCTGGCCTAAGGAGTTTTGCACAGTCCCTGAATTCTGCTGCCGACACAGGTCTTTCCACCAAACGCTCACTCGACGATGCTGCTCTGCCTTCTCCCTCGATATCCATGGACAACGGTGCGCCGCCCCTGCGTTTGAATAAATCACCAAGGATATCACCCCACATCCTCCCTCCGATCAGCGCCACATTAAGCGGCCCGAAATCTCCTTTCCTCGGCAGCGGTCCATTTGAAGACAAGACGCCGATAAATACCGGTGACCTCGGTGAACTGCCGGGTCGTTTCGAGGAGTTTGGTCTTTACGACGAAGGCGACATGCTTCCCGTCGGCGTAGCCGATCTCGATATGGACGTCACTTTCGATGACGAAGGTTTAAGCCAATTGGAGAGGATATTCCTGCTGAGCAAGTCGGAATACCCTTTCCATCGTGCCTACGTAGCACGAATGCTGGCAGATCTATTGGAAGAGGTGGATCCATGCGAATCAGTCGAGTATGTCCTTCCACTATTGATAAATTATTCACTCGACGCGGACGATTCGGTCAAGGAGTCGTTTGCTGGGGAGTTGCACAAGGTACTTTGGTATTTTTTCTCCCGATGTAATCTCGTGGAGACGGAAGTTGATACTGGGGAGGAGGGCCATAGCGAGGTTACGACTCCCCTTCCCTTACCGATTCCTGTGTCTCAGGCTGCGGTGACTGTCACTTCGGAGGGAATGCGCGTCATACCGAAGCCCAGTGTCGAAGATGACCATGTTTTGCAGCCAAAAAGGGATGCCACGCTTTCTCCGGCTCCTGGCAATGCTAGCGCTGGCTCAAGCTTGCGAGCGGAATCTGCGACCATGATCGGTACTCCTGACCGAGGAACTGTCGATACCCCAAACTCTCTCAGCATCCAATCCGATGATACAGCTTTTAGTCCTCATATCATGGTTCCGACTCGAACTGTCGACGATCAAGGCGACCAAGACGGAGCCAAAGCTGCCCCTGTGTTGTGTCCTCCTCCCACCCTCTCTGTTCACGTCTTCACGCCTCTTTTGTGCTCTCTACTTCTCAGCTCTCACGCAGCAGTAGTAGAAGCGGTCCGCGTTGGTCTGATAGCCATTCTCAGCAGACTACGAGACCGTCCCGTCCCCGATCCGAACATGTGGAAGTCCGAATGGCACGATAACTGTGAATGCAATGAACGTCGCACATTCCTGTCACAAGATGGTCCCCACGCACATGATCTCATGCCGATGTCTCGATCAGCTCGAAATATGGTGGAAAGATGTGTAGTCGATGGTATCATTCTGGGAATGGGTCGGTTAACAACTGTTGTCCCGGAGAACTTGTTTGACGATACAGATGACCCGATGGGACAAGGAGTGGATTCTGAGACGGATCAGGAGTTGTTACAGGCTCAGTTGATGCAAGAGGCCAACGCTGGAAGGGCAATGTCGATGCTTCTGATTGGGACAGTGGCGGAGTTGTATGATCCGCACGAGCTGGTGGAGGTCGGGTTTTTACATGAGATTTTGAGATCCCGGGATGGGGATGAGGAGATAAGAGCAGAAGGCGCATTGGCATTGGCTCAGTTAGCAAAATTGTGTCCGGTGGAATACATCCAAGAGATGGTAAGTTATTTCTTGTCACTGACTTGAGGGGGAAATTCTGATGTCAGCTACCGCTCTTTGACGACTACCTGGTGGATCCCAGTCTGTCGGTCAGACAGTCTATCTGTTTCTCCCTACCCGTGCTTTGTCGAAGAATAGAAGACAGTCAGAGTCGACGAGATTTAGCTGTCCGTGGGGCGATAACACTTGCCCAATCAGATGCCTGGCAGTCCATCTTGGAGGTATTGGGTGAAGTCATTCACTGCTTTATTTCTGATCCTCTTGGTCCACCTAAAGAGTTATTGGAGATTTTTTGTGATGATAGTTCCATTCCACCTCTTTCAGCTACAGACACAGACTGGGATGTGCTAGTGGCATACAATGTGGGTTTATCTTTGCAATTATTCGTACCTCTCTCTGACTTTTAGTTTCCTGGTGTCTGTCTTACACTCGGCGCCGATCGTTGGCCTGAATTACTTCCTCTACTCGAACGAATAGTCCATCGTGCCGGTGCAAGAGTGATGACCACCATATCTTCTTTCTTACATGAACTTTCCCGTATCCTTCGACCTGATCAAGTCGCCTCCAATCTCTTACCCATCTTTCATCGTTGTCTCGGACACTCTGACGCTACCAGAGAAAGGATATATGAACATCTAGACGTGTTCCTCTCTGGTCTTCCTTCACAAGAAGCATGGGATTTATTCTCCTTTTTAGCGGAAAAATCAAAAACGGACGCATTAGGTGGTTGGCGAGCAAGAGAAAAACTAGCCCTTCACGTACCTGCTTTTCTCACTTTATTTCCTGAAGACTATCAAGCAAGTCGTATACTCGAAATGACACATTCAGCATTGATCGATAAATTCGCATGTGTACGTGATGCCGTGACTTTATCCGTCCCTAGGACATATGATTTACTTCGAAATCGACCCATACCAGCTGAAGCTTTCAGAAGGATGATCCTGGATTTAGGAGATTCGGGGATATACAAACATCGTCAAACATTTGTCCGTTGTATCAGAGAATTCGCAAGACTACCTCCGAATAGAAAAGTTTTTGAACAATTTTTCTTACCTTTCCTACCACGTCTCACGCAGGATGTAATTGATGTGAGATTATCATTAGCTCAAATGGTAGCGAATTTATTTGTTGTAGGAGCTTTTTATGGGTTTACAGGTCCTAAAGATCCTGGATTTGGGGGCGAAGATATGTCCATTATGAGTATGGGAGAAAATGGTCAAGTGATTATTCCTGCCGCTATGGAAAGACTCGCTACTGCTTTGGCGGATGATGAAAGTTCAGAAGTACGTGATACTTTGAGAAACGTATTGGACCGTTTGAGTCATGGAAAGGAAGTTGGGTTGATTGGTGTTGCAGATGATACTGAACAGTTGGGGAGTGATGGTGGTAAGGAAAGTTTGAATGAGAAAGGAGAAGAAATGGAGGAAGGGAATCCATTCGCGGAGGCGTTTGAGGATGTGATCTAGGGTAGATTTTATTGGTGAAAGGAACCACTTGTAGCGTTATTTTAATGAGAAAGTAGTAAGAAGAGGAATGTAATGTAGCGATGTTGATTGATCTTCTTTGCCTTCCTTCATATCTGTGCAACTTTGTCTCTTTCTTCTTTACTTTCTTCTCAACCTCTTCACTTTCACTTTGTCTTCACTATTTTCGTAGTCTTTATCCGTTTCTTTTTTCGTGAAAAAACTATCATTATCATGGCCAATTCTCTAAATTATCAGATTCATCTATTTATCTTGCATCTCAACAACTCGTCAGTCTTATTGTCATCTGCAAAATCGTCCCACATCGATATCAGTATTTCTGTAGATCGAAGAAAACATTAGCAAGACAGCAAAACGCATTACATCCAATCCAGAATCTAAGATGAATATTTTGTTCTTCTTGTTCTCTATTCACTCCCGACTGTTTTCTATAGACTTGGTGTTGGCATTTAGATACAAGTGTACCCTCCGTCAATGACGAGTTCGGCCCCGCTTCTGATCAGCCATCGGTGGAGAAATTAACGAGGAGACACATACGTGATATATTTGCTAGCGTCCGAAGCCAGGAGAACGATGGCTCCTTTTAGATCGGAGGGGTCTGCCATTCGGCCCTGAATATCAGTCACGTTCTTTCATCTTTACTGTATTTGCGAAGAGTGTAATGATAAATTCCTCCGTACGGCGTGGAAAGGTGACCAAGACGAATACGATGTGTTGTAGGGATGAGTGTGTGGAGAGAGGTCTATATCGCCGAGAGAAGGACAGTCTGGGATGGAAGATTAGGGCAAGGGTGGATGAGTAGTTACGGTAAAGACCAACTTGAGGTAGATCATGAGAAGAGAAAGAGGGAAGAACTCGCCATGGGAATACGATGAATCCATTCGTCACGCAACACGGGGTTGTTATCCAGGATGACTTTTGTCAGGTTTGTAAGTGTGTACCCAGGACTGATCCGTCAGGACAATTCTTTGAACCAACAAAACTGGAGATACTCACGCAATACAGTTCACACGGATGTTTTGTTTAGCCCATTCGACAGCTAAAGAACGGGCCATGTGTCGGACAGCGGCCTCTGCATTGTAAGCATGCGTGTTTGCGAGCGCAGACCGCAAAGACGGGAAGAGAAGTATAAGGGGGGAGGATGAGGGGAGAAAAACACAAACGCACTGGAAAAGTTGTACGGAGTTTGAGGTTGAGGAACATTGACCACCTGGGAATGTCAACAAGATTCAACTCCACTATAAGAGTTAACGAACGGATCCTGACATACTCCCAATCATTATGATTGACCCTCCTTCAGGCATCAATTTAGCACCTTCAAGAGCACAGGTCCAAGTGCCCATGACGTTGATATCGAGTAACTTGCGGACCTTTTCCGTTGGGTATTCATGAGCGACAAAATTTTCTACTATCCCAGCGGCGGTTACGAGGCACTGAGAGTTAACCAATCTGTTCCCGACAACTCTGGCTGTTTTCGAATAAGTGTGATGTATGTATGACTGGGACAAATGAATCCAAATGACCAATCTGGGGTAAAGGGTGGGGCACCAAGAGGCCAAAAGGAAGCAACACCTGAAGGCCGGGGAAGGTAGATCAAGGAGTCTGTCACTAACATCAAGACGACCAAACTTCTCTTTGATGGCAGCGAACGTATCCTTGACGGATTGTTCATTGGCGACATCGCATCCAAGACCCAAAGCTCGGATCTCACCCGGTTTGGCTTCGCCGTGTTCCACTGTTAGTCAGACAAAGTCTGGCGTTTTTTTCTTTAGATTCTGTGATTCTGTGAGAGGTTGGAAAACGGTCTTGGGGTATGGAGTGGGAGATGGGCGTGGATGAAAGAAGTACGAAAACAAAGGTACGAACCAAACCAATCGGTCAAATCTTTTGCGGCCAACTCGGCATCTTCTTTTCTCAAATCGATCAAAACGATGGCATCTGCTCCCCTAATTATCAGTCGGGGATAATGATGAATTTTTTTTCAAGGCACTGACGATTCGACAAAGGTACGAGCCATCATATTACCCAAACCCCTGGCTGCGCCAGTGACGACACAAACTTTTCCTTCCTGCTTGATCAGCAACCTGCATGTTCGGGAGCAAAGTCTTGCGCCGTCAAGAAGCACAATTAAAATGCAAAGGTGGTGGCATATTCGACACGAGGGTGTTTACTCCAATGTGAGACAATGAGCATAAACTCACCATGGAGAGCGACCCAAGAGTCCTCTTGGTGTGTCTACCATGACCTTCACCAATGACATCATGACCCGGATCGGCTTTAGCATAAGCCTGAATCGTCAGCCGCCTTCATTTGGAAAATTTCGATCAAAGAAGTTTGGTATTGGGGAAAACGTGTGAAGAAGCAACTAGCTACCTACGTTGGGTTCAGGATCTTCGAAAACCAAGCTCTCATCTACACTGGCATGTTTAGGTTCGTGAACCTCTACACGATGTTCACGGTAACCCTCAGGATAAGCTTTCTCGTCGTAGAGAGGGTTGGAGGGTTGAGACACCCAACGAACGCTCTTGGGAAAGATGGGGGCGATGACAGCTCTGGTGGAGCTACGTGCAGCAAGAGCCACTGAACGAGAAACGAATGGTCTGAGAAGGGACATTTTGAAAAAAAGACAAGGGCTGAAGAAAGGGTCGATCAGACCTTTTGATAAGTTTGGTTGAGAGAGGATAAAGGAATGGAGATGAAGTGTTGTTGTTAAGAGGGAGAGATACATATGATAATTCGTGCGAATGCCGGGTAAATCTACAAAGACCAATTGCTCCAAAGGACGCGGGGCACCGGGCCTAGACCTTGTCAAAGGATATATAACCGGGCCGATGACCCGAGGCGATTACCCGCACGTCGAAATTCTTTCCAGGGGTTCTTGGGTATAGAGATTGGCGTTGCAAAGGGCAGGATACGGCAATGGGGGGAGAAGAAGGGAAAGGAAACGTGGTCTGTGTCGAGTTACTTCAGTCCCCCTCAGCCTTATGTGCATGTCAGTGCCGAAGAGTTTGTGAGAGGTGAGTGGTGAGGAATGAGATACGAGCGAGGGTGCGACGACCACGGGTGGGCGCATGACTATACTAGCTTGATACGCGTTTATGAAAGGGCGGGGATGCGGTGGATGGAATGTGATCAGCGGATCATCCATCAGCCCCAACGATCGTATCGATCGTCATCGTCTCATCATCATCGGTCCGGGTCACAGTCGAAACACCAAGTGCGCAGTTTCAGACGAGGTGCCACAACCGGAATTATACCTCTTCTCATCCAAATGCCGATTAGTAATCCTCTCCTAATGAACTACTAATCTCATCCTAATCACCCCCTTTGTCTCACCAAATGGCATACGCCGCCGCATGCGGGTATGCTTAGCACCGCAGTGTCTTTGCTCTCTAGCTCATTCCCGTCACTCTTTCACCCATCATCACTTTCTGCACTTTTACTCCTTTCCTCCGTCATCCCATCATCACCTCTCACCCCTGTTGACATCCTCCATCCAGAATTCACATACCTCATTGCATCGACTCGTACCAAGGATCGTCTTCTCACCAATAATATCGAGAGGGACAAAAACCTCTTCCCGCCCTTCCGTAGACTCGGGATCCCTTTGCCGCTTTCGTATCACTCCGTCACCACCCCTCATCTTGTTCACAAACACATATCGATTTTGACAAACTCGACTCTCTCTCCCTCTCTCTTATCCTCCTCCTCCTTCACTTCGCTCTCACTGGATCAACTATAATCCCCTCATTCCTCCACCATGCGCCCCATCCTTTCCCTCTTCGCTCTCGCTTTCGCTTTGACCGCCCGAGCTGTAGCCCTCATCGAAACATATACCGAGCCTTGGGCAGAGGGCAACACATACGTTCTCTCGGTTGGTACAGATGCTTTTGGAGACGATATCACTAAGACTCTGTGAGTGTGCATGTAATTGTTTCACCATGCCGTGTCCTACAGTGAGCAGCCCGACTGCGCTTCTTGTCAGAATGAGACATTTCGAATTACAGACATGGCCCAGCCCCTGCGGACTGCTTAGGTCGAATGATAGACATCACAGACACTAATCGAGCAGATCACAAATCGGCGCAACAGGTGCTGCTACCTCCACAAAAACAACCAAAACTACAAAAACGACGGATGGAAGGCCAACAACGACGTAAGTCCACTAGGTCACTCCTTACTGGTCGCTGATAAGTCAGAGCAAATCGTGTAGTAGGTCAAGACACCACAGCCCCTCCCATGCAGACGACAACGTGTGAGTGGCGCTTTCTGTCGTCCCACTCCATCGCCTCACTACCAAAGTTCACATACATGCCATGCCGGATTTTTCCCTTCAATGAAAATAATCCTCCTCTCTCTTTTTCTGCCATATCCAATCACGATAATTACTCCTCACTGTTGAAGCTTCTCGCAATGATATCTCACGCCCTCCCCCATTGGGTGTGACTGACGTGGACAGATTGGTACGACCCTGGTGACGGTGTCTGGACCGTTGGAACGTGGACTGCGACCGTAACTGCAGCACCTGCCGTGCCGACGGCCATCGTCCCCGAGGGCACGATACAGGACTACAATACGTATCAAAATGGGGTCAACTCCGCCGTTCTTTCCAGTGCTGCCGCTGCTGGTCTGTCAAGCAACTCGACCGGTAGTTCTGGGGCTACTTGTATCCGACCCACCGGCTGGGCGGGTAGTTTGTGGAGTGGCGTGTTGGTGGGCGTACTGGGGATGTTCGCGAGCGGTTGGTTGTTGTAACCCTATACCCAGAGGTTTAGATGAGTGGAGAGGAGAGATGGAAATGGCGTGCCTGTACGAGGAGCGTCAGAAGGGGAGGATGGATGATGATATGTAGATTAGTCGATAACCGACCCATTGACGCTCACGACTGCATGTATGGACATTGCCATTCTGAATTATTCTTGGTTTGTGCTTTCTCCATCGGTGCGGACATGTAGGATAGAGAATGTCCTCAGTGTCAAACACTCGGTGGGAAATCGGGGTTTCGGGCAAGAGCGAAGATTAAACTGGCTGGTCACATTGCGTGCTATCAATTAGACTCCTGTTTACGGTGGCCGGGAAGTCTCAGGTTCACTTCATCACTTCTCAACCCTTGGCCGAGAGTTTGGATTTTGATGGTTCTTCAAGTTTCGCCTTGTCCTATAGGCTCCAGGCCTGACCGTTGTAGGTGGACTATGCAGAGGTTCAACAGACAACATCTGGTCCAAGATCTCGTCCGCTTATCACATACTTTGCTGCTTCAGGCCATACAAATCCTTATCCAAACTTGATTCTTGCCTTTCACTCCGCATTGTATTTTCCAAGTCACTCAGCAAATCTACGATCCAAGAGAAGGTCAACATGGTAGATAGTCGGATAGTATGGATTCCCTTCCCTTCAATGGTCTTACTACATTGGAGATGTGCAATATTCCCTCTGGGTGCACTCTCAGAAATGTCTCCAATGTCAAGGGTACTTGGAAGGATCGTAATAAAATGACACATTGATCTGATCACACGGCCTTATATCTACCACAGGAGCAAGCAAAGAAGCTCATGGAAAGAAGAAGAGCATCCTCAAAGGAAGGAACAGGAGATAAATGAGAACGTATATCTACATAAATACTCTTGGATGTTGTGTGAGTAGTGTAGCTGAATACGCCTCGTACTCCAATGTAGAGAGTCAACTGAGGGATATGTATGATGCATAAGACTATCCACTGGGTTCATAGCTACCAGCTAGAAGAAGGCTGGACAGGCATAGAGACTTGTAGACAAAAAGCAAAGAACAATATAGTGGATTGTGGTGGAAGGAAAGGGAATAAGCGTAAGACGCAATCAAATGGTAAGTACCGAGAATCTCGACGATGTAGAAAGTCACTTTGAGAGACTGATGTTCCATCCTATCATTCTAGCTAGCTGGGTATCTATCTAATATCCTGACCTGATGCTACATCCGCTTAGCAATGTATTGACAAGCAATGAGTCAGCTCTCTAGGAAGTTTACGAGTTGTTACCTCGGCACAAAGCAATTACACAAACTAAAGATGTAGAAAGTCAAACGAAGCGGAACAGGGTACTCATCTTGAAATCAGCATCATTAAGACTTTATCACGCCCGAGAAATAATGGAACATCCTATTCGATGGAAAACGGTAGAAGGATAGTGCGAAAATTGAAGAAGAGTGGTGGGAGGCCTACTTACGGACTTAGAAGCGACTATAGGTACGTACTTACATGGTGACTGTCAAGTCATGATTTGACTTGAGCTAAACCACACTTCTCCTACTCCTGCGTTCTTAAACTGCTTGAAGGACCTCACAGGAGACCCAGACCAGGTTCACTGAGTTGTGCGCTTCCTTCAAGCCTGCATGTTGGCCGATGATTAATCCCCTAGGGCAGGAGGTGTTTAGGAAGGTGGGTCGTCCAGAATGACGTTGGACGCATTCGGGTGGTATTCAGAGACAATAGTGGGGTTTGGACGAGTTGTGAGACAAGTTCGAATAATGTTTTGGCAAGACTATATTGAATGGTTTTTACATATAACAGGTTTGGGAGATGTGGATGTGGGAAGTACAAAGTCAGTGCAGACGCGGGATCCGGGAAATCCAACCTGAGACTTCCCGTCCACGGTACCTGTTGACACTTCTTTCCTACACGACAATTTATCACATCTAAAGATCTCTACATTCGCAAGCCTAATCATCAGTCTATAAGAGAAAGCTATCACCAAGACCGACTTTTCATTCCTGGTTTTCCGATAACACTTAACAGATCTTCATCCAGTCATCAGAACTGACCACCAAGACGTAAGTAGAACAAAATGGCTTTAATCCAAGCGAAACCATTCCGTCTTGCCCTAATTCAATTATCAGGTTTAACATCTTCCAAACCTCACAATATCTCCATAGCTCGTTCAGCCGTAGCTCAAGTATCTAAAACTGAACCGAAACCTCAATTAATAGTATTACCGGAAATATGGAACAGTCCATATGCCGTCAGTAGTTTCAGACCTTATTCCGAGATCATACCTTCTCCTTCACCTCCCACGGATTTAATCGTACAAGGAGGAGAAGAAGAAATAAAAGAGGAAGAAGGTGAGACTGTAAAAGCTATGAGAGAAATGGCTAGAGATTCTGGTTGTTGGTTAATTGGAGGTTAGTCCTCTTTGATTTTTTTTTTCTATTGAAATTAAGTCTTAATGGGATTTGGTGGAATTGATGTGAATAGGAAGTATCCCGGAAATCGATAAGAAAACAGATAACATTTATAATTGTTGTACTGTCTATGATCCTTCAGGTTTGTCATCTAACATTTTATGGTGTGAATTGGAAAGTTGATGGAGATAGGTAGATTAGTTGCGAAACATAGGAAAATACATTTGTTCGATATTGATATTCCTGGTAAACAAACTTTCAAAGTGAGTCTTCTCAACAATTCCCGTGATATCCCTTTTTCCTATGTTCCTCTCGATGAGATCTAGTCGTTGCTCATTTTCCCATTCTTGCATTTGATTCACTCCAGGAACTAGCTATTTCTCGCAACTCCGGAAACATGTGAGTCGTGAAGAGAAAAGCGGGTTATAAAGGCAATGTGAATGCTTCCTGATGTGTTCATGATGTTGATTTCACACGAAGACACGAACTCCTGGAATGATATTTCGCAAAACGACATAGACTCTGATTAGCTGATGAAAAGGAAAGCGAGACGTTGACTGGTGGAACTCAATTGACAACGTTCGAAACTCCATTTGGCAAGATTGGTCTGGGAATATGTTATGATATTGTAAGTCATTCTGCTTCACGCATCTTTAACATCAATCCCTCTCGACCACCCTACAATCTCAATCATATTCCACTCAAACAACTTGGCTTACTGTTCTACCTGTGCGAGGTCTTACCTTTCGGTGATCAGATGAGGAATGAAGGATAGAAGGGTTTGGTGAGATATTTGGAAAGTCATCTGACAAAATAGCGATTCCCAGAAATGGCAATGATTGCAGCTAGAAAAGGTCAGTCGTCCACATGTTTGAACATGGAAAAAAGCTCATATGTAGGATGCGTGGCTATGATCTATCCTTCGGCTTTCAATACCACTACTGGACCTATGCATTGGACGTTGTTACAAAGGGCTCGGTATGTTTTTCTTTTCCTCCCCTTCCGCGTTTCCTCTTCTTAGTATAAACTCATCTCTTCTCCTCTCTCTTTTTATATCCCCTTCACCCTTCTTCTGACGCTTGGGATTTGCCGCAACTGTGCGTTTCTCAATCCCTTGTGGATCTTGACAAGATGAACCCTTGTGTCCAGCAAGATATCTGGTGATCAGGCAAGAGGAGACAAAATCTGACCCATAGCGCGGTCGATAACCAAATTTACGTAGCCATGTGTTCTCCTGCTCGTCATCCCGAAGCTTCCTATCAAGCTGTAAGTCGTCCCACCGATGAAGTATAGGTCACATGAATGACGGGGCAGTATGGACATAGTATGGTTGTCAACCCTTTGTAAGTCTTCCGTGACCCTTGTCATTCCTTTCCCTCCTGACATTTCTCAACTTCAGTCGTTGTCTATATTCAGGGGTATTAAAATCATTCCGGATAATTCAGATGGTTGAGTGTAGTATGAAAACCGCAGTGGGCTAATGACAGGGGAGAGGTCATAGCTGAAGCCGATGAGAACGGCGCTGTCATTTTTGCTGATATTGGTGAGTACTTGTGTATTTCCACTCCCTATATGTCAAGAAAGAAACCGAACACACAAGCTTCACAAGATGTTATGGCTTTGGAGATTCATTGACGTTGCGAGTCGAAGGAACGTAGATGAATTGCACTGATAGCAGATCCTGAACTGCTCGCTACCACCCGTCGTAACCTGCCCGTTACTATTCAAAGACGATTCGACGTCTATCCTGATGTCGCCAAAACTCCTTAAGAGCGGGATTCCAGGCGTAGCTACGATCAATACAGTCAAAATTTATCTGCATGTCATACGAATATACTTGTTAAATATTATAATAATGAGTCCCACCCATTCGCCCACCATTCATGACCCTCATGGAGTTGAAACTCGACTATGCGAGAACAGTACGATCATCTACCTTGCGGCTTGTTCGAGGTGCCAAAAGGGGCGTCTGACTGTTTGTTGCCCTGTTGGTGAGGCTGGGAAGAAGCTGGATTGGCAGGGGAGCGTTGTGTAAAGTCTTTGCCCGTCTGTGGGTCAGCAATTGGTCTTTCAACTCGAACGAGTCTCCAACGATGTGAAAAGATACTCACTTCTTTCTCCACTTTCTGAGCCGATCTTTGAGGGTTGGCATCTTTATCATAGGCCGCATCGGAATGAGCCACGTCGTCAGTCTATGAAATCAGCACGTTCCGTTCATTGACCCTCCGCCCCTGCTCCGTGTGCTTTCCTCTCCGCTCGAGATTGATCTTCGTCAGGCCACGTTAAACGAGGAGAAAGTGAGGTGGCAACATGAGAAAGATAACTCACACCCGCTCCTGTGCTACCCAGTTCATCACTATACAACTCCTTCTGACCTTTATCACTAGCATACCCCCTCCGTCCTCTTCCGCCCAAGGATAAACTACTGACCGTCCTCGTCCTCGTCGCCATCGGTCTAGAGGGACCGGCCATGGGAGCGAGTTCGAAAGTTGCTGGACCGGCTGGAGGTGGGATGAGGGGAGTACGAGCGAGCATGAAGAAGGTTTTTGTAAAGTTGGGGAACATGTTAAATCGAGGTTGTCTCAGATACGTTGATAGAGAGTTGTGAGGTTATAGTGGCTCTGAGAGATATATTAAGATTTAGGGGAATGGGATTACCAAGTTATCAGTGTGAGATTTGAAAGCAAGAAGAGGAACTGAGTTGATGTTGATAAAGGAGAAGCGAGTGAAGAAGGCAGAAGGGTGCACAAGGTTTATATAAGAATGGAAGGGAGGAGAAAAAAATGTCGATCTCACCCGAAGGCAAGGAAGGGTGTCAGTGACGTCATACGCTTACATAGGCCGCTTACGATATTGCGCTTGTTCTGGGCGGCGATCGCCGTAGTTCAGCTTCCGTCGGGAGCTTGGACCGCTTAGACGTGTTCAAGGCGAATGGAGTCACGAAAAAGAACTGGTTCGCGGTTCGATAGGTCTCTACATACAACGCTATGAGTACGAGAATGACATCACGACTATGGATGATAGGTGCTATCGGGGTAGTATTACTGGGAGTAGGGGTTATGGCTAAAGTGAGTCCAACAACTCCTTTGATTCTCTCCTCTTTCCACGACTCATTAAGTGAGAAATGATGGTCTTGTCTTGCTCTGAGCTAACACATCGAGGAAAGGCGGGGACTGGACGGAAAGGAGAGGAGATGTAACATAGGGAGGGAGAGGAGGAGTGATATGACTGATATGCAGAATGTTCAAATGGAGAAACAACATCATTTCACTGCCCAAGATGTCCGAACAGAGGGACATATGAAACAAATTTTCTCTTTATTATTTCCGTTCAAATCACCAGCTTGGAATTCTCTCTTAGGGACATTTTACATTTCTTCGTGAGTAAAAATACGTCTTCCTCTACAACCTTTTCATATGGCTCAGATTCAAATTACGAAGGTCGGGCATGATCTGGGGAAAAGAATGTTACGGAGATGATGGAGGAGTCGACCAATGTTTGATGAAGTTGGGTTCGAGGATGATGGAGGATAGTTTTGAGATTTTGGGAAGAAAAACTGATGAGAGAATACCAAATTTTATCCTTTTGGCCGTACCGGGTACCCTCGAACCAAGCAGTTTGAACACTATGATCGCTTTTGCTACTGGGGGTTTATTAGGTGATGTCTTCTTACATCTTGTCCCGCACGCTTTCTTTGGTGAAGGACATGATACGGAGAGAGCTGTGGTGGTGGAAGAGAAACGGAATATACTTATAGGGTGAGTATATTCCCTCGAACCGGATCCGATTCAATGTGTGTCTGAGGGGAAGTGGGTGGTATGATGGTGAAAGATGACTTGAGCTGTGTTGGAAAGCGAATATGAAGCTCGCTTTGTCATCTCTTCAAAACGGGGATTGTGAGGTCGCTGGACTGGACAAGAGCGGGTGTGATCAGATGGTGAAAAGTGTGATGCTAAACTACAGAGGAGCAGTGTTCTTAGGATTCGCAGCTTTCTTCGTCCTTGACAAGACTATGAGAGTGCTAAACTCTTCACATTCCCACTCCCACTCACATTCCCACTCCCATTCTCATTCTACGTCACCAAATCATTCCCATTCTCCAACCACTGCGATATCTTCCGCTCTTGACGACACTTCTGGTGAACTTCGATCAAGAAAGTCTCCCTCAGAGACGACCACCCAGTCCTCTGAGCCTCAAGAGAAACAATCCGTAGCCAACCCTTCGCTTAGGCTCTCCGCATACCTCAATCTCTTCGGAGATTTCACCCATAATATCACAGACGGATTAGCCATGGCAGCGAGCTTTTACACTTCACCTGCTCTTGGTGCAGTAACTACTATCGCTACTTTTGCTCATGAGATTCCTCACGAGGTGGGTTCAATCTTTAACGATCCTACTTCTGTCTTGCAGATACGCGCTGCTCTCGCAAGTACCCGTGCTCATGTCAGATCGCGGATTATTCCATCCTGATCAAATCTGGATTCTCAAAACGTCAAGCTTTAGGTTCGCAATTCTTCACAGCTGTCGGAGCGTTCGTCGGTACTTTTCTTGGTATATGGATAGCAGAGACGAGTGGAACAGGAAAAGATGTGGTTGTGAAAGTCGGCGAAGGGATATTAGGCACAAGTTTGCACGGAGGGGAATTGGTCATTCCCATGACGGCTGGGGGTGAGTTTCGGTTTTGCTCTCTTGTCTTCCCCCCCCCCCCCCCCCCATTGTGGCACACAAGAGGGAATTCGAAAAGTAGGAAGAGAGTCAAAGAGAGAGAGAGGGTCTCCTGTCACAACCCGACCTGACGCGCAGGTTTCCTCTACATCGCGTCGGTCAGCGTGATACCTGAGCTTTTGGCAGAGTCGAAAAGTGGGATCCAAGCTTTGGAAGAATACGCCGCCATGGCATTTGGAGTGTTTTGCATGGTAAGTCACCACTCTCTCTTTGGTCTGAGATCTCCACTCACGTCAGGCTGTGATAGCATGGAACGAATGATCAGCTGTGTGATTGTATGCATGATCATTGACCCGCGATGCATGGTGATTCAAGATAACGAGCCGTGTGTCTCTGATGATGACGCATTTTGCACTGTTCCCGTGGGTTGGACCCTGACATTTTTGCCACACTCACTACACTGACCGATGTCCCACACCCACTTTCTCCATCTTGACTTGTCACACTTCTCTTCAAATTCTTCTCTAATCCAAGTGCTGTCTCCACCTTGGAAGAATACACATCTGTCAGGTCTATCTCTATAATCCATCTTCACAACTGTTCATCACCCTTCCACTCGGTACACTCCCATCTACTCGCTTATTCACCCCCTCCCCCCCGTCAGCGCCTTCCACTCACCCTCATCATGGCTCAACACATGGCAAAGTTTACCTGGGGTACGGGTCCCCAATCTGTGCGTTTATTTGGTCTCGTGACACGTACCCATCTTACCTTTTGATCATTTATCCATTTTCTTCTTCCACCTTGATGAAAACGATCGAGCGCTGACACGAGACCTTCTTTCAACCCCTTGACTTAAATCTTTTCACCCCTGTCATCGTACTTTCTTCTCCGTATCCTTCATCTTCAACATCTCAACTGACCATTCTGCCATACGACGATGGATGCTCTCCGGGTATACTCATATACTGTGTCTTGATATCACATAACGTCTTCATCGACGGGGTTGCGAAATAGGTTCACGTGGCTGGCGGTTTCAATAATTGGTCAGATACCGCAACTCCTTTGCATAAACAAGCAGATGGGAGTTTTGCAGCTGATATTCCCTTGCCTTGGGGAGAGAAACAGGCTTTTAAATATGTTGTTGATGGTGGTGAGTGTAGAGTCTTGTCTACGGGCTCTAGTCTGTGTACCAGCCACTGGTCATTATTTTCGTTTTTGGGTTTCTCATTGGACCCTGTCTCTTCCTTTCACCACCACTCCGTTCTTCACATATTCGACTTTTGTACCCTACTTTGGGTCTCTGACTATTCCAGCATAAACTCTCAGTACTTCCTTCCTGGTCCATAGCGCATTGTTTACACTGTAATTTAACCCTGTATACCCCTCAGCTCTTCTCGTGCTCTCTCAGACATTTTGAATGCTGTAACGATCCTCAAGCTCTTTCTCGTGCACTTTCCCTAGCCAATTTTTGAAGACCAGGTCTAACATACAGAATGGAAAGTCCGAGAAGACGAGGCGAAAGAATGGGATGCCGCGGGCAACATGAATAATGTCTATACCGCCCCCGCTCAATCCACCGCTTCTCTCGTCTCCACCGCTCCCACCTCCGAGCCTCCAGCTGTCCCTCCAAAGACTGTATCCGACACGGCCCCTACCACCGCTCCAACCACACGACCCGCCGATTTATTGGCGGCAGCAGCACCCGGAGCTGCCTCACCAGGAACTTACACCCTCGGACCAATCTCCTCTTCCAGTCCAAAAGCCAGCAAAATAGATTCGATTGAGGAACCTCCTGCCGCTACCAGCGCTACGACGATCGAACCTGTCCCTGAACAAATGGAGAAGGTAGCTGCTGCTGCTCCTGTTGGTGATGCCGCCGTGGCGGATCAGAAAGGGGTTTTACAGACTGCTGCCGAGTATGGAGCAGGAGCAGCGGCTGTTATCGGTGCGGCTGTGGGGACTGCTACTGCAGCAGTGGAGAAAGTGACGGAGAGCGCTGCTGTGGCTGTTGAAAAAGTTACCGGGTTGGATTTGACACAAACACAACCGGTAGGTCTTGTCTTTTATCACCTCAATATCTGGAATTTGTGGCCTGCCGGGTGTATGCCATTTGACCAAGTGACGATACGTGATTCAGCAAGTCGACTCTGCAGTTCATGACGTGTGAGCAGGTTCAGGGGAAAAGATACACTAAGTGGGATTACTGGGGGCTCGCTTCAGGTAACCGAGAGGAATGACGGGACCCGTCCAATGCTCGATAGAGACTTGCACAGTCTCAGTGACTGGTCGGCGGTGGAACAATAGGGCAACCCCTTGCAGTAATTGTCGGACAGAGGGATAGAAACTGATCTGCAGATCTCGGTCGAAGAGGCTCAAGCGAAAGGCATCGATATATCCAGTCTAGAAACGAAAACGGCTGAGCCCGGTGTCGCAGAATCGTCAGTCAGCAAACCTTCCGCGGCAGCCATCAACGACCTGGACGAGAAGATTCAAGAGCTTAAAGTGAACACTGAGGCAAATGGCAACAGCGGTTAGTGTTTCTGTTTTTTGGTATTCACTTCGACTGTCCCACAACTTACCCTTATGGATGTGTATACTCATGTCAGACCCCTACCCCAATCAACCTGCTCCGGTGGAGACCCTCGAGAAGAGCGGACACGACATACCTGCACAGAACGAGACTACTGCCAATCACACCACTGTCCCCATGCCGTCTATCGTCACGATCGGCGAACGTGATCCAGCTAAGGACCGATCCGCCGACACAGGCATCACTTCCGACAACGCTGGTGCCAAACCCATCTCGACCAATCCAGGTGTCAGCGCGGAAGCTGAGAAAGCTAAAGCCGAGGCGACACCCGAACGGGTAACCGCCGTTCCGACCGTCACTCCTCCTCACGCAGAGGTGACGCCTCCAAAGACACCTGCGAAGGATGACGTAGGGAGTGCGCCTAGTACTCCCTCCAAAACTCCTGGTTCCGGACATGGGAAAGAAGCGACTGGTGCTTCTGCTACGAAACGGAAGTCGGGTCTGTTCAGCAAGGTAAGCGCTTCTTTTACCGAGAGGAAGCTCGACTGATTTTCAGATCAAACACGCTTTCAGTTCTCCAAAAGAAAAGAAATAGTGTTCTGTAGGTTGAAGGCAATGGAGATGGTATGAAAGTTGTGATCTATCGAATTTGTGCACAGGCGAAGTGAGGGGAGCTTTGAGGAAGTCTTGAACACTTGGAAAACTAATTTATACTTTTTGTGCTGCTTTAGAATGCGACATGTGTTTTTGATCTTTGTAGATGGACCCGCAGTTGCGTCGAACAAAATGTCCCAACCTTTGTCCGAATGTCCGACGGGATGAGCGGGAGAACCCGGTGGATCTTTTAGTGACCCTAAGCTTCCGCCGAGGGGCGCGTAGGGATAATCCCGACGGAACTCGAATTAATCCCGACGAAATTTTGCCACTTTCTCCCAAAATACGTCACTCAACCCGAGGATCCCTCCACTACTGACCCAAATACCTACGGAATGTCCCCAAATCCCCCCTGTATTGAATATGCATCCTACCGTGGCTTCTTGCATATCTATGGGTTGCCACACGTATTCTGAAGCCATTCATGCAGGCAGAACCTCCGAATTCGGAGTCCTTGGTTCTCTACAGCCATTTGGAGTTCAAATTCGGAAACGCCCCCGAAAGGATGTGTCCTTCAACCCTAGGCACTGTTTGGCGGTGATTGGGCAATCATTTTTCTCCTCTTCTTATTTCAATCATCTTCTTTCCATTGATTTAAACATAATAGTAACTTACTGAATTAAGCTCACAAGCTTTATGTCTCAGAATAATCAAGCTGATCAACTCATTCTCAACGCTTTAAAGAGAAAGTCGCCTTTTCGTGGTCGACCTCCGAAAGTGTATGCTCCTAGTGCACAATCACCATCAACATGTCAGTGTCTCCTCTGAAGATTATCTCACCCCTTACTAACTATGTAGCCGGTCCTTCTCACCCTATTGAGCCTTCTTCTATCAACAGGACAGCTTCGGAGATCCAGTCAGTTTCGGTTTCGGTGCCCTGTGAGACATTCTCTTTTCCTCTTGGTTCATTGAAGCTTATGCTCAGTGAACAAACCGCCGCCCTTTCCTGAACCACCCCAGCTGAGCTCAAGAGGGGCTTCTTCTCCATCTCCTTGTCATAAAGTAGCTCAGCCCGATCTCCTTCCAACCCCCTCTGCCTCCCTGCCTGCTTCCGAAACGCGACTGGAATCGCATTTGGATTCGGTGGCCTGTGAGGCAGTTTCTTTTCCTCTGGGTTCATTGAAGCTTATGCTCAGTAAATCATTCACAGCAGTTTCCCAAATCGTCTCCTGGTCACAAGATACCCCTGTCCACGGCTGATTCCAGTGAGTACTTTTGGATCCCCTTTATGTATCAACTGACAGGAGAGTTGCATCAGGAGATACTCCTGCATCGTCCAACGGTATTGGTATTGTGACACCAGATTCGGTACCCTGGACAGAGCTGGTCATGGCCTCCCCCTCCGCTTCATTGTCTTCGGCCGTGCAAGCTTCAGCACCCAACTTATCCGCTGCCGTTCCGAAATGGTCTCCCTCTCAACCTCCGAATCCCATTTCGGTAGAAGATGAGATCATCACTGCTAGGCAAGAGGCGGCCGGGCGCTTCCGAATTGTCAATATCTCTTCCGAATCATACTCCGTACCACGTCCTGAGGCTCCACTCTTGGCACTCAAAGCTCCTCGCACCGACGCTAGTCTTGGGGTCAACATACGTGCTTTGGAAACCTTCTGTCGTTTACCGAATCCTGACCTGGTGGATGATGATCGCTATGAACAATTCGAGGTGGCTTTTCATCATATCCCGAAAGCGTTTGACTCTTTGGTCAGTGTTCTGTTTTGGAGAGTTACAACCGTTGATATATCAGCGTCAGGACTACCTCATTGAGACCCAGCATATATCCAAATGTGTTCAAGTGGAATGGTTGGATCCCCCTGGTTTATTACCCGCCGACATCAGGGGAAGACATGGCCTCTTCTTTGTCTCCGACAGTGCTGTCGCCGCATACCCGAATCGGACAGTGTTTCGGTCGATCTTCCGATGCAGTGGCAACTGTACCCAGATCCAGCCAACTTTGAACAGTGTCCACCACCATGTTGAGCCGAAAGCAAAGGATGAAACACAAACAACAGCCGAAGCTCACCCTCCAACTGCTGCCAGTGCACGATATTCCTCAAGAGCACGTTTAAAGTGTGATCTTTTTCTTGAGGTGGGTCATATAAGGATGATTCATCTTCACTAAGCTGATTTTCTTAGATACGAATGACCCCCAGCAATATCCGAAAAGGGGTCTGTTGTCTGATCCGCCCGAAAGCTGCATATCACGGTCAACCGAACCCGTTGACATTACTTCGGATTTCGCCACATCTCCGAAACCTACTCCATGATGCTGCAACTCTGGTGGGAACGACTGAGTCACGTCTTCGGCTTCGGTGGTACAATTCCTTCTGCAAGATTCACCCCTATGTCCTATGGGTCAAGGCAAATTATCCCGAGCGTCTTCCTACCACCACTGACTTCCAAACTGCCATCCGAACGGCTCTGCGGCAGGAAAGGCTGGATCGGCTACCACTGGCGGCGATAAGTATCTTACATGAGGCCAATCCAAGCTCTTTCCTGCAGTATGTAGCCAGCGTTTCCTTGTCCTCATGAGCTGACTGTCAGTTGTGAATATCCTGAAGGCCTGGCACTCGGTGGCACTCAGCCATTCCCAGCGGACTCTTCGTTCATTGCAATCATCAGTCCGAAACATGCATTGCAATCAGCAATTCGGCATGCCACAGATCGGGGCCTCTTTCTTGATTCGTCTTGGAGAAATAAGAATGCAATACGCTGTCCCGTCACCTTGCTAGCCACAGTAAATGAATATGGTCATATGGTCCCTGGTGAGTCCTGTGGTTTGAAGGGTTTCGGGTTTCGGAGCTGACAATGCTCCAGTAGCTGTCATGGTCTCAAATCACGCCAACACCGATTCCTATACCGAATTCTTGAGCGTTATCCGAAAGGCTATCAAGAAAGAAGCGAAAGCATTACTCAAGGGCAAATCATCAGTGGTCTCCGAATATGAGAATGAAGAGCAAATCCTCATCAACGCCGAATACATTCACGAGGAGGATTTCCTTCCACTACATTTCATGATTGATTGTGATGACGCCGAACGAAAGGCCATTGAGGAGGTCTTCCCGGGAACTCCAATTCGGTTATGCCAATTCCATTTCATGCACGCCGCCCGATCTCGAGCACTTCGGCTATTTGGGAGTGATCTGGTGGGTACCGAAAAGGCCTTTGCCTTCCTTGTGGCACTTCGGAGGTGCCAACGATGTTCCGAAGAGGAGTCTTGGTCAGAAGCTTTTGCTCGACTAGAAGCCGATGTTGCGGCAATCAGCAATAACGATCCCGAAATTTGGGACAAAATCAGAACCTGGCTCCTGTCTGAATGGTTCAGCGACAGATGGAGGGGATACCTTGTCGACTATGGTCTGCCACCTCATCACACCCGAGATGGTACTCTCTCAACAAACAACTTTGTCGAAGCGGCATTTCGGACCTTTGACAGAGTATTCCTTGAATCTCGAGCCAACAAACGTATAGACAAACTCCTCACAATCATCATCGACGTTTACTTTCCCATGTATCTCCATTCACCACCAACATCTGCCCGCTGTGACCCCACAGTTCTGTCACACATACTTCAAGGACTGGAGCTTTGGGAGCAAGGGGCGGTTAGGGAATGTTTCGGAGACGAGATGCCTATGTCATTGAGAGGTCAACTAGATCATACATATTGTGTGACATCCTCCGAATCGAGCAAAACAACACCGGACTTACATTACTGTGGGATCAAAGACAAAACTCGTGAACGATGCTCCTGCAGATACTTTACCGAAACAGGCAAAAGGTGCTCGGGTCTCTGGGCATTGTACTGCTTTCACACTTGTGGCTCCTCCGAAACGTATTCTAATGGTGTCACGGCAAACGAACTGCGACTGCAGACTCGAGCTATACAACTACAAAGACGGTTGGGAGAGATATCTTATCCATTGGATCAAGAAGACCTTGTTGCCTATTGGGGACATGACCCTTCGGAGCCTGTGTGGCATGATTGGTCCTCCGAGCAGCCTCCGAAACAGGGCAAGCTCATCAGCATTGATAGTGCCAACCTTGATTTTGTCGAGCCCGATTCGCCCATTACCCGCCGAAACCGATTCCTCAACCATGCTGACGACCATCCCTCAACCACTGCCACGTTACCGGTTTCAAGACCAGAGGCTGATAAGGGTGGCCGTCCAGCAGCTCACCGCCCTCTGCATCCTTATCGCCAAAAGACAGCCCCCACAAAAGCTGGCATTCCTCGGGACGCACTACCACCACGAGATCGACCTGTTGGAGCAAAGAATTATCTTCAATCCTGTTTTGCTCTGTCGTTGTTCCATATTGTCTTCCGAATTCCAGCCTTCGTGTCCGCATTCAACGAAGCTAATGACGCTCTCAGGCCTCACGCACCTTCTTTGATTGTCTTACTAGGTGACTTTCTTAAAGCCATTTCGGTAACTAGACGGCTGGTGGATCTGAAGGACATTGTACCGATCCTCCGAAGTGAGTTCCCTTCCTCCATCATTGCTGCCAATCAGCATGTTCATTTGCTGATATGCAGGTGAGAACTTGATAGATGAAGAATCTCAGCATGATCCGTGTGAACTGTTTCTCAGAATGACAAGCAAATTCAATCAGATCATTGAACAGAACCCGATTCGGAACACATTCCAATTCGGAGTAACCTGGGAATATGTCTTTCAGCCCTGTTCCCACGCAGTCCCTGTCAGGCAAGAGACATCCTCACTGGAGAAGCAAATGACCGTTCTCCAAATCTATCCACATGGCTCATCACTTAACCTCATCCAGCTCATCAACCTTTCATTGTGGCGTTCATGCAGTCCCCAACATTGCTTTTCGGTACCATGTAATGGACGAATGGCCGTCACTCGAGCACGAGCCAAGATGTCCTTGGAATCCAACAACCTGCCCCGCATGTTACTCCTCAACATTGTCTGGGATCTCCGAAACCCCTCTGCACACCAAGTGATCCACCCTTTTGACATTCCCGAAACTATCAACCCAGCGCAGGTTTCGGCCGTACCTCCTCCTATACTCCCCAGCAATCTTCCAATGTACAGATTGAAGGGAATGCTCTGCCGAAAGGGGGACACCGTGCAGGTGACCAGTGGACACTATGTGGCTTTGATAAAGCATGATGATGTGCTGTGGGAGATTGACGACGAAAAAACCTCTCGTATGTTTCTGAACCGGGACGCTTTCGGTGGTACACGATTCCCGGTCTTGCTGTTCTATACACTGGAAGATGAAGTCAAGCCATCAGCAAGTCAACCCATTGCCAAAAAGAGACGACTGAATAAGCCAAGTGGGAAAGCAATGTCAAAATCGGCTTCGAATCCTGAAATACCAAAAGCTGAAGGCCCAACACTGGAAGCACCAAACCCCCAACCTCCCGTTTCGGACGCCATACCAGCTAATTCTTCAAATTCGGAGCTGCCAACTTCGGCCCCGCCAACGCTTGAACCTCCGAATTCGGGAGATCCGAAAGTTCCTCCTCCAAACCCAACGGAACAAGAACCTGCCCCAGTTGATGTCCAGTCCACAAGCTTGGCGCCCACCAGTACCCCTACAGACCCCACCGCTTCTCAGCCCAATGTTCTTCCCACAGTTTCTCAGGGTACCATCCCTCCGAAGCCTACACATATTTCTCCACCTGGTGATGAACCTCCCGAAAGCGGGCCTTCCTCGAGCAACATGCTGTGCCAAACCAACACACCCCAGGGTGAATCGGCTCCCCCCGATCAAGCTATCAGTCTCAATCCCACTGTAGCTTCTCAAGACATTACAGCAGAACCAGATTCCCCATCATCATCCATGGACATTGATCCTCCAAGTGTCGTTCCCACTGTTGAACGCTCTCCCTCACCCGAGGTTCCGCAGTACTGTCAACTAGAAAAGGCTCAGTCAGTCATTGCCGAAAGACTAGCACAAGTTCAGTGGCGTTCGGGGGAATCCTTTCAACCTCTCATCTCCGTCAGCACATTTCAAGATGTTGATAGCCTTTCGGACGATCTCCTTGAGGACCTGTGCGACCAGATGGAAGCTATGTTTCATGACATGGCCGAAGATGAGCATAAGGGCTTGAAGCTGCAGGGTGTAGACTCCACATTCGGGTCAAAAACGTTGCGTAAGTTCTACGGAAGGAATGAGTGGTACACCAATTTCGGAATCGATGATATCTTGCTTTCGGTGTCAGCTTTCATCCGAAATTGTGTGAATCTGGGGATTGGAATGTCTGACCCCATACCAAACTCGTTTGTTTACCGAACCCTAGCTGCTGGTGACAACTGGAACCCATACATACCTGGAGGTACGCCATGGCCTTCTCTGGGCAAGGACGGGCAATGGAGGAAAGAGAACACAGTTGGGGTTCTGATGTCGAGCTCCCATTTTGAGACACTGGTAATCTTTGGGCCACAGAAGCTGGTGTTGATGTATGATGGGGCAGGGGGGACTTATGATTCGGGAGAACAGAAGAAGGTAAGTTGGTCATTCAAAATTACTTCAATGAGGTGCAGCGTCACTGATCAATAGCAATGGTCACGCCTGCTAGAACGCCGTTTGTCCTGGGAAGTCAGAAAAGGCATAGCAACAGAGGCTGAAGCTATGGGTTGGTTGATTGCTCCAAATTCTCAGGTGAGTACAGTACTACTCCCAAGCTCAATAATGACGTTCAGGCTACCAGGGATAACCTGGACTGGGTTACACAAGTGGACTCACACAGCTGTGGTCCTCTAGCATGTGCCGCTGCATGTCTTCTTCTCCAGGGAATCAGACCGACTGCTTCTGTGCTTGGGGTGAAATCATCAACTCTGGCTAGAGGTGAGAGTAGAAAACTACGAACAAGTGTGCTTCAACTGGTGCTTGCAATGGCTGCACGGGATCCAGCAAATGAGTCTATATTCAGTCCGAAAGTGAAAAAATTGATGGACAAGTCTGTACCTTCCATGACTTACTACATAGATCGCCTGTAGAGAGGTATCACAGCTGGTTGTGCATGAATATAATGACTAATATACCTCTGGATGTAAAAATACACTTGGTTTGATGCAGATTGGGGCTTGATTATCTTTCCCAAGTGAGTCCGAAGGCACTCCCGAAACACCGAAAACCCCTCCGAAAGCACATCTGACCATCTCATGTATTCCAATATTGTACTGCTTAGGGTCACTAGTCATTGTGTCTACCCAGTGCTTATTTGGATAGTCATAAGCTCTCTTGCAGTGATATATGCAGCCATGACTGTCCGAAATTGGTCAAGGCTGTCCGAAGTCGGTCCGAATTTTGGGGACAATTAATCCTACTACAAGGATCTCTCGCTCACTGACACAAGAAACAGTGAAGTATCTCTTGCAGGGATGTATGCAACATGAGCCAGGCTGGAAGAGTTCAGACATGGAATGCATTACACAGGCTAGTTCACACACAGATGAGACATTTGGACCCCAAACATAGAAAGACCGAAACATGAAATGAAAACACCGAAACGGAAACTCGGCAAAATGAACAAGTGACAGTACATACAAGGGAACTGTAACACGGATTTGATTGGCTACATTTAATCTTGAGAAGAATGGAGATCTGCATTTGTGGGGATTGTGGGAATGGCATCATGAGGTGTTGGTCCTGAAGAAAGTACATTTTCGGAGTTGGAAGGGTCATTTTCGGGATTCGGTGCGGTATTTTCGGAGTTTCGAGCGGTGATCTTGGTGGAAGGGAGATCAAGACTGTGAGCTCTTCTTCGGTCAGAGTACTCGTTCGGCTTCGCAGGGGAGGTCC
This sequence comes from Tremella mesenterica DSM 1558, assembly GCF_000271645.1. Classification (NCBI taxonomy): domain Eukaryota; kingdom Fungi; phylum Basidiomycota; class Tremellomycetes; order Tremellales; family Tremellaceae; genus Tremella; species Tremella mesenterica. The sequence goes on from NW_006711225.1 coordinate 3,444,694, forward strand.
TAAGGTCAAAGCGGAATTGTTGCCGAGCCTTTTCTTGTTTGGCCTCTTGGAGTTCTGACTCAAGTTGCCTGATGGTGTAGTTGGCCGATTCCCACTCCTCTTGATCCACTTGAAGGTCCGCCCGTAACTTCTCATTTGCTCCCTCCAACTGCGCTTTGAGTTCCTTCAACCCTACATTCTCCATCTCAGTCTCATTTTGCAGGGCAGCGGTAATTTGCACAAACTGCAATGCCTCGTCGATTTGCTGTTGCATTACTCCCTTAGCTGCTTCAGCCTCCGAAAGACGAGCTCGGAGAGTTTCCAATTCGGTGTTTTCCTTCTCAGCCATCTGTCTGGCCAGATCTGAACACCGCTGTTCAGCAAACTGACGAGCCTGAGCCTCCTTTTCCTTATCCCCCATTGCACTAGCGAACCTCTGGCTCATAGTCTTGAGCCCTTCCTGAGTCTCCTCCAACTGCTTTCGGATTGAAGCAATTTCGGCGTCCTTTTCGGCGGTGACTCGGGCAACAGCATGATCTCTCTCCTCATTCTTATCAATCTGCTCTTTGTACAGCCGGTCCAGTGTCTTTACCTCTCCTTGAGCCACATCTCTTTCAGAAACCACCGAGTCATACCGCGCTTTGAATTCACTCCATGTCCCATTGATAGCTCTCACACCCGAAAGTGATTGTGTGACACTTTCGGAGAAGGCTTGATGACGTCCTCGGTTGATTTCTCGGTAATAGTCTATCATTTCGGAAACTTGAGCAACCATTCGGGAAGAGAATTGCTCCTCAAACTGAGCCTGAGTCTCTTGAAACTCACTCATACGATGCAGACACTGTTCAACTTCGGGCATGGTAGACGGTGGAGCCGGGATGTAAGGGACAACCTTTTCGGGTGCAGGCTGGTCCAAGGAAGGGACAGTGGGCCTTTGGGTCCGAAATTCGGGCTGGAGTGGTGGGTTCATTTGAGGGAGTTTACTGACCACATTGACCGAAGTGACAGGAATGGAGGGTATCTGACCTGGCAAAGCTGTGGGACCAGAGCCAACGAATTCTGAATGAGAACGAATGAGAGAAGTGGGAGGTGGAGTCTGAGGGGGAGCCGATTGGGAAGCAAAGAGTGGAGGAACTATGGGCTTCGGAGCCATCGTGGGTTTCGGAACATTGGTTGATGGGTTTGGACCAGGAAGACTCTGCACACCTGATCGACCCAGGCGCTTCTGCTGTAGCCACTGCTTTACCTCTGCAAACGTATGCAGTGAGGTAGGTAGTGGGGAGATTTGGGGAGGGCCAGAGACGAGAGAAGAAGACCCAGGTTGAAGGTTTGGAGGAGGGCCTGCTTTCGGAGCAGGGGAGGGGCTGGGGAAGGGGGCCGGTGTGACACTTTTAGCTTGGTGAGGCGAAGGGATTGTTGGTGATTCTTGCAATGTAACACCCAAAACCGATTGTGTTTGTGCTATAAATGGGTCTAGAGCAGAGGGAACGGCCTGTTGTCGAACAGATACGGCAGGAGAAGGAACAGGACCAACAGGGGACATTGTGGGCACCTTTTCGGAGGTAAGATCCATTTCGGGCTGGGGAGGACCTTGTTCAATGGAGAACGGACGAGCCCGTTTCGGTTCGGCCTGGGACTCTTCTACATCCTCCAGGGCACGCTTGTTCACAGGAGGATGAACAGGACTACTTCGGACAAGTATCGGAGAAACCCCAGCTGGCAAACCTGCAGAGAAAACGGGGGGGGCGGTTTCGGAGGGTTCCTTTTCGGGAACAACATCGGCAAATTTTGGAGGGCGGGGAGGGAATCGTGGCCTCTCATTTCGGGCTGTAGATTGTTCCGGTTGAGGTGTTTCTTCCCCATCATCTTGACCCAAGCTGGAATCTTGAACAAGAGTAGGACCAGCTGGAGAAGAAAGCTCCGTTTCTCCCTAAAAGTCAGCTGCTGAGACTTGCTTTCGGTTCGGAACTTAGAAAACTCACCTCCGAACGAGGTTGCTCTCTAGCAGACGTACGCGCTTCGGTGAGGGGTTTCGGAGAAGGTTTGACAACCCATTTCGGATGGGATTTTGCAGCATCCCCAGCTGCGACAGTGCCTCCCCTAGCAGTCCTACGCTTGTCCTTCGGTCCTACCGGTTGCTGCAGTGGCGCATTTGAGAACCCAATCGCCGTGGAAGCTGCAGGGGGAGCTTTTTCTTTTCCCTTTCCTTTTCCTTTTTCGGGAGGGGGGGGAGAAACCGATTTCTTGGGAGCCGAAGCTCTTGTGGAGCGTGTTGTGGTGGCTGGCCGGCGAGGTTTCGGAGGGGAGGGATGTGGTGAATGTTCAGAGTCCGATGAGTCCGAATCAGAATCCGAGCTGTCCTCAGGCTTGTCCTGACCTTGTGATGACTTTTTCGGTCGTTTTTCACTTTCGGAGGACTCTTCGACAAGGAAATTGGTCGGCTTGCCCTTGAGGGAGCAGGTGAGAGGGGGCTTTGTGGAGTTATAACAGTGCACACAGACACGAAACTTTCCTTCGTCCCAACGGTTGAGAAACACTGGTCGACCATCAGGTACATTGACACATTTCACTTCGGGATGTCTGAGATCAGCATTGAGTTTCGTTAATTTCTCCCGAATTCGGGAGCCATATTTGATAAACCAATACTCACGTGTAATTGAAAGCCGAAACACAAAACTGGACATGACAGTTTGGCTTTGTGGCCGACTCATCCGCCGAATAACATCGTGACCCTCTAGTAATCGCCCGAATACCCTCTTCCTTCATTTGTTTCGGGGTAGCTTCCCGAAGTCCTAGCTTTTCAGCAAGCTGAGGAAGATACTTCGGCTCTGCATGCCACCAGGGCTGGAGGTAGAACCCTATCTCAGCTTGAAAAGAACGAAGTGATTTCTCATTCTTCCAAATGGGGTGTTGTGGCTGAAGATACTTTTGGAAGTGAACATGGTCGGGGTGTAATTTGTAACCCTTCGGAGGGTTTACACTGGATTTATCTGTTTTTGGGTCGAAGGGGTTCGGCATTTTGAGAAAGAGGTCAAAGAGGTCAGAGAGATTGGGAGGAAGGGGGAGTGGGAAGACTCTAATTTTGATGATAAGATAATTCGGACGAGCCAAGGGGGAAGGTGAGATGAAGCACACAGATGCAGAATGAGCAGTGAGATCAGTTGAGAGTGAGCAGTGGAGAGCAGATGAAAAACGCTGGCTAATGTATGCTGGAAAAAGATATGAAGATGCTGAAGTGAAGTGAAGTGAAGAGAAGAAGTGAATTGAAGGAATGAAAAAGGGGGAAAATCGCGTCAGCCCGTGTTAGTACTTAGTAGAAGTTCAATCAACACATCACCATCAGACACGTCAACATGATGGATCCTTAAGAGAGTTTTGTGCATTCAGAGGATGTATTACCATGAACATGAACATACATACATACTTACATACATGAAAGAAGCTATTCACTTGGGTAGATTGGTAGTCAGTAGTGAGTATGTGACTATCACCGAAAGCTCCCGAATTCGGCCGAAAGGGGACCGAAAAGGAAGTAGGATTTCGGGCTGGGGACATTGCCCATGCCCCTGTGGTCAATACTCCGAAAGCTGTGCCGAAAATGGTATGAATAGACTCAGAAGGCGTCAGGCATTCCAATGATATCAGAAAAGCCACGGAAAGATGATTTTTTAATAGTGAAGGTATTTGGGTCAGTAGTGACGGGATATGGGAGTTGAACGTCGTATTTTGGGAGAAAGTGGCAAAATTTCGTCGGGATTAATTCGAGTTCCGTCGGGATTATCCACTTTTGCCGCCGAGGGCCGAGGTGGCGACTTGGCGTATCTTCTTGGCTACCTGGTACCTTTATGCATTTGTAACCTTTCTCTTGTTCTTTTCTCTTCACTACACTTTACACTATTCTCTTCATAATGCCTCTTCATCTCCCTCATCTCGGTGGACATCACGGTCACAAACATAAGAAATCACTATCTGATGTTGACCATTCAATCATCACCCCTGCTGAACCTCTTGGTAAATCTCAACCTCCGCCATCTACTTCTCCCAAGATACCTCCACTACCTCAAAACAAAGATACTGTACCTCCCTTGAGACACAGTACAACATCAACTTCATCATCATCACAACCAACTTCAATCTTGAAAAAAAACACGTCTTCAATAATCACCGGTCTCACAGGTTTATCATCACCTGATTCACCTTATATTCAAAAACGTTTCAGCGGTATGAACCTCGATAGAACCGAAACTATAGATTCACGTTCTTCAATGGATGAAGATAATGGTAATAATACTTCTTCTACACCTGCGACTTCAGTTTCTTCTTTAGGTTCATGTCCATTACCATCAAGTTCTGCAGGTCAAAAATTTCCTTTCTTCGTAATGACTTTAAGTGCTACTTCTACTTTATCTTTTTTAGCTTTACCATTATCTATGAGACCTTTAGTTTTAGATTCCATACATAAAGCTTGGAAAAAAGGTATTTTGAAAAATCAACAAGTAGAATATCAACCTGAATTAATGAAAAGACATAAAGATAAAGGATGTGAAGGTGGTGTTTGGGAAGTTACGATGAAAGATAATGCTTGGTTACCTAAAACTGAAGATAAAGTTGCGTGAGTTTGATTTTAATTCAAATTTAAGAATCAGAGAATTTTTGTAAATTGATTGAATATAGATCTAAAAGAATCTTGATTTATCTCATGATGGCTTTTGCTAAAGAAGGTTATAGTCTTTGTTCTTCATTTAGGACTTCAGCCAAAGGTGAGTTAATTTTCCTTCAAATTTCATTCCCTATACTCCGAAGGCTTTTCAAATCCAATTACAGTTTTATCAATCCAAATATATCATTACAGACAAGTGAAAGATGGTTTTGAAACTCGATAAATTTGACGGAACTGATATCAGACTCTGGTAAAGATACACTCATCTTTCTTCGAGGAGAACCGGACCCTGATCCTATTTTCTTCGCAGTGGCGTTTTATCAAAGTGATCGTATTTGGATCATCGACGCTGAAGCTGATGTGGGTGAAGCTTTGGAAAAAGGAATAACAGAACATTGGATAGATGGGATTAGAGATGCTAGAGTTAGAGAGAGACACTGTAGGGAGATTCGTCTCAAAGGTCATCCATGTCAGTCGCATTTCCTTCTGGTCCCTTGATATTCCCCTCGCCTCATAACCTATACCCCTACCCTTTTGCCTCACTCATTCCGTGCAATCGATTGGGCGGGTCTCTCTTTGATGATCGTATGACCACAATCGACTGACAATTGACATTCGCCACTACACGGTACGAAGATCTGCGTGTAAATGTACAAGTCACTGATCTTCAGGGACCGCACATTCCGCCTCGGCACTCATTTCCGCCCGTGCTATTCAACTGGTCATGATGAAGATTATCACTCACTATGACAGAGGCTACGATTTCGTCGGAAGTGTCGATATGGCCGACTTGGACGAAGGTGAAATGCCAGTCATTTTCTATAGACGTAAATGGGGTACTGGGAGAGCAGTCTGGAAAATGTCAGAATGATAGAGGGATATCAGTCCATGAGAGTGAATGAGGTTTGAATTGAATGTGTCATACTGTTTTAGATGACGAAATTATGCTATGCTTTACTTAACATTTCAACGATGCAATGCTAAACCTCGAACTTCTCACGAGTTCTCAACTTGATGAATGTGTTTTAAAAAAGAGAGAAAGAATCAATATTCATAGATCATTACACCTATCAGATTATCTGCATTCACACATCATCTTGCAATCCCATCTCTCCCTCATCCTCAAGCCTGTACGTCAGTCAAGGATGCTACATTGAAAGGGTGGACAATCTCACATGACCTTCAAAATCATAATCGATCCCTGCTTGCTTGATCTTGCTCTTTCTTCTCTCTTGCCTTTCGAGTAAACGATCATTTGACTCTTTCTTCTGTTCTTCCGTTCTTGGCTATATATCAGTAAATCTTCCCTTTGTATCTTTCACAGCCGTCTCGACAGGCGATACCGATGAAAGTGTAGAATATAAGAGAAAGACTTACCCGTTCTTGTCTCAACTTCTCCAATCTAGCACGAGGTATTTTACGCCATTTCTTATTAGCCCCTTCCCATAACCTAGGATGAACTTCGTCTGGCGGGACGACCTTTCAGTCAGTCAATCTTCAATTGTAGCTGAAAAGAAACTCACTTGACACTTGAGTAAATGTCCCATGAGGAGGTAATTGTTCATTGTCTCAGCAACGATCTCCGCCACAGCTTCAGATGACATTTCGATGTATGCGTAATGTTTGGACGCGCCCGTCTTCCTGTCAGCTGTTTCCGATAATCTTTCAGATGATTGAACTGAAGATGTGATGTTCAAGCAGACGGTCATGAGGTACCGACCGTGGAAGATAGGGGAAGATGTTGGATGATGCTAGTAAGACTGGATGGGAAAGAACACAATCCAAAAACTGACTTTACGATTTCGTGCAAGACGAAGTTGTGTCACTTCACCAAACTGACTGAAATATTCTTTCATCTCATCTTCATAAAACCCATGAGGGATCCTTCCGAGGTACAGCGTACCCTTTTCCGAAGTCTAGAAGTCAGTCATACCATCTCACCTCCTTGACTCATCTCAAAAATCTTACTTCTAAGACGGTGGATTTGGGGATTTTGAGAAATGGGTCAAGCGGGACATATTCAGACACATGGGCGCACCTTCTTCTTCTGAGCTTTCTTGAGCTTGGCAGCGACGCTCTTGTCATCTTTAGCCACACTTGTCAACTTGCTCATATCAAACTTCTTTCCCGCTTCTCTCACAGCCACATCTTCTGCGTCACTCTCATCGGAAGAACCTTCGCCTTCGGAAGAAGTAAACCCATGAAGCTCCTCGTCATCGTCAGACTCTTCAGTCTCCGCGGCAGCCTTGAGCACAGCTTTGCCTTTTGTCTTGATTCCATTCGCAGCTTTCCCAGCGGATTTCACGCCCTCTGTGACCATCGAGGCGATCTCTGGTGCTTTGTCGCTGGTTTTGACAGTAGCTTCGGCTAGCACTTCTTCAGCGTCTTGAACGACCTTCTTGCCCTTCTTGCTGGCTTTGGTGGTAAGGTCGCCGGCGGCTTCTTCACTCTGTGAAACAACTTTCTTGCCTTTTGCAACAATCTTCGGAGTGATTTCTTCGACTTTCTCCTCCGCATCTTTTACCGCTTGACGTCCTTTCTTTGTAACTTTATCGGTCGCTTCAACCAGCTTTGTATCCGGCGCTTCCTTGGCTTTCTTGCCTTTCTTCATAACCGTTTCCTTGCCCGCTTCTCCTTGACCGACAGCTTCTTCAACGACCTGCTTGACCTTCTTCTTGGCGGGTTCAGCCGCCTCCGTCACATCTTTCGCGACCTTCTTTGCCTTTTTCTTGACCGGCTCCGCTCCCTCTACGACGTTTTCCGCGACCTTCTTCGCCTTTTTCTTAGCCGGTTCTGCGGCTTCAACGACATCTTCCATGACCTTCTTTGCCTTTTTCTGAGCCGGTTCCGCTCCCCTTACGACGTCTTCCACGACCTTTTTAGTCTTCTTCTTTGACGACTCTACCACCTCAGCCGCTTTTTCCTTCCCCTCTCCCACCGTCAACCCTGTCGCCGCTCCAAAGCCTTTCACTACACCGTCCAAAGCTTCTCCCACCTTCTCCGCCACATCCCCGACCACACGCATGACCGTTTCTTCCGCCTGAGCCACCAACTCCCCCGCCCTCTTCCGTTTCTTCGGATCGGTAGCAGCCTCCTTGACCTGCTCCACCATAGGTTCAACAGCTTTAGCCACTTCATCCGCCTTTTCCTTTACCACCTTAGCTGCCTTTGCCGCCTTTCCCTTGAGTGGTTGAGCAGCTTCCACAGTTTTCTCCAATACTCCTTCCGTCTTCTTCACTGCTTTACCTACTTTCTTCTTGCCTTCCTTTACGTCTACCCCTTTCTCCTGTAATGATGCCTCCAGTTTTTCCTCCGCCTCACCGACTTTATTCCCCACATCTTTCACCATCTTACTAGCTTTTCCCTTCAATGGTTTGGCAGCTTCTCCCGCTTTTTCCACCACAGTCTCGCTAGCTTCCGCAGCTTTGGAAGCGACAACCTTGCCACGCTTCTTCATCTTCCCCACATCCACATTATCTTGTACCACATCTCTGACCGGAGCAGGGGTAGCCGAACCGTCAATCAATAGTTCTCCAGCAACATCGACAACTTGAGTGACGGATGAAGCGAGATCAGCAGCGACGTTTTGTATAGTGGTAGCCACTGTTTCAAAAGCACTTGGATCTTTTGCTTTCTTCTCCGTCTGCTTGACAGGTTTCGACTTGCCGGGTTTATTTGAAGAAGTTGATTTGGGCTTCTTAGACTCGGGTGCAGATGAGGGGACGGAAGTCGGGGCGGAACGTTTTGCCATGTTGTGAAATGTAATGAGTGAAGTGATTGACAAAGGGGGAAAGAAGAAGAAAGAGTGGAGAGGAAGAGGGAATGAAAACATTTTCGGACCAAAGGACGTCATCGATTCGGTTTTCAATGTGGCGCTACAAACTTTACTCTTCTCTCACTCTCTGCTACCCCCGTGAGATGAATTTTGCAAGACGTCATTAAGAGAAGCATGGCTGAAAGATTCGATCTCTTCAACCCCTGTAAGCTATTACTGCATGCACTACTCCTTACATGCGCTCCTTGTTGGAAGAAGAGGGACGTTCCAGCGGTGAGTGTATTAAAAGTGGCAGGGGGAAACTAAGGCACCGACTTTCTACTGATAAGTTTATTCGTCCCCAACACATGCACCATATCCTCGGACGCGTCAACAAACTCACTCAAGGTCCGAGCAAGTGAACTGAGGGTGTTTGGTTGAAGATGCACCCAAGTCATTTCATCCGATTAGCATCTTAATCTCATCTTTCGATATGTTACGGTTTCTCACATTATCAACAGTGGTTCTATTATTGTTGTCTCTTCCCGTGACGCACGCAGCTCGCTTGACAGTTCTTGATGATGTGAGTAAAATCTAAGTATCAAATCTTGTCTCTTCTCCATCCCGAAACTCCGTGCTCATCAAGTACAACCGACCAAGGTGTATATGTAACACTACACCTCCATCTTCCTCCTCTGTATGTTCCCGAAAGGGTATTAATATACGGACGGACTACACGTACGGAATGATCGACTGTTGACATCCAGGATGGCCAAACAATCATCGAGACAGTCTCAACTGATCAATGGGATGAAGTTTGGACTTTGACATTGTGAGTACTCTATTCCCCTTTCAATGTTCCTTTGTTCTAACTCATATATAGATCAACAATAGGTGTGAAAGTAGCACAGAATTCATTAACTTCCACTACTACCAAAGGATTTGTGTGAGTTACAACATCCCTCACCCCACCCATCACATCCCGTCGTAGTTTATCAACACGATCCTTTCTTTTGTGTACGTGGATGTGTTTACAATTCGTCATCATAGAGACTTGTGGAGATAATGTTCTGATGGATTGACAAATAGGACTAATCCTGCTATCGTTAGTCCTACGGCGATCGTAGCTGCTGGAACGTGAGTCCAATTCTCGAATCCTTCCATTATTACCCTAATCAGGATACCCCAATCGAGATTTTCTTCTATCCTGGGTTGCAAAGCTTTCTCTGGCTAGATTTTCTCCACTCGAGGCTTCACGAGACTTTCAAAACGTCATTTGAATTTTCCCCGTGACGGAGAGCAGAGATGGGATAGAACTTGAGGGATTCATGCACGATCATGTCTGACCCCCAGAATCCAAGATTTCTCAGCATACGAAGCTAGCGTCAGTACCAAACTAGCCAGTATGTCCAGTTCTCTTTGGGCACAATATACAGCGACCGCTAGTGGATACACGACCTCTTCAGCCCATCGAACGGAAGTTTCTCTCGTAGGATGGGGTGTTTTGATCTTGCTTGTAGCATATGGCTTAGCCAAAGAAGGGGTTCTATGAGAAGACTAGGTGTTATTGTAGGCATGATAAAATTAGGAATGTTGTACTAAGTATGGGTCATGCATCAAAACGTCATGAAACCATCAAATTGTGAGATATGTTTTTAGATGTTCAATCATCCATCCATCCTCCTCCACCTTCCTCATCATCGGTTAGATCTCCTCCGTCTCCCATCACATACCTACTTTGTAACATGCCATTTTCAGCGGAAGGGGAAGAAATGAGACCGTCAGCCAGCTCGGGAGCGTGGAGATGCATGGTTGGTTTTAAGTGGGGTTCAAGGGGAAGTTGACGACGAGGGTAGGACCAGCCGTTGGACCATGGTGGGATGGTCAGAGGTAGGAGGAGCGTTCGCTTAGGACTAAGTGTTAGGACGAGGTCTTCTTGTACACTCTGTCGAACTCTGTGAAGTCCATCTCGGAGAGGATGACATGGTAAAACGAGGTAAGCTACACGAGATAAGAGAGTCTGGAAGATTCCTTGTGGTATGAACGATAGTGAGATCACAAAATGTAATTCGAGAAGGAACGAACGTACTATCCTCCCGATCCTATGTTGAAAAACAATTCTAAATTCCGTTTCTTCCCTAGATCATACGGGTTCAAATAGATCAATCCCTCTGCCTTCGCCCTCGTTTCCAGATAAGCATTATCATGACTTTCTACACTTGTCTCGCCTTTCGATACCATATAGAGATGCCACAATAGCAACACTGGGACACAAAAGCCTTTTGATCAGCTCGTCAGGAGTTTGAAGACTTACCTATAGCTAGACTGAGCACGTAAAGTAATGTATAAGCTATTCTCGGTGACATGCCGGGCCACTGAGAATCAGCAATAGCAACACATCATGATGATTATCGTCTTTTCACAGATGAATCAACAGCGACGACGGTCAAAAGTGACCACAACATAGGGAAGAGGGGTTTGGGGTGAAGACATATAAATGGGACACCCACCGGTTCTCGGAAATCGAAAGAATCCCAAAATCTGCTATAGCCCATCAGGGATACAACCCAAGTTGCGAAGCTCAACCAAGCCCTAAAATATCAGTCTTTGACATCTCACGTGGCTGATCGATTTTCAAGAATGAATGACATACATGAATAAGACGAAATGTCTCTGATTATGGAGCCCGACCTGACTGGGTCGTAAGACTCATCAATACCATTTCGACCGAACTCACACAACCGTTGATCCCTATTGATCAGTATCCTTCTCCAACTTCTAAAACACTTTACTCACAAGGACAATGATGGTCCATCAGTAGGATACATCTTTTGCATACTGAACAATGATGTGTTCGCTGGTTGATCAGCTTCCACCACATCCCGGCATCGAAGATCTTCATCAAGTAAGTGTGTGAGGTCATATAGTACAGAACTGAAAGAGGGAATGAGGTGAAAATGAAGAAAGATAAGAGATGTCACCTCCGGTTTAGGCCCATCACATTTCCTACATCTCCTCACTCTTCCTTGCGGAGCAGGAGTAACATTAACATTTCCTTCCCCGGTCAACGGACGTGTATTTCTTCTAGTCATCCCCCATCGTTCTGGACTCCACACACTACGAGGGGAATGAACCAACCAAGAATCTCTTCTACTGTGAACTGGTTTATTTGGGGATAATGCTAAGGCTCTGGGGGAAGGGTAACCGGGAGGAGTGACGCATACGAGAAAGTATTGGCCGTATAAATTGGCAGGGATAATAAAGAGGATAGGGGAGAGTAGTAATGTGGTGAACCAGGATAAATCTCGAACGACGACGTCGACTATGAGTTAATTTCAGGTCTTTCTCCAGCTAACAAGAGAGGTCATAAACAGTTATTTGGGCCTGAGCATGGTACCAGTCGAGGTAGGGTATTTTGGTGGGATAGGTAGGTGTTGAAGAAAGATATACATACAGAAGATGATCCCACCAAGACCTATCAAAGTCCAACATAATCCAACGAAGACCGGTCCAGCAGCTCCAGTGATCCAATCTGCAAATGCCTCTACACGTTTGAAACAACGTATGACGAGACCTGATAAAGGTCGTAGAACACCTCGCATGGTCATGTCGGATAAAGCTCCCTCTCGGATTGTCGGCTGGTACGATGGTTTTGTAGGGCAGCCAATGGCCAATGGCCCGATCCGCGAGCTCAAATAACAGGCGACAGTTGTTATTTCAAGTAGCTGACTTATATTTATTGGATGATGACGAGAGGTACTTAAGTAGGAAGAGGGTAAGAAGAAAGGAAGATGTTTCCTCGATTGATTTATATCTCATCAATCTCACTTTACTAAATTTCCTTCTTTCCTTTTGTAACTTGTCTCTGCTTGACCTTCTTTTGCACTTGCTTGTCGATTTCACTACTGTGAAGAGTCTTTTAGAAAATGGCTACGACCACTTTCGCTCAAGCAGGTCCATCAGAACCATCGTGAGTCGTCCATCTTCCCTCCTCACACACCCCCACTACTTCCTATGCCTCCGACCTCTTACTTTCATATTCGCCACCTCTACTTATCCAGCTTTCCGACCAAGACCATCTCTTCCCTATAACTCACATCCACGCTCCACTCATGTGTGTCGATATTGGCTTGAGTGTATAGGATTAGAAATGAGAGATACTAACGCTCAGCACACCATGGCCTGCACCAGCTATAGAAGCTTCCACACACGGTGCTATAGCATTTTGTCAAGTCTACTATGAAACTTATGATGAACCACTTCGACGAGTATCCGTCAGTGCTATCTCTCTCTCTCTCTCTCTTTGGCCTTAACTTTCTCCTTGCTCTTACTTGTCGTTCAACCCGTCTCCATGCATCTATACCTGCATCTCATCTCCTCTTTCACTCACCAACCTCGAGCCACCAGCTCCTGTTCAAACACATTCACCACAAGTGCAAGCACACATCCTGGTCTTCTGTCAGACGCTCGTGGAAGTGTGGTAGCCAAGAAGATCTTGAAGGAACATAGTCAATAGATTTAAAGGGGACATACTGATGACTCAGGAAATCCCATTACTATATCATCCCGGTGCTAAACTCATCTGGAACGGAAACCTCGTACCTACTACCTCAACCGAACTCACAGCTTGGCTGGAAGCATTCCCATATTCAAGACATGATCTACAAACACTTGATTGTCATCCTGCCGAATGTACGTTCTTTTCTCCCGCTTCCGTTTTCCTCTCCTTCATCATCTCCTTGAACCCTACAACTCTTTCCGAATGGGCATCAGCAAGTCATGAATTTCCCTGCGAATGGAACCGATCAATCCAGATGTGTCACTGTGGGATCAAGAAGAAACACATGGGGCTTTGCGGGTTCGGTGATTAGGCACAAAGAGGGTTGATGACTAACTTCCAGCTCCAACACCAACATCCCCTCCTGATCTCATAGTCAACGTCACTGGATCAGTATTCAGCGGACCTGCTTCTTTTCCTCTGCACGGGACTAGCGGGGCCAACCAACCTAATCCTGATAAAGCGAGGAAATTCCATCAAATGTTCATGTTGCGTGCCGTAGCCGGAGAGGGCGGTTTACAACCTATGGTATGTCCTCTGTACTAACCCTCTTTCTCACCACGTCCTCAGACCGGTCACACCCTGTCTAGCATGTGCTGGGGTTTAGAACAAGCTGATAGTGCTTGGACGGTTTGGGGGTACCTAGTGAAGGACAGGATCGTATGATCGTGAGAAGAGCGGAAAGTGTACTGATGACCAGTATAAGATCCAGACAAACAATTTCAGATATATCGGATAGCCCAAAGCTCAAGTCATTCAAGCATGATCACGAGCGACGTCGAAGATTGCACAGCAGATAATCGAAAGCGCAAAGAAGAGCATGAGAAAGGGAGAGTACGAAGAGCGAAGATCCGTCTCGCATCTGAAGCATATCCATCCATCTAGCATATACATAATCAAGCTCCCGAAAATGTATGATCCAACTCACTAGACTCGTACACTATACTTTCACTGACGATGCACCAAAGGAAGTCCACTGGATTATAAAGCGTTTGGAAAGAAGGGTAAGATCATAGTTTGGCTTTCTGAATTCCGGTCCCCTCCTCGCTGTCGCGATATGCCTGATCAATCTCTTTCTTGAACCACTTGGCGGCCACACTGCGTTTCACTTTGAGGGTAGGAGTGATGAGATCGTCTGGGAATGGTGTGAGTGTGAGGTGGACACCTTTGATAGTTTCGAACCTACAAATCAGTTGGTCTGTTCAGCCAAGTACTCGAAATCTGAGCCTCCAAATGCCATTTTATCGCCATCAGTGTTCAAAACACAAAGACCGCTACGTGTATTACGAACATTGAAGATGTCTTGGGATTGGAAGTGGTGAGATGGACATGCGAGGAGATGAAAAGAGCAGCACATACCCATTCAACCGATGACTCTTCGCGATCTTCACCAATCCCTCCAAAACTGCCCTCTTCACTTTCTTATCCTGCACCACCCTCTCCAACGTCTTCACGTCCTCCGGGTGGAACGTCTGGCCCAAGACGTGATGAGCCAAGTTGGCCGCTTGAGCAGGATCAAGCACCGCAATGGCCACAATGCAAGAACGTGTCGAGTCCCCATGAACCAACAAAGTCGCGAACAGGGGATTCAGAGCGTAGATCCCCTCCAGCTTTTCCAGTGCGACATATTCCCTAGTCATCAGCGAAGTTCTGGACAACTGAGGAAGAACGAGCAAGACGCCCAGTCTATGTTGACCAATCAGTCAAGCAACACCGAGTCTACTTTGAGGTATCGCCCAGGGTAAAGATGAAAAATTTGAATTGGGAGGACATGTATAGACTGAGCCCTCACCCTTGTGACAGTTTGACGACATTCTTGATCCGGTCGATGATCTTCAATCTTCCGTCAGAATCAATCTCTCCGATACTGAGCGTCAGTTGAAGGTTGTACATCGTGCTTGGCCTGAATTCACTCTTCGGTGTGCATCCAGCCATCCTTATCGATGAGCTTCGTCGTGTTGATCGGATCGTGCAAGTATCCAGGAGTGATGTTACAGCCTTTGAGGCATATCCTGTATGATCAGCTAAGCGAACTGAATGCTTTCCCAGTAGATCACTGACTCTCCACGGGGTGAAGGCTTATCGGTACTTCGGTACTTGAACGTCAGCTGAAGCCCAGGTACGCAGGGGAGATGACTCACTCCCATATCTGGCACATCGACCAGTTTGACATCATTGCAAGGTTGTATTTGACCGCAAGTGCCAACAGACTTGATGTCCCAAGGTATCCTGCTTTGTCAGATTTGCAGCATTCGATCGATCGTGACCCGCCCTTTGGTACACGTTCCAACAGTCTATCTCGTCAGCTTTACATGCAGTCTCAAACAAGAAAGCTGACCTCTGTCATGCCATACTGAGCGGATCAGTTAATTGACAAACAATACAATAGTGGAGGACTTACTCCTTGCACAACCTCACAACTGAAACAAATCTTCAGGAGTTCGTGCACCTCAGCAGCCAAAGGGGCAGCTCCTGAGCCAATGTACAAGATGTTGCCTCCAAGCAGATTCCGAATCTGTGATGAGAAACGCTCGTTAATGTTCCGGACCACGCGCACCTTTCTGAAAACCAGAATATCATAGAGAGTGTGTTTCACTTCCGCATTTTGTCGCCAATTAGCGAGCTTAGCCTCGACGGCTTTTGACAGCAGAGCGCCTTTTAGGCCACCAGCTTCTATCTGCGTTTGAACGGCAGCGTTGATTCTGGGAGTCATCAGAATGTATTCGGCTTCTCTGGACTGAGAGGGTTTCTGACCTGTTCCAAACTCTCGGTACACCCGCCATGAAATGCGGCTTTATAAGCTGAGCGTCTTCAAGTAACCGAGTCGTATCGCCCGTAGTCAGTCCGATAGTCCCGTTCGCATACATGACAAGAAGCTCCAGGAATCGCTGTTCGTGAGCAAGCTTTTGTGGATTGATCTGAACACACCTCATATCTGCAGATGTCAGCCAAGAGCACACTATTTTGAAAACTCACATATGACTCAAGGGCATGTAGGACAAAAATCGCCATTCTTGATGATTAAGTTGCTCTGTCGCACCCAAGGCGTTGGAGACGACCGCCGTTGTGACATTGTCGTTGGTCAAGACTACGCCTTTGGGATCACCTACGAGCAATCAGGTTGCTATGTCATACACTATACTAGCAAAGGCTCACCAGTGGTACCGCTTGTATAACTGATAGTGACAATACGCTGCCTGTCCAATTCCTCTTCGCCGTGAACCCCTTTAACGGGACCTGGCTCGCAAAAGACTCCCTCGGTCATCCCCCATTTCTCTAGCTCGACCATATCCAGTAGCTCCACATTGACACTCTTGGCCCACTGTTTCAA
This sequence comes from Tremella mesenterica DSM 1558, assembly GCF_000271645.1. Lineage (NCBI taxonomy): Eukaryota > Fungi > Basidiomycota > Tremellomycetes > Tremellales > Tremellaceae > Tremella > Tremella mesenterica. The sequence continues at coordinate 3,460,976 of NW_006711225.1, forward strand.
CACTTCGCCCTCAGTCCGAGGTAGCGGGTCCATACTGACAATCACTTTCAGAGTCGAACATTGAGGAACGACCTTGAGTAGACTTGGAAGATGATTCCGAGCAGCGAACACGATAGAAAGGGGGCAGTGATTTGTTCTGATTCATCAGCTCGTCTCAACCTTCCTCAATGACAATAAACCCACATATATTTGGCAACATCAGGCCCAAGAGTCTCGTATAGACTCACGCTGACCAGGCCGTAGGCTTGGCATGCGAGGTCAATCACCTGCCATTCCTCTCTGTTCTTACTCCACATTCCCACTGCCCAACCTCGACGTGCACCATGTTTTAATCGGTTGCTAGTGCTGAAATGAGGTACACCAGGGTGAGTCAGTTCCACCGGAGTGATAGAACCCACATTGGGTGCTTTCAACCGACCATCTCGTTCGAGTGCTAGTAAAGCCGATCCAAGTGCGGTACGACGTTGTTGAACTTGAGAGTAGGTCGTACTGAGGAGAGTGGTGCCGAACGTTACTTCGTCAGTGGTACTTGATGCTGAGGGAGGAATGGTGGCACGGCGGAGAAAAAGTGATCGGTGTGGATGACGAGCGACAGCTGAGAAGCTCAGCCACGACGCCCATGGGCTTGGCTGAGATACTCACATTGCTCAAAGAGCTCAAAAAGAGTTCGAGGTTCATCTTTCTCCGTCAAGCGAGATTTGTCCCATATAGCTATCCGAATTAGCGGTTTCCTTCATCTGGTACGTCAAAGATCACGTACCATTCTTGAAGACACCTTGGGCGTCAGCTAATGAAAGGAACGTCCAGGGGCTACTCACCTGTCTGACCCGCTTTTCTGGACGAAGGTATCTCCTACATAAGATGAGCTTATACTTTCTATCACCCAAAAAAGACAAACATACAACACTCTGAGAGGTCAGGGAGGTGTGAGGTGGGTAAGGGGTAATTGGCATGTCGTCCTCTCGGTGCGTTCAAACCCTGACAAAGACCTGATATGTGGAACACGGGCAGATCCGTGTGCCTATGATCGTTGTTGTGCTCGACGTCTTGAAGCACGATGACACAATATGACAAGGACGGCTTCTGGTGTCAGACGAGTGGTCCAAGGAGAGACAAGATTGTGTTGGGGATGGAAGAAAGCAGGTGAAGGAGGAATGGGGGAGAACATCGATCGAGGCACAGAGCTTCTCCGTCATCCCGGCTATAAGGGGGCCCGAGCACCAAGCTGACACCCATATTGACGGGGAGCGGCGATCGCCGCGAAAGGCAAAGCTGGATTGACCTCTGTCCCCATCCTCCAAACTCCATGGTAGATCCGTAGAGTAGAGATGCATTGAAGTCTCATGGAGGAGTAACTTACAGAGCGTTGGTGATCCTTCTCGATGGTAGCGAAGGAAAGGTCAAAGGGTCGATCACAACGCCATCTTTGTGATGTGGCTCTGCCGGTCCCGATCCCCGGTCCCCATCATCTGCACTTAGATGGATTCCGGGTTTGTCGCCAACGCCCTGAGTCAAAGTGCACTCCTCACTTTCACAACGTTCGAAATCTCAAACATGTCAGGATACACTTCGGTACCAATAGAAGAACCCTCAGCTTTCTTACTGCAATCTCATGGACAAGGACATGATGAAGAGCAACCTCCAGAAGGAGCACCCACTTTCTCAGTCAAACCGTATGTTCTGCATTTTCATCAATCCCCATACTTCTGAAACTGTGGCCGGTTCTGATGTTTCATCCGCAATGTCTAACCACACAATGGCGTACTGGACTCCTAGCTATTGCTGAGTCACTGTCCCCCACATGAAGGTGGTGGCCGGTGGTCAGGACTGATGTAACAGCCGTTCATACGACTTCCTCCAAGATCCCATATACAAACCATGGCTCGTCATACTCGGACCCATTGTCATTGTCATGTTCATCTTCGTTCTCGCCCGAAACTTCGGTGGTCAGAGTACGAGCAGAAAAATCCTTCATGAGATACATGAGCTCAAAGAAGAGATGGAGGATATGGTGAAAGAGATGAAAATTTTGAGGAAATTAGTAGAGAAAGGTCTGTGATCATTTTGGGCTCTGTATAGGTTAGTACTGCGTTTTACCATCTTCAGCTTCTCACTGTTCTTGTGCGGTATGAGCGGTCGTATCTGCATGATCACTCCTCACCCCTTCTATGGATCTACCAAAGGCCGGACAGTACACGATATGTCACGCTTCATGCAAAAAATGGGCCAGTTTTCAAGATGAGAGACGGAATGTTATGCTAATGTTAAGATGAATTTGTACTTCGATCGTCACGAAAACGACATGAATAATATCTCGTACAAGTCACGCTTCATGCTTTCCTTCCCGCACTTCCAGAATCCGAACGGCCCAAACATAGACGTGACTGATGACTCCCCGCCCAGCGCGAACAGCCAGCCAACCATACAAAAGGGGCAGAACGAGACTCATTCCACATTTGGCTTTCTCTCCATTTCATACTTCCCTTCTGGGTATGTCCTGCGCCTTTCTAGCTGGGTCTTTTGATACGGGTCAAGACGTGACTACGTGACTGAACTTTCAGCCTTCTCCAAGCCAGGACTGTCACGCTCTCTCTCTCGCTCACCATATAAACCCCTCAGCGATGATGGATCTGCAGCAATATCCCACAATCTTCATCCCACAACATCCTTCGAATTCCAAGTCCTCAAACCGACCACCACCCATCTCACAGCACTACTCGTCTACCACTTAACAAACCTCTTCGCGACCAATATCTTACCTACAAGTACCGAACTCTACACTCCGACCTTCACAATGACCTTGGAAGACCTTGAGAAAATGATCGACCACAAGACGGGCAACGAGTCCAAGCTTGATTGGAAGTGCTTTATGCCTGACTGTGACTGTAAAGGGTGAGTTTTCAGTATCATTCCTCCCATATCAATCCTGCATCGGATCGAGCTACCAATGCTAACACTCAGACCTCACAACTGTCACAGCAGCTTCTTCGACCGCGAGTTGGCACCGTCCCTTCGTCTCTCCGGATTCTCGACGGCAGGTTCCGTCGAGCCAACGAGCCCGTCATCATCGGTCTCGGAAGTAAGCTTCAAGGTTGAAGGTGACGAAGACTATGTTGTCGAACACTCTCCTGTGTGAGCTGCTCCTCTGTTTTTGATGATCTTGACGAGGCTGACATAGCATAGCTTTGGGAACGAAGTTCAGACCGACACCGGTCCCCTAGCCGGATTCACCATCTTCGACGGTATCTTTGCAAGGAATGAAGTCCGCGATACTCAAGCCAAAGTGTCGACCGCGAAAGTAATTGACAACATCTCGAACAAGGTCGACCAAGGAAAGCTCACGGCACCCTTCAGTCCTTCTCGACCTGTCAAATCTATCCATCGTGCGGCTTCGTTAGGCGCCCAATCGGTGCTGCTCAAAACGGGTATCCCCGTTGCCGATTTTGAGTGAGTCATTCCTTGCTGACCGATACTTTCAGTTCACAATTCTTCAAGTTCCTCCAAAAAGGTTCTACCGCTGACGATCAGGGATACCGAAGAGCTTGTTGACGACTCGGCTCGAGGTCATATGTCATTCCATTCGCCCGACTCTACCCTGATCGGTCTCGGCTCTCCTACGACTCTCTCGTCCGGACCGACCTTCACCACGTTGGCTGGTCAGCCAGAGGGTCGTACCGGTAAACGTCTGACCAGGAAGCATATGTCCGCGACCTCGCTGGATTATCTCGGTGACGAATCGTTCTGGTTGAAAACGACTCCTTCAAAGAATGGGACAAAGGTAAGTACATCATCGTGCCCTCTCCTCTCCTCTCTTGTGTATGATCCCACTCTTCCACCTCTGCTCTCCCATTATGTTCGTGGACGTCGTATGAAGCCCACTTTCCTCCGAGTCAAAAGCTAACGACAACCAGGTCTCGACTTCGCCCTTCCTCTCCACCCGTCGAAACCGCCCACATACATATGTCCTGAACGCCGAGACAATCGGTAGACTTACCGACGAAGCAGTCAAAGAAGGTCATTATGTCGTCCCTGAAGAGCAGTCGAAGTCTTCCAACGTCAGATTGGGTTCAGCCGTCAAGTACGATGTGGGTCGGTTCTTAAAGAGGGTCGTCTGGGGCAAAAATGCCCACACTGCTTAAGCTCTTGATGAGTGTTCATGCTTTCCGGGTAAGTTTGGGATTGGGAATTGGATTATGCAGTTTGTAGATACTGAATGCCTTATGCACCAAAAACATGTACAAAAAACCTCGACTGCGCAACTGATCACTGACGCAATTGGGGGTGGGTCGGGTATCAAATTAACCGATGCGGTGCCCCATGATTTAGCGCCTGACCCCCTGACCCCTGAAGGTGAGAGATCCGAGCTCGTGCGAGCAGTCAGTGATCAGTGGATCAGTGGATTGCTGGTGCTTTGTGGAACTCTCTCTTGATACTCCGTCTCCTTCCGAATCACTACTACACTCACACTCGAACAGTAACACTGCTACAGTATACACCTTTCAAACTTACAACTACTCAAAAACTCTATCAAAGCCCACAATCTCCTCTACTCTTCTTCACTTTGACTCGTTACGCCAAGATGACCCGTACTGAGGTATGTCTCTTCACCATTCCATCTCACCCTAACTTCCCTCCGTCCTTTCCCTCAACTACGTCTCCCTTCTCCCCCAAACCGCATCATCACCATCCCCTCCCCTCGATGTAATCACAGTTACAATGGGACAATCCAACTGAATCATAGCGTGCCGTTTACCCCAATGTCCTTAACAAAGACCGTCATTCCAGGTCCGGAATGGCCAAAACCGAAGCTGGACACAAGAACGGTGCCGGGGCGCACAACTGGGGTTCCATGGCTCAAGAGGAACAATACATCGCTTTAGCTTCTGCAGATGTGGCTAAAGAATTCGAAGATTACCCAGGAGCTCTTCCTATCTTGCCCAACTCGCACAAAGATGGAATGATGGGAAAGATCAATGAGAAAAAAGGAGATGTGGATGTTGATACCGAGACCGAGACAGTTGCGACTAGTCCGAGTGATAGTATGTCTTCTGTGTCGGATGCAGGGGAAGGTAAAATTGGAAATGCAGGAATGAGGAGGATGAGTAATGTTAGTGTGGAAGAAAGGGAGAAAGCTAGGGTTTATAGGGAAGGTGTTTTGCATCATGCTTCGGGTTGTGAGTTCTTCCTCTCCCATTCTGTTGTCTTGCTTCGTGCATCTTAGGCAGTACTTCCTGGTTAAGGTTTGCTTTTGAGAAGTTGACTTTTTCTATCTTGCCCTGCCCGCATCTTCGTCTGGTCGACTCACTATCACTACCCCCTTCTTACTCCGCTCCGCTCCTACCACTTCCCCCTTTCCTTTTCACAATCGTACCGCTCTCTGATACGTCAATTTACCTGTTAATGTCATACTGACACCCAGCCGTCGATCTCGCACACATCGCAAAGACCTCGTACGGCATCGCTCAAGTCCAGACCGGCATCGAAGGTTTCTCTACCTCTCCCAACAAGACCAAAGGTTATCTTGTAAGTCACGTCGTCATTGCTCTACTTCCCCGTACATCATCAAGATGAGTTCGAGGTGAAGGCTGATCAAAAAGAAACAGTGAATATCATCGAATATCAGTGCATATGCTCAGAAACGATTAGTGTAAGAGTATTCCAAGTGAGAAGTGTATGAAGTGCAAGTAAACAGAAATCGAATTCATGTGTACAAGTCAATACGTCATGCAGATTGTGAATGATCAGATTGTGTTTTGGTTCTCAGTCGTGTGAGAGATATGAGGCATGTATACGCAATGCGCGAAGGACGGTTAGGGCTGGCTCGTACATATAAATTAAAATAGGACCATGGATATCTCACGGTGACGGGGAAGTTGTAAGGAGAGTAGGTGATATCTCCATGCTGGCTGCTGGGCATCTTGCCTGCTGGCTGTTCAGCTGATCAGCTGTCTGGCATGTCTGGCCGATGTCAGACTTGTCTCTTGAAACCCTTCTGACCAGGTCGTCCGCTTCGTTCTTTCATTTGCTTCCCTATCTACTGACTTGCTTCTAAGGTGATTTCAAGCTATTCATGCTGGGTTTGAACTCCAAGTAATCATCACCACCAACATCATCAGCATGCCAGTATCAGCGGAGACATCACATTATTTCATCTCTCAGAATATGGACAGTCGGTGAATGTCAGTGCCTGAAACGAAATCCGCGAATTTCCCTTCCATTCATCTCTTCTTCTTCTTCTTCCCATCCCTACATATCTTTGTCGCACCATGTCAGACCACTCATACCCTCCCTCAGTCGGATCCAAAAGACCCAACCGATGGGATAATTCTCCAGGAGGTACAGACGATAATGATCTCAATGGATCATCTATCAAAAAACGTATCATTCGACCTAAAACCCTTCGGCGACCACAAGATCCATCCCCATCTCGTCATTCCAATCCATCCTCTCCTCCTTCACCAGCTCCACCTCCAGCTCCACCACCTGACCTCCCCCCTCCTCGTCAATCCAGCCCCATACGACCTTTGAAACGAGATATACCTCCCCGAGCACCACCCAAAGCACCCCGATTACCACCTCCCCCCACCTGTCCCCTCGCTCCTCCCCGTTCGGCCCACCCGGGTCTGATGTCATGTCGTTCCGTTTACAATTACACTAGATTGAATCATATAGAAGAAGGGACTTACGGAGTCGTCTTTCGTGCGAAATGCAACGATACAGGAGGGATATACGCTTTGAAAAAGTTAAAGTTGGAAGAGGAAAAACAAGGGTTTCCTATAACTAGTTTAAGGGAGGTTATGGCTTTGATGATTGCCGGATCTCATGAGAATGTTGTGGGGATAAAAGAGATTGTAGTTGGGGATACATTGAATCAGTGAGTTAATTCTTCTTTCTTCTCTTCAATACTTCCATCATCATCTCGAACGAAATACAGTACGAATTCCGCTCAGTAACAATTTTATCAACTGGTCAAAGATGATGTTGTGTTCGATTTTCAGGAAGTAAAGGAGACAGGGTTGTTGTTGTTGTTAGCGGTGGTGGTGGTGGTGGTGGTCGTCGTCTCGGAACTGTCGATTGATGAAATAGAATATTCATAGTCATGCCATTTATCGAACATGATCTTAAAACCTTACTAGCCGATATGCCTCACCCTTTTGTCCAAAGCGAAATCAAAACTCTAATGCTTCAGCTCCTCTCCGCCGTCGCTCACTGTCATGCAAATTGGATCGTAAGTTTTATCCCATCTCCTTTTTGGGTGTCCTGAATGTACAAACGAGTTGATAGACAGTTACATAGAGATCTCAAAACATCAAATTTGTTGATGAATAACAGAGGACAAATCAAGGTGGCAGATTTTGGATTGGCTAGAAAGTTTGGGGATCCATTAGGAGAAATGACTCAATTAGTTGTGACGTTATGGTATAGGTGAGTTCAATATGTCTACTTCTCTTCATCCCCCTTGACATCTCTGCTTGTTCTTTCGTATCCCTATACTAAATCTCTGTTCTTGAACAAATTCCTCCATTCCCGCCAAACCTTTGCTTTCTCATTATGGAATATTCATCCTCTTCTCCATATCTGTTCTGGCTCTGCACTTGTCTCTCTTGCCAAGACCATTGTATGGTCGTCATCGACATGCAGTGATTCGAAGAATGTCAGTCGCTAAGACGCCAGAGCACCAGAACTACTGTTGGGGGCAAAAGAATACGACAAACCTATCGACATGTGGAGTGTAGGATGTATATTTGCAGAATTAATGTTGAGCGAAGCTCTTTTTCCAGGTCGAGGAGAGATTGATCAGATAAATAGGGTATGTTTCCTTTCCCCTCTACTCCTCCTTCTTTGTAGCGAATACAAATTCCCACTTTCGAATGTTCCTTTTGGCTGACGGAAAATAGATATTCAGTTTATTAGGACAACCTAATGATGATGTCTGGCCGGGATATACAAAATTACCATTAACCAGTAAACTCAACACCCTCGGTTCACCGTAAATCTATTTACTCCCTCTTTCTTTCTCCCCCTCTTCCTCGATCCCTTCCTCATTCTTCTCCTCGCACTCCCCTTGACTCTTCCAACCCCTGCAAATTTGCTTTTAACCTTCTAAAGGTCTCTCTTTATTACTACAATGAGTGAGAAAGAATGATAGTGTTGGTTGATATGATCGTGATTGACTATTTCAGTTTTTCAACACTTCGACAGAAATTCAAATATCTGTCTTCAGAAGGACATAACCTTCTAGCAGCTTTATTATGTTATGACCCTTCACGTCGTATAACAGCTGAAACAGCTGGTAAACATGTTTACTTTACGTCAGTCTTCCCTCTACACTTTTTAACCTTTCCTCTTATCTTTCACTCCAATTGTCAGAATCATCCTCGTCCTTCTTTCTTTCTCGAGCCGATCCAATCCCCCACGATCTCTCTCATTTTGTCTCATACATCTCTCCATATCAGGATTTGTAGAGATAAGCTTAAACCGACGATTTACGATCCTTAAGATGAACCAAGCATGGATCTCGCCTTCAGTCTTGCTGCCTTAGGAAGAGGAAAGAAATGCCGAGTGATTGGTCGATCCACTGATAAACAGAGAAAACCCAATGCCAAAACATCCTGATCTGTTCGCTTCTTTCCCTAGTCAAGCAGCTGGAGAAAGACGTCATAAAGCTATCGCGAGTCCTTCTGCTCCTATTCGTCTTGATCGTGTACACAAAGGGGATATGGATCTTGAATCGTTTGTCTAACCGACATCTTTCTCCTCTCCATCATCTATGTAGTCTCCACAATCTTTTCTCATATGTAATTTATGATCAAACACTCATCATCATTTGCATAGACTCATACATGGTCCGTCTGTATACATGCATGGCAATACTTCTTCTGTTTCTTAATAATCGTACAAGATATAAATGCTACATGCTACATGCTATGATAAGGACATATGAGGCGAGATTGACACAAACGATGATATGCACAATGCGAATGCGATATGACCAGATAGATTGAGATCAAAGCTACGATACGACAAGACGAGTGGGATCAAGGTCGAACAAAAGAAGTATCGAGACCTTCGGAGAAATCCCAGATAGTGATTCTACAATCAAAACCAGAAGATACGATCTTTCTCCTGTCACCTGTGACGGCGAAAACTCGACCGGAATGAGCACCAGCTAAAGCGAGGAGTAAAGAACCGGATTTCCTATCCCATACCTATCCATCAGCCTCATCTATAGACGTGTCTCCACAACAATACGAGAAGTCCAACAACGAACCGAATCATGTGAATGATTCAAGGAGAGAATATGAAAACTTCACAAGGAAGTGTGGATATTCCTAAAAACACAGAAAATACTTCAAGACTCACTTTTACAGTAGAATCATAACTTCCAGACAAAATCACCTCTTCTCCCAAATGTAAACTCCTGACCAAATCCGTATGTCCTCTATTAAAACATCGCCCACAAGATCTACCCTCCACTCTTGTCCCCTGTGGACAGATACAAGACGCCCAACAAATGGGACCTTTGTCCAAGACGAGCTCATCATGATCACTGTTGATAGGAGACATATCCACATCATGTTCCGTATCGAGCATTTCTCTGAAAGTGAGGTCTTCCATCGGTGGAACCAACTCTGAGGATACCGTTCTGACCGAGGTGAAAGACGAGGTAGAACGAGCGAGGAGATGAAAAGTACGTATACTAGCATCGGCAGATCCTGTGATAATGGTACCTTTGTATGTATACCCCATTTTTGGTTCAAAAGAGGAGTATGGTGATGGTTGAGAGGAGAAAGCGACGGAGGCGATTCCCCTAGAATGTGCTTCTACAGCTGCCAGCAAAGAACCGGTATGGATATCCCAGACTCTGACGGTCTTGTCTCCGGAACCAGACACGCTGTAAGTCAGTCACATAGCAGAACACACCTTTTTTGGGGTCGTTAGATAGGGTGTTGTGAGGGTTATGAGATGAAACGTCTAGAATCTCACATGTATTCTTTGGAAAGCCCCACGGCATTCACTGCACCTCTATGTCGACCTTCTTCTGAGGACGCATGGATCACGAGGGTCTCTTGCAGATCTTTAATCGTGAATAACCTAATAGTTTTGTCTGGCCGGATCAGCCGCTAATCTCCTATACTGTGACCTTCATCCACTCACCTTTCGAGCAGCTGACGACACGTTCATCATCTCCCTTGACGCAAAGCACCGAATCTTCATGTGCCTGACAGACCAGATCGGGTGTACCATCTCCATGCTCCACATCCCAGAGACATATCTTTCCATCACTCCCACTGCTCACCGCCATGATACGAGTCTTCCCATCCTTCTGTTTCCCTATCGAGTCGTATGATTTTAATGGTGACGGTCCAAACTCGACCGCGCCCGACTCCCGTCTGTTTTCCTCGATTGGTACTTCCACAACACAATGAGCTAGTACAGATCCTGTATGACCTCCATGGAAGATCTTTACAACTCTAGGCTTGGTGCACGCCAGTTGCCATAATCGAAGAGTGTTATCTCTCGATCCCGTGAGAAGCCATTCGTTCCCATTCACCACCACGGGCTGAGTCTGCGTCGAAGATGAAGAGAATCCTGGATGACTCGCACGTCGGGATCCCCGTGAGGAAGTGAGGTTCATGAACCCATCGAAGGGAGATGGGGGAGGTGGAACAGTAGAATCTCCACACACTTGTGCCAGAGAAATCTTCATAGGTCGATGTATGAGCTCAAGAGCGTAAACGCACTCGGAATGACCTGGCAAACCTCCAGCTTCGATCGAGGTGATTGCGTCCAATGATAGCTTGGCTGGTACTCGAGGGCGTCCTATTCTTCCCCTCGGTGTAGGGTCTAGCGATGATAATTGTAGAGGAGACAAACCTCGCATACGACGCGAGAGAATGTCATGAACCAAATGAAGATGCTTGAAGTTGACTTGAGGGTGAGGAGCTGGGAGCGGGAGGTGGGATAGAATGGGCGGTTCGTCCAATGAGGAATGATCATGTCCCATCGTAGAGGGTACAGGAGCCGGACGGGAAGATTGATAACGGATATGGGTAGGTAAAGTTGAGCTCGATCTTTCCCAAACGCTTCTACGCATACCTGGACGAGGCGAGGAATGAGAGGCTACACCGCCACCACCACCTAAACCGCCTTGAGACTTCAAAACGTCCAGCAGTTCCATCTCAACATTATCATCAGAGTCGTCATCGACATACGGAGAAGCTGGAGCTACATGATTGGAGAGATGTAATAGCTGGCGATGGAGAGATAGATCAGCCCATGTCGCTTCGGCTGGGACGATGGTCGGGAGATGGGCAGCACACAAGCGACCCCAAAGGGCTAGAAAGGTATCAGCTTGATATGATCACCAGTGAGGCTGACTTACATTGATCATTGATTCTTCTTGCCCATGTGCGGGATACTAGACAACAAGATAAAAGGTCTTTGATGTCCAAGTTGGCCAAAATCAGCATTGTCAGTTCTGAGGGCAGGAGCTGATTGTCAGTGGTATTTGATTGGAGTGAAAATGTCCTACTCACTCCGACGATGTCCTTTTGCATCATATGGAACAGTCTTTGGTTCACGTCAATAACCTCTAGGTGAGATCAGCCAAAGTCTTAGGAATGTAGGGTCGCTCACCGTTCCGAGGTAAAGACCATAGAAGTGTCAGGGCCAATTCTGCGTCATGAGCTAAAGGCGAGATGTCAGGGGTCTGGCTCACCTCTTCTAGAGGGCCCATCGAGGTTCAGAGCAGCAGCTACGATCTCTGCTCTTTGAGGTAAACCCCCACTGACGTTCATCCTAAGCTACCGTGCTGCCTGCGTGACCGAGTTGCAACGTAGCTCCTAACCGATCTAGTAAGTAAGTGCTTACAGTAGTTTTACGAGTAGGCTACCAGGCCTGCTTCTTATGGCCATCGGCAATAGATGAAACCGCCACATTGCGTCATGCTCATCTCTGCCGAAACTCCGGAGTACACTTGGCTGGAACCCTCCCTCGTCCTCATAAAGCCGTCAATTCCCCCTCTCTCATCTCTTTACAACCCCTACTCCAGCTGTGTTGAATTCTTCTCGTTGCCCAAGTCGTCTTTCTCAGCAAAGGTGAGTGCTATGACTGAAACTCCCTCTCCCATCAGTTTGCAAATGATAGAATAACAAGAATCGCTACTCGCGAACAGCCCCTCCGGGGGTGAAGACGACTCAATTATCTATAGTGAGCTTCTTGTTTTAAACTACGAGGCGTGAGCTGACTTTGTTCTCTCTTTGATCGTCACTCCGTTCCGATTTCACTCCTGCAGCCCAAATTGTAAGTCTGCTCGCGTCGTTCGCGATCCGCAGCTGACTGGTAGTCTGATGCGCTCAACTCCTTCCCTCCTTACCTCGCATCTGCCAGTCGGACAGTGCTAACTCAAGGGACAGCTTTATCGTTCCCTCTCACCAGACGTACCTGTTTGCACAGTCCAACACCGCGTGAGTGAGCCACCTTCTACCTCTCTCACCTCGCCTAAGATTAGAAAAACCAAAAAAAGACAAGCATATATAGGACCTATTGGGTTGACTGCACTCCTTTTCGTATGATGGCGCCTCATTCTCTCTAATTCCCCATGATCCTCGTGAAGAGAGCTTATATCGAAGGCCCCACTCAACATTAATCACTTTCTCCCTCCTCAACTGGCCTCGCCCAGCATGCCGCCAACGGTAGCTCATCATGCTGGTGCGCGGTACACTACCAACCGACGCGACCCCAAGCTCGCTGTCAATGCCAAGGAATTAGAGTCAGTCCTTTCTTTCTTTTTTGTGCCGATGACTGATCCAGCACAGATGTCTTCCCTCAATGGACAGCCGAGCATATTACGACATTCCTTCTTCGCCGTCCACCTCTTCCGATGACTCCGACTCTCCGCCTCCACCTCCATCCAACTTGCTCACCAACTCGGGTAACAAACTTATCCCCGGCGCCCGTTTCATGCGCAAAGGCAAGCTCTACGCCTGGAGTCAGGACTCTGAAGATACCACCAAAGAACTGCGAGCCAGGAAGAGACTTCAGAATGTCCTCGAACAAATCATGCCCGAAGCCGCGACTGAGGTAGGAGCGCCAATTCCCCAAAATATTCTCGATCGTAAATCTAAGCGGGACAGTAAAAAGCGCAAACGAGCCGAAGAAAAGAGCTTCCTGTTGCCTCATCTCGTGAAATCCCCCTCACCACCCGCGTCCACCACCAAACTGGCTCCTCTGCTTGCCGCTCCCAATTCGTATCTGGAGCTCATGATGAACGACGCTCTGAAACACTCTCTTGGCGATGATACAACCGAAAGAGGCTTGCAGCGGACGACCTGCGAGTTGTTAGAGGGTGAAAGGGGTTTGGCAAATTCTCTCGGTAGGCTGCAGGAGATCCTCAGAATCCGGGCCAGGGAGGTGAATCCGGGTTCTGAAGCAGGCGAAGAGAACGTCGTGCAGCCGAACGGACACCACCCAGCAGACGACGCCATTATGGAGTCTGCTGACCCAGCTGCCGCAGAGTCGAATACGTTGGTACCTCCCCTGCCCCACATTTCTGAAACGGATAATCTCTGGCGGGTGACCCAAGAACTCCTTCAGACCCAACCCCAGCCTGAGATACAATTTACTGTCACCCCTCCGGGCGCCGCGGGACCATCGACCACTCCGGGACCGACTCCCGATGTCACTGTCACTTCGCTTCATCGTCTGTTCACCTGCCCGTCTGGCTTGACACTCAATTCAAAGCCTGCGTCCAATCATCCGGGACTGCAATTCCCTACGGACCATCAGATGCGACCCAAGCACATCAAGTATAATCTGAACCTCGGTACGCAATGTCGTGCGGTGGATGACGCACTGGAACGGATCATGGAGTTGTTTTCTGATTGCAAAGAGTACGAACGGCGTTTGGAGGAGGCTCGTCAACGGGTGGCTGATGTGGCGAGAGTGAGGAAGAGAGTGTGGGGGGTGGTCAAGCAGCGAGCGCAGAAGGAGGTTGATCAGATACGAGGGCAATGAGTAGCATTCGAATGTGCGTATTGCACACTGAGGATCAATGACAAGATTACATACAGTTGTACATTATATATTGTTGTACAATATGTAAAGTATGTAGCCAGTATCAAAACCCTGCTGGTCAGCTCACTCATGTCTGAACGTTCGGAAGACTGACCATATTTTGTCCCTGCCAGTCTTGCGCTCTTCTTGTTTTGAGCGATGCGTTCTTCCAATGCTTCTCGTTGCGTGAAAGCGGTATTGAGTAAACTGGTAAGTTGATGTCTTTCCGCCGCCAATCCTTTGGTTTGTCCGATGGCCTAATTATCAACTCTACCCTCAGAAGTAGGATGTCACATACCTTATAATCATAATCGTTCCCGGGCAACTTAGGTTTGACCATCAATTTCCTTCTCTCCTCTTCTTCTCTAGCCTTGCGTATACCTTCACTAACGTCCACATCAACCACTTGATCTTGTAAGATATCATATTCGTCCCAATGTCGACCCACACGACCATCTTCACCTCTGGTTCTCGCACTTTCCTTTTCTCTACCTTCAACTTCAGAGGATGACGGAAAGAAAGAGGAATAATAATCGGGATCGTATGCTGCCCATTGACCAGAAGGGAGTTGATAGTAACCCGGATATGGATCTAAGGCGGTGGGAACGGGTGGTACGAAGTCTGAAACGGTAGGAGCGGATGTTATGGAGTTTGGTTTGAGGGAAGGTTTGGAAGAAGAGGTGGAGGTAGTGGATTGAGCTGATATTTAGTTCTCATCCATAGTCCTTTGTCGTGATAATTCTCAGTTATTCGACTATTGAAGAATTGTCGAGATGGAGAGTCGCTAATGTGAAACCAGTTGAAAGCCGCAGTACTGTGAGATGGGAGATGCGGAATATCAGATGAACAAGGTCTATATAAACGTCATGGAAAGGTAAGATCGAAGCGGAATGAGTGAAGAAACCCACCTAATCCGAATAAATCAAAAGAATCATCTTTCATATCCTCCGTCTTCGATATGGAAGAAGTAACATTTCCCTTCTGATCACCTATCTCTTTTACTTGAGAACCTACTAATCCACGTGACTCTTCTGATTTCATAGGTGTAGAAGATGAAGTTTTTGTTGCCATACTTTTGTTCACGAGAAGAGAAGAACGACCTGTGGCTTGGGGTAATTTACGTTTAGGAGCGGGGAGCATAGCTAAGAGAGAAGAACTGTTATGAGCTTTTCATTCTGCATTCTACTCATTGACACTGAGACAAAAGTGACTCTTAAACTACTTGAAAGGGACTATATTTCTCTTCTAGACGTAGTTCCGACTTCTTTTTCCATCACTTCACCATTCTCTGAAAGTTCGTTCCATGTGGATGACAAACACAATCCTAATATTTTGGTCCCTCTCTAAGGAGATTATCAGAATATATATTGTACGCGATGAGTGATAGAGTGAGATGGGCGATATGTGATAGAGTGAGATCCGATGAAATAAGATTGTGAGAAGAGAAGTCAGTGAATATAAGATGGAAAGAGAGAAGTAGGAACAAGTAAAGACAAGGCCCGAGGATAGATGGAAATGGGTAATGTGAAGAAAAAAACATACGATCCAGCACCTTTCAAACTTCCCATTCCTTTCTTTTTCTTTTTATCAGGTCTATCATCATCATCATCATCATCATCATCTACAATATCCTCATTTTTCTCCCCTTCGGTCAATTTGGTAGGTTTCGGAACGTCCAAAGTTATTTTTATAGGTGCTTTTCTCTTTGGTAAAGGTTTAGCAGCAGTCTTGATCGTTTGGGTAGGTATGTTCTCCGATTGTCTTTCAACTTCTGATTCAGATTCAGAGTCGGATTCGGATGCGTAATTTGCCAGAAGCATCGTGTGTCTTGTGACTTCACGGTACTGATAGCTAGGATAGAGAAAGAAATCTGATATGAAAGTTACGAGCAGAAAGAGTCTGAGTGGATCGTTGAAATTTGGATAGATCGCCACCTGTTTTTCTTGCTCACTTGCTACCAAAGTGGCACCCGTTCCCCTTGGTTGGCAAATTGGCGAGTAAAGTGTCTTGTGGCCGTGCGGAGGACACAGAGTACGGTAGAGAAAAAAAGAAACGATGCAATGCATGGCTAAGCGTACAATGTCATGCTCTATGGTACAAACAAATCCTAATGGGAAGCATAGTACAGTAATCTATAGACGTATTTACACCGTATGTGTGTCGTCATTTTTACAAGTCGTGTGTTGGGGGTGATGATGAAATCGTGGATCGTGGAATGAGGGGGATGTTGGAAAGGATATGAAGCGAGAGATGGAGAGAGGGATGAATTAATACATTGCTAGTTCTCCAAGGGATATGAGGACCTGATATGTAAGTATTTATATATGTTCAATAGATGAACAACTTACAATTTGAGCTTCGGGACGTCCCATGTCGCACTGTCTGTCAGCTAGGTCGATCGAAAGTGCAAGTGGAAGTAGGTCATATATGAGGTTCTTCCGTGTTCTTTAAAGGACAGGAGTACTGAGTGTTGACATATCGAGCAGGGGAACGATGGGAGATGGAGACGATGGAGCGAGGTATTCCTTGTAGACGGGAGTGAGGGGGCACAGATGTAACATTCAAATTTACTCACAGGTCCTCCTCGCAACTCACGCCAACGAGCGGAATACCATTGTAAAACCTGACGTTCACGTGGAGATCTGTGGTAAGCAATCTCTCACTAAATACCGGTTCCCCAACTGCCATTTGTCAAAGCTCTCAGACTCTAGAGCAGTGGGGAGGACAAAGGCATTGAATTGTGGCAAGACTTTGAAGACTTGAGGATGGAGCTAACGGATGATGTGACATATGTAAGAGAACGCAGACCCGAAGGGAGATCAGAGGTCACGATGTAAGACATCAACTCACAATGGCATTCCGGAAAAAGACCTCTGTTTCAATTTCGACATGAACATTTGCACCTCTGCCAACCATGTCCTCAACCCCATCATCCCCTGTACAACAGCTAAAGGCTCTACCAACCTGATCGTCAGCTTGGATCTCCGATAAACGTCGTAATCTTTTCGTCCGACCAAGACGGGGTGACGATGTCATGAGATAGTGACAAGGGCGAAAGGATGAATGGAGGATCGTTTTCGAGCTCGATGATACTGAAAAAGCGATCTGACCGGAGGATTAGAGATAGGGTAAGCGGTCAGATAGAGGGGAAATGAACATGGAGACGTAGAGTGAGGAAGAGGTAATGTTCAAAATTGATCAACTCACTTGTTGAGCAATTCCAAGTAAATCTCCGCATTGACAAGTGGCATACGTTTCAGCTTTTCCAATTCCATCTGCACCAAACCCAACGTCATAGAGGCCATCTTAATTTGCGCACCGGAAAAATGACCCATGGGCATAGGCGATGAGAACATCATTTTAACCGGTTAATTCCTTGGCCGGCGAGCCGATGCTGGATTTGCTCGAGGCTGAAACGATGCGAGGGGGTCTAAGGGGGGATAAGAGGTCCTGAAACTTGAACTCTGACTGAATTGGGTGAAGACGGCTAGAGGAAGAAAGAAGGCGAGAGGAGCAAGATCGCGTTTAGGTGTTGTGGAAGGCCTGGAAAGCGTGAGAAGATGTCACGGCCAAAATGGGTAGGGAAGTGTAGTTAGAAAAGTGTCTGATTTGCAGGAACAGGGGTCCTAGGAGATTGAATATATAGGGATGGGAAGATTCGGTCTTGTGAAGTGGGGCGAGGAATACGGGTGTGAGAGAGGCGGATCTTGTATGTTTGAAGCTATGAGAGTCAAGCCGGCCAGCGGTGCTCGAGTATCGTGCGTGTCAATCGGGTGCTTCTCAGGCTAGACGAGCTATCGGTCAAATCGGGCTGAACCAGTCAGAGATGGTGGATTGTCCGTTGTTTTCGTCTTCGGGTGGTATAAAGGATCGGGAGTACGCGGTGAGAGGCGTGGGTGAAGGGGGCAGTGGGAGAAGTTGTGAGAGCTATGACGTGAGGAGAGATGAAAAGAGGTTGAATGAGTGAATTATATCAATGTTACAAGACACAGATGTTGATTTCTTGATGGAGAAAGGAAGTTATCCGGATGCTGTTCACACCCCTGCCCCTCGCCGGGGGCAGGAAGGAGGTCAGGGGTATCGAGCATTAATTTTCAAAAGAGTTTGTATAGTGCGTCAGCTTAATGTGGAGGCGGAGTGCCCGAGGAAGAAGGCAATGAGGAGGTGCAAGGAGGTGGAGAATAAAGGAGGACAAAGGTAGAAGTCTCGGAAGGACCTTTTCACGGACTACCGAACTCCGTACATCCGGCGCCGGCCTCGAGCCAAGAAGCGCAGAGGAGGGAGCAGTGTGTGATACAGCAACTGGCTGTAGTGAATGGATGATCGTCATGTCATCTCGTAGAATGGGGTGCAAAATTGGGATGATTGAAGATATTCCAGGGGGGGAGAAGGGGCTTCAAACTCCCACCGAGTTGTGAGATTAACCGGTGACAACCGGATTACCGAGTGACAAGTGGTGAATTGACTTTGAAGAATGGAAGATTGTCAGAAAGGGATGAAACACGACGTAAGTATGAGTATTCCAGGGGAAGACGACACCAAGTAACAAAGAAAGGGATTGGAAGAACACACCAAACGTAGATCCCCCGCGGGGTGAAGGAGCTAGTACTCGTCGGACGCAATAAACCATGCGATGCGAATGCATGAATGGAAGATCAGGGTAGAGGACAAAGGGTCGTTGTATTGGGATAGCAATTCCGGATAATCGGGCTGCCTACGGAGGACAGCATGAGAAAGGGGCTAAGCTGGAAGGTATCAAATGCGGCGAGAGGAGGAGGGCATTATGTCATAGCTTGGCCGGTCAGCGTATTTCTCGGAGTAGGACAAATACGCGACATACCGTACTTGGGACCACCGCCGCCTTCGGGGACTGCTCATCAGCTCTGACATGTGGGAGATTGGATGCAAACGGACCGGTCCAGGTTATATCTTGAGTGGGCGTTTTGATCGAGCATGTCTTGCACTAACAGTTCAGTATACTTTTAGCATCTTCTTTGGTAACTTACATGTATGCAATTCTAAAGGTCAGCGTGAGCGTCACTTCAGTACAAAGAGACATACCTGGGAGTTAATGACAAACTTCTTTCCCTCCGCGTCCGCTTCACCGGCCTCCGCGTCGGCGTATTCGTACACGGCAGCCGGGCAGACATTCCCCAGCAATCCGGCATAATCTTTCACATTCGTCTCTGTATGTCTTGCGCGGGCATCTTGTTCGTCCGGTAATCGAAGATGAACGGGTTGGTTCTCTGCGTGATTCGTTCCTGTCAGACTGACTGAAGTGAGGATGTCGAATGACAGCTTTCCGTCTGGTTGGGGATACTGAATAGGTTTAACCTCACTGAAAGCATCAGCGACGCCGCGACTATTACAAACCGTTGAAAAACCCGAAACAAGGAGACAGGTCAACGTTGGATCACCCACCTGGACTTCTTTGTCGCCGCATAATCTTCAATCTTGTTGTGAAAAGTCCACGGAACTCGACCTCTCAAGATCAAGCTGTCCACACCTGAATATGCCATACCACCCCAAAGGCCCAATGGGTTATGAAAGGATGGTCTCAAATTTCGAACCTCCTTCAGCTCTTTCCAGATGTACGACGCCTTTACCGCTTCTTCATATGGAGACATATCGAGCGGTTGGTCCGTGTCTATCTCTTTTTCAGGATGTAGCGCTGAGTAAGCTGTTTCTGCAGCTAGTATACCTGATTTCATGGCGTTGTGTGTTCCCTTTATCTGCTTCGTCAACCGGTGGAATACGGCCCAAGCGGATACTGACTTTTGGGACATTCAGAAAACCAGCTGAACAACCTATCAGGGCTCCCCCGGGAAAGTGAAGTTTCGGTATTGATTGGAGACCACCTTCGTTCAATGCTCTAGCGCCGTATGCCAATCTTTCTCCGTCTTTCAAGATGTTGGCAAAGAAAGGATGATGTTTCATTCGCTAACACATGAGCTTTTCATGGACCTACTTTTACGGAAGCTCACCTGAAATTCCTTGTATGGCGAGAGATATGGATTTTCATAATCCAGTCCGACCACCAAACCTATACTGACCATATTGTCTTCCATGTGGTAGAGCCAGCTCCCACCATAAGTCTTGTAGTCTAACGGCCACCCGAGGGTATGTACCACCTTTCCGGGTTCATATACCTCATCCCGTACTCTCCAAACTTCTTTGATACCTATTCCATACGTCTGAGGATCAACCCCTTCTCGTAAGTTGAATCGTTTCTGTATTTCTTTTGACAGACTGCCGTGTGCTCCTTCAGCTATCAAGGTGACTTTGGCATGAAACTCCATCCCAGGCTCGTACGAATCTTTAGGTTGTCCGTTCTTGTCCAAACCGACATCTCCAGTACAAACACCTTTGACACCAGTTCCATCCTCGGTGTAAAGTACTCGAGAACCTGCAAATCCTGGGTAGACTTCGACTCCAGCAGCTTCGGCTTGTTCTCCCAACCAAGCGGTATAGCGAGAGAGCGAAACGATGTAATTACCTTTGTTATTCATTTGTGGAGGGTGGGGCATGGGGAAAGAAGATGAGGACGTGAGGAATCGCATACTGTCAGAGGTAGCAGGCTGGTTCAGAGGTGCACCTAGTGACTTCCAATCCGGCAAGAGTTCGTCCAATGCCCGAGTTTCTATGACTGCCCCGGATAGGATATGAGCTCCTACAACATCAATCACTGCCTACCAGCGCTCGGTCCGCCTCGATCAGCCCAAGCCCGCAGACTATCCCCTCCTTCGATTTGAACCGATGTGGGTGAGTAATGACATTGATCATGCGGAAGAGATTGACAATTATGAATCACTCACCAACCTCACCCCCCTTCTCCAAAACGACCACTCTCAGATCATTACCCTTCTCCTGCTCGAGCTGTTTGAGTCGTATAGCAGCACTCAGACCTGCAGGGCCACCACCTACTATACATACATCTACCTCGTCCGATGCGCGTTCGACAGACAAGGGATCGAACGGTTCTTCCGCTTCAGTGGCAAGTGTCCGCGATCGGGGGACGCGATGGAGGGGGACATGACGGGTCGAGTGGACGAAAGCAAGGAGAGAGGGAGAGGATCCGAGACGACGAGATAAAAGTGTCATGATACTTTGCACAACAACAAAGAGATTACAAGACAGAGATTGAGGTTAGAAAGAGACGGGATCGATGGTATAGACAAGGAGGGAGAAAAGTTTGGAAGAATGCAATGGCCAATGGCGGAAGGGCTAACTCTAAAGGGGGCGCCGGTTGACCGGTTAAGTATTCCGACGGAATCAATTTTGCGCACTTTTGGCTCCAGTGGTGGTGCATGCTACATGTCTGTCTGCCAGCGATATTCCACTTGAAGAACAACAAAACATCGGAATTCACCATGACGGGGACGTCTAACCCTTTGAACGGCTTTGATACATATCATCCCCAAGGTCATGTGAGTATGACAACTCTCCTACCATGCCATTGCGATCCATAATCTCCCGAATATACCCAGGGCTCCACCTGACCCACAGGGCACATCACCCGGTTTGGCAAGAGCGAGGAGACCATTCCGGACTGCCAACTTTATCGTCGGAGGTGGATTGACATTGTTCATCTTGGGCGTATATTCTTATTCCATTTCAGCTGTGAAGCAGGATGATTTTGTGAGTGGTTCATCGCTTTTCTTCAAACTCCGCCCCTTTTCTTCTCCCGCCTATCTAACCATTGCGGTTGTGATGTTTCTCATGGATGGGCTCGATTTATGCTGATACTCAGAGTGATGTCGCCGATCTCCTCCCTCCCCTGGAAGAACGTAGAAAAATTCGGTCCATCGAAGATGAAGAAAGAGATAAACGTCTTGGTTCTTCCCTCGAATCCTCACCTCCCTCCACCACTCAGACAATATCATCTTCGCCACTATCATGGTTTCCACGAAGACTGAGTGATCTATCTTGGGTGCAGAGAAGAGGATGGGTTGAGACAAATACGAATAACGTAACTGTGTGGGGTGCGCCCAACGTGGACTCCATCGGTAGAATAGGTGACAAAGGCACTCCACGTTCAGGTGTAAAGACGGTCTAAGGTGGAAAGAAGAGAAGATCAAGAGGTGCATAAGTGTATAGTACAAACATTGCATGGACACACTGCTCTACACTGCAGGCTGGAGAGTCAGTGAAGGTTCACATGTTTCTACCTAGTGAAAAAATCCGTCGATTGGGCCAGGAAAATTGGAGAGGGGAGGGGAAGTAAAGTGTCGTGGCTCACTCGTAAGGCTCTCAATCGCTCGGCTAATCGACCATCCTCTTCCAAAGGGGCTTCTGATTGTGTCTGCGCTGGAGCAGCCTCAGGTACCTGAGCCTCTCCGAGACCTTGCCGAATTTCCAACCCGGCTTCATCAGCGACCTGAGAGTCAATCATCACTCGGTTCATTCACATGATACCTGCCGTGAGTGAAGAGTGAAGATGGTGGAAGTTACGGGGGAAAGTGAAAAGGAGACACTTGCCCTATTTATCAAAGCATCCACTTGATCTTGCGGCGTTGTCAAAGCTGTCGTATCGCTCATCGTCGATTCCATATATCCCGTCTGAACGTCCAAGTCCGCAAATTGTGATTCGAATTTGTCCATCACCATGGATATCTGATTGTCAGCTTGACCCTCATCTGCATGTACCCATCTTCATTGTGGATGCTCTCAGGAGCAAAGACCAGTCTGGATTTACAGTCTCGAAATGGTGTGCACGAATTAGAAAGGATGACTCGCCCGTTCCAAGTTCATACTCTCCATAGCTTTGTCCATACCCTTGACCACCTGACCCATACTGTTGGTGACCGTCCTCATCGTCACAGCCGTCTCTACTCGTGAAGCCACGGCGTCGATCCGTGAAGCGAGTCGAAGTAAATTGAGTCCTTCTGTTTTCTTTCTGATAGCATTTTGAGCGTATATACGGGCACCGTCCGTGTTTCCTTTTTGCAAGGCCTATTGTCGAGTGATCCATTTCGAACACATGTGATCAAGTTGCGAAGTGAGTGATACCGAAAGAACGACATGGACCATATCGGAGAAATTGATTCATGATATTCAAGACGAAGGCGTGGTGTTGACAGAAAAGGCAGCGAAACAACAAAGGTTTGAGGGAAGGAATAGAGAAAAATGATTAGCCCATCTCAATCAAAGAAAGATACGACCATACCTGCTTTAACTTATTCTTCTCTGTCGCTTCATCCTTATTAGCCTTCTTAGCTTGTCTCTGTAGAGATTTGGCGGTGAACTGCTCATGAGTTTCAAACAGCGTGTACAAAGTCTTTCTGACCCACTTTGAGCTGAAAGAGTGATTCTATTCGATCAGCTCTTTTCACATATGTCTTGACTCACTCTCTAGATGACTCATCGTTACTGAGAAGGTGTCAAAGTAAGGGTCGTTCGTATGCAATAGATGGACGACCTTGGTACTGAGCTGCAAAAGTGGATAATCCCGACGGAACTCGAATTAATCCCGACGAAATTTTGCCACTTTCTCCCAAAATACGACGTTCAACTCCCATATCCCGTCACTACTGACCCAAATACCTTCACTATTAGAAAATCATCTTTCCGGGGCTTTTCTGATATCATTGGAATGCCTGACGCCTTCTGAGTCTATTCATACCATTTTCGGCACAGCTTTCGGAGTATTGACCACAGGGGCATGGGCAATGTCCCCAGCCCGAAATCCTACTTCCTTTTCGGTCCCCTTTCGGCCGAATTCGGGAGCTTTCGGTGATAGTCACATACTCACTACTGACTACCAATCTACCCAAGTGAATAGCTTCTTTCATGTATGTAAGTATGTATGTATGTTCATGTTCATGGTAATACATCCTCTGAATGCACAAAACTCTCTTAAGGATCCATCATGTTGACGTGTCTGATGGTGATGTGTTGATTGAACTTCTACTAAGTACTAACACGGGCTGACGCGATTTTCCCCCTTTTTCATTCCTTCAATTCCTTCAATTCACTTCTTCTCTTCACTTCACTTCACTTCAGCATCTTCATATCTTTTTCCAGCATACATTAGCCAGCTCTCCACTGCTCACTCTCAACTGATCTCACTGCTCATTCTGCATCTGTGTGCTTCATCTCACCTTCCGCCTTGGCTCGTCCGTGGCTCGTCCGAATTATCTTATCATCAAAATTAGAGTCTTCCCACTCCCCCTTCCTCCCAATCTCTCTGACCTCTTTGACCTCTTTCTCAAAATGCCGAACCCCTTCGACCCAAAAACAGATAAATCCAGTGTAAACCCTCCGAAGGGTTACAAATTACACCCCGACCATGTTCACTTCCAAAAGTATCTTCAGCCACAACACCCCATTTGGAAGAATGAGAAATCACTTCGTTCTTTTCAAGCTGAGATAGGGTTCTACCTCCAGCCCTGGTGGCATGCAGAGCCGAAGTATCTTCCTCAGCTTGCTGAAAAGCTAGGACTTCGGGAAGCTACCCCGAAACAAATGAAGGAAGAGGGTATTCGGGCGATTACTAGAGGGTCACGATGTTATTCGGCGGATGAGTCGGCCACAAAGCCAAACTGTCATGTCCAGTTTTGTGTTTCGGCTTTCAATTACACGTGAGTATTGGTTTATCAAATATGGCTCCCGAATTCGGGAGAAATTAACGAAACTCAATGCTGATCTCAGACATCCCGAAGTGAAATGTGTCAATGTACCTGATGGTCGACCAGTGTTTCTCAACCGTTGGGACGAAGGAAAGTTTCGTGTCTGTGTGCACTGTTATAACTCCACAAAGCCCCCTCTCACCTGCTCCCTCAAGGGCAAGCCGACCAATTTCCTTGTCGAAGAGTCCTCCGAAAGTGAAAAACGACCGAAAAAGTCATCACAAGGTCAGGACAAGCCTGAGGACAGCTCGGATTCTGATTCGGACTCATCGGACTCTGAACATTCACCACATCCCTCCCCTCCGAAACCTCGCCGGCCAGCCACCACAACACGCTCCACAAGAGCTTCGGCTCCCAAGAAATCGGTTTCTCCCCCCCCTCCCGAAAAAGGAAAAGGAAAGGGAAAAGAAAAAGCTCCCCCTGCAGCTTCCACGGCGATTGGGTTCTCAAATGCGCCACTGCAGCAACCGGTAGGACCGAAGGACAAGCGTAGGACTGCTAGGGGAGGCACTGTCGCAGCTGGGGATGCTGCAAAACCCGGTCCGAAATGGGTTGTCAGACCTTCTCCGAAACCTCTCACCGAAGCGCCTACGTCTGCTAGAGAGCAACCTCGTTCGGAGGTGAGTTTTCTAGGTTCCGAACTGAAAGCAAGTCTCAGCAGCTGACTTTTAGGGAGAAACAGAACTGTCTTCTCCAGCTGGTCCTATTCTTGTTCAAGATTCCAGCTTGGGTCAAGATGATGGGGAAGAAGGACCTCAACCGGAACCATCTACAGCCCGAAATGAGAGGCCACGATTCCCTCCCCGCCCTCCAAAATTTGCCGATGTTGTTCCCGAAAAGGAACCCTCCGAAATCGCCCCCCCCGTTTTCTCTGCAGGTTTGCCAGCTGGGGTTTCTCCGATACTTGTCCGAAGTAGTCCTGTTCATCCTCCTGTGAACAAGCGTGCCCTGGAGGATGTAGAAGAGTCCCAGGCCGAACCGAAACGGGCTCGTCCGTTCTCCATTGAACAAGGTCCTCCCCAGCCCGAAATGGATCTTACCTCCGAAAAGGTGCCCACAATGTCCCCTGTTGGTCCTGTTCCTTCTCCTGCCGTATCTGTTCGACAACAGGCCGTTCCCTCTGCTCTAGACCCATTTATAGCACAAACACAATCGGTTTTGGGTGTTACATTGCAAGAATCACCAACAATCCCTTCGCCTCACCAAGCTAAAAGTGTCACACCGGCCCCCTTCCCCAGCCCCTCCCCTGCTCCGAAAGCAGGCCCTCCTCCAAACCTTCAACCTGGGTCTTCTTCTCTCGTCTCTGGCCCTCCCCAAATCTCCCCACTACCTACCTCACTGCATACGTTTGCAGAGGTAAAGCAGTGGCTACAGCAGAAGCGCCTGGGTCGATCAGGTGTGCAGAGTCTTCCTGGTCCAAACCCATCAACCAATGTTCCGAAACCCACGATGGCTCCGAAGCCCATAGTTCCTCCACTCTTTGCTTCCCAATCG
The DNA here is from genome assembly GCF_000271645.1 of Tremella mesenterica DSM 1558. Lineage (NCBI taxonomy): Eukaryota > Fungi > Basidiomycota > Tremellomycetes > Tremellales > Tremellaceae > Tremella > Tremella mesenterica. The sequence goes on from NW_006711225.1 coordinate 3,487,156, forward strand.
GCTCCCCCTCAGACTCCACCTCCCACTTCTCTCATTCGTTCTCATTCAGAATTCGTTGGCTCTGGTCCCACAGCTTTGCCAGGTCAGATACCCTCCATTCCTGTCACTTCGGTCAATGTGGTCAGTAAACTCCCTCAAATGAACCCACCACTCCAGCCCGAATTTCGGACCCAAAGGCCCACTGTCCCTTCCTTGGACCAGCCTGCACCCGAAAAGGTTGTCCCTTACATCCCGGCTCCACCGTCTACCATGCCCGAAGTTGAACAGTGTCTGCATCGTATGAGTGAGTTTCAAGAGACTCAGGCTCAGTTTGAGGAGCAATTCTCTTCCCGAATGGTTGCTCAAGTTTCCGAAATGATAGACTATTACCGAGAAATCAACCGAGGACGTCATCAAGCCTTCTCCGAAAGTGTCACACAATCACTTTCGGGTGTGAGAGCTATCAATGGGACATGGAGTGAATTCAAAGCGCGGTATGACTCGGTGGTTTCTGAAAGAGATGTGGCTCAAGGAGAGGTAAAGACACTGGACCGGCTGTACAAAGAGCAGATTGATAAGAATGAGGAGAGAGATCATGCTGTTGCCCGAGTCACCGCCGAAAAGGACGCCGAAATTGCTTCAATCCGAAAGCAGTTGGAGGAGACTCAGGAAGGGCTCAAGACTATGAGCCAGAGGTTCGCTAGTGCAATGGGGGATAAGGAAAAGGAGGCTCAGGCTCGTCAGTTTGCTGAACAGCGGTGTTCAGATCTGGCCAGACAGATGGCTGAGAAGGAAAACACCGAATTGGAAACTCTCCGAGCTCGTCTTTCGGAGGCTGAAGCAGCTAAGGGAGTAATGCAACAGCAAATCGACGAGGCATTGCAGTTTGTGCAAATTACCGCTGCCCTGCAAAATGAGACTGAGATGGAGAATGTAGGGTTGAAGGAACTCAAAGCGCAGTTGGAGGGAGCAAATGAGAAGTTACGGGCGGACCTTCAAGTGGATCAAGAGGAGTGGGAATCGGCCAACTACACCATCAGGCAACTTGAGTCAGAACTCCAAGAGGCCAAACAAGAAAAGGCTCGGCAACAATTCCGCTTTGACCTTAGGACCTCCCCTGCGAAGCCGAACGAGTACTCTGACCGAAGAAGAGCTCACAGTCTTGATCTCCCTTCCACCAAGATCACCGCTCGAAACTCCGAAAATACCGCACCGAATCCCGAAAATGACCCTTCCAACTCCGAAAATGTACTTTCTTCAGGACCAACACCTCATGATGCCATTCCCACAATCCCCACAAATGCAGATCTCTCCGAAACTCGATCGAGAAGACACGGGACATCCGTGTTACAGTTCCCTTGTATGTACTGTCACTTGTTCATTTTGCCGAGTTTCCGTTTCGGTGTTTTCATTTCATGTTTCGGTCTTTCTATGTTTGGGGTCCAAATGTCTCATCTGTGTGTGAACTAGCCTGTGTAATGCATTCCATGTCTGAACTCTTCCAGCCTGGCTCATGTTGCATACATCCCTGCAAGAGATACTTCACTGTTTCTTGTGTCAGTGAGCGAGAGATCCTTGTAGTAGGATTAATTGTCCCCAAAATTCGGACCGACTTCGGACAGCCTTGACCAATTTCGGACAGTCATGGCTGCATATATCACTGCAAGAGAGCTTATGACTATCCAAATAAGCACTGGGTAGACACAATGACTAGTGACCCTAAGCAGTACAATATTGGAATACATGAGATGGTCAGATGTGCTTTCGGAGGGGTTTTCGGTGTTTCGGGAGTGCCTTCGGACTCACTTGGGAAAGATAATCAAGCCCCAATCTGCATCAAACCAAGTGTATTTTTACATCCAGAGGTATATTAGTCATTATATTCATGCACAACACCCCAAGCACAGAAGCAGTCGGTCTGATTCCCTGGAGAAGAAGACATGCAGCGGCACATGCTAGAGGACCACAGCTGTGTGAGTCCACTTGTGTAACCCAGTCCAGGTTATCCCTGGTAGCCTGAACGTCATTATTGAGCTTGGGAGTAGTACTGTACTCACCTGAGAATTTGGAGCAATCAACCAACCCATAGCTTCAGCCTCTGTTGCTATGCCTTTTCTGACTTCCCAGGACAAACGGCGTTCTAGCAGGCGTGACCATTGCTATTGATCAGTGACGCTGCACCTCATTGAAGTAATTTTGAATGACCAACTTACCTTCTTCTGTTCTCCCGAATCATAAGTCCCCCCTGCCCCATCATACATCAACACCAGCTTCTGTGGCCCAAAGATTACCAGTGTCTCAAAATGGGAGCTCGACATCAGAACCCCAACTGTGTTCTCTTTCCTCCATTGCCCGTCCTTGCCCAGAGAAGGCCATGGCGTACCTCCAGGTATGTATGGGTTCCAGTTGTCACCAGCAGCTAGGGTTCGGTAAACAAACGAGTTTGGTATGGGGTCAGACATTCCAATCCCCAGATTCACACAATTTCGGATGAAAGCTGACACCGAAAGCAAGATATCATCGATTCCGAAATTGGTGTACCACTCATTCCTTCCGTAGAACTTACGCAACGTTTTTGACCCGAATGTGGAGTCTACACCCTGCAGCTTCAAGCCCTTATGCTCATCTTCGGCCATGTCATGAAACATAGCTTCCATCTGGTCGCACAGGTCCTCAAGGAGATCGTCCGAAAGGCTATCAACATCGTGAAATGTGCTGACGGAGATGAGAGGTTGAAAGGATTCCCCCGAACGCCACTGAACTTGTGCTAGTCTTTCGGCAATGACTGACTGAGCCTTTTCTAGTTGACAGTACTGCGGAACCTCGGGTGAGGGAGAGCGTTCAACAGTGGGAACGACACTTGGAGGATCAATGTCCATGGATGATGATGGGGAATCTGGTTCTGCTGTAATGTCTTGAGAAGCTACAGTGGGATTGAGACTGATAGCTTGATCGGGGGGAGCCGATTCACCCTGGGGTGTGTTGGTTTGGCACAGCATGTTGCTCGAGGAAGGCCCGCTTTCGGGAGGTTCATCACCAGGTGGAGAAATATGTGTAGGCTTCGGAGGGATGGTACCCTGAGAAACTGTGGGAAGAACATTGGGCTGAGAAGCGGTGGGGTCTGTAGGGGTACTGGTGGGCGCCAAGCTTGTGGACTGGACATCAACTGGGGCAGGTTCTTGTTCCGTTGGGTTTGGAGGAGGAACTTTCGGATCTCCCGAATTCGGAGGTTCAAGCGTTGGCGGGGCCGAAGTTGGCAGCTCCGAATTTGAAGAATTAGCTGGTATGGCGTCCGAAACGGGAGGTTGGGGGTTTGGTGCTTCCAGTGTTGGGCCTTCAGCTTTTGGTATTTCAGGATTCGAAGCCGATTTTGACATTGCTTTCCCACTTGGCTTATTCAGTCGTCTCTTTTTGGCAATGGGTTGACTTGCTGATGGCTTGACTTCATCTTCCAGTGTATAGAACAGCAAGACCGGGAATCGTGTACCACCGAAAGCGTCCCGGTTCAGAAACATACGAGAGGTTTTTTCGTCGTCAATCTCCCACAGCACATCATCATGCTTTATCAAAGCCACATAGTGTCCACTGGTCACCTGCACGGTGTCCCCCTTTCGGCAGAGCATTCCCTTCAATCTGTACATTGGAAGATTGCTGGGGAGTATAGGAGGAGGTACGGCCGAAACCTGCGCTGGGTTGATAGTTTCGGGAATGTCAAAAGGGTGGATCACTTGGTGTGCAGAGGGGTTTCGGAGATCCCAGACAATGTTGAGGAGTAACATGCGGGGCAGGTTGTTGGATTCCAAGGACATCTTGGCTCGTGCTCGAGTGACGGCCATTCGTCCATTACATGGTACCGAAAAGCAATGTTGGGGACTGCATGAACGCCACAATGAAAGGTTGATGAGCTGGATGAGGTTAAGTGATGAGCCATGTGGATAGATTTGGAGAACGGTCATTTGCTTCTCCAGTGAGGATGTCTCTTGCCTGACAGGGACTGCGTGGGAACAGGGCTGAAAGACATATTCCCAGGTTACTCCGAATTGGAATGTGTTCCGAATCGGGTTCTGTTCAATGATCTGATTGAATTTGCTTGTCATTCTGAGAAACAGTTCACACGGATCATGCTGAGATTCTTCATCTATCAAGTTCTCACCTGCATATCAGCAAATGAACATGCTGATTGGCAGCAATGATGGAGGAAGGGAACTCACTTCGGAGGATCGGTACAATGTCCTTCAGATCCACCAGCCGTCTAGTTACCGAAATGGCTTTAAGAAAGTCACCTAGTAAGACAATCAAAGAAGGTGCGTGAGGCCTGAGAGCGTCATTAGCTTCGTTGAATGCGGACACGAAGGCTGGAATTCGGAAGACAATATGGAACAACGACAGAGCAAAACAGGATTGAAGATAATTCTTTGCTCCAACAGGTCGATCTCGTGGTGGTAGTGCGTCCCGAGGAATGCCAGCTTTTGTGGGGGCTGTCTTTTGGCGATAAGGATGCAGAGGGCGGTGAGCTGCTGGACGGCCACCCTTATCAGCCTCTGGTCTTGAAACCGGTAACGTGGCAGTGGTTGAGGGATGGTCGTCAGAATGGTTGAGGAATCGGTTTCGGCGGGTAATGGGCGAATCGGGCTCGACAAAATCAAGGTTGGCACTATCAATGCTGATGAGCTTGCCCTGTTTCGGAGGCTGCTCGGAGGACCAATCATGCCACACAGGCTCCGAAGGGTCATGTCCCCAATAGGCAACAAGGTCTTCTTGATCCAATGGATAAGATATCTCTCCCAACCGTCTTTGTAGTTGTATAGCTCGAGTCTGCAGTCGCAGTTCGTTTGCCGTGACACCATTAGAATACGTTTCGGAGGAGCCACAAGTGTGAAAGCAGTACAATGCCCAGAGACCCGAGCACCTTTTGCCTGTTTCGGTAAAGTATCTGCAGGAGCATCGTTCACGAGTTTTGTCTTTGATCCCACAGTAATGTAAGTCCGGTGTTGTTTTGCTCGATTCGGAGGATGTCACACAATATGTATGATCTAGTTGACCTCTCAATGACATAGGCATCTCGTCTCCGAAACATTCCCTAACCGCCCCTTGCTCCCAAAGCTCCAGTCCTTGAAGTATGTGTGACAGAACTGTGGGGTCACAGCGGGCAGATGTTGGTGGTGAATGGAGATACATGGGAAAGTAAACGTCGATGATGATTGTGAGGAGTTTGTCTATACGTTTGTTGGCTCGAGATTCAAGGAATACTCTGTCAAAGGTCCGAAATGCCGCTTCGACAAAGTTGTTTGTTGAGAGAGTACCATCTCGGGTGTGATGAGGTGGCAGACCATAGTCGACAAGGTATCCCCTCCATCTGTCGCTGAACCATTCAGACAGGAGCCAGGTTCTGATTTTGTCCCAAATTTCGGGATCGTTATTGCTGATTGCCGCAACATCGGCTTCTAGTCGAGCAAAAGCTTCTGACCAAGACTCCTCTTCGGAACATCGTTGGCACCTCCGAAGTGCCACAAGGAAGGCAAAGGCCTTTTCGGTACCCACCAGATCACTCCCAAATAGCCGAAGTGCTCGAGATCGGGCGGCGTGCATGAAATGGAATTGGCATAACCGAATTGGAGTTCCCGGGAAGACCTCCTCAATGGCCTTTCGTTCGGCGTCATCACAATCAATCATGAAATGTAGTGGAAGGAAATCCTCCTCGTGAATGTATTCGGCGTTGATGAGGATTTGCTCTTCATTCTCATATTCGGAGACCACTGATGATTTGCCCTTGAGTAATGCTTTCGCTTCTTTCTTGATAGCCTTTCGGATAACGCTCAAGAATTCGGTATAGGAATCGGTGTTGGCGTGATTCGAGACCATGACAGCTACTGGAGCATTGTCAGCTCCGAAACCCGAAACCCTTCAAACCACAGGACTCACCAGGGACCATATGACCATATTCATTTACTGTGGCTAGCAAGGTGACGGGACAGCGTATTGCATTCTTATTTCTCCAAGACGAATCAAGAAAGAGGCCCCGATCTGTGGCATGCCGAATTGCTGATTGCAATGCATGTTTCGGACTGATGATTGCAATGAACGAAGAGTCCGCTGGGAATGGCTGAGTGCCACCGAGTGCCAGGCCTTCAGGATATTCACAACTGACAGTCAGCTCATGAGGACAAGGAAACGCTGGCTACATACTGCAGGAAAGAGCTTGGATTGGCCTCATGTAAGATACTTATCGCCGCCAGTGGTAGCCGATCCAGCCTTTCCTGCCGCAGAGCCGTTCGGATGGCAGTTTGGAAGTCAGTGGTGGTAGGAAGACGCTCGGGATAATTTGCCTTGACCCATAGGACATAGGGGTGAATCTTGCAGAAGGAATTGTACCACCGAAGCCGAAGACGTGACTCAGTCGTTCCCACCAGAGTTGCAGCATCATGGAGTAGGTTTCGGAGATGTGGCGAAATCCGAAGTAATGTCAACGGGTTCGGTTGACCGTGATATGCAGCTTTCGGGCGGATCAGACAACAGACCCCTTTTCGGATATTGCTGGGGGTCATTCGTATCTAAGAAAATCAGCTTAGTGAAGATGAATCATCCTTATATGACCCACCTCAAGAAAAAGATCACACTTTAAACGTGCTCTTGAGGAATATCGTGCACTGGCAGCAGTTGGAGGGTGAGCTTCGGCTGTTGTTTGTGTTTCATCCTTTGCTTTCGGCTCAACATGGTGGTGGACACTGTTCAAAGTTGGCTGGATCTGGGTACAGTTGCCACTGCATCGGAAGATCGACCGAAACACTGTCCGATTCGGGTATGCGGCGACAGCACTGTCGGAGACAAAGAAGAGGCCATGTCTTCCCCTGATGTCGGCGGGTAATAAACCAGGGGGATCCAACCATTCCACTTGAACACATTTGGATATATGCTGGGTCTCAATGAGGTAGTCCTGACGCTGATATATCAACGGTTGTAACTCTCCAAAACAGAACACTGACCAAAGAGTCAAACGCTTTCGGGATATGATGAAAAGCCACCTCGAATTGTTCATAGCGATCATCATCCACCAGGTCAGGATTCGGTAAACGACAGAAGGTTTCCAAAGCACGTATGTTGACCCCAAGACTAGCGTCGGTGCGAGGAGCTTTGAGTGCCAAGAGTGGAGCCTCAGGACGTGGTACGGAGTATGATTCGGAAGAGATATTGACAATTCGGAAGCGCCCGGCCGCCTCTTGCCTAGCAGTGATGATCTCATCTTCTACCGAAATGGGATTCGGAGGTTGAGAGGGAGACCATTTCGGAACGGCAGCGGATAAGTTGGGTGCTGAAGCTTGCACGGCCGAAGACAATGAAGCGGAGGGGGAGGCCATGACCAGCTCTGTCCAGGGTACCGAATCTGGTGTCACAATACCAATACCGTTGGACGATGCAGGAGTATCTCCTGATGCAACTCTCCTGTCAGTTGATACATAAAGGGGATCCAAAAGTACTCACTGGAATCAGCCGTGGACAGGGGTATCTTGTGACCAGGAGACGATTTGGGAAACTGCTGTGAATGATTTACTGAGCATAAGCTTCAATGAACCCAGAGGAAAAGAAACTGCCTCACAGGCCACCGAATCCAAATGCGATTCCAGTCGCGTTTCGGAAGCAGGCAGGGAGGCAGAGGGGGTTGGAAGGAGATCGGGCTGAGCTACTTTATGACAAGGAGATGGAGAAGAAGCCCCTCTTGAGCTCAGCTGGGGTGGTTCAGGAAAGGGCGGCGGTTTGTTCACTGAGCATAAGCTTCAATGAACCAAGAGGAAAAGAGAATGTCTCACAGGGCACCGAAACCGAAACTGACTGGATCTCCGAAGCTGTCCTGTTGATAGAAGAAGGCTCAATAGGGTGAGAAGGACCGGCTACATAGTTAGTAAGGGGTGAGATAATCTTCAGAGGAGACACTGACATGTTGATGGTGATTGTGCACTAGGAGCATACACTTTCGGAGGTCGACCACGAAAAGGCGACTTTCTCTTTAAAGCGTTGAGAATGAGTTGATCAGCTTGATTATTCTGAGACATAAAGCTTGTGAGCTTAATTCAGTAAGTTACTATTATGTTTAAATCAATGGAAAGAAGATGATTGAAATAAGAAGAGGAGAAAAATGATTGCCCAATCACCGCCAAACAGTGCCTAGGGTTGAAGGACACATCCTTTCGGGGGCGTTTCCGAATTTGAACTCCAAATGGCTGTAGAGAACCAAGGACTCCGAATTCGGAGGTTCTGCCTGCATGAATGGCTTCAGAATACGTGTGGCAACCCATAGATATGCAAGAAGCCACGGTAGGATGCATATTCAATACAGGGGGGATTTGGGGACATTCCGTAGGTATTTGGGTCAGTAGTGGAGGGATCCTCGGGTTGAGTGACGTATTTTGGGAGAAAGTGGCAAAATTTCGTCGGGATTAATTCGAGTTCCGTCGGGATTATCCCTACGCGCTACTGAGCTGTGCAATGGTGGCAAAGACGTCACTGGCAGGGAAGAATTTGATCCCGCTCTACTACCGCAAATCTCAACTGCAACTGCAACTGCCTTTACCGGCCATCTACATCCCATCTATACATTAGACTTGACTTTTACAGAGCTTCACACCTGTACATCTGATCGCGTTTGTTCAAAATCCTCGATCATTCTCGATCAGCTGATAAACAAGCTGCCAAGACTTCGATCGTATCAGGTCAAAAGTCGGTGCGAGATAAAAGCACATCGCCTCGGGCTTCAACGTAAAAGGCGGTCGTGATTTGAGTTTCGACCTCTTCCCCTCTCGTACTGTCGCGCTGTCAAGTTCGAGCTTCACTTCTTCAAAACGAAACTTCAAACTGAGTCTATTCATCTGACAGAAATTCAAGAGGAGCTAGATTTTGGTGTGCTGTGAAATACACGGATATCGTGTTAGAGTAGTCAAGGAGAATGGTGGTTTTGCATCTGTTATCGTATGTTGGAGGATTGGCAGCTTTCCTTTTTGTCACTCTCTCCCTTGGTAGGTCCTCGTTTCTACTTGGAGATATTGAGAAGTACTTATTGTCAAGCTAGTGGATTATTATGGTTGGCAGAATTGATAGAAGAGCACTCTAGATATGCCAAATCAATAGGTATCCGAGCTATTTACGTGAGTTGTCTTAATTATCAGCTCACCCCAACCTTCTCTTACTATACCCTTACTCCCCATCGATGTTCGATAATCTAGCTTCTACGCTGACCGGCACGATGAAGGACAAGAGGTACAGTATCAAAATGCTAACATACAGTCCATCATCATCCTACACATTCTACTAGCAATAACAGACGGTCTTCCTCTCCTCCACATCATATTCTCCATCTTCTGTCATATCGTCTATCTCCAAAACTTCTCCTCCACATGGCCATATATCTCATTGACCAGTATCAAATTCATTGCATCGTGTTGTCTCGTCGTGGCCGACCACTTCATATGGTTCTTCCACTTTGCTGCAAAAGCTCAAGAAGCGAAACGATTCCGAAAGCCCACGTATAGGTATGGGACGGGAGTCAAAGAGGTGGATTCGGTGGCTTTCATGGATGTGGCAGCTTTCTTCGCAGTTTGCGTTTGGTTTGTGCCTCTGTTCTTGTTTTTGAGTCTGAGTGCGAATGATAATGCTCTTCCTTCATTTGGTGAGTTCTTCAATCCTTTTCTTCTATACTTCCTCTTTTCTTTGCACCGTGATTTCCTATTGCTACTTTGATTTCGTCGATCCCGACGGTCGGCCAGCGCCAGGATTAGTGATATTTGATCTTTCCGAGACCACCTTATGGTGCGACGGTGCATTTGGTGCATACCGTGTACCAAGGAATAATCGTTCGAACGTGCTGAAAGGGTGGATCAGCCCCAGCTGACTTACAGATCACTCTGCTCCACCCAGTCCCGCACAAAGCGCAGTAGATCTCTCCAGTCCCGGAACATACGCGACCCCATCCCGATCTCGTTCCCGTGTTCCCGCTTCCACCTCTCTAGTCAAATCCATCCTCATGCCCATCCTCTCCGTCCTCCCTACTATCCGTCGTCGAGGAGCAAAAAACGAAGAAGGTATCATCGCCCCTCGTACTCCTGTCAGAGGATCACCCCTTCATTCTCCCATTCAAATGCCCCCATCATACTTCCCATGGGGTGACGATTCCGGGAGTTCCAGCTCTGCTTTCACATCATCTGGTCTTACCCCCGATACAGGTATTGGGATCTCCAGACCTGGATCTGCTAATCGACCGCGCAACACCCCACCCCCACCGAGGAGGGTACAAAGCGAAGCGTACTTGTCTCATCCTATCAATCCACGTGGGGTAGCTACTAGAGGAGGTCAACCTGTCGTTCCTGATAATGTCTCGAGGGAGGATGATGGGTCAGGGTTGGATGTGAAGAAACCTATGGGAAGAGGAGCGGCAGGAAGGTTAATCCCGCAAAGACCGGACAGTCCTAGTACCTCTCTTGGACTAGGAGGGGAGAGAGTGGGTGGAGAGACGGATAATAGACGTAAAGCGGATTGAAAAGTAAAAGAAGTGTAAGATTTTGAAGAAGTGAGAAGAATCAGAACAACATCCAACTTTTCTTGCATATATATAATCTTGTATCACCGCATTGCTATATGCTACCTGCTACCATGCTACTGTCTATGCAATTAGTCGAAAACTACTGTGTTGAGCACGTTTACAAAAGGACGGGGATAGAACTTATGAGAGAGGCAAGTTTAAGGAATAAAATGGTATTCCTTTTGTTGACGATTTTCGTTTCCAACTCCGATTTTCATCCATCATCTTGACTTTTCTATCTCTACCATCTCCGTTATGCATATCGCTCTAGACGGATGAACAGATGAATCCTACTCCTCCTCGTCATCCACAGGCATCTTCATCGGCGGGATCATCACGTTCGAAACCTCTCGATTCAGGGACATCAACATTATCAATCCTCAAGGTTTCTTCGAATTCTTCGTTGACACCTACCATCGACCCTGCAACTCCTTTGAGTTCTTCACATGTGGAAGATGAGAATATTCAGAAGATATCACATTCGGCTCAGCCACGAGAAGTGAGAGACAGGTTCAGAGATGCTAAAGGGGATGAATTATTTTATAGAAGTTATAGATCTGAAGAAGAGGATTTAGGAAATATCATGGATTTGGTCGCTCAAGAATTGAGTGAACCTTATAATGGTATGTTCTACCCATTTTGCCTTGACAAGGAATACCCTTCATACTCTTACTCATTGGAGGCATGGTAAGTTATGTACGAAATATATAATATGAGATTAGATGCGAAATATGAGGAGGGGGAATGGTTGAAGGAGGATGTAAATCATGTTTACCACACCACACTTTATCCTCTTGCAAGTACTTTCACATATCATTTTGATGATAATCTTTCCTCCTAATCGTGAACCCCTCATAGTGAAAAGCTATTATCGTTCTATAAAAAGTGCACACGACCATTCAGAATCCGTTTGTTCAGCAGAATATGGGACATTTGTTGATTTCTCAGTTTACACATATCGATATTTTCTTGATGAATGGTATGTCCCCATTCACCACGTTGTTTCATCATTTCATCATCATGACATTAACCTTTTTCCTGGGAGAATGACGAGATTCTCGAGAATGACGCTGACCTCCCTAGGCCACATTTAACTTTCCTTGTCAGTCGTCCTTCAAATATGTAAGATGGAAGTGATTGACGAATAGGTGTATTTTTCTGAAATATCTAAAAAGGCAATAGCGGTGATTGTATGTAAACAAGAGAGTCATAAAGGTAAAACGAGTAGAGGATATATTGCTATGCTCAGTGTGGATAAAGATTGGAGAAGGAGGGGGATAGGTGGGTGGATTCTTGTCTCTTCCCGGTTGGATCACTTGCATCGTTACCTACCCTAACTCTATCTTCGTATCTCCACTTGGCGTATCTTCATTTTTTGAAGTTTGACTCTTCTGGAAGATCGAAACGGAATCCGCTTACTTCACACTCGGCACTGCATGCTTTGCTTTGCTGCTAGCTTGCAACAAGCCCTTCCGTCGTCTCGGAGTTGGGTTGCTCAACAGACGGACCACTAAACTGACTGTGCCCTGCTAACGCACAGCTTCCAAACTTGTTGAACTGGCAATAGTTGAAATGACCCGCAGAGGTGCACATGAAGTCGTTCTAGAGACCGAACACGACAACCTCACCTCTCTCGCATTATACGATTCCCTCGGATTCCTCAGAGAAAAGCGTCTGCAACGATTTTATTCGAATGGTAAAGATGCGTGAGTATTTTGATTCTCCACATCATCCTACTACCAAGCGTACCATGTTGACTCGTGCCTTGTGAGTACGCCAGTACTGATTTTCAGTTTCCGACTCATACGTTCATTATCCCACCATCCATCAATAGAAGAAAGTGACTCTGAAGTTGAAGAAGCACGACTATCCGTTTCTTCAGGACCTACCCCTCCTCACCCGATGTACACCATAGAAGAACATGCTCCTAGACTAGAAACCCCTCAACCGGAAGGAGAAGAAAGATGGGGATCGTCAATTTGATCATATCTGCATATCTGCATGAATAACGCATACTCATAAATTAGATTACACTGATGATCATTCCTCCAAAGATAGATTTATGAGTTCAACTTTGCTTCTTCTGCTTTGAGCTGTCTGATCAGCTTGTTTATTCATGATAGTGGGGAAGGGATGACACACCTCATCTGACGATTTAGGCTTTTCTAAACTGTTGGCGATTTGCGCATCGGGGATGTAAACGCCCGGTAAGTCATATGCGTTTGCAGAACCACCTTGGAGACCGCCACCTTCTTTGGGTTCTTGGTTCAAGTCGGCGGGATTATTCGTTTTAGCTGGATGAGGTAGGATACCGAATCCTTATACATCAGTCGTCTGTCACAAGAGCTTTTATTCTCACCGGTCAGGATTGTTGGGAGTATCGTGCTTTACAATTATGGAATTGTGGAAAGATGAATGGGTGGCGGGGTGGCGGGAAATGATTGAGGGTAGAGATTGGTTGGAAAAAAACTCACTTTTCTCTTCAGGTTTGTCTTGATTGTCGTTGGCGTCGGACATTGTTGATATAATCAGTTGAGTATGTTTTGCCCGTGATAATGTAGATGTGTAAGTGATGAAGGTGGTTCGAGAAGAAGAGGATTGAAGGGGCCAACGAATCGTTTGTCACCTGACGTCACTCGCACTCGCCTAAAGCCACGTGTCCAAATCGCGATCCGAGCACTGCTATGTGTGATCGATACAAACTTAGGCCACAAATTCACTTTCGTCCACATCTTTCCGTACTAGTACTCCGTGTTGACAACTCACAATATACGTACAAAGGAGTCGTATACTGGCCTTGATCATACGCATACTCAGTATACCTATTTGACATCTCAAAGAAAGAGGAGAAGCGCAAGCTCCAATGGATCAACTAGGAGAAGAAATAGAATCGGTCCTTCACATAGCTAGGGAAGTGATGGGTGAGCTCATCTCTCCTATATCGCCAGTTAGCCAAGCTGACCGGCGAGTCTACCAGGTCCCGCCACTGTCCACATCATCAGGACATAAAGCTGCCGATTGGAATGTCGAGTCTTTCTTGTGGAAAGGCAGAATGAGGGTATTGGAGATTGGGGAAAGATGTGAATTACGATTAGAGGTGAGTTCTTGTCCTTGACGACCGCGTTTCCCTTGTCAAACTCATCTCGATACCGTTTGGAAACGCCAAGCTGAGGACCAGGACGCAAATTCTGGAGAACTCTTTGCTCAAGTTAGATACGCAAGACCATGGACTCAAGTCGAACCGGTATTAGACTCGAGCCGGTATTTTGTCCTGAGGGTGGAAGGTGATGGTGGTAAAAAGGCCACCATAGGGATGGGGTTTTTGGAAAGAGGGGATGCTTTTGATTTTCAGGTGAATCTTTCTTCATCTTTTTTGATCCCATGACCATATTCACGGCTGGTCGGGACAGGAGTTAGCCTACCCTTCCCCTACCCAACTACAATCTGAATGTTCAAGCATGATAAATATCACCATTCACAGGGCATTTGCTCACATTCAGGTCGCATTACAATCATTCGCAAGAAGAAGCTCTACCCCCAATCAGTCACAAGATCCTTCCGCTCCACTCAAACCCTCAGCCCCACCCAAAGATTACAGTCTAAAAGAAGGACAAACATTCACCATTAAATTACCTGGAAGAGAGACCAAGAAACCTTCATCGAACCCTGGTCCAACATCAGAGGGAGGTAGCAGTGGTGGATTGTTCGCTCTCCCACCACCACCGCCTCCAGGGAGGAAAAGATAATGTTTAAAAGACGACATGAAATGGTATGATACTTCCCACTGACAACTTGGCTGATGAGATTTGAACAACGCCAAGAACTAAGAACCTCCTTTGTTCAGCTCTCCAAGCTGTCCTCGGCGAGTCTTGGCTTTCAGTAGCCAGGCTGACTCATATTCGGTCTATGACAGATCAAGAAGACGTAGGACCGCATTCCCAAACCCACCTCGGTTGCCACATGTACGTAGTTGGTTGGGGATCTTGGGGAACGACCAAGAATGGGAGATGCATCTAGAGGGATACATGAGGCGCCGGATCTCCCAGACCCTTCGAACGGTGAGAAAACAGACGTCATATATCGGCGAATGAAGCGATAACCATTTGTCTATCATACTGTACGTATCACCCGGTGTACTCGGGGAAGTATCAGACAGTGCGTATAACCATAATTCTCTCCCGAAACTCGGCCTCGTCATCGCCTCTCGTCTACTTGGCATACCTCTACCCCTTCGTACGTCATCTGACTCACAGATTTTTATTGCACAGACCTCACATCCACACATCGAAACGTTCACTTTGGGACCCCGCTACCCATCTATTACCCTTTACAGCCTAGTGCGACTGCTCGAGCAACCATTCGACCGATTCGACCATTCAACAAGTCCTCTCTTGGCATTATCTTGGATCTTGGAGCTCGGCTCAAGTCATGATGACGACAACTTCAAGCCCAGACCAATCTCCATGACCACACGTCACTTCATGGTGCGTCACATGAAAGGTCGACAGGATCCACAGACACTACAGTATGAACAAATCCTACAGTAGTCTTCTCACGTTGGAGTGAGAAGAAACCATAACGTCAGAAATCGTTCCACGTCATACTACGTCATATGAGATCATATATCGTCCAACCTTCCTTTGTTGGTCGTACAGCCCAAAGACGAAATAATTTTCAACGAGGAGGGAAACCAGAGGTCACATTGACGTTTTAATATATGCGGGGTCTGAGTGTACTAAGAACTCTGACGTCTATCTTGTGAGGCGTGTGAAAGATGAGTCAGATTTCACCGAGCGGTCTCGGACAACGAGGGAGAAGGACAGAGGGGGGCAAGTGGGGGTTAGAAGAAATGGTGTTGAAAGTCTAGACTTTGGAGTAAAAAATTCGGAGTAAGGATGTCATAGTCGGTAGAGGGGCACTGAAGAAGTCGTAAGTTTTGTTCGTTTGTTTCTAGAGTTGGTTCGGTGTGATCTCTTTGAGTTTGAAGGGGGGGGGGGGGGGGAAGGTATATATACCCCTTCCGCAAGAACCTACTCTTCAAACTCAAAGAGATCACACCGAACCAACTCTAGAAACAAACGAACAAAACTTACGACTTCTTCAGTGCCCCTCTACCGACTATGACATCCTTCAGCGCAGACTTCACACTTGTCACCTCTAACGGTAAGGAAACACATTCTCTCGGGAGACTGGATTTCCCCACAACTGCCCCCAACACTACCTCAGCAACAACCGATGTCCCGGTAACTACTCTTGATGACAGGGTCACGCCATACTTGGACCATGGTTCAGCTGATTCCTCCGTTGCAGGCACTTCCCGCAAGAAAACACTATACATGGCGCAACAGTTCGAACTCGCTTCTCGAAATCCTATCCAGGATCCCGCCTCAGTCCTGGGCGCTCTTCCCACTACAGCAGCTACTTCCCGCACGTCCAGGGATAAAAAGTACACTCTCCCGAGTTGGAAGGCCTCACGTGCGCTGGCGAAAAGCTTCGATTATACCCAAGCCCCACCCTCGCTCACTGACAGACCACCAAAGGAGGAGGGCGTTTGGTATGTGTGAGGTGCCTATTCGAACTGTAACCATAAGCGAGGTTGTGTGTGTGTGGGTATGTTCGAGTGGATCACTGCAATCAACGTATGTAGCCAGCAGGTTGACAGGGTTCGTGTATCGCTTTATATGCATACGATATTCTCGTACGATAGACTCCAGTAAGCCGATGCTGCCCCATGGGCTGGGCCGTGTGAATCAAGTGGGGGGGGGATGCAGAAATTCGACAGTCAACGGGAATCATTGGAGAGTCACGCCATTCATCTCATTTCCTAACATAGATCTACGGGAATATTCGCAGTGCGGTGTTTGAACAAGGAACAATGACAATTATGGAGGGGATCATTTGACCGGAGCCTAGCACTCTAGTTGAGGAGGGTGGTCTCAACGATGATGGCCTGTGTGTCAGATGGTGATTACCTGTTGCGCAGATCGGAGTTGACTTACGGTGACACGGTAAGGGTCTACGTTGGAGGCGGGACGACGGTCCTCTATGTATCCTGCAAATATCAGCAATTGTCCAATTTTTAGCTCTCAGATCGGTCGGATCGATTGCTTGATATGGATTGGGGAGGGGATGAGGCACGGGTTCAAGATGAGAAAGGGATGACTTACCATAGCCCTGGGCGGCGACGTGACGCGGGATACGAATCTTCACATTAGCCATTATGACCAATGAAAGCCGAGTAGACTCACAGAAGCACCACGGTGGGCGACGCCAGCCGAGAATTTGGTGATGGATGCAGTCTCATGTTTACCGGTCAAACGCAATTCGTTGTCCTCGCCATAAACTGCGATGTGTTCGAGGTGTTTCTTGCTGAGCTTCGCGATGGCATCATCGATAGCAGCCATTCCCTTTCCAGGAGTACGGATGTCCTTGGTGGAGAAATTGGAGTGACAACCCGCACCGTTCCAATCGCCTTGGAGAGGTTTAGGGTGGAGGGAAGGTTTGATACCCCATTCTTCACCGATACGAAGGAGGAGGAAACGTGCCATCCAAAGATGATCACCCATATCGATACCTTCACAAGGACCGACTTGGAATTCCCATTGAGCAGGCATGACTTCTGCGTTGATACCGGAGATTTTGACACCGGCGTAGAGACAAGCACGCTGATTGTCAGTTCACATACTATCAGAAGTGAAGAAGAGACATACGTAATGAGCTTCGATGAAATCACGAGCGAACACTTTACCGGCACCTACGCCACAGTAGTAAGGACCTTGAGGACCTGGGAAACCCATCTTGGGCCAACCGTAAACTTGACCATCGGCATCGAACAAGGTGTATTCTTGTTCGAGACCAAACCACGGTTCCTCAGAAGCAGCGGCGTCCATGACTTTTTTGCAGTGAGCACGATAGTTGGACTTGTTGGGAGTACCATCGTTATCGTAACATTCACAAAGGACGAGGATGTTTTCACCGCCACGGAATGGATCTTTGAACATGGCAACGGGGCGCTATGACATGAGCCAAGATCAATCTGATGGAATCAAAGGAATGAGGAGTAGAAAGGGGGAACATACGAGGAAAACATCAGAGTTGTCCCCTGGAGCTTGGTTGGTTGAAGAACCGTCAAAGTTCCATTCTTTCAGGTCGGCGACAGAAGCAGGAGGAGCCTCAAGAGTCATGGTCTTGCATCGGAGACCACCATCGCCATCGATCCAGATGTCTGTTGAGGTGAAAGAAAGATGATGGAAAGGAGGGTGGTCACGAACGAAACGACAGATGAGGGGCGGGGTGACATTTTGATAGTGAGGTGGTTGTTAAAAGACAATGGATTGGAGATAAGCATGATGAGAAGAATAATGTCAGCTGATATCCTTTGTTGTAAACATGCCAAGGAAAAGCGACTGACAGCAGCACGGCGGAGATTGGAATGTTATCATCTACAACCGAACTCGAAAGATAAGGGGTTTACGCAGATGAGAGTTCCATGATGGAATGAAAGACAGGTAGATGGGGTGAATGTAAAATAGGAAAACGGTTGTACTCACACTCGGCTTGGACTCGAGTACCCTGGGGAAGGGCCATGTAAGGCGCCAACAAGTCAACACGCTTAGTAGCGATGAGAGTGGACATTTTTCTGTTTTTCCAAATGTTCAAGTCACACGAGGTAAAAGTGACAGATCAGACGACGGGTTGTCGGAAGATGCGTATTTATGAGGAGAGTGCGGGTATGACAGGGATGTAGAGTATTGCAGCAGAAAGAGTGTGAAGAAATGATGTGGAGAAAGAGGACGACGGATGAGGAGGAATGATGGTTGACAAGTTCGGAACGGTTCCGGTGTATGGTATGGGGAGATGAAGGAGGCGATGAAGCAAAGAAACAATGACAGGCGTCAGCATCAAACACTTTCAAATCTTTCTTGGTGTTGATAGGATAACTCACGGATGCGTCTAAGTGATCTATGTTTTCCAAGTTAGGTGATAAGAGTAGGAGGTAGTTGTTGAAAGAGAAATATGACCAGGTGATATGCAGAGAGGGAGGAAAAAGGTGACCCTCCCCACAGTCAAGTTCCCTCTGTCCCCACGCCCGGTCAAATGTTCCCTTTCTTTCATTGCCTATTGCTCAGATTCCGATTGCTCGGCTGTACTGCTCGGACAACCTGCATGCATGTCTTTCTTTTCCTCCCTGTACGGCGTACCTCCTTGCTCTCCCCGCCCAATCTGAACGATGTGATAGGACGCAGGTACCCAAGGGCGATAAGCTTTGCTTCGTCTCTTTTCCCTTCCTCCCCGTTTCGTCCGGAATCTTCCGGACTGTCCCGATATGTCCGAATGTGGCGTTTGGCCATTGGCCATTGAACCATTTAGCAAGAGAGAGAAGGGTACATGGGTACATGATCTCGGTGACAAAAACATCGATACATCGTCTACAGATTACTCTCGACCCGTCACCATTCTAATCATTGACATATATCATACGTAGATCATACAATTCACAGGTTTAACACCACCTGCCCCACATCAGTATGAGCAATCACCTTACCTCCGAAGGGAGGATGAGCACGGGGAGGAGGCCCGGGGTGGTGTGGACCTTTGTGAGGCGGAGGATGTCCAGGAGGTCCAGGAGGACCGCGAGGTCCATCTGGTCCTTCAAGGAACGACGTCGACTCGATTTCCATCAATTGAACCGACCTGGCTTTATCAATACCCAGACCACTAAGCGAACGAGATGAGACATACCCTTCCTCTTCCGGATTCTCAAGCTCTTGACGAGACTCATGTTTCCCAGTCACGTTGACGGGTTTCACAATACCATCAACCAATGTTCCACTTCCCCAAACGACCTGTTTGAGAACTTTAACCTCTTTCCTCTCACCCGTGGTGATGGTGGCATTACCGACGTGAGTCTGAGCTGAGAAAAATCCGTGGAAGGTCTTATGGTCTACCGAGATGGAACCGGAGTGAGTGTGCGTGAACACTTCGGTCTTGAGAAACCAAGGTTGATGAATTTCAAGAGTGATAGAGCCGGTCGATGAGGATGCGATGACTTTAGGAGGAGGGTGGTGAGGGCCATGAGGATGAGGGGGAGGATGAGGACCTCTGTGACCCGGTGGCGGAGGAGGGAATCTACCTTTCCCAGGAGGGGGATGGGGTGGTGGTGGTGGTCCGCCATGTCCCGGAGGGGGAGGAGGATGAGGTCCACCATGTCCAGGCGGAGGAGGAGGGAAACGAGGTCCCTCAAAACCATCTCCTACACCAAACGATCGTCTCATGTTCTCGCTTCCTACATAACGTCGTCGCACTTGCACATTCCCTCGGCGAGACCGCCCATGACAAGATTTCTTGTTCATCCGCATCGCTCCCGTCAGACGACTCCACCAGCCTCCCCCGGATCCTATACGTTGACGATGTGCCTCCATCACCGTGCCATCGTGCATTTCTCCATGCTCCTTGCCAGGTTTGTGAGAATGATTGAAATGGTGTAGAGGACGAACAAAGACAGTCGCGTTGATATCCCCCGTCACAGTGTGTAGTACGAGTTTACGAGATACGTTAAAGTTCCCTTCAATCTTTCCGGTTACAGTGTTGAGGTCCACCATCTGAGCATGAACATTGACGGGGAGTTCGATATCTCCTTGTACGGAGAGGAACAGGGAGTGAAAGTTGAGTTCTTGTGCCGATGCGTCAAGTAACAGAGAAAGCGATGGAGAATCGATCGACAAAGCAGGAATGCGATTTGTTTTGGAGGGAAGCACCAAGTGGACATGATGAGTTACAACATCCATTTCCTGTCTCGTTAGCTTCATATTCCAAATGAACGATGATAAGACTCACTTCAATACGAATCACATGGTCGTGTTCACTAGATGACATTATGACAGGAGTCATCTCATGTGGAATATCCTTCCAAGCACTGACAATACGCAAAAACCCCTCATCTGCTTCATGGCGAGAAACAAAGATCTTCGTATCGGCAAGCAAAGAGAGCGAGAGAGAAGCATGTTTCCCGAAAGTAATAGGGAAAGTAGCTTCAGCCGTATTGAGCATTCGTCCGTTTACTTCGGTCATGATAGGTTCGGAATACGTAGCGTCGACGGTTGAGTACTGCGCCGCAGTCAGCTCGATCCTGCACCATTTTTCATAACCTTTTTGATCACTCACCTCCACAGGGGGTGACATAGAGTAATCATCCCATCCGCCATGCCATTCATCCCGTGTGAACAGATGTCCGACAGTTCTTGCACCCCAGGAAGCGAAAACCATCAAGAGTATCCATTTGACCAGTTTGGTGAACTTCTCACGTCGATGGCCCACGTTGAGGACGACTTGCGATTCGTCAAAAGCACCTTGCTGTACCTGTTCCGTCTTCTTGTCGACATTCTTCTCGTCGTTGTACGACGGTAAAAGAGGGTCTGTCAGACCACTCATCTTGCTAAATCCAAAGAGTGGCGAAGAAAAGACAACGGAAAAACAGTCTCGGAGAAGAAAGGGGTTTATTATATCGTCTCTCGGTCCTCTCTCCTCAGGGAACCGAACTTCGCGCACGACACGAAATCTCTTCACGCACGACAAAATCACGTGACTAGCCGTTAGGCATGCCGCAGAATCAAGTTAGGCGTCTCAAACCACGTGGCTTCTTGTGCACAGATCGCCCTTCCACTTTTCTCATACTTTCAAGTAATATCAATTAACTTCATCACTTTCTGCAACTTACAGGAGATAAGCTATGATATTGAGACACTGACCATCGTTCTCAGGACCCTCGATAATCCCCATTGAATACCTTCCAGTCAGTATAGGCTCTGAGGCGGCCGGAAATTCATGGGGAGAAGGGGTGGAAGGGAGATCAGTTTATCTCGGTCAGTTCTTGACCTTTGAGCCTGAAACTTTTACTGACCAATAGAGGGGGACGATCTCTACATGTCCGTGTAAAAACCAGGATCTTTCTATGCATAGATCATGGAGTAGGTTAGCAACTCTGGCCACAGGACAATTGGGGAGGGGGGGAGGACGGAAGGGTGTCCCTGCGTGCGCCTAACGTCTCTGTGCTGCATGCCTAACGCTTTATCACGTGATTTTGTCGTGCGTGAAGAGATTTCGTGTCGTGCGCGAAGTTCGGTTCCTCCTCAGGGCTTTGATGCGTAGTCCGTGGTCGAATATTAAGGTTTGAGCGACTTGTCTCGGATGATCCTGACGGTGCCAATGGTTTCCAAGCAGCCAGAGTTGGGTTTGCGGGAAAGGACGTCAGTGGTAGCTCAGCGCACTATCACTTGTGGCACGATATCTGTAGGAAGAGGGATACCAAGGAACAGGTTGTAATGCACAGCAAAGGAAGGAAGAGAAACCGAGCTGCGAGCTGCGAAGGAAGGAAGGTACTCTGACTGCGCCGGTACCGAATAAGGAAAAGTCTCCGGAAAACAGCTTCGCAGCTAATTGAAAGTATCCCAACCCTTCATATAGTGCAGATCGGAGAACACAACTATCGTCATAGATGGATACTGCCATACTGCGAGGTCCTGCGGAGGAAACACCACCAATGAGAGGTACTCGTGACGCTAATGGAAGTCTAACATGTGCAATCTTGTTAGAGCATGACTATGTTTGATACCTTCTTGGATGAGATATGATATTTGAGATTGACGCTGACGCGAGTATGTACCAACGGAGAGGAAAATGAGCAGGCTCGAGAGGTCATATCACCAATCGTCCCAAGCCGAGGGAGACGAACACTGCTCATTAGCTTAGCTCGTACCTACATGTGTCGATTCGCCATACGTACCTAGTCCTAACACCGCAGTGACTTTCCCCGCAATCAACGGACTTCCCGGTGGTCTCATACGTCTGAAAGTTCCCATGGAGTTGGCTTGATACAGGGCGTATACCCCCAATCCGGAGAACGCAGCTGCTCCTGTCAAGCGACAGGCCCTATGGAGTCAACGACACGACTATCCTATTCAAAGGAGACTTACAGACAATCTTCCGGCTTCTCCCTCGGTAGTCTTCGTGTATTTATTACGTTTGACATACTTGCTACCCCTCAACCCTCGGGTCCTCGAATCCTCGGAGAAGGTGAAGAAAGCCGCCTCGGATCCCACTTTACTTACTGCGTGGGGAGAGAACGTGGGGCTCCGCACCGCATACCCCACATCTCAAACTCCCCCATCCCACCCAACCCGGCTCAACTCGCCATCTTCAACATCTACTCAATGTCCTGACATGTTGCCACTATGGGGCTTGTAGCTCATCTTACCTACCTTTTGACTGTCCTGTATGATCCTACATGGCTGAAAACTGGAGGGCCAGGCCCACCGTCTCCCTCCCTGCCCGGCACTTACGTGTCCATCGACCAGCTCGACTTATGTCCAGTCCTGACCCCCCGTTGGCCACCGCCGAAAAGTGCTAAGGATGTGTAAGTTCTTCATTACTTCACAGACTGAGTTGGTCGGTCATGCTGAACCTCTAGGAGACCAGACGACTTCAAGGTCATCATGTCTATAGGCGATTCCATCACCGCAGGTTTGGTCGCTCGACCCTACCCTGATGACCCAGAGGCGGCTCATGATATGCAAATACCACACAGTCCTCGTAAAGGGAAACTATTCAGTATGTTTTGAACAAAAATCATACGTAGCTGACACGAAGGACCTCAAGTATGGGAAGAATACCGTGGTCTCTCTTATGCTACGGGGATGGACGACGACGCAATCTCTCTGGCCAAAATCATCTCCCATTACTCCCCGGAGCTCGTTGGTGGGTCTATTGGTCACCACCCTCCGGTATCTTGTGCGGCAAAAGCTTGCCACCCGGATACCGACGGACTGAATGCGGCTGTAAGCGGAAGCGTGGCTGCCAACCTGTTGTCCCAGGTCGACGGTGAGCCGCCATCTCTCCATTGAGACAGCGTAGGAAATTGATACCGCTTCACAGAGTATCTCATCCCTGCTATCACCTCCCTGAGACTAGGAGACGAATGGAAATATTTGAACCTTGGCATTGGCGCAAACGATCTGGTCAGTCCCTTGTGTTCTCTTGAGACGTTTTCTGACTCTTTCAGTGCGCATTTTGCTTGTCGCGTAAGGTCGTTTGCTTTTTTTATCCCACATGTACTGACCATGAGCAAATATGACACAATATTCAGTTTCAAGAACTCCTCAACAATTTGCCCACGACATCAAGCACGCCGTCGAGCACCTTCGCAGTCACGTCCGTGAGTCTCGTTTTCATTGTTACGGGAGGTTTAGGTTAACGTCCAGGAAATGTCATTGTCAATATCGGTGAGCCGCAAAATTTACACGCTGAGAAGCTAAGTTGTAGTCGGACTATTTCGAGTTTCAACAATTTACAAACTAACACGGAAAGATCCTTATTGGTACGCCTCTCTTTGACACTCTCGCAAAGCGCTCACCGCCCAGTCAAGGACCTTTACTACCGGCCATTCCACACCTTCCCGTTGAATGCTCCTGTGCTTTACTACCAGGTCCAGCGGGCGACTACACAAGGCAAAGAATGGATGAGCTCGGTGAAGCGTACGATACCGCCGTTCTGGAAGTGATACGTGAATGGGAGCAAGAGGATGATCCCACATTTGCGGCCATATGGCAACCCGGCTCAGCGATCGATCTGGAACATTGGCCAATCGAAGCTTTATCACCGGTCGATTGCTTTCATCCCTCTGAGGAGACTCACCGGAGAGTGGCCGCGGGGTTGTGGAACAGGCTCACTCTTAGCTTGGTAAGTAGAGACAATGTCGAGCTGGTTTGGACTGATGCACAGGACGATAAGGCCCGGCCGATATACTGGGAAGATATTATCAAGGTGAGATGTCTCCAGGAGGAGGATACGATAAGAGTTGGTGAAATTGGCGATCGAGAAACAGTAGGCCTCATGTGTGAGTGGTCATCGCTGTCCCCATTTGTTTAATATATCATGAACTGGTAGGTACAGTATGTGCGACCCAAGACCCGGGAAAGTACACATGAATATCCCATCGTAACACTCTAAGACTTGCAACGGAGCTGACGATCATGCAGAGTGGAGCTTGATGCATCGATTTCGAACCTTTACGACTGAATGTACCTCCCCTCCTCGCAATGGAGAATCAAAACAGACTTCCCCGTCACTCTAAATTGTTTCTTGGTCGTAACCGCGCCTGGACTCTCTCTTCATATACAGTGAACATCTGCGGGGTCCCTCAGTGGCTTGGAGTAGTTGAAACTGTGGACTTTTCAACTGTCTGAGTCCGCTCAGGACGTCGCTCTCTCACTCGTATCTTCCGTCTTGACCTCTGGGGAGTCACTATCTCCGCTGGACGGCATCTCTGTCTTTACCGTGAGGAATGGCAACATTGTGGAGGAATGCTCCTTGAGGTAAGTCTCCGTTTGACCTTTGATCTCAAACAAATTGTGTCCCATCGCTTCCGCCATCGTTCCAAAATTAACCCAGAAAAGGCTCTGCAGTCTTTTCTCCTCCCTCTCCTTCAGGTACTTGGTGAAGCTGACTCGGTCCACTGACAACTCCACAGTTCCCCCGATCTCCACGGGCTGCTCTGAAGTGTCGTCATGACTCATTATGAGAGTAGTGTTGACTTCCACGCTCGGCTCAGCGGGAGCGAAGACAGCGGCCTGGGTGCACAATACAGAATTCTCGATTTCCCACGATCTCTCTCTCTCTTTCGGACCGGCGTTCTCGCTAGCGCCCGTCGGTCCAACATGTCCACCGGCCATGAGTACTCATAAGTTATACTCAGGAGAATCGTCTCGTCCTCTAGCACATATCTGGTGTAATCTGTCTGCCGAAAAGAGACAAAGTGCCGGAAATTACGCAACCCCTTCTCCGTTGAGAACTGTGGCCAGGCTGTTGTATGGCAAACGACCTGGTCAACAGGAAGAGGTTGATCGTCGGTATCGCTCGTGTGTTCTTCCCTGGCTCCAGACATGTTTGGTTCGAATATTGTAAGTCTAATCTCGAGTCAAATCAAAGATGGTGATGGGCGAGGAAAAAGAATTGTTGAGAGGAGTCACATTCATGAGGCTTTCCTCTCGAAGCGTGATGATTCTAAGCAACGTGATAGACAAAGGAGCTTGTTGGCTTAAATCAAACATGTGCTACTGATATCATCATTAATATCGGCTTTCCTTTCATACGGAGGATGGGATAGGCTTGACACATGTGACAAACTGAATGCACAGCCTTACGACGAAAAACGTGAGTGTTTGATCTGATTTGTGAGTCTTCTTTTCCGTTATGAGGACATCGCTCATACAATAAAGTGATGAATGGGAAAGGTTACGGATGCTAACTTGCTGGCTGCTGATTGCTCCAAGAGATGCTCCAAGCGTGAGGTCTCGTAACAACTTATCACATCTCCTACATCCTCATGAAACAAAGTTCAATCCTCAAAAGTCGTCGTCTTCCTTCTTCATATCTTCGTGAGTAATCTCCGTCCAGTCATAATCCACTCCCCCCCAATCTTCTTTCTCATCCTCTTCCACCTTCATATCCTCTACTTGAAGCGTCTCCCAGTCCACGTCCTCCCGCTCATCTTCTTCCTGTTTGATATCTTCCGACTCATCACATTCGTGCTTGATATCCTCCGACTCGTCTTCCTTCTCAACGTAAACCAATGGAAATAATGACGTTTTGTTCGTCTGCACGAAATCTCCCAAGTGTTCACTCATCCGATTTATGTCAAGACCTTGCGCAAACGCAAATTCCCCAAAGGTCTCACCAAACATACATTGCAAATTTGTTCTTTCCTTTTCAAGAACTCTGACGAAGGTCTTTTTGTCAATCGGTAATGTCACTGTTGCTCCAATCTTGCACTCATGTTCCGTCAATTCATGGAGATAAGCCCACCTGACAATAGCGCTTGCTGAGGGTATAGGGGGATCGTAACAATCAATCATGGTCCTCTGATACGAGTCTCCCGCATCCAATTCATCCTCCGAACTTTCCAATTCCCATCGAGCCAACATATTGGTAGGCCAAGAATACTCATATGTCATTCTCACCAAAATCCTCTCATTCGTTAACACATAACAAGTGAATTCCTCTTCCTTGAGATCAACATGGTATCGAAAATTGCGCATGTACGTACTGGTGGAGAAACTGGGCCAAGTAGAGGTGTGTACAACAACCGTCTTTAGGTCAGATGTGGACGGCATGCTTGTGTTGGTCTGTTCTCTTGATGATGACATGATTGTTGACGTCGCTCAATGCTGATAGGAGGTATGTTGTAGAAGGACTGTTGATGGGAGCGGAGGAGGAACGGAAGAGGCAGGAAAACCACTTATTAACGAGTTCGTTAGGGGGGAGTTTTGGATCACGACATGTGTCGAGTAACGTCAAAGGTTCGAGCCATCTCTCCCTTGGCTCTGGACCAGTCACGTTTCATTAGTCCTTACATGTGAGTACCTCCTTTCATGGGAACGAGATTGGCTGATACGTGTCTCAAAGAGATCTGATACAGACCATATGATTATATAGCCCCACTCAAGAAAGCTATCAACGTCGATACGTCCGAGGGAACGGGATCAGTCTCCGAGATTAGGAGGGAAGGGACGAATCAATCTCAGCTCGGTGTCCCGCCATCACCAACTTCCCCTTGATGAAACTATCTTTCAACGGATTCTAGACAAATCTGTTAGTTTGAGGCGTCTGCCTATCAAGTCACTTCATCAAGATCACTGGTAAGTTTTCATTTTCACGCATTTAATGAGTAGCTGATGGACACAGACCCTCGTCATTCGGTGTGGATTGAATCCTTTAGCAAGTAGGACAGAAATCAGTTCGGAAAACTCTCATCAATTCATCGTCATCACTAAAACTGGATTCCATCGACCTTCCTGCTGAATAGAACATACACAAGTTACTGTGTGAGAGAAGATGGAGTGTCTTCTACATTCTCACTCTTGGGCGCTAAAGCCGTTTGCGTTGAATCTTCCGCTCCATCGCGAGGGTTGATCCAGCTGAACCCTAAGGTCAACAATACTAATGTCCCGGTCTCGTCATCCGGTGACACCAAACCGACACGATCTACCGTTGGAGTTTCATTGCCTCGAGCTGAAAACACGATGGCGGCAGATTTTAATTTCTGTTCTTCGATATAAGTCATGACGTCTCCGGTGAGTATCCAATCCGATAACGGCTCCGCAAGCTTTGTCATTGTGTTGCCACGTGTCACCATCGCCTTTTCTTTCTTTTCTTCGTTTTCTTTGTCTTCTTCTTCTTCTTCTTTCCGAACTCGTTCAACCTCATCCTCTGTCGGTTCAATCATAGACACGTTGCCCGGATACCTGACCATCTCCACTAGATTGCATAACACTTGGCGTCGACCCACCGACCCACCCGCACGGTGTCTTGCCAGGGAATCCGGCGTAATCCGGTCTCGGGATGGGAGAACTCCTGCATCAGCTTGGTCGAGAACTCATCCTCTGGGAACTCGGGGCCTTGACTGAGTATCTCTCTGGCTTTTGCGGCCACCTGTTCTATGCCATGATACTTTATCTGGTCGCTCTCAACAGAGTCTTGATTGAAGGGTCTGCTCTTAAAAGGCTCAAACAGGGAAACAAAGTACTTCTTGATCTGGACAGTCACCCTCGGGGCCCCGTTGACCGAGTTGACTGCAGGAACTATCAAGAAGTCTGTGGACCGCCAGGTGCCTCCTTGTTCATTGACATACCTCATGAACTCAGGGGAGCGTTGAATACTGAGTGCCTTCCTTCTAGCCTCGGTGATCGGGTCGGAGTCACCAGTCTGAAAGACGCTCAGAAACTTGGCTCCACCGACATCGGTCCAATTGAGAAGCCTATCGCTTGGTTGTGACATTTGATCTGTTTGAGTAGAGTGTGCAGTTGTGAATGATTTGGGTTTCACTTTGAACTACCTTATATCCTCTGAAACCTCACATAAACCCTGAGCATTCCCACCCCTTACAAAGGACTGATCCTCCATGAACAAGCTCTCATATCCTGCCCTGGACAAAGGATAGCCTGGAAAACTAGACATTATATGTTGATTCGGAGAAAAACATCGATCAATGATGAAAAGAGAGGGAGGGTACGGTCGAGGCCGTCGTCATGGGCGGTTGTCTTCTTCCCCAGTCCACGACGCTCCTTTCATTATCGTATCGTTTGACAAGTTCCGGCCGAGGCGGAGGATAGGGGCGATGCTAAGGTTTCGACGTCGGAAGTCGCAAATGGGGACCGCGAGGCGATACTGAGGTCGTTGATGAATTTTCTCACGCTGTCAGTGACGTAGTCAGACGTCGTGAGTAACTTCTTGCACTTCTCGCACCAGGAAGCCTGTTCACCATGACGCGTTCTTGAGTCCACGGTGACGTAGTAAGCAGATCACGAGATCAAAGGAAATATTCGTGCATCAATGGTCGTTTTTGTGGTATTGATCTCGCGTCTTGAGGTGCGCTCTCGAAGACTGCTTGTCAGCAGTAGTACTCGTTGTAAGTGAACGACGTGCCCTTATACTCCTGCTTCAGATTCTCATCCAGCTCCAGTATACTGGCTACGTTCCCACATCTATCGTCAGCACCGCTCTCTTGGGTTTCGCATGAGAACCTACCTGTAGCAGTAATTGGGCGCGCTCCACACTGTCACAATCTTTTGATCAAACATCAACTTCGATTGTCAGCATGTGGATCGCTTTCGTAGAAAACTCACCTTGTACCCCTCCATTACCAACTGATGTGCCCGTGCTATGAGTTCAATGTCATTATGATGGTTGAAATGCTTTCTGTCAGCCTAGCTTGTGCCGATGTGACTCACCTCTACCACGTTGGCACCAAATAGAAAGCCGGCTCCTCTAGGAGACATTCCCCAGCCGTTCACATCTTTTGATGAGCGTATTACGAAAGATAGAGCGAAGAGCCTACCGTCTGGGTCTGACCATAACAAATCACACATGGGTCCTTCATGCGGGACCTCCTGTCTTCTATCTATGACCCGTATCTCTCTGTCAGCCCTGTTGCCGACGGAGTCGCTGCGTGCTCACCTGATCCAATCGTGCGACATCGGGGCTCAAGCCTCCATGCACGCAGAACACTCGGCCATCTACTACGGCTCCCAGGGAAAGATAATCGAAGACGTCACAACAGTATCGCCAGACATTACTGGAGCCGTACTTCCGCTGACATTCATCATAAAATCCGTAAACTTGGGTAATTTGGCGCGACTCGTGGTTCCCACGAATCAGTGTGATCCGATCTGGATATCGCACCTTGTACGCTAGTAGTAAGAGAAATGTTTCGGCTGAGTAGAAGCCTCGGTCTACAAAGTCGCCTATCAATGAGCTGATGTCGAGTTGAAGAGAAAAGCAGCACGAACCCATGAAGATGTAATTTGTTTCGGGACAGAACCCTCCGATGCGGAAGAGCTCCATGAGATCGAAGAATTGTCCGTGTATATCGCCGCATACCTGTGATATGTTAGCTGTGAAAAGTCATACAGGTCCATAAGGTCACTCACTGTGACTGGAGAGTCGACATACTGCACATTGCCCTCCTCCATGAGGATCTCTTTCGCTTTCATACACAAATCCTTGACGGCTGCTTCGGGGATGATCTCGCATCGTTTTAGCTGAGCGATCTGTCTACAGCGTGTCAGCGTGTAACGACATGTGCTGTAACGAGAGAATCACGCACTTGTCCAAGTCGGACGACATCCCTCTGCGGTGTACAAATGTGAGCAAGAGACCGACAAAATCCCCAGCTCTGAGAGTCGCAAAGAGATTCCACTTTGATATCTACCCAGCACCCATCTATGACACTCTTCAAGTGAACGTTGGAAAGAAGTATGAATGGGGATCTTTGAAGGAGTGAGAGGAACCGCGATAAGTTTGAAAAACATAAAAGTGGGCAAAGAAAGTGGGACGGTGGCGAGACGGAAAAGGGTGGCGCAGATAAGGTGCCTGATGTCATCCAACCACTCTCGGATGGCGAGCTGCGAGCGAAAACCTGCCCCTTGTTCAATCCCACCCAAACATGTCTTTCAAGTGAGTCTCGTCATATGCCACATTGACCATAGAGCTGACCTTGCTGTAGGTTCAACTTTCCCACTTCCTCTTTTGCCCCAAACTCTTCTCAAGGCAACCTTCCCGCCTTTTCCTTTCCTTCCTCCAATACCACCCAACCATCTCAGTCTGCACAGTCGGCGACGATGACCGGCTCAAATCCTTTCAGCCTGAATCTATCCAACAATCAGTCGTCTCAAACTACTCAAGCAGCACAGACGCAACCAGCGGGAGGAGGCTTTTCGTTCCCTTCCCTCGGTCAGAACAATCAGCAGCAGCAGACTTCGGTCCAGAATCAGCCCGCCGCCACTTCAACGTCGGCTTTCAGCTTTGGCAACAAGCTTGGACAATCTACCACTGCTCCTGCGCCTGGTGGCTTCTCTTTCGGAACTCCACAAAATGGTCAAGGTACGACCGGGGGATTTGGAATCACGACCGCTAAGCCCACCACCAATTTTTTCGGCACTCTGGGCCAACCGTCGACAACGACTCAAACGAGCTCACTTCTCGGTCAACCGCAACCGCAGCAACAGCCTACGTCAGGATTACTTTCCGTTGCTACAAACCAGTTGCAATCTTCCACTTCTGCTCCCTTGACAATCAGTAAAACTACCAAATTTTCCGAACTCCCTGAAAACATGCAGAAGAATATAGAACAGGTAGAGTGAGTGATTCATGTACAAGTACTTCCGTGCTGATGTCATCAGCTCATGGATTAAGGAACAAAAGAAAGCAGGAGAGGGATTGCTTACCGAGCCTCTTGGTAGAGCTATATATCAAACTTCGGGGGAAGTCAAAGCCGCTATGGAGGAAGGAACTGCTTTGACTCAAGGACTAGCGGGACTGCATGCCTCTCTGAGTCAGCTTAGAGCAAAGTTCGTGGCTGAAGAAGACGATCTGCGACGGATAGCGGAGATCTGGGAAACATATAAAAGCGTAGATGGAAGGCCTGGCGCTATCCGGGTTGCCGCTCACAGGGATTTCCCACAAGAGTATGTCCTGTGTCGTTTTAGTCCACCGCCGAAATCAACTCACATTCAGCTTTTTCAGTCGCGTGGCCGCCGCTATGGAAGAGAGGGTGATAAAATATCGTAAAACAATATCTGTGAGTCTCAACAAGGCAACGCAAGATCGTTCTGACCAGAAGCAACTCAATAGGGCCATCGGATCTTTGGCCCACGAGAACGAATCTCCATCGCCCGAAGGCAAGTGGACCATCTGATAGTAGGACCCCAGTTGACAGGCAGCAATCGCCACCACGATTAACAACCATCAAAACGCCTTGTTAACTCTCGCCGCCCAACTGGAAGGGCTACAGTCTCGCATGGCAAGTCTGAGAGCAACATTTGCGTAAGTTGAACGTACGGTCACCAGTCTCAATTTGCTGACATGCAGTGAGACCTACAGGGAAAGAACAGGATCAATGAGAGATCCGTTCGACGTTGCCAGAGAAGAAAAAGGTCTCACCCTTATCCGGACTTAGAACCTTCACATACATATGTCCGTCACGCACATTACGAATTCTCCTTAGCATCGTCATTCAGTCATGTGTAATCGTACTCTGCTCTTTCTGGCCTTAATCTTCCTGCCCACAAGAGGGCGTGAGCACAAAATTCGGCTATAAGTGTGGAAATCAAGCTGTCGTCAGTCATCACATCATCCTTTGTCTGAATGAGTGAAAAATGGAGTATGGAGTCAAAGCTTGGCAGTATCTGAAATGACAGGATGGGAGAAGATGATGTGACACTGACAATTTTGTCCCCATTCCTAATGCGATTGTCGAATCTTGGCCAGTAACAGTTTGTTGCGTCCCCACCCCGGCGATTATGAGGACCGTGACGGCGAAGACTGTGTTCAAGAACAAGGGTACGAATGGTCTCGGACCCATGAGCCAAAACCCCATGCGTGTTCGGAGCGAGAGCTTTTTACCCTTGGGTGTTTTTGGAAGGGCCTCAAACGCTTTAGGGTTGATTTTCCCGGGGAGCATATAGGTCACAAGGATCCATATGGTGCACACCAACCGAATAACCACGTCTAACAATGTCAATTCGAAGTCATATTCTTCTCAATGATGATTGGCTTACTGATGATGAGCAAGATGGAAGCTGGTCCCAAACTTTTCGTGATTGCTCTAACTCATCAGCACTAATACTCCGATTACAAAGTGATTGAGAAGAAAACGGATAAATGTGCGAAAAAAGACGTGCGAGAAAAACTTACGAAGCTAATCCCAGATTCGTAACTCCATTCTTATCCGCATCCGCCGGTAGAGTCCAACCACCATGAAGAACACATTTCTCCTCTCCTACTCTATTCGTTTCCGTCGTACCACACCAACCCCAAACACCAAATCCCCAATGTGTCAGAGTAGTCGTATCCGTTCCATTCGGCTGCGCTACCCAGAGTTCGACCAACCAAAACCGATTTCGTAGTGCGATTTTGGGTTGTGTAGCTGCTGAGTAGTCAAGAGGGACATTTCGAAGGTAGATGAGGAAATACAGGACGCAAGCACCTAAAGAGATGGCGAAGGCGAGGAAATGTGTGAAGAAGGCTGTTTTGACTTTATTTCCTTTGGTGTAAACTCCACCAGGCATGGTGAGTCTCTATTTTGATTTCCACTCTCCGAGAATATGTCACTTCAACTCGCTTGTGTGATTCAACACCCACACTGGAACGATCCTTTTCTCTTGACCTTCTGCTGAATTTGTGGAGACTGAGTAACACCTTGACTCCAGGCCAAGTTTTCCAAGAATGAATGATCGTGGTGATGTTGCGTATGGTCAGTGAGGAGTGGGAAGTTTGCATCATACTGTCATCATGGTAAGTGTTAGAAGGGGGGTGGAGAAAGAAAGGAGGTGGAGGTTATGTTAGATGAAGGAGGAGTACAACTTCAAAGGATCTACCATTTGTGGAGCTCCTTATCCTTCTTTCGACGTCTCCCCACGACTCGGTCATTTCGACGTCATTCACAAGAACCACAACACGTCATCGGAACTGTGGAGCCGACACATCTCATCATAGGTCGCCGTGCGCCGTATAAATACCCATATTCTACTTGTTCAATCCACAGAACTGGAATAACATAATCAAGGGTATTCTAATCCTTGTTCACCCGCCTTTTAAATTCCATCATGCCTCCTCGGATGGATATCCGCGCTGATGGTTGGACTTCTCACAGTGCACAACAACGGTCAGAAGAGACGATAGCGAAACGAGCTCGATCATCCATGTCACAAGAGCTATCATCCCGTCGGAACACCTTGGCAGATTTACTCAAGGAACTTGTGACCGATATCAATAAGGCGCTCATGCAGAATGAGCCGGCTGTGGAACTTGCTACATCCATTAGAGCAGGATTGAATGAAATGAGCATTGCTACAGATCTGCAATCAATGCATCATCATAGTCAAACAGTCAATAAAGATATTCTGGAACTTCAGAGGCACTCGAACACAGGGTGGGCTTCGAAGGTAATCGATGATTGTTCCACGGTTTTTGAATGTACTGACCTGACAAATGAGGAAATCCTAAAGCAGAAAAGTCCCAACCTGCAATCTATTAATGTATCGGAGGCTGTCAACAGTTACACAGTCTTTGCTGATAAATTGATTGATGTTGAGGATTGGAAGGGATTGCAGACCAGGTGTCAAAGAAACTTGAAGGATTTGGAATGACAAATGTTCAGCAATTTGAAAATATAAAGCATACTTTGAATCAGGTGAAAGTAGCAAGTCAACAATTGAATCCCGATGATGGAAGTGGAGAAGTAGGAGACGATGAACCAAGAAGAATATCCATTGAGGCTACGTACTCAACATGAGTCGTCATGACATGAGGTAGATCCCGTAGAGACCGCAGCCGAAGGTAATTCTAAGAAAGAAAGATGATGTGTATTTCACCCGTGGTTGGTGATCGTAGACATCATCACCGGTTGATAGACTTTTTGGTCCAGTGGGAACGGAGGGTGAGTTATGGTTATACAACCGAAGCGTGGGTCGTTCATGCTCCATGACAGTAAAGATGACATACTACAGTACTCTACTCGTAAAGTTGTTGCCTAAGCGCTTCAGGAGCAGTTTCCAGGAATATGATGTTCATCTTATGGAGCTCTTTCTTGTGGGATGAGCGTTTAGTACTCCCTAGTGAGGAGGCATGAAGTACAACCATCCCTTGAGTATTGTCCCACGTCAGATCCGTCAATCTGACTGACCCTGATGAGAAGCACAATATGTTCCGTCACACATTGGTGACCGTCAGAAAACTCTCTCCCCTGATCCCCTGAACTCTTTTCAATGTCAATTTCAGACAGTCACACCTTCATCCTGGTTATTTGACAAGGTATCTTTTTGTAGATTCACTGCATGCATCTGTTTGACTGAGAAATACAACTGCATGACCATTCTACAACATATGACAAATACAACCGACACTCGATTCGTAATGTCAAATGAGTCCAAAGATATTCTTAACACTTTCTAATCCCAACATTTCCAACGGGGTAGTTAATAACTTCATCCAAGTTCCTCTTAACAATAAGAAAGTCACAATCATCCAAACCCAATCTTTTTCCTTTGCATGTACGATTTCTCCTCTTGATAACGCCGCACGTCTTCTGGCATCCTGTATCAACCCCTCGCTCGGGTTTCTGGCGGGGGCCAGCAGTTCTCTTCTTCCAACTGACCAAAGACCTAACCTGTCTAATCCGATGAACCGCTCGAGAGAGTCACGCCATGATTGTAATCTGAGAAGGAAGAGGAAAAGGAGTGTTTTGAGGAGATCACGTTTACGATTACGAGAATAACGAGGACGAAGTGTTGTATGACCCGGTCTGTCAGGATCGGGAACTCGGACTGCTGGATAACCAAACCAAGGATTTGAATTGGCAAAAGCGGGTACTTCTTGTCCTACTACTGATTGTCCAGCAGGATCAGAACCCACTGGTGGTGTCCCGCCAATGGTAAGTGAAGAAAAAGATTGTTGTGATGAAGATTTATTCGGTGGAGCTGATGATGAGGTTCGTAGATGCGAAGGAGAAGTATTATACTTGCTCATCGCTTGAGCATGATGTCGCTGCAGAAAATCCGAGTATGTGCGAACTTGACCGCCTCTTGTTGACGGTTGACCCGATATACCTTGTAACCGTAACGGAGGTCTATCTCGTCTGCTGGCTAAATCTTGAAGTCTCTCTCTGATGTTAGGTTCCAACATGGCTGGACGTAATGCCTTTTTAGGTTTAGGTAATGGTGGTATATCATCCGCATCGGAATCTGTCAAGATATCGATGTTTGCAAGTCTTGACGGGGAAAGATAGAGATGAAAGTCGGTGAGTGATTTTATTCGAGAAACATGTGATTTGACCGGAGTCGTAGGTGCATCTGGGTGAGAACTGGAGGATAGTTCACTGGATCCTTGAGAGATACTCGATTCACCGGCTTCGAGTTCTGATTTAGGACATTGAGAGATACGAAGTTTGTTGAGTAATGGGACATGCCCAGTGGACATGCTTTGTCTACGACTGGCTGAACGACTTTGTGCTGGTGAGTTTTGTGCAGTATGATATACGTCGGCAATGGTGGAACACGATGCGGAACGTTGGGGTGGTATCACCGAGTCTTGTTCATATGCGGCGCAAGTGGAATATCGTTCGAGTATTGGATTATTAGATGGGTTGAAAGCGTATACAGCTCTTCCTCCATACACTTTTCAGTCAGCACGAGAATACAATAGTATTGAACAGACTTACGTGTGGGTAATCGATCCAGGTCAAAAATCTCTTCAGTCCTGGCGGGACCATCAAGGAAGAGAATTTTGTCAAGAGCAGACCGAGGCAATACCCTTTTGATGACACTCCACATACTACGATGGGTCCAGCCAGCATTGACGACGAAAACACCTTCGAACATTCCGGGAAAATTGTTATGTCCGACTGAGAGAAGAGTAGGGAGAAGCTCAACTTCCTTTTCAATCAGCAAAAGGTTCAGCAAAGAACACGTTAAACGTACTAGATTTCGATACCCAGCTCCGGCTGCATCAACCAATAAAACACATCCTTCCGCACCGCGCCGCCGACGTTTTTCTTTACCTTTATCTGTACTTTGAAAGATATCTTTGGTCCACCAATCTCGCAGAGTCCGTCTGATCATCTCCAATGCCCACCACACCATCGCCTTCAAATCGTCCAGTCTACCATCTCCGTCCCTTACGACTTGCTTGAGGGTCAAGACCGCCACTGGTCGATTGAGACGGTCTGTGAACTTCGGTAAAGGTAAAATATAAAATAAGCTTGATTGAGAGTAAGGTGGATAGTCTGGTATTCGACCATGTAATGAGCGAGAGATCCGAGTTTGCAGGACTTGGAATAGAAAGTCTTGGGCCTTGACAGGATCATATCGATTTCTCTATCACGTCAGTGGCGGGAGAAATAGACAAAGGACGAGACTCACCCGTAGAGCACGGTATATCGACGATTGATCATCTAGCCATTCATCCACACCCAGTTGAGTGATACGATCCCAGCCTTCTTGCGCACGTAGCTCGTCGGCATCTTGATGGACGGCCTGCTGAACGCGCTCGGTCAAAGGAAGATAAGCTTGGAATTCTTGCTGATTACGACGAAATCGTTCGGCTTGCGGGGAGTCTTGTTCGAGGTCGACACTCATGATGACTTTGGTCTGAGAGGGAAAACGAGGAGCATGACAGTTTAAAATAGCGGGATATAGAGAGAGGCGAGAGAGTTTTGTTGAGGCCAAAGAGTGACTTTATGAGTTTACGTAGTGGCCAAGTTGAGACGAGACCGATTCGGCAAGGACGGCAGGACGGGCCGAGTGTGGCAGGTCGATTTAGACAAGGTGGAGCCCCACCTAGACAACCTCGCATACAACAGGTTATGAGCTGTCGTACAAGGTGATAGACATGTATGTAAGCATGTGCATTGATACATTGATGCAATGGGAATCGAATGAGACCGACACAGATGCAATGTGCATGTACATGCGATGACGTCGATGTGAATTGTGTGACGCAGTGAGGGGGGAGAAGCTCACCTCAACCGGGCGAACCGGATTCTTCCTTTCTTCCATCTCACATATTTCACTCCCTCTCTTGATCATCTGCATCACTTCCTCACCTCCTTGATTCTATCTGGGCAGTATGACAGAACCTTCTCCTGTCGCTGCTTCAGAACAGCGCGCAGCTCCAAAACATCGGTACACCTCGTTATCATCCCTCATGACCGACACTCCAGACGCGCCGGTCGCAGATGCAAAGTTTGCATCCCGCAAGCCTTCGGGACATCTACAAGCGGCGAGACCGGAACATAGTGGAGGGTCAAGTACCAGTAGGAGCAGGAGTAGATCCAGGAATCGGAATGGTGGCAAGGGCAAAGCTAAGGCGGAAGAACGAGATAGACAGTTGAGCACGTGGAAGATGTTAGCTTTGACAGTCTCAATGGGGGGAAGTCAGGTATGTGTTTTTATCTCTATGTGCAACTCTCAGTAGCTGATTATTGAGATCGCCTGGACAGTGTAAGGTCTCATCATGGTTTATCTGATCAAGCTCAGACCTCAGGGAACTGGGATACGGTACCCCGTACCTCCTATCGCTCGGTCTTTCTGAACAACTCACCTCTCTCGTCTGGCTCGCTGGTCCCATTTCAGGTCTGATCACTCAGCCACTCATCGGAGCCATCTCCGATTCGTCTCTTTCACGGTACAGGAGAAGATATTGGATCGTAGCGGCGACCGTCCTACTCGTCGTCAGCGGGTTCGGGCTGGCATTTACCGAGCCCGTCGCTAAAGCTCTGGTCGATTTGTTCGGTGGGGGAGAGGGCGATTGGGATCCGAGGAGTGCTGATCTGGTAAGATATACCGTTTGATGACTCTCAATAGCCGTATAGCTGAACGTACCAGGTAAAGAAGACGGCCATTGGGATCGCTGTATTTTGCTTCTACTGTTTGGACTTTGCCTTGAACGCGTAAGTGATAGCAGGTCTCACTTCAGGGACGATATTGACGAGGAGGCTTCAGGCGTCGCTGAGAAACCTTGTGCTGGATATCACTCCCGGAGAACAGCTAGCCACTGCGAATGCTTGGCACGGGCGGTTCAATCATGTGGGGAACATCATCGGTTTTACCTTAGGCGAGTGATACGGATCATCCTCAGCGCTCGTCTGACGAGGTAGGCTTCCTGAATCTAGGTCAAGTACCGATCATCCGTCTTCTAGGTGGCGGACAATTTCGAAAAGGTGTGTGAACATCATGCTCCCAGCTACAGGGAAGATGCTACAAGTCATACAAAATACGTGGAACTGCGCTGACTACAGTCTGCGTCGTCGCCCTGGTCCTCCTAACATTGACCGTATGGATAACATGCTGGACTCAAGAGGAGGATGAGCGGGAAAGCATTTTTGGCGAGAGAAGAGCGTGAGTCCATGAGCACCTTGTTGCGACCGTTGCGTGGCTGATCTGAAGGACTCTTCGTAACATCGTCGGCACCATATACGAGGCTGTCTTGCATCTGCCAAAGCCGGTTCGAAGAGTCTGCATAGTGAGCGACAACCTCACAATTAATGACATCAAATTGACTGAGGCAGGTACAAGTCCTAGCTTTCACCGGGTGGTTCCCTTTCCTCTTCTAGTGAGATCTGCTCAGAGTTGATCAACATCTTGACTTACGACATAGTTCTACCACTTACGTGGCTGAAGTCATGGCCCATGAGATCGGTCGAGAACCGGACATCGATAAGGCGACTCGTGCGGGAAGTCTGGCGCTACTCATATACTCTTTTGGTATGTCTCACTCTATGCTCGACTCTCACTAATGAACAGTCGCCATTGGAGCCGGCACCCTTCTGCCATATCTCAATGCCCGCGACCGAAGACTCCTACAGCCACCCACGGAGAAGATTGAGGACGATGAAGATGAAGAGGATGAAGAGATGGACAGAATCCGAGAAATGGTCAGGCAATGGAAAGCTGAAGCTGCGAGGGAAGGCAGACCACTTAGTCTCCCCACCAGTATGTCATTTCCACTACATCGGTGGAACAGCCAAAATTGATCTCACAAGTGCCTTTTATGCTTCGAAATATATGGACGGCTGGTCTGTTACTCTTTGCTATCCTCATGGGTTCGACATTCTTCGTTTCCACGGTTTGGCAAGCTACCGTCCTGATATCTCTCGTCGGTATCTGCTGGGCGATTGCCTGTTGGGTGTGAGTTCACCCCGT
Source organism: Tremella mesenterica DSM 1558 (assembly GCF_000271645.1). Taxonomy (NCBI): domain Eukaryota; kingdom Fungi; phylum Basidiomycota; class Tremellomycetes; order Tremellales; family Tremellaceae; genus Tremella; species Tremella mesenterica. Next base: position 3,526,951 of record NW_006711225.1, read on the forward strand.
CATCTTTTTCCAGTATGACAATGGAAAAGGCTGAGAACTGACGACAGACCATTCGCTATCATCATGGAGTTTCTCAAAGAGATGGACGATGCGGCTTCATCTCCTACCAGCGTCACTCAAGGTCGGACACAACGTACGAACCCTTCTTACACTGCCCCATCGTCCGCTAGACCCTTTCACTCTCGTGCAGTGTCCACCCCTGGTGGGCCGTGGGGCTCTCAGCCAAACTCGCCGGCGCCACCACACGAACGGACTGCATTATCAAGGAGCTGGTCAACTGCCGATTTGGAGACAGCAGGTGAGAGCATGGAATATACAGGTAGTGGACCTGTCGCGGGTGGGACAATCATGGGCATACATAATCTGGCTATCGTCATGCCACAATTTGCTGTGAGTCAAGTTGACCTGTCATGGTGAATCTCTCGAGCTGACTTTAGATCGCCGTCATCGCTTCGCTCATCTTCCAACTGGTCGATGGATCTCCTCCTCCAAGCACTGGGTTCGAAGGAGAAGTCGGGGCCGCACAAAAGAATGGTGTGGCTTGGGTCTTACGTTTTGGTGGTTTGATGGCTTTGGTTGGTCGTTCACTCCATTTGAGTACAAAGCTGATGTGACAGATTGGGGCTCTGATCAGTCGGAAAGTACCTCCAACAAAGACGGAGAAAGCCATGAGAAGACGGTTGGCAGAGATGAGAGAACAAAGTGAAGAGTGATGTTCTGGTGTTATGATGTTATGATATTGTCATCCGTATAGTCACTGCCTCTGATCGCGAAGTTTTATGCATCTCACGAAGGTTGTCAAAGGCAAAGGGTCAGTCAGATATGAGCTTACTCAAGGAACAAAGAAAGTTCAGAAGAAAAACCTCCACGTCGATGAACACGCTTCTCACTTTCTTTTCACCTTTCTCCTATCAACCTCCCTCCCTTTCTCTATCTCCCCTCCCATAGTACTAGTGGCCATGATCCCCAATACACTTCTTGTAGCTTTGTCATTACTACTTTTATCAGGGTGTATAGCCGCTGAGTCGCTGTATCAGATCCTTGGATGTGAGCTGCTCCTCCAGCCACCCTTTCCTCCAGCCCACTCGTTCATCCCCAACCTACTTCTTTGGTCCTCCTCACCGCCTGACATCTTCATAATCTCTCATTATATCATCTGCTCTCATACTTGAGATATCAGCTCACGTTTGCAGTGAGAAAGGACGCTTCTGACGCCGACATCAAGAAAGCATATCGGGTGAGTCCCTCTCACCACTTACATGTCAACGCATTCTGACTTGAAGAAATTGTCAAAGAAGTATCACCCCGATATCAATCCTGATGAAGCGGCACATGAGAGGTTTATAGAAGTTTCTAAGGGTTAGTCCTGTCCTCTGACTGTTCTCTAACTGTTGCTCGACTCTATGACTATTCCATCTGGGTGTGGCTGACGACTACCAGCGTATGAAGTTTTGTCAGATACAGAGGTACGCTTCTTTTTCTCTACACCCTTGCATCTCAGTTTGATAGGGACAGTAGGGAGAGAGTGATGCGGTATGAATAATGAGCTGACCTTCTAGACAAGAACAATATACGACCGACATGGCGATGCGGGTCTAAAGCAACATGAAGCGCAGAAACAGGGAGGGGGAAGAAATCCACATGATGTTTTTGCTCATTTCTTCGGAGGAGGAGGTCCTGCACAGGAACAAAAAGGACCTAGTATGCTCACCAACGTTGAAGTAAATTTGGCCGACATGTATACTGGTCGGAATCTCGAGGTGAGTAATGAAGCTACATCTGGGATAGTCTATCAAGCAACCTGAACATGCTCGGGGATGGGAGAGATTGAACTGATGCGCAGTTTCAAGTCCCTAGAAAAGTCATATGTACTCATTGTCATGGTTCTGGTGCAGAATCAGAGAGTGACATACACCAATGCACCCAGTGTGGAGGACAAGGTGTCATAGTACAACGTCAACAATTCTTCCCTGGTATGGTCGGTAATGTTCAAATGACGTGAGCTTTTCTTCATCCGTGTCTTTGGTTAATCGAGCTGACATATAGCTGTCCCTCATGTGGAGGGAAAGGCAAGCAGATTCGACGGGCTTGTCACTTATGTCACGGTAACAAAGTCATCGATACTCAAAATACCTTGGCTGTACATATTCCTGCTGGAGCACCAGAGGGGTATGAAGAAATCTTTCAGGGTGAAGCGGATGAAGGGGTAGACTGGGAGGCGGGAGACGTCATCGTACGTGTTCGTAGTGAGCGTGTTGAAGGAAGGGGGGAATGGACGAGGAAAGAGTCCGGTATAATGGGAAGAGTCACACTCAGTGTGGCCGAGGTAGGTCTATATCAATTTTGATAAGTTTGGATTGCTCATTTCAGGCATTGTTGGGTTTCGAAAGAAATTTGACGCATCTTGACGGAAGAACAATATCCATACAACGAAAGGGCACCACACAACCGGGAGAAGTCGAAGTGATAGAGGGCGAGGGTGTTCGTGGTATCTTCTCTTTTACGTTACAACGCTAACTCGCAGATGCCATCGTTCGGCGACATACCTCAAGGCGATATGTACGTCGAGTATAGCGTGATACTCCCTGTCGAAATCGCCGACGATACGAGAATAAAACTTGCGGATTTATTCAATCATCAAATTTCCCACATCTCAAGGGACGAATTATGAGAACTTAGACTTGCATGTCATCTTTTCCAGCATAATGTCATACACCATACATCTCACTAATAATTATCTGTATCACCTCATTTATCTTTTCGGTCGCTCTTCCGTTGTCCTCTTTTTGACTCTAATCCACTGACTGCATCCCATCCTCGTCTTCCTGTCCACTCCTTTACGGCCACCGATTGTGTCCTCGCCTCCTCCACTCCGACCAACCAGACTTCTAATCTGTGTCTGTCTCTCTCGACCGGTTCAGCCGGCTGTCGGTATCGTCGCTCCTCAGTGAACGCCCACAACGGCCCAGAGGATGCTGATATCTGTGGGTAAACTCCGGGAACGAAATGTCGGCCATGGAGTGGTCCAGGGATAGGGCGATATGTGGTGAGAGGATCCGGAGAGGCTCTAGCAGGGTTGCGTTCGAATCGATTCCTATCACCGAAAAGAAAATTGTTGGAGGGAGGGAGTGAAGCATGGAAACAGCTTCTGGCAACGGTCCGTTCCATCCTGTCGTAAGCCAACATCGAATTAGGGGAGGTTAATACGACTCACGGGACACTCTTCAATTTTTCTGCCGTAGGACATCCAATACGACCGGAGATCTCCTCGGCATTGACAACGCTGAAAGACCGATTGGACTGTGAGGAGTTGTTCTTGCAGCTTGGACTTTCGCTTGGCTGGGAGGGTCCAGGGGAGGTACAGAGAGGCTCTCGCCGACGGCCGCGACTTGCGCAGAACCTTTCCATCCTGTCATCAGCCGTCTCCGAGGATCAGTCGGGCAAGATTCGTTAGAACTCACGGGACTTCTGGAAGGATTTGGTTCCTCGTCTTAGTCGGGGCGACTGGCCGTGAAGGGTTCTCGTTACTCCAAGTCCTTTCCGTCCTGATATCAGTAAATGTACTCTGGGATAGTGGTGACTCACGAAACAGCCACATGTGGAACAGATGGACCGGCAAGTGCCAACTTCGAACCGGAAAGTCGATAGGGTAGCTTCGGTGGTGGGTGGTCATGATCAATCAGGTTCTCCGTCCTGGCAGCTGGACGAGGAGGCTCGATAAGAGGCTCGCGACGATGGCCACGAATTGCGCGGGTCCTCTCCATTCTGTCGTTAATAAAGATGGTGAGATCGCTGGCAGGGGACTACTCACGGAACATCAGGGAGGTCGCGGTGTTCGAGAGCGGAAGGAGGAGAGATTTGTGCTGGACTGTTTCCACGGTGAGTGCTCTCCAGACTATCATCAGTGATCGTCTCATCATCCTTGATCAATGACACTCACATCCTCCCACCGGCCCTGCGGGAGGTGACACCATGAACCGACGTCGGGACCATTGGGAATGTACGGGGTGCTATCTGAGGACATGTTGCTGTGCTTGTCGCGTTCGGAGGGCCGCCAGCGGCTGCGAAGAGACGTGATGATGAATATGATTCGTCTTTGATACGCATGAGGGGCGGGACGGAATGCGTGATGGGTGTTTGGTGATACGTGAGTAGCGGACCGAAGGTCGAAGGTCGAGGCATATGGTAATTGGAAGATTAGAAAGTGGGGAACAATTTCTTCCATGGCTGCTATATAAGCCGTTCTCGGGGTTGACTGCCAGCCATTCATGTCTCAGCTCGTGTTGTTGGCGACGATTGAGATGTCACGCTAACGAATAGTCACGCCTCAACTTGAATGCTCTTTCGGGCAATACAGGTGTAAAATATAACCACTGCCACCCAAATCGTGACATCACGCGGAGTCCGACGGCCACGGGACGATCGACGATTTCAATTTGCGAGTTCGCGTTGCAAGATTGCCGCTTGCGCGTGTTCAAGGTCTTATGCATGTTACAATTTACACACAAGGATACACAGTAAGCTACATTTGTTGTTGTCATCACAGTCAAGCTTATACATACAGGCATTCACCTTCACTACCATATCCCATCACCTTCCGTGCGAGTGACTTGAACATTGGCTGCACTCATTCTTCCCCTCTCGTCTACCTCGACTAGAATGTTTCGACCCATGTCTTGCCAACGCCTGTGCTTCCGCCGGCTCTCGTCGAAGAGGACTGCCGGCTATGGGAGGTGTGAGATGACGACGATGGTGATGATGAGCGCTATGTGAGTTCATCGATTGTCTTTCCCTTTCCTTCTCTCTTTGTTCGGCGACACATTCTGCGCATCCATCAATGGGTACCACGGGTGCGCGACGAGGTCGGGCGTTTGCCGAGTTTGCCACGGGAGGTTGAAGATATACGCTGGCACCTCCCAAGGGTTGTATGGCAGGTTCGAACAAGGAAGCTGGGTTCATTCGGGCGTGATTGGCATATGATGATGGAGCTTGTAACCATGCCGCCCCGTTGTTGGGATTGGCAAGTCTGGGTAGAGCACCAGCAGTTGATGACATGTCAGGTGCTAAACCTCGATGTAACCTTCCGGCACTTCCATTCCATCCATCGTCACCTCTCATTCCACCCAATCCACCTCCATCGTAACCTATCGACGCACCTCCAAACGACATTGCTCTCGAACGCGGTACGATTGCCGATCCACCAAGTTGAGAAGCTGGATAAATACCAGATCCCGGCAACTCTGGACCGAATGCTTGTCCTTCGATCATATCAGAAGCAGGACGATAAGTCTCTCCTTGATACGGCGCCCAAGGGTTTCTCATCCCATTAGGGAGAACATTACGTGGAGTTCCGGCTAGACAATCTACGGCTCGTGCTGGTCCTGTCGGAGGGACCCCTGCACCGCCACCGAGTGGAGGAAGTGACGCCCAACCATGTGATTGTGCTTGACCCATGAGTGCATAAGCGTTTGGATGTTCTAGACCGTGAGGAAGTTGTTGTTGATATCGGAATGGAGCAGGGGAGACGTCCGTTGGCATGTTCCAGGCTTGTTATTATGTCTTCGAACTTTGGGTTTGTCAAGGGGAAGTATGTGATCGCGATGACTACTTCTCTTTGATTTCTGGAAGGCGATATGAGTGGACGTGGGAACGAAAAAAAACCTGTATAAGAATGTTTGCTGTGTAAGATCCGATATTCAAGAGGAGTGCGTATTGAAGTGGAAGATCCGAAATAGTAAGATGATATAAATTGGGAAATTCTGTAAGTGGTAAACTACTGACTGACAATGACGATGACGCAATTTAACCAATCTTTTTTTCTTTCTTTACTGATTGTTCTTTTCCCAAGATCCACTCAAATTGAATAGAGGGAGGAAAAGCCGAATGACGATTTTTCATATAACATAAAGTCGTTTATACCCTTCTCTTCCCCTACCCTCCCCGTACACCACGCAAGAGTTTCTGAACATCAGACAATTTGACTGATGAAAGGAAAGGATGGAGACGGTAAAAGGTCGTGGAGGTCATACACGTCACACAAGGTCAAAGGACCGATATAAGTGGAGCCCCGTTCGACCTCGCGGAGTGGGGGATGAGGGATGAGAGTGTGGTGTGAGAGGTTTGGAGTGAGCCAGGAGGGTCAGGGGTTAAGAGGGGTTGGATAATGATTGGATGAAGGTGTTGCTTGATAGAGTGAACTTCGGTAAGACAATTTAATTTGATTTGATGACTGCCGAACGGTTTCAAAGGGGCTTTGTGACAGATGACCGACAGGTTGGTCCATTCACTTCGAAACTTGGAAATGGGACGACTAATGAGACACGGGATTGTACAGCTTGGGGAGTTGAACCGATGTTGATAAAAGATATCGTTCGGACCAACCACTCGGTCGGTTCACGTCTCTTCATCGCTTTCTTATTACACCCTGTGATTCCTTCGGATCTTGGTACTCTAATTCTCGTCAAGAACACCATTCGTGGTTGTTTAAGTAGTGGGAAAGTCGGGAAATCGGACCGATTGGAAGTTACACAGCTTTCCATGGACGTCGATGTTCCTTGTTGACCTAACATTTATCGTTGGAAGACCATTGAATTTGTTTTAGACCGATGACCGAACAAGGTGGAATAAATGACGAAAGTGTAATGGACGATGATGATGGGATGATCATGGTGAGTATTCTGTGTTCACGTCATCTCATAAAAACCAAGGGAGTGCACAGCATGAGTAGATGCATGACAGGATGATGAATATTTTGAACTGATAGCTAGTGAAATCACCCACACGACCTTTATGCTTCAACCTTCCCAACGATCTCCTTCCCCTCCGCCCCCTCGTCGTCTTCTTCCAAAACACCCACTTCCCATTCCCCACTCACATCCCATCGACTTCCCGGTGCGCTTGCACTCAGGTATTTGGTGAATTTCATCACACCTGGATCACGGAGGACGAGTACGAGTCTGTTGAAACATACAGCTTGCGTGAGGAGAGGTCCATCGTCATTGGCGTCAGCATCTGAATCCGAGTCGAAATCAGAAGGAGAAAGTTGGTCTGGATCGATTTCCAATTCTATCGTACCGTTGGCATCTTCTTGATCCTCTCCGTCCTCTAAATCTCCTTGCCCATCTCCAGATTCCTCCTTTGGACGGTCTGCCTGAGACGATTCACCCTTCGAAGTTTCATTCGGCTCTTGAGTGTCGGGTTTGTTTCCTAGCTCGTTGTCCTCCTGATGATCGTTGACCTTGACTGCGCGACTACTTTGATATACCGCTGGATCCTCATTCTCATCCGGCGCAGCTAGATAACAATCCCACCCACCATGTTCGATAAGCCCGTCTTCCTCGTCACTCCCCGGTTGTACATCCGCCCACCAAGTAAGACCAAGACAAACGTCCAATCGTGCTTCTCCATTCTTATCTTCTCCATTGGCAAGTGTATAATCTAGACCATGTCTGAATCGACGACCTTCGGCTCGATATCCGACCGGAGCGAGGGACGAAACGACAGACAACCAAGCTCGGAAAGCTTCTGACGGTATTAATTCGAAGAGGATACGATGAAGATGAGGGGTCCGTGATGAAGAGGAAGAGAGAGAAGCATAGCGATGCTTGGATGTCGGTCCTTGAAGTTTCCATCCATCCCCTTCACCAAGGTCCTGGGGAGGGATTAGTCTATCGGGATAATCTGCTTTGTCGACGGCTTCAGTCTCTCTCTTGAGTTCCTCCGCGAGTTCTGGAAGAAGGACACTGTGCATGACAATCTCTGAAGCAGCGGCGAACTGCTGTGAGAGTCGTTCGAGTGTTTGTGGATTGAGGTAGGAAGGGGCTAGGAAGTCCGAGAGAAATGTGAGGTGAGTAGGTTTGAGACCGAGAGGAGGTTCGTCGTTGTATGGTGTAAAAGGTATGGTAGGAGCAGAAGTCTACATGGTGAGCTATGGACGGAACAGTCATCGTTAGATTGCTCACGATCTGAGCGAGGGAACTGAGATCTTGCTTCTTCTTGGCGGCATCCTCAACTTCATAACCTTCTTCTCCTTCCACAGGTCGATGAAACCTGACAGTCAGTGATGCATACAATGCTTCTAAAAGAGAGACTGACCATCCACTGACACCCAATCGCTGTCGGCCGTCCCCCACGATAACTTCTTCCACTGAATGATAACTTCTCCCTGGTTGAACTTCGAAAAAGACTATCTGACCCCATTTGACATCAACCTTGAGGGTCCGCTTCACCCCTGGAAGTCCAACTTCTTCTCCACTCTCCACAGGATAGAGTTCAAGTGCACCCCCCCAAGCAGGGTTCCAGCCCTTCAGGAACTGACCGTCCGCAGAGATGATGAGGGAAGTATCGGAAGAAGATGGGGCGTCCAAAGGGGAATTTGGTAGGTAAAGGATGAACGAGATGAGCCTAGTTGAGATAGAATCATCATGTAGCAAAAGATGTGATCTGGTATATTAGCTTGTAATTTGTGAACTGTGTGTACATGCTAACCCTTGTGTGTATAAACCTACAGACAAGTCCGTTTTAGAACCTGATAATGGTCCACACCCTGTGACTTGCCGAACGAGATTGCGAAATTCTTGTGAATACAGGGCGTTCTTCAAAGCGGCACTTTGAGGTAGAGCTCGGAGTGTCCCCTCAGGTAAGTGCTTTGGATCAAGAGAAGATAAATCAGGTGTTTGACGTATCTAAATATCAGGACTTTTCTTCATACAAAAAAAGAAGCTCACCTTGTAAATATCAGTTTCTTTCTGTTCCCAACCCCATCCTGGAAGACTACCATCTTCTCCTCGTACACCATACGTTTTTGTCTCCTCGACGAAGCTTTCCAGCTGGATATCAGAATAGCTCTCCTCAGGAGAACAGTGAAAACATACCAGTTCATCGCTCAGCAGTCCTCCCACAACGGCATGTCGATAAGGAGTAGCTTGAAGATAATTTTGTCGATGTACTCGTAAGTCCTCAACTGAGGGCGATATGATACCTTTTATCGATATCGACTCTCTCCTTGTTCTCTTATTCGACTGCTCAAAAGGACTGGGAGAACGACTTCTTACCTTGACCGTCATTATGAGATGGGGTTAATGGGTGCTCGTGCTACAGTAGAAACAGTTGATCGAAAAATTTCCATGAAAAAGGAACCGGCATGTGATCGATGACATAACCGGAACATTCATTCCCCACAAGCCCCGTCATATGACACACACTCACCCACGTCTCTCTGTCTCTTCTTTCTCTCTCTCTTCCTCTTCACTATCATCACCTGTATTCCTCTCTACATTCCCTCCGATCAGTGATATATCCTCACGATGGACACCAACAACCTTGAGCCAGAGATCGACCGTTTCGCACGAAGCTTGGTCTCTCTTGACCCGTGAGTTCTCACATTCCACTAATCCGTCAGGTGAATGCAGCTGACACGTCAGGATTGATTATGACGATTGCATCAATGAGTTCTTCGAAGTGAGTTGTTTTTACTCTCTGCCATATTGGAGCTCATTCATAGGCCAACGCTGTCTTTGACAGCGGAAGGATGCTCGTCCACGGGTCCTCGAGGATCAAGAAGATCGCTTGGCTTTTCGCTACTCCCGCCAAGGAGAGTGGCCTCGTAGCCAAACCAGAGTACGACGAAAAGTGAGTCGATTTGTTGTATCATGACACTTGATACTTTCGTTCACACCACAGAACTCAGCTGCTTAAAGTCAAATGGAAACGCACGTTTGTCTTACCATCGATCCCCTCTTACCTTCCCATCATCTCAAACTTTTCCAGAGCTGAACGCACTTTCAACGCCTCCGTCGACTTTCATCTGGCGGCGGATGACGGGGTTGGAGAAGGCGATAATACGACCTCTGGACGTAAACTCTACGTGACGAAGATGGGACCGATCCATCGGGATTTGTTCCCTCTCGAAGGTCTCATGTGAGTACATAGTTTGATCTTCGATCGATGCGTAGACATCGCTGATCCGTAGCCCGTACTACTTCATCAAAGGTATCTTAGGTCTGATCGCCCTTTTGGTTGCAAATCTCGCCCTTTTCTACCGCAGTCACCCTCCGTCCCAGGGTGTCCCTCGTATGGTCTTCGTTGGTGTCTACGATACCGTCGAAGCTATCTGGAATTGGCTCAACGCCGAACGTGCCAGACGTCAAGCCATTGCAGAGCAGTGGAGAAGCGGCAAGGAGAAGGATCTGCGCGAGTGAGTACTGCCATTCTAGTTCAGGTCCCAACTGACACCTAGCTTTCTCACAAATGCCAAGACTTCCGCCGGGGACTTATCCCAGCAGCTTGAAGCTCGTGCCAAGAAAGCAGGCATTCCCGTGGAGGACTACAAAAGAAGGGCGTCGGCGATCATGTCTGAGATGCAGAAACGAGCATCCGAGGCTATCATATACTTTGAAGGGAAAGAGAAGGACGTGAAAGCCAAAGGTCAGTACTCAAGGCACCATCAGAGTTAACATTGATGCCAGCAGTCAAAGACACAAAACAGGATGTCCAGAAGAAAGCTCAGTCGACTCAAGGGAACAGTGGAGATTCCCCCCCTCAACACCATTCCTCCGGCTCGGAGCATAATCACGAAGGCTCCGGTTCCTCTCACAGCCGTAATGACTCCAGTGTCTCTCATGATCCTGAATCGGCTAATGCCACGACTGGTGAGTAACCCTCTAGAGGCACTGAAACTGGTGGCATACTGATGACAGCAGTAAACGATACTAGCGATGAGGAGGAAAAGCAAGAACAAGAAGACCGTCCCCGGACCCCAATGGGCGGACACGACCCTACCGCTCCTAATGCTCCGTCCTACGCTCAGGCTGCAGCCAACTAAGCGCGGTTGACGGCACCTTACAAGGAGCTTGTGTATAACGAAAAAGACGGATAAGATTCAGGAACAATGGAAAATGTGTATATATATAGATAGTCAAGTTTCATGTAGCGCCACCGAAATTTATGCACCATGAGTGAAAAGATCATCCCGGATTCCCAACGTTCAGTAGATGATTTCAATGTCGAATCTCCCAAGTAATTTGCTGGGGGAGTTGGACTTCCGTATACCCCAAGTTTCAGACACTTGACCTCCTTCTGCATTGTCAGTAATCATGGGGAGAATAGGACTGACCGCCGACACTACAAAACGCGTTACCCGATCAAGCTTCTGACACAGTTTTAGCTCCGTGCGAAATTGTCAAGACCAGACCGAAGGTCGAAGGATCTGCGTCGAGGGTGATGAGCTACTTGTAGGGACTTGAACTAGTTGCAAGAGGATACGAGGGTCGAAGCAAATAGTTCGAGGAGTGAATAATAAGTTTCGGCAAATGTATAAGAGAACTTGTATGTTGAGACAGACAAGATACATTCGTCGAAGTTGTTCTAAGCTATGCACTACCTTATGTACATGGAATGAGAGTGTAATGTAGATAAGGGTGGCTGGTAGTGTTTATCGGTGGCGGGTAGCTGGATATTACCCGAACTAGCAACTTCGACGCACGTGGTCATGACAGAAATGTTCGTCGTTTGATGGATGCTGAACGACTTGAGATATGACCAAGTATGTGGAGGTGGACCGTCACTCTATATCGTGTTGAAGCACACCCCCTAGCCGTCCGACAGGCCACGGTGTCTCTCAAGTGCACGACAGAGGCCAAAAACGGAATGTGAACTACGTTGTTTGGAACTTTTCATTCAAGAGCTCGCTGTTTCAGCGGTTAACACACTCGGTTTCGTGGTGTAGCTGGTTTATCACATAATCTTAACACGCACGTGCATGTTGAGCGGTTATGGTCCCCGGTTCGAGCCCGGGCGAAATCAACCTTTTACCATCATCGGTTTCATGAACCGATAGCTACAATCATGTAGATGCATATATAACCATATCAATAGTGAAAGCTTCAAAAGTTATTTAGTAAATACACGCCCGGTGCTCTTCTGTAGGCATTCTGAACCTATCGGAGCAAAGATTAGCATGATTATACCGCAAACCAGTTGCGTCGAAACACAATCAAGAAGGGGTTTCGGGAGGAGCGACGCAGGTGATGCCGTGTATATTCACTCTTGGTATGGAACGATCTGCTTGTTCAGTATGAGACGCCATCGAGATCCACTGACTGACCTCAAAAACCAATGGTGAGCTCCTGCTGCGGGCACTGAATCCTACGCCTGCTATCACCTCAGCGCTGGATCTGATTGTGATAAGACAACTCACTCTCCTGAGCCAAGGACTAGCGCGCCGGTGTCCGACGCCAATCTCTGTTCGCTCCCGAGGAGGAGGAAAAAGTGGTCGTAGAAGCGGGTCGTAAGGGGAGAGATGCCTGAGTCACAACCGCTGGAATTGTGGTTGGCATCGATAAACCGTGGATGTCTGTGAAAGAAGTAGGAGTTGTTTGGACGATGGGATCAGGACGTTTCCTCTTCGGAACGTGGACGAAAAATCCCGGAGTTTCTGTGGTCGTCATCGATAGACCACCGATGTCTATGGAGGAGGTAAGATTTGGTTGGACGATGGGAGCAGGACGTTTTCTCTTTGGGATGTTGAGGAAAACACCCGGAAGTTGGGTACGTTGTTTGAAACGTGCATCATCCGCTGGTTTGATGGTGGAGCGGTACTTGGCGTCTTTTGCAGCGCGAGCGGCCATGATGACGTTACGGTTGAAACTTTTCGAAGACGAGTTGCGGTGGAAGACAAAATCGTAGTAGTGACCTGAGGGGGACGGTCTTTGGCACAAGTATTGTGCTAAAAGGGGCGAGCTGGGGTCCACTAAGTACCAACCATCATCGCGCATTCGCTTGTTCGATACCCAGCCTTTTTCATCGTGAGTGTCATTATACATTGTAACGAGTTTGTTGAGGTCTTGCGCGTAGTAAGACTCTGGGATGCGGGATTCGGCAACATAAACTGCTATGGTTGTATAGTATGTTGGTGGTAGATAACGATCAACGGGATAAAATTTGAGCTCGATACCCAAGTTATCGCGAATAGGTTCGGTGAGTGATGTCAAACGCTCGACATCGACTGGGCTCGATAGACCTACGAAACCAGTAAGACTAGTTTCCGAAATGTTGACCTTGAACGGTTAGGTAGGAAAGTATCCTCTGTTTCCTAGGGTAGATTTGAGGTAATTCGTCACGTATTGTTCCCCATGATCCTTCCTGTTGAATTGACTCTGTCCTGAATTCAAATGACCTTTCCCAAAGTACATTTCAAACTTGATCAGAGTCACTCGATCTGAATTCCGTGATCCATCCCACCTGCATACTAATCCTCTTGCTTCCAGAGCCGACTTCATGGCATCCAAGGCTCTCTCGTCAACCGATCGATCGAGGTGTCGTTCCATTGGAAGTCTTACGACCGCACAAGAAAGTTTGGCGGCAGACAAAGGTTTGACGTTTTCAGCGACGAAGAGGGTCATGTCGACCTTGACGGGACCAGCAGGGGTAAGTGGAGGAGGGGGAAGTATGATCTGAGGAATTTCCTTGAGAACTAACTGGAGTTGTTCTTTGGCCGAGGTGGCTGAAGAGTTATCGAGCTCGTAAACCTTGATACTGCATGGTTCAAAACAATAAGTGAGAAGATTATAATCGACAGGGTTCTTGATAAGGGAACTACTTGCACCAGCGGGAAGGGGAATGGCTCCAGCGAGTTGAAAGGGTTCACTTTGAACAGTCAGCTTCATGAGTCATATGTGGATGATCGGCAATACTGACCGAGGAGCCCTATGCTCTTCTTGAAGGATAGCTACGCCGGACATTGTGGTAGTAATACTGTATATGAATCGCGGTAGCAATGTGATGAAGTGAAAGAGTTCGTGGGAGGGGTATCCGGTGTCGTGATTAGGAGTACTCCTGGCTGTCGCTCTTGAAGTCCATTGTAGATGTTGTATATACGTTGTTGTGCATGACGCTGTCCGAGTTGCTCCTCCGTTGAGATGCCTCGGGTAACATCCCTGTTGTCGATGTTGTTTATTGTACTTGATGTTGAGGATTCCTTGTATATGTCCTCTCGGTCACGTGAGTCAGCACGAGCCACTCTGGAATGCTACTCGTCCGCTTAATTCAATTGTGTAAAAAGTCTTGAATTTTTGCTTGAATTCCCCGAGGGGCAATGTCTTCCTCCTCTCTGCAGCTACTCGTCTGTGCGAGCACCGTGGCCATGCAGCGAAAGCAATCGTGATCAGCGCGAGGCACATATGCATACAGAAAGTGGCCAAGACTAAAGTGAACGAGATGGGTATCACGATATAAGAACATGAGAAGGGGAAGATAGTCGAAGCAGATTATGACGATGGCTCAGTCAAAGGTCACTTTACTTCCTGAAGCCGGGACGATACCACCGGTTCTAGCACCCCTGACCATTAGCAATTGTATCCATATGATGAATAACACTCACCCTCTGGGAGCACCGCGTCCTCTACCACCGCCACGACCACCACCACGGTCACCGAAACCACCACGACCGCCACCCCTTCCACCTCTACCACCCCTGTCACCTCCATATCCTCTGTCTCCACCGAATCCGCCACGGCCACCTCCACGTCCCCCACGGAAACCTCCACGACCACCGCCGCCGCCGCCACCTTCTCTATCAGGCTTGGGACCGGAGTAATCTACTCGGATCCTCCTACCGGATAGCTCTTTGCCATTCATGGCCTCCAGAGCGGCGGTAGCTTGATCGACATCGGCAAATTCGACATACCCGAAACCTTTTGGGGCACCAGTCTCGCGATCGGTGGGAAGACTGACACGTTGAATATCACCGAAATCTCCGAACGCTTCATAGACGGCATCTTCGTTCAGGTCATAACTCAGACCACCGAGATACAGAGTAGCGGCGGGAGCTGATCGCTGGTCATTGAACTTTTGTGCACGACGCTCGACAGGGTTGTCGGTTTTTTCGGCGGCAAAGTCACATCGGATAGCACGACCATCGATCTCGTGTCCGGTCATAGCGACGGCTTTGGCAGCTTCTTCAGCTGTCTTGAAACGCACGAAACCGAACCCTTTAGATTTCTGGTTTTGATGGTCGAACATGACACGGGCTTCGACGACTTCACCACAAGACTGGAACTCTGACGCGAGCCACTCGTTGTCGACGTTCCAAGAGAGACCACCGACATAGACGTTGGCAGTGGGTTCGGCTTCCCCATCAGTGCGAGACTTTTTGGCGGGAGCTTGAGCCTCTTGGTCGGCTTTACGTTTACCTACATGTCAGCGGGAATACATTATTAGATAATAGCAACAGATAGTGGAAGTGAGAAGGTATTATGGGAGTAGGAAGCGGAGACCCACCATGCCCATTGATCTCAGATTTGACAGCAGGTTTATCCTCCTCTTCATCAAGCTCGTCCTCCTCGTCATCATCAGAGTCATCACTGTCCTCTTCACTCTCTGCGTCTTTGGCAGGAGCGGAAGGCTCCTCGTCGCTCTCGTCTGAACTTTCATCGTCACTGTCTTCTTTGCCCGCGGGCTTGGTTTTTACACCTTGCGCTTTACTTGGCTCATCATCAGAATCGCTTTCTCCCTCAGAATCAGACGAATCATCCTGAAGGTCAGTACTGATAGAGGGGCGCCACATCTTCATACTGACCTCGGCCGGTGTGACAGCGGACACTTGTACTTTCTCGTCCTCTGATGACTCATCCTCTTCTGATGATTCCTCATCTGAGGATTCATCCTCTTCGTCCTCTTCATCTGAAGAGCTCTCGGAAAGGGCAGGAGG
The DNA here is from genome assembly GCF_000271645.1 of Tremella mesenterica DSM 1558. NCBI lineage: Eukaryota > Fungi > Basidiomycota > Tremellomycetes > Tremellales > Tremellaceae > Tremella > Tremella mesenterica. Next base: position 3,542,657 of record NW_006711225.1, read on the forward strand.
AGGAGTAGGTTCCTTTTTCTTGGACTTTTTCTTTTCCTGAGAGTCAACCACTGGTACACATCACACCTCGTCTGGGATGACTCGGGGATCGACTTTAGGTATGATGTCGATGAACCAATATGATAGAGAACAACATATGGAATGGAGAAAAACTTACTTTGGTGGCTGTGAACGGAGCAGGAGCAGGGGGGACCTCTTCTTTTACCTTTTTAGATGATTTCTTGTCTGCGTTGGCTTTAGCAGCGACGGCGGGAGGCGCGGATGCCTTGACGGTGGTCTTTTCTTTCTTGGCCATTTTTGTAAATTGTAGGAGGGGAAAGGGGAAGAAAAATATAACTTTTGGTGGGAAAGAGAGGATGGGTGGGAGAGGAGCGAGTGAAGAGGGAGACACAAATTTTGAAGCCTAAACTCTCCCCCCGGTTTGGCGGTGCCTAAATCACGTGACTGAAATCTCCACTTTGGCGGATGGAAGGGTGTCTTCGGTGGTCGGTGGCGATCGATGAATATCGATGTGCTGTCCTGAAGTGCATTCTACCAGATCGTCCATGCTGCATGCTGCATGCTGCTAACTGAGACCTGGTACCTGCATCTATATGCTTCATAAGAAGAGAAATAAGCCACCAGCTAGCAGCTAGCAGCTCCTTGCTCCAAATTTCCATTCCCATTTTCTGGCTCTGGGTTGTCGATGGTAAAATTGATCGTGATCCGGAAAGAGAAGGGGTTCCAAACCCACAGGGACACCTGATAGCACTCAGAAGACCATTGTAAGATCATCTGATACTTGTGTGCCCTCCACCATACATTACGCTGTCCTCACCATCCCTCCCGTTACTCTCAGTGTGGCAAAAGCCAGGTGCGACTTCGGCCGAAGACCGCCGCGTAAAACCGGACAACTTGATCCCTGAATCTTCTTCACTTGGTACGGAAAACCACCCGACCAAAACGACATTCCTCCTTTTCCTCCACATTCCTTCAACTTCAAGATCTCGTCATGTTCGCTCGTTCTGCGCGGAGCATCGCCACTCCTCTACGTACTCTCTCGCTGCAAGTGGGTCTATTGTCTCAGTCACCTAATCTTAGCTGACCGTCAGGCCTCCAGAGGGTACGCTTCAGCTGTTGAATCCGGCCCCACATCTGCATTTGCGGGGAAGAAGGGAGCAGACGTGAGCTTACAGCATTGTGGATGTCGGTCCAGCTGATAGATCCAGGGCAACTACCTGGTGACTCTGGTTCCTGGTGACGGTCAGTTCAAAATCATCTCTGAGACATTGTATTGACTAGTAGGTATCGGTCCTGAAATCGCCGATTCAGTGAAGGAGATTTTCAAGGTTGCCAAGGTGAGCTGCGTCGATATGTATTGTGGATAAGATACGCAGCAAGGAGAAGATGTAGTAGCTATTGGTTCTTGAGCTGACAAGTAGGCTCCTATCGCTTGGGAAGAAGTCGATGTCACACCTATCCTGAAAAATGGCAAGACTGTCATTCCCGATGATGCTATCAAGAGTATCAAGTCCAACACTGTAGCTTTGAAAGGCCCCCTAGCTACTCCTAGTGAGTAACAATGATATTTCGACATGCCAAGATGGTACATGTGCAGCTGGGACGGGCAGAAGCTGATCGTCGTAGTTGGCAAAGGCCATGTATCTCTCAACCTCACTTTACGTCGTACTTTTTCATTATTCGCCAATGTCCGACCTTGCGTCTCCATTCAGGGATACAAAACAGCATATGACAATGTCAACACTGTATTGATCCGAGAGAACACGGAAGGAGAATATTCAGGTATCGAACATGAGGTAAGGTCATCCTCAATGTGTGCACACGAGACTAATCATCAAGATAATTGATGGTGTCGTTCAGTCAATCAAATTGATCACGTACGAGGCTTCCGAACGAGTAGCACGTTACGCATTCCACTATGCCACTGAAAACGGCAGAAACAGGGTTACGGCCGTACATAAGGCAAACATCATGCAAGTCTTTTTGCGTGCTTGGAGAATAGAAAAACTGACGGATAGGAAGATGTCAGATGGAATGTTCTTGACTGCCTGTCGTGCTGTTGCAAAAGAATACCCAAAGATCGCCTATGACGAGGATTTACTCGATCGAGTCTGTCTTCGGGTAAAGTTTCTTTTTTTGCCTTGATGTCAATGCTGATATCAGATCGCTCAGGATCCTGGACCTTATTCAGACAGAGTCATGGTCATGCCGAATTTGTAAGTTAACTCCAATACTGGTGGGATCATCTGACCAGACCAGGTACGGTGACATTTTATCCGACTTGTCGGCAGGCTTAATCGGCGGTCTCGGCTTGACACCGTAAGTTGCCTCGTCAGAATAGCTCAACATGATGATGCTGACTATGCAGCTCTGGGAACATTGGCAGGGTAAATCTCTCACTGTTGGATTGTCCATAGCTGACTTGATAGGACGCCTCGATCTTCGAAGCAGTCCACGGATCTGCTCCTGACATTGCTGTACGTTTGCGTCAATCCTCAACTTTACCTGACGTATGCTGATCGACCCAGGGCAAAGGATTAGCAAACCCGACCGCGCTTCTCCTGTCGTCCTTGATGATGCTTCGGTAAGTGACGTGATAAGGATTTATCACATCGTTGGTTGATGAATCAGTCATATGTCGCTGGGTTCATTCGCGGACAAAATCGAAAAAGCCACATTGAGCGTGAGTTGAAGCAAATCGTCATGATGTTACAAAAGTCCAACACGCATCATGCTGCTGCGGAATGACGCATGTCGTCACACATACGAAAAAGCAGCATGTGCTACGTAAGGAGGGTCAGTGGGAATGTTTGGCTGATCTACAGACTATCGCAGAGGGAAAGCACATCACCCGCGATTTGGGCGGCAAAGCGGGCACGAAAGAATACACAGAGGCGATCCTTGGCAAGTTGTGATCGTCCTCATATATCACACGTCCTTTTGGTGTGTAGACGGCGTTGGTGTAGAGAAATGCATAGGAAAAGCATTGTGATCTGTCCCTAGTGCTCACCATCTCATGTCTGAAACGTGGACACCGAATGGGTCATCAGTCCATCGGCAGTCGGCATACACCTGCAACAAAACTCCAAGTGGTAGATGAGAGATTTGCTAAAGTGTCCAACACGAATAATTTGTCACTCCTAAATATCCATTTCTGATACATTGGTTCGGAAGGCCTAAATAATTGGCGAGGCAGGACAAATTGAGATTCCCAAACGGGTAAGTTGGTAAAACAAATAAGTACTGGTTTGTATAATGTCGAGAAGATGAATAACGTTTCATCCGACCAACGTCATACTTACATTATCTCTAATCTATCCCCGTCATTCGTAATCTATCGTTTCTTCTCAAACCCCATCCGATACTATGTTGTCATGCATCTTGTGGAGCGAAGAGGACGATCTCCGGTGTCATGGTGCTTAAATACCACCCTAAACATCTTTCTTCTTCCTCAACAAACAATCTCTTCTCATCTAACAATCCAACTCCCAAGTCACTTGGAATAATCTTACCGTCTTTACTCGCATCATCAATAATCACTTGACAACCTAGTCACCTAGTTATCTCATTGATCACTTTCATTTCATACATCCCACTTGTATCTCCTCCCTTCGACATTTCGTGTTCCCACCACATTGGACGCGTCGCGTTCCTCAAAAACGGTGAGTTCCTTTCCTTTCCATCAGATCGGATCAGTCAGTCTGCAGCCTGCAGTCGGAGAGTTCGGAAGCTCGGCCACCTCGGATCGGAGATTTTCTTTCTTTCAAGCCCACGACGTCATTCTTTCATTCTCGTCCCATTCCTCCATTTCCGGAACTCGCACGCGTAGGCCGTGTTCTTTCCCCTTCTTTTCTCTGCTTTTCCGGCCGCATCGGCTCCCGGCTCTCAGCTGTGCCGCTGGCCACTGTAGAGGTTTTAGGAATGAGGAGCTGCTACATGCTGCATTGCTGCAGCGTAATTCTACCGCGTCGTCTTCCATCTCTCTCACGGAATTAGTCATCTATCGTTTTATCTTTCATCATGTCCAATTGAAAGTACTTCACTCGTATGATTGTGTGACCATTCCTTGCAGAGTCGTGTTCTTGAGCTGATCTTCAGAAGACGCACGGTATATACGCTACCACGACCCATCCTTTTTGAAGATCTCACTCCACACGCCCCTTTGAAAGTCACCCCTTCGTCATAACTTCTTTGGACGTGCTACTACTGTACTGCCGACTCGTACTCCTTTCATCCCCGCAGTTTACTCCACCCTTGGCAATCCCTCAAATTCTTACATCGCCTTTTTCGAACTCATAACTTTTCGTACCTACAATACTACTCTACTCATCCACGGTACCACAATCGATTATTGCCACCAAGTCGGCCTTCTTGACCCGGACACTCCTTTGAGACACGTTTTTCGTCCCCTCGGCCTCGGTCTCTTTTTCCCTATATCATATCTCGTCGCGTCCCAGACGTCATTCCATCGTCAGACTTCTTCAAAGCTCCACAGTCTTTACTGTCCGACCCTCTCTCTCATTCCACCACAATGACATATGACACACTCCCAGTCCCGATCCCTGTCTCTCCCGCCGATTCAGATATCTTGACTTTCTCCGATTCGCCTTCCTGGTCACCTGCCTCTTTCGCCTCTTCAGCTCTACCCATCACCCCTCAAACGAAAGATGAAGCCCGTCTTGCCGCCCCACCACCCTTCTCACCTCGTCGAACACCCGGATCGTCTCACTTTCATTATTCTGGCGCCATAGCTGGAGACGCAAGATATCATTATAACCGAGCCCTGGAGGCATTAACTAAAGACCGACCACCGGCTCAAAGAAAAGAAGATTATTCGTCTAGGTTCAAAGAAGAACTCAATCCTTTTGACGTATATATGCTTAATGTGGATAGGAAGGAGTTGGAAAGGAAATTAAAAGCTGAAGGTTCTTCTCAATCGATTGCAAATACAACCAAGGAGAATGGTTTCAGCTCGGGTTCGCCGGTACGTAAGCAAGCTGGATCAGGATCGGCATCAGGTTTAGGATTAGGTTCAGGGTCGGATGAAATGTTAGTTTCGGTCAGTGAAATAGAGGATGGTTCATCTATGGATCATTCTAGTGAAATGAATATCCAACCCAAATTACTCAGTTGGACAGGAGCTCGACAAAATGAAGATACAATGTCGACTTATTCCACTACCACTGGCGAATCTGTCCATTCGGGACACCAACTAAAGTCAATTCTTAAAAACCGTACGGAGAAGAATGGTGTTATGGAAGAGAAGAAGCAAGAAGTTAAGAAATCTAGAAGTCCAGGGGAATTTTGGATGTCTCTGAATCAGCTTGAGAGAATACAATGGGCTGAAACTGCCAGAATAGCAGGTCAAGTTTTACCAACTCCACAAAGAGAGACATTACCATTTTTCAATTTCTTCCCTGAGCCGGGTGCACCTACTCCCCCTCTTACCCTCGCCCCGAGACTAGAAACGGTTTCTGAATCTACTGAAACAACGGAAATGATTGAGATGATGGATTCGATGGAGATTATTTCAGAGATAGGGAGACAGGTATTGACACAAGGTAACAGACCTAAACCTTGGCCTTTGGTCAAACAAGCCGGATCGCAAGGTTCGGTGAATGAAGCGAGGGAAGGTAGGACAGTGAGCGAGGATATGGTATTCACTGCTGGGTTGAGGGTACAAAGAACACGGGCGAATCGACCTCCTCGATGTCTGGCATGATCAATCATCGGTCAATATCACACATTTTCGCCCAACAACGACCTCGTCTCTCCTCGATTCAACATGACGGATCATTCCTCTCTTTCCACTCTGATCCTATCCGCTCCCTTCCGCAAATAGAAAATAGATCCTTCCGCCAATCCACATCAATGTGTCGATTCCCTCCCTAATCGACAACGCCTTCCCGGTCTCCATCCCAGATACCCTTAAAACTGCCTGTTGAGAAAGATGTTGTATGTATATCAATTGTCTGTGAGAATTGAGAATGGAATAATGTAGAGAAGAATATAAAGTAAGAATCACGATCGCTGCGTGAGATAAGTTTGGAAAAGAAGAAGGATTATTGAGGAAAGAAAACTTCACGTGTATACGTTGGAAAATGTAGGAATGTGGTAATAGGAGGAGTAGGAATGAGATTTGTTGTTCGACCAAACTCATACTTGGATCATTGGGTAAGAAAAAAGGTGAAAAGGGTCAGAAACAGATATAAAAGAGGAATGTGAAAGGAGTCTACAAAGAATGTAGCCAATAGTCAATTTGCATAAAGAAGTTGGAAGAACAATTTGTACCAGACATTTTGAATGGAAGTTGGATACCAAATATAATGCATACACCGAATGTCTTGTTCTATTTCTAATTCTCCCTCACTAATTAGTCATAGTGTTTTTGACCGGTACAGATGATTGACTTCCTTTCCTTGACCTTCGAAATTTTTCGAGAGTTGATACTGTATAACGGATGAGTGAGCAAGATGGAGCTCATTTGACTGGTATAGTGGTGGCTTGGACTAATTCCGAGTCTAAATCTAAATTGACCCCATTCGAAGTTGAGTAATGGGGTTCGGAAGTGATATATTTTTGCCAAACTTTGACAATCTGACATCAATTTTACAACTCTTGGTAACCTTGCAGAGAAAGAGACACGAAAACATGTCCCCTTTTAGGATTCAAGCAAAGGGGATTGGTCAGAAGGATGAAGAATGGTAACGAGGAGAATTAATGAAGAATGGTCACCAGGAGAATTGATGAAGAATGGTAAAATGAAACAAACGTCATATTCGTATATCCAAGAAGTTTCAAGATCTTTCCAATTCTGATCGACTATTCGTGATACTTTATCTTCCAAGTCTGTACCTTGTTTTAACGCGGAAGAATAGTTTGAAGCCATAAGGTCTATGACGGAGAACTGAGAGTCAGCGGTAGTTCTCATTATACTCATACTCTACTTGTTTAGGCCCGAATAGATTAAGATCGGAGGAAGGGTGTATGATGATGGAGGGGCATGTGAATTGGAAAACAGACGATTCTGGGAGGAAGTGAGAGTATATGTAAGATGTTAGATCCAGGGGATGGGGGAGAGGGAAGAAGACGGAAAGAAGAAATAGGACAAAAAACTTACTATTCTTTCGTAAAATGGTGCTCGGACAGAATCGAAGTTCTCCAATGCCTCTGAAAGTGTTTGTCCATTATCCCATGCGTGTTGAATAGCGGAAAAGAGAATATATGCATCTTCGAAAGCGAAAGCTGCTCCTGCTCCTGTATGATAAGCGTCAGAAATACAAAGAACGTGCGAAGGAAGAAGTTGCGTGTGTGATGAGAGCATTCAACTTACCAAAAGCACCAGACAAAGCTGAAAATTAGTAAGTGAATCAATCTTTCATATTAACGGAGAGATACTAACGATGTGAAGCATCTCCCACTAATGCGATTTTCTCACCCTCTATTACCCTCTCTAATCTTGGTCCACCAAACATCGAGAATTCAAGCCATGTTTCTGGAATGGATATTATCGCTCGTACAGTCTCGCAAAAAGACTAGGTTTGTAAATCTCTTATCATCCCACAAACTGGTCAGAAATGTATCGATCAAGTGTCGTATCTCTTGTGGGAAACTGGTGGGAGTTCCATATGGATGGGACTCGGCAGGAGGGGGAACTTTGTCGACCATACTATGAGGATATGTTAAGAGATGGGAGGGAAGATGAATATAATGCAAATGCAAGTCTTACTCACCTCGCAATGTCTTAATACTTTTTCTTTACCTGCTTTCTGACCCCAACTTACTTTTCCACCCTCTTCTTCACTCTCTGAAACCCAAACGGCAATTTCGAACTGATCCCCTAACCCAACTGTGAACACCCTCGCGTCTGGCATCCACCACCAATTTGATACTTGTGGTAAGTTGGGTATATGAGCGACCGAAGATTGAGGTAGCAAAGCTCTGTACGCAACTTTACCAGTGTAACCTATATGATGTTTTGGGAAAGCGTGCTGTCTTACTACCTGATCATGAGTTCTTTCACCCTCACCCACTCACCCTCGCCATATGACTTCGTCGTATTTTTCACCTCGATCAGACAACTTTCACGTCCCGTGTCTTCAACCTATGACAGACCGCGTCCACATTCCGTAGTAGTAAAGAGATACGTATAGAAGAGAGAATTCAACAGGAAAGGGGGAAGGGGAGGGAGGGGAGAAAGAGACAAGGAAGGGAATACTAACAGATCGTATACCATCCGCCCCTATCAAAAGATCAAAAGGTCCTTCTCTCGTCCCATCCTGAAACTCGAGAAATAGCTCTCCGGAAATCTCATCTACTCTTGATAGCCCTTTACACAGCTGAATCTTTCCTGGTGGTATTTTGGACAAGAGCGCACTTTGAAGTTTATACCGTTTAACTCGTGATTTGGCCGGTGTATCCGGGTCAACAAAAACATCAATACTGAGTACTATGTCTTCCTCAACACTGACAAGCAGGGGTTATAAAGCTTACTTGATTGATGTTTCTCCAACAACAACTTCCCACTGAGTCCATTTCTACTCATCAGCCATCCCATTGGCGTTTGCGCATTTCACCATCGCAGGAAGATCAACGATTAAGGTGTCAGAAATGAAGATGACCCACCTATGCTGTTGGTCCACGACTGACGCATCTCCCCTGGTACTATACTCCTCTCCTAAGACATCTGTAGCTTCTAACAATCTTAACAACCTCCAAGTATTCTGATTCAATGTAATGCCCTATATGTCAATCCTCTACTTGGCATTCGGATGGAGATTCACTGACCGCTCCTATTTCCCGCAATTCTCGGGCTTTCTCAAAAACGCTCAATTCCACAAATGGCAGTCGAGAGAGAAAGATAGTACTAGCCAGACCGCCTGGTCCAGCGCCTACCACCGCTACACGTAGTTTGGAGGTGGACATGATGATGCCGATGTCGAAGAGTACTACTCGTATTTTGGTCGGACCTTATTACGGGTTATCACCATTTTGAGAATGGCGAAATCGCGGAGAAGGCCGATATCAAAGATAAACCATGTTTGGCTCGCTGGGTAGGTCAGAGATCAGAGAGTCAGTGTGTCATCCTGGAATAAGTCTCACCCGACATCTGTTCACTCACTACATCAATTGTCCTTTTGTCAGACGGAGGACAGGTTGTAGTATGATCAAGCACACAAGTATTGGCAATCGGCGATATTTGCGGGTGCATGGTGCATGGGTGCACGAGGCAGAGGATGACCAGTTTCGGTGTTGCCGGGGGGTTAGGGGCCCCACAAGAATACTCCCAACATTCCACATCTACCGCACAGGCTTCTTGATGAAATTGTGTGGGGAGGCGATGCGGGACGGCAGGGGATCCAGGGGCCCAGGGGAAGCCCTTCGAGGGGCGCTGGTAGTGAGGAGAGAGCTACGGATTTGCATACAACTTTTTCTGACCGGTGTTGCATGTTGCATGCATGATGGTGGAACCGGAAATAGATTGACAGGAGGGGAGGTTGGTTGTCCAGGCACGGCTGGACGTCTATGACGACGATTCAACTTTGCAACACGTTGCACACCCTCTTTCTTTCCTTTCCTCCTCTCCCATTTGATATATAACCCCCCTCTTGTATCACACCTCTGCCTCATCCCACAAACCATCACTTGGACATAAAGAACTGTCCTTGACAACACCCAAAATGTCCCTCGCACGTCATGTCGACCCCGACAAGCTCATCGCAAGATCTTTGGACCATCCTATTCACAAGCACGTAACTCGGTCAGTCTTCCCTGATCATGACCCCTTCCCCCCACCTCCGCCTGACCATCATTGGGACCTCGTCGCCCTTGTGCTTATATATTCTTCCTTGAAGCGATGAACTTGTTGGCTCACATCCCAGTCCCGACTTACAGGACATTCCTTACACCAGCCGTTATGACATCGACATCGAGCTGCCCAAGTACAAGATGCCCTCTGATGGTGTCAGTGCCAAGATTGCCTATCAGCTTCTGCACGACGAACTAGAGCTTGGTATGTCCTCCTCATCCCTACGACTTTACAGATCTGACGGCTAGACGGTAATCCCAATCTGAATTTGGCATCGTGGGTATCCCTTCTTGAGCAGTCCAAAGGAGGACGGCACTTATGATTCAGATTCGTTCATACATGGGTACCGGACGAATGTCAGAAACTCATGCAAGAAAACCTCAACAAGGTATGTGATCGTCGACGACTCCCACGCCCTGTACTGATGTCAGAATCTCGTGGACCAAGATGAATATCCGGCTGCGCAACAGATTCACGAACGTTGTGTCGTGAGTTGTCACTTTACACACATGTCATCATCCCCCATACGACTTCTTCCCTATACCTCATCATTCCATGAGACTAGTCATGGAAGCAATTGCGATTGACTGACGACAGTCTATGATATCCGCACTCTGGCATGCTCCTCCTGGAGCTTCTGCCATGGGTACAGCCACCACCGGCTCATCCGAAGCGATCATGCTGGGCGGTCTGGCTTTGAAACGAAGGTGGCAGGATAAGATGAAGGCTGCGGGAAAGGACATTCACAAGCCGGGTCCTAACATTGTCATGGGTGCCGAAGCTCAAGTGGCCTTGGAGAAATTTGCTAGGTACTTTGACGTCGAATGCCGTTTGGTTCCGATCTCCGAGGAGGTGAGTTGCTCTCCTTCAGTTATCACTCAGTCTTGAGCCGGGGCTTGCTCCAATTCCATTGAGCTCCTCGTGCAGACGATTATCTTAGTGTGAATATCTGACTCGACAGAGTAACTATGTTATGTCCCCCAAAGAAGCAATGAAATATGTAGATGAAAATACCATCGGGGTTTTCGTGTGAGTCCTTGCAGACATTCCGCTTTCGATTCACCATACGCTGACGTATCAGCATCCTCGGCTCGACCTACACAGGCGCTTACGAGAGCGTCGAAGAGATGGCTGCCGAGCTCGACGCCTACGAGGCGGCAACTGGCGTCCACATACCAATTCATGTGGACGCTGCTTCTGGAGGGTTTGTGGCGTGAGTCTAATCCCATAATTCTTGTGCAAGGAGCCCGAAGTAGAGCGGATCCGCTGATTTTCAGACCTTTTGCTACCCCTAAGTATGTATGGGACTTCCGTATCCCTAGAGTACAGAGGTGAGTGATCATGCGTTGTGTGATGACAGGTGCTCATCCTTCAGCATCAACGCCTCAGGTCATAAGTATGGAATGAGCGAGTTACTTTTAGCCAATCACGATGATTACTGACGACCAGGCTCTGTCGGTGTCGGATGGGTGGTCTGGAGGTCGCCCGAATTCCTGCCTAAAGATCTGATCTTCGAGTGAGTGCTCATGAGCCTAACAACTGTCAGCTGACCATAGACTTCACTACTTGGGCGAGACTGACTATTCTTTCAACCTTGTGGGTCACCTCCCCTCGAATGGATCGCTGCCTCTCTTTGTTTTGATATGCCAAGAGCTGACGGGAAGAACTTCTCCAGACCCGCCCACCCGATTTTGGCGCAAATGTTCAATTGTATGTCGGATTCTGTGGCACTTTTGGTCGACGTGCTGATAGAACAGTCATCAATCTTGGCTTCTCCGGCTACAAGCGTATCATCGAGAATGACCTTTCCAAAGCCCGTTTGATCTGCCGAGCATTGGAGAATTCTGGCTACTTCACCGTCCTGTCCAACTGTCACCGACCGGTCGATGCTTCTGGCACCCTCTCTGCCGCCGCGCAGGTCGCGGGGGACATGGTCAAGGGTCAGAAACCTCTCGATCAGGAAGATGCTGCCTTTTACCACCCTTCCTTGCCCGTGGTCAGCTTCAGGCTCCGAGACGACGTAAAGGCGCAGTATCCTGGTTTCAAACAGGAATGGATCCAGCTGCAACTCCGTAGTATCGGTTGGATCGTGCCCAAGTGAGTACTCGATTCGTGCTATGTGTCTGGCATCATTGACAGTCAGCTACCCACTCGCGCCCGACTGTGAGAACTTAGAAATACTCAGGGCAGTGGTTAGGGAGTCCCTCTCTGGCGACCTGGCCCGAAAGTTGATTATTGATATTTTGCAAGTGTAAGTGTTTTGCAGGTTTTGTTTTACATCCGCTCATGCATACAGGACCGAAGAGCTGCTCAAAGGTGCCGGGCCTTCGTTCCCCATGGCGACTATCAGTCTCAACAAGAGCAATGAGCACAAACATGATGGAATTGACAAGGAGCATATCTCTGTAAGCTACTGCACTCCCTATATTGTCAGTTCTTTGCTTACCCATAGAACAACACATCGACCTATGCCAAGACATGTTGATTTTATGGATCCGCTCGGGCTCACACTTCTGTGAGCAGGTGACACGATCGAAAGGAAAAGAGGGAGATCATAGGAAGGAACAAATCATGAACTTGCGACGAATACGATTGGTCACGTTTGAGCATGTATGTGCTTCACGTTTTGTCTCCGAGTGTCACAAAATCCTTTGTCAGCTTGTTGCTTCTCCTCCACACTGACATCTTGACACTGACTGTCTTGACATGCATCGGGGGCACTTTCAGTCAACTTGCTTCCCGCACGTGACTACGCCACCCCCGGCATCGGCAATCGGAAATCTAGAACCTTGTTCATCGGATGAACCGTCGACTGGCCGGATCAGGCATCTATCGCATTCCACCCCTCGCCTCCTGTTCCTCCCCCCATGAACCCTCTGACTCGCATGCTTCTCTCCACAATGACATGGAGGTCTCTCCCGGCGCAAGTCCGGCTCGAAGTTGGACATCATTCTATTCCCGCCTCTCTTCCCTTTCCTCTCAATTCGCGATCGGCGTACGGTGTCTGGAAGAAAGAAGAAGAACCCGCACGGTTGACCGCTTGACATGTCAACATTCACCCCCTTGAGGTGTTCCTGATTCATACGACCTGCAGACCTGCGATCTGCCAGGATTTTCGATCGGCTGTCCGTTGACGTCGGCCGGGGTTGTGGCGTCGTGGCGTCGAAGATTATGAGGTAGGTGGACGTTGGTTGCTCGTGAATAAGTGAGTGAATCGATTGGGGATTTTGTCATAAAGCATTCATTTCTAGGAAGGCTAGTCGACAACCTCCTCGTCCACTCTTTGCTGTGATCACAGGAGAGTCGCTCATACAGCGCTCTGTCGGCGAAGGTTCAAAATCCATCTTCTGATCAGTCACTCCCGTCGATCACGTTCTCTCTTGAGGTTTCATCGAAAGATATAGAAACAAGATGTTGGGAGCCCTTCTCTCCCTCATCCCCTTGCTGGGAAATGTCCAGGCGTACTTTATCATGTCTCAGCGCATCCTCGAGATCACCCGACTTGACCCGTACGTCCTTCTCTCCCGACTGATCCCTACCTTTTCATGTTTGCTCGGGAATCGACTCATAAAGTTTGCTCAAGCTGACACGTCAGAGTCGTCAGCCCAGGTCAAATCAGCAGTCATGTCCATATCATCTCTGGAGGATCCAATTTTGCCGACAGTATGACATACGCCTCTACCCAAGCTGGGAAATGTACCACGGCTCCCGTTTCAGTCGATAAATCCAATTATTGGATCCCTATGCTTTACTATTATTCCCCTTCGAACCAATCTTACCAAGCTATCCCTGCATCGTTCATGAACGCTTATTATCTTCCTAGACCAGGTAAAAGTGGTATAGTTCAAGCTTTCCCAGATGGACTTCGAATGATTTCTGGAAATCCTAATCGACGTACATTCGATCCTACTTCCCCTGCCGATCTCGCCATCACTTTTGTATGTCTTGATTATTCTGGACAACATACAAACGATCCAGATTGGGCGCAACGCAATAGTTTCTTCGACCATAATTGTCCTCAAGGTATGAGAGCTCAAGTTAATTTCCCAAATTGTTGGGATGGTATAAACCTCGATTCATCCGATCATTCTTCTCATATGGCATGGCCATCAGGTGGTGTAGATGGTGGTGATTGTCCTGATTCTCATCCTGTTCATTTAGTTTCACTTTTCTACGAATTCATTTTCAACGTTCAAAATTTCCCATTCAACCCAACACCAAACCCTACTTGGGTATTCGCAAATGGTGATACAACAGGATATGGACTTCATGCGGATTTCATAAACGGTTGGCCAACTTTAGTTAATGGTACGAATATATTACAACAAGCGATAAATGATTGTAATGATGATAATGGTGTTGGAGGTGAATTATCAAATTGTCCACCTTTCGTTCCTTTTTTAAATCAAGATTCTGCTTCTGCTTGTCAACCTCAAAATCCTTTGGTCGATGAAGATGTTGGAATGGGACATTATATTTCGAAACTTCCTGGAAATAATCCTATTTGGATAGGAAACGGTACGAAACCTAGTATACCTGGATATAAAGAAAATTCAACTTTGACAAATGTTACTAGTTCTTTACCTGGTGGATGGTCTTCGGTAGGATGTATAGCGGAAAGTACTACAGGTAGAGCTTTATCTGCTAAATCTCTTTCTTCTTCTAATATGACTGGAGAAGTTTGTGTTTCTTGGTGTTCCAGTTTTGGTTTTCCATTGGCCGGAGTCGAATACGGTGAGTTGTACAATCATATATCGTTCATCGTTCATCGTTCATCGTTCATCGTTCATCGTTCATTTATCATCTATCATCTATCATCTATCATCGTATATCGTTCATCGTACATTTCGAAATTTGTCCACTTACTGATTATGTTCAGGCGACGAATGTTATTGCGATACCGCTATGAGAAACGGGGCAAGCAATACGACCTTACTCGATTCCGATCAATGTAACATGCAATGTCCAGGAAATACCTACGAGAATTGTGGTGGACCAAACCGATTAAACCTTTACGTCAATCCATCACTTTTCACATCACCTTCTCTCCCAACCGGATGGAGTTATACAGGTTGTAAAACCGAAGCTACGACAGGAAGAGCATTATCAAGTTATTCATTCAGTTCCGAATCAATGACACCGACACTTTGTATTCAAGCTTGTCTTGCAAGGAATTATACATCTGCTGGAGTTGAATATTCAAGAGAATGTTATTGTGGTAATGTTTATAATCAAGGATCTATCAACACAACAGAAGGTGGTTGTAATATGGCATGTTCTGGAGATTCTTTATATACCTGTGGTGGATCAAGTCGTTTAAGTACATATTCTTTCACAAATACGAGTACACCTTCAACAAATACGACTTCTCCAAACAACACTACATCTCCTACCAACACTTCAACTATTCCATCCGGTTGGTCAATGATAGGTTGTCAAACAGATTCAAATACGAGATCTTTATCTTCTTATACATTTTCTTCAAATAACATGACACAATCTCTTTGTATATCAACATGTTCTTCAAAAGGTTATATTTACGCAGGTGTTGAATTTAGTAATCAATGTTATTGTGGTGATATACTAGGTGGAACTTCAACTTCAATATCAGATTGTTCAATGACTTGTTCCGGTGATCCTAAACAATCTTGTGGAGCAAGTATGAGATTAAATGTTTTTAAATCAAATACGAATATCATAACTGGTGTTATTCCAAATGGATGGAAATCGTTAGGTTGTATGTCGGAAGCTACCAACGGAAGAGCTTTAAACGGTTATTCGTTTTCAGACACAGGAATGAATTACACATTATGTTTGAACACATGTGCTGGGAAAGGATATACATATGGTGGAACGGAATATGCTAGTCAATGTTTTTGTGGTTCGATACTTAATTCAGGAGGGAATTCTACTGGTTGTAATATGCCTTGTTCAGGTGATCCTGGAGCTTGGTGCGGAGGTTCTTCAAGATTAAACGTTTTTTATAATCCAACAATTGGAACTTCCACCTCTACCTCTGGTTCCATTTCCACTTCGTCCTCTACCTCTCGTTCCATTTCTTCATCTTTCTCTCCTTCTTCCTCCTCCCCCTCTTTGTCTTCAACTTCATCATCGAGTAAATTCAGTACCATTTCTTCGGTCGTATCAACAACAAGTACGTCTACCTCAATCTCAACCTCAAGCAAGCCGACATCAATCACTTCCACCTCCACCTCCAGCTCGTCAACACCTTCATCCACTTCAACGACTAAATGGACTGCTCTCGGATGTTACCTCGATCAAGGCGCTCGAACTTTAAACGGTTATAGTCTCACAGCGAGCAATATGACTTCTGGAATATGTACCGATCTTTGCGGTTCGAGAAGTTTTGTTTATGCAGGAGTGGAGAATGGGAATCAATGTTATTGTGGTCAGACGATGACTACTATGACTACGGAAACTGGTTGTACGATGGTTTGTTCGGGTAATAAAACGGATGTTTGTGGTGGATCTTGGAGACTTAATGTTTTCAAGCTTGTTTGAATGGTCTGTGAGAGATGAGCCGGTTGTCTGCAAATACGTAGGCAGGTTTGCACAGAAATCAGTGCTCGTACTCGGATGAAAAGATAGGGGTGAAAGAAGTAACTCAGGAAAACAGAAGTAAAAGAGGTCAATATCTACTTCACGTATCATGGTAAATGTGATGGACATTTGAGCAGATCATGCCGCATGCCACATCATGTACATGCGTCAAGAGAATAGATGAGAAATAAGTGAGAAGTCGAAGCATTCTGCATTCCAGAAATCTACAATTCATCCAAATCTACACACAACGTACATAAAGCTTCCACACGATAGATATATCTCCGACTCATCCCTCAAGCCTTCTCAACAAGATTATCAGTCTCTACATCTCCATAAGCTGGTAACACCTCTTCCCCTTCTTCAATCGGTGTGACGGGCAAAGCCACTCGACCAGCTTTACGAGCTTTACGTAAAGCTCGACGTTCAGCACGAGCAGCACGACGTTCTTCTCGGGATTTGCATCCTCCCCTGAGACGACGGAGGGAGAGAAGGAAGAGCATGAAGAAGAAGTGAAGGATCGATCCGAGACCTGCACCGAGGACGAATGCCATGGCGATAGCTTCGGCTGGTGAGAGATGGTGGAGGGCTCTGTGAAGTCTGAATTGTCAACTGCATCCTTCGAGTCTTTCGTTTTGTAGTACTCCCTAAACATCGTGATATCTAATTTGATGACCAATGATAATTTCACTACTGCCCACCCAAATCCTCACTGACATGCCGAAACCAGAGGCATCAGCCAGAGTAGCGAAATGAGGAGTATCATGGAGAGACTCAGATGTGACGACTCACCTTCCGGAGAAAGTAGGAGCATGATGATGTCCGTGCATATGACCATAACCATGACCATGTTTCTTATGCCATCCGTCATGACCTTCCAAGCCTTGTCCATTATTCATCATCTTATCCTTCCCTCGTTGTTCAGGTACAAAAGGAAGAATCTTTACACCACCTCCTTCCATGATCGGTACCACTTTGTCTTGAGCTTGACGAACCATATCCTCCACATGCGCCCTCCATCCTTCAGACATCTTTGCCATCATCCCACCTTCGGGACGAGAATGAGCGTGGACCTCTTTTGCAACTTGTTCCCAACGACTCGGAGAGGGTCCTAGACCGAATTTAGCTAACAAAGATCCTAGAGGACCAGAAGGAATTCGATGGTTTGGACATGGTCGACGGAATGGCATCGGTTGAAATCGGATAGCGTCGTCACCTTCATTGTGGGTGTCTTCGGATGATACGGGAATACGGAGGAGGTTAGGAGGAGGAGTGTCGAATGATTGAACGGTGGTGATTTCTCCGCTGGAGAGATTGATGATACGAATGGGAGCGGCCGAGGTTGGTAAGACAGTGGCGACTGAGTGATCAGCGTATTATCCCGACTTTCGATGCTGACAATGGGATGTAATTGGGTGATTATACTTACCAAGGGCCACCAAAAGACCAAGAGTGAGCTTCATGTTGGGTTGTAACGAGCGTCAGGTGATGTATTACGAGTGAGAGAAGAAAGAGAAACGTTGGCTGGGAGGGGACACGGGGATCGGGGATATGGTGGGGGGAGAGAAGAAAGGGAAAAACACCTTGGAACTTTCTCAAAGTGGCGGTCTGTGCGGGCGGACATCGCCGCTTGGGAAAGAAAGACCTTGCCTTCCACCAACAACGATCCAACTGTCTGCCTGTTCTCGTTCTCGCTTTGGTAGGGGCGGTCCACGACAATGTCCGTCATGCTTGAGACTTCCCTTGGGGAGTTGGTGATAGATTTGGAGGTGGAGAAGTGTCCAAGGACTTGTGAAAACTTTCTCAAGCTCTGCAAACTCAAGTACTACACTCTGAATGCTTTCTTCAACGGTAAGTCCAAGCCTCGTCCATAAAGTCTCACCTTCATCCGATTCCACAGTGTAGTTCAAGTCGAACTCTTCCGGGTCTGTGAGGATGTCTAGCTCATACTAAACTTCAGTTTCCAAAGACTTCATAGCCCAAACAGGAGACCCCACTGCCACAGGGACTGGAGGATGTTCTTTCCTCTCTCATCTTCATACCCTTTCCAACTCTTCCACCCCTCCACCACCCCGTTACTTCCCTCCTGAGATACTCAACTCTCTGAAACACATTCACAAAGGTACGGTCTCAATGGCTGTCGCTCCGACCGACCCACCAGGCTGCGGTAGTCAATTCTTCATCACCCTTGCCGATTCTATCGAATATCTCGATGGTCGTCATGCCGTTTTCGGACACGTTATCGAAGGTTTCGACACTTTGGATAAAATAAATGAAGCGTTCTTAGATAAAGATGGTAGACCACTGCAAGATATTCGTATACGTCATGTGGAAATTTTGGAAGATCCTTTCCCCGATCCTAGCGATATGATCACACCACCTCTTTCACCCCTTCGACCACCTGATCTAGATATTGCTGGAGTGGCAAGAATAGCAGATACCGAAAACCCTTTTGAGGATAAACCAGAGGATGAGAAAGAAGAATTGAGAAGAAAGACGGCGGCAGCTTCCAGTGCTTTGACTTTGGAAATGATTGGCGATATACCTTTTGCTACAGTTCGACCACCAGAGGATATCTTGTTCGTTTGTAAATTGAATCCTGTAACTCAGGATGAGGATTTGGAACTTATCTTCTCGAGATTCGGCAAGATATTGAGTTGTGAGGTGGTGAGAGATAAGAAAACGGGTGATAGTTTACAATATGCTTTCATAGAATTTGATGAGAGAGAATCGGCAGAACAGGTGAGTTGAGATCCTCGGAATTTTTGTGTCAACTTCTTCCCCTGCTGCAGCATCCATTCGACGATAAGGCTTTAATATTGCCTACGCTACAAAATAGGTTTGGATCATGACTGATTTCCAGGCTTACTTCAAGATGCAAAATGTCTTAGTTGACGATAGACGTATCTGGGTAGACTTCTCACAATCAGTGGCGAAAATGAACGGATCTTTCATATCTACCAACCCTCGTCGAGGTGGAAGAGGAGGTAGAGGAGGGGGACGTGGCGGACGAGGGGGTTATGATGCATCGGACGTAATGAGAGGGCATGGACAAAGAGATCATGGGCACAGTGGGAGATATCGAGAAGACGTGGGAAGAGATGCGGATGGATATGGGATGGTGTTTGAGACTCCTCGGGGGAGTGAAAGAAAACGAAGTGAGAGTTTCAGTCCTAAACGTGAGAGGCAAAAGGATAAGTATAGGGAGAGGAGTAGAAGTAGGGAGAGGGAGAGACACAAAGATGAGTATGGTAGGGATCATCGAGATGAACATCATGATCGAGAAAGATATCGAGAGAGAGATCGGAAGAGAGACAGGAGTAGGGATAGGGATAGGGATAGGAACAGAGACAGGAGGCGTGATTAGGAACCAACAATGAGCATGGATGGCATGTTATACGCTACAAAACATAGATATCTTCACCTCTTTCCTCGTCTCATTATACATATTCACTGACCCATCTTCACTTTCTTCCCTACAACAGTTCTTCGACTGTCCCCCTCGATGCTACCCTACCCTCCGGACTTCACATGTTCTTCAACTCGTCAATCTTCTCACTTGCTTCACTCTTGTTCAAACCCTCAACTTCAACATGAACCCCCTTTTGCTTCTCTAAAACCTTCAGAAACCCAATTTGTTTACCAGTAGGAGGTTCTCCTCCCGTTGCCCAATTCTCAGGATGGTCCAGATGTCGTCCGTCGCCTGGCACCGTTTCATCGGGTTTATCGATTCCATTACTGTTGCTTCCATTATTTTCTACGTGCAAGATATTTCCTTCTCCATTTGTGTTTGTCGGTTTAGAGGTAGAGTGGACAGACTGGGACTGTTTTTGAGATGAAGGGGAAGATGGTTTCATGTATTCAGTGATAGTACCATTCTTCTCGTCATGCGATCCGTTATTCGACTTCTTAGCACGCTCTTCGAGTGTTTCGTGGGAAGTGTGATTTGTATTATTAGTTGCTGGATCATCATCGTGTGTTTTTGTTTCTAGATTGGACGTCTTGACCTTCTTATGATTTCGTTCTTCGCCGTCGTCATTCTCATGGGGGTCAGATCGTTTGTTGCCTGATAGTCCGTTCTTGTGAGTGGCAGTGTTATTGTGCGTTTCTTCCCCTTCATGTGTCGTGATTCCATTCTCAACGTTCATAACGACGTCCCCCTTTTCCTCTCCATCCTCTTTCCCGACCTCCACTCGTTTGTCTTGTTCTCCCACTACCTCTTCCATTGACCTCTTGGACGACTTGGTGTCAATTTGATCCGCAACTATCTCCTCCTCCCCATCGCCTGCCTGCTCTGCACCTTCTTCATCGTTCGTTCTATGAGCTTCAGTCTTTATAAGATCATCACCATCCTTGTCCGATTGTCCAGTAGTAAACGTGATATTGACCGGTTGTCCATTTTTGAGAGAATCGATAATCTCACAAGCTTCGCTCTTTCCTAAATTCTCCTTATCCAATCCATCTGCAGGGACAAGATCACGATGTTGATCCTCTAAAACATTTATAAAACCTTTTTGTTTCTCCGTAGCTGGATCAGAACCTGTCACCCAATCGGAAGGATGAGATAGGTGATCTTTGGGTAAAGGGGGAAGAGTGTCGCCAGATGCTGCTGTGGGTTGTGACATTTCTGAGGGTTACTTCACTCCCATTATCTACAGCGTGATCACTCACTGAAGATCTTCTTTATGCTCGTTCCTTTATATTTGATTGATATAAGTGAAGGTTGGGTGAAAAATGAGGAAGTCGAAAGTGTGTTTTTAGATATCGAAAGGGTCAGAGATGGAAAATAGAAAAGAAAGTCACTCGCGATCGGTGACTGTACTTACGGAGTTCATACCCATCTCCGTCATCCTATCGAATTGCTTCCGTTCAACAGATATCCTCTGGAGTTCTTCCAGAACCATTCCGGTGAAACTCACTTACTGTACAAGTCAGCTCAAGCCAGGGATCAGTCAGACGACACAACATAACATGGAAGAAGATTCAGTTCCAGATCCATGGGCTGATGTTCCTTCTGTACCTCATCCGGATCTTCCCATAGCAGATCCCAGTTCTCAAAAATCATCACCACAAACCAAACCACTTCCTCTTTCCATCACCCCCTTTCCGATTGACGATACCACCTCTGATCCACTTTCGTCTCCATTAGATACTTCAGAGAATCAGGATGAAGATGATGGATTTGACGAATTTGATCAAGCTGGACCGAATGTAGAGAATGGGGATGATGGATTTGGTGATTTTGGTGATTTCGAACAGGGTGATGATGGGGAGATGAACATGGTCAATGAGCCGGAAGATATATGGGTGAGTCAACCGAACCAATCATCAACACTCTGTTAAAATGAACAAATCTGAGTGTTCTGTAGACTTGTTACTGATCAACAGTCCCCTTTAAAGTTAAAACCCTTACCTACGATTGAAGAAATAACAAAGCAAGTATCAAGAATATTGAAACCTCTCATACCCGACGAAGAAGGGTTGACAGATGAACCTCTTAGGATGATAGGAGGTTTAGGACAAATCATGTCTTCTTCATCTACGTGAGTCTCCACCTTTTTCTCAAAGTGACACTACTGTATCTCTCCTCTCTTCAATCTATGTCATACCATTCCATCTGTTATTATTGAAATTACTGAAATGGAATGTCAAGATGTTGATGGAGAAATCATTCGTAAAGATTGATATCAGACGAGATATATACGCTCAACTCACTACACCTCCTATGCTCAAACCTCTCGATTGGACACGTTCAAGAGTCAGAAGAGAACATTTGATATCAATGGGTGTACCAGTCAATTTAGATGAAGTTGATTCTCATCGATTATCATCTTTACCACCATTACGTATAACTACCAATCCTAATCTTCATACTATCCCTTCGAATGGAAATGGGAATGGGAATGGGAACTATAAAGGGAAGAATAGAGAAAGTAGGGATGTTTCTCCATTAGGAAATGGTCGACCTGGTAGTACTACCACACCGTTTACAACTGGAAGAGATGGTCATGGATTTGGACAAAGACCAGAGATGGATATGATCAGAGCGGAAAAGTTATGTGGAATA
This sequence comes from Tremella mesenterica DSM 1558, assembly GCF_000271645.1. Taxonomy (NCBI): domain Eukaryota; kingdom Fungi; phylum Basidiomycota; class Tremellomycetes; order Tremellales; family Tremellaceae; genus Tremella; species Tremella mesenterica. The sequence continues at coordinate 3,565,093 of NW_006711225.1, forward strand.
GAAGAAGGTAAAGTCTTTTTAACCTTTTCTTTCCTCCCCCCTTTTTCCCTTTTTTCTTTTACTTTTTTGAAAATTATTACTTTTTGGTATAAGCGGCGATGGCTAATAAAGAATTAGACGCTTTATCCATCATGTCATTATCTAATTTGAAAAATTTACAAAACGAACTTGTCAACATTACTTCACAAGCTTCTTCCACTTTAGCATGGTTATTACAACTTCGAGATTCTCAAATACAAGATTCAGCCACTTAGTGGGTTTCCCACATTCTTCTTAATCAATCTCATTACTTTCCATCACCAACCATTTGATTCCCGATGCTCCACTCTCTACTTTATCTATCCTGATCGTGGTTTCGTCAATTTGTTTCATATATTGTAAAGCGATGGAAATAAATGGAACGAGGACAAGTTCATCACTGACAACAGTAACGGAATGATATCCGAACTCATAGCCAATGCCGCCAAAGCCAAATCGGCCCAAACCACAGGATCCGGTGTGTTCCGTCGAACTTCCCTACGTCAAAGTACAGGTCCACGTCCTGTGAGCGGTCATGTGACTCCAAGAGTGGGTTCACCAGCTATGAGATGATTGACGAAACACGACCCTCACATAATCTTTATGACTGAAATGATATATGATCATGTATGCATCTGCCATCGTCACTGTTGGGCAAATTTGGTAGACAAAACGTTCAATCTATATACAAATCATCGTATCGTCATTCTGACCCATATACAAGACCACATCGATAACTCTCATGGATTCATGGGACAGTTGTTCCAGTCGCTCACTCAGCCTTGGTAACCCTTCCTATCTCCCTTGCACCCTCTTCACCTCCATTCCAAAATCCACCCCTGAGTGAACCTAGATCATAAATTCGTTTCTCCATCACCCTCTGCTCCACATTCCCACTTTTAGCTTTCAATTTCTGCAACTTCCTCTCTTCCTCACTTCCACGCCACAATACACGTTCCGCAATCCCATCCACCACCCAACGCAGAACCAAGAACCCGTGACTCGCGGCCAGCGCGATCAGCCCCAGAGGGATGAGAACGGGTAAGAGGGTTTGTAAGGTAGGGGGAGAGCGGTATGTCGCCAGAAGTACGGAAATATGGGTGTTTCCATGAATTGGGACATTAGGATTAGGCGTCTGATGATGTAACGCGGTAGAGGGACGGAAGAGGTAGATCAAAGTGGCGTTGGTCACCGCTCCAATCCATGAGATGATACTCTATGATGTCAGTGGCAAGAGATGAGGGAAAATGGGAAAACATACCAAAGTTTGAAGCCATGATCCTATAGTCTCCACTCTGTCGCCGATAGGACGACGAACGTGTTTACAGATTTTGAGAGCATCACTACGTAACTCAATGTAATTATTCAACAAAGCAAAGACAGGTGCGAGTGGCCAAACGATTGACCAAATGGTCACATAGCCGAATTGCGTCACCATTTCTGCGTAGTCGGCTGACTTTTAGTATCATCATCTCTTCCACTACTTTGTGCTTCCTTTACCGTAAGCGACTGTGACAGACTGCAGAGCAAGAAGAGGGAAGACCAAGGAGGAGAAAGGGAGCACAGGGAGACACCTCACTGAAAAGAGAGTAATCCGGAAGAGCCAACTCCCTCTCAACCTTCTTCAAAAACCTCTCTTCCACCTCCGACTCAGAAGTCGGAGAAGCTTCTTCCCCGTCCCGCTTCTTTAAAGTTGCTTTGAGAGTCGTCTTACCACTACGCCAGTCTGCAACAAAACGAAGCAGGTATGGTAAACCCAGCTCCAGAAAGATATTGACAACTATCTGTAAGCTCGGATATTGAGGCAACGGTGATACAGCTAACCTTGATTAGTGACCGTATCTGTGTGTGTCAACTTTTGAGTCGCACAATTTGTGAGTACCCGAATACTCACAGGCAAAGAGCTGTCCCTTCAACCTGTCAGCCTTGATGGCATGTTGTTTCTCCCCACTTGTCCGAGGGCCAAGACCTGCTTGCTCGGGTGTGGAAGCTACCGGTGTGCTGGTATGTGTCATACGGCCCTGAACGTAGTTCATGATGAACGGACCAAAGGGGACGTAGACGAAGCTTATCGTCAGTGGTTGTTCACCAAGACTGAGGGAAGATCTGACTCACGCGGAGAGAAACAGACCAAGATAGGCGACAATACCATTCATGGCGAATGTCTTGCCTGTGAGAGACTTTTCCGCTCCGACAGGAGTAGGGTGGTCTTCCCATTTGACAAGCCGATTAGCTAGCTTTCCGTAGGCACCGACGATTTGAGGAACGACCAATACGAAAAGAGCGGTCGGCATGAGAGGCTTCGAAGTCAATCAAATACCTTCAACCAGTTTGTTGTTAAACATCCCTACTGGGAGAAATCCGAGGACGAATGGGATTAAGCGTTACAAAGAAACTCACCACAATTTGTTTCCCCATGCCATCATAAACCTGTCCCACAAAAGCTTCCAAGACGAAGATACCCATTAATACCACTCCCAATCCCATTCCGCAAATCAAGATGACAGGTACGCTCAATGCAACTTTTGCATCCCTCGTCAAGTCATGCCCCGCTTGAATGACCTCGACGGTGTTTTCACCGCTGGAAGGAACTGCCTTGTCCCAGCCCATATTGGCAACGTATTCCGGACGTAGACGACCGACGGCGACTGACTCGCAGCCACTTGTTCCCCATCGGACAGCCAGTTTACGTTCTTTGATCCGCCAGAGGGAGACAAAGGTGGTGGAGTAGAGACAGAGGAGGAATGCGTAAAGCGGGGGATACGAATCGGCCGGGGTGAGGAGGTAGAAGAGTACGGAGATGATAGAGAGAGGAAGAAGGGAGAGGGAATAGGTTGTGAGGAATTCAAAGTAGAGGTGAATAGGGGGTGGTTGCTGGGACAGATGTCAGCGTGCCGTGTATTGATTTTTTCCCCGATCTCCTACCGATGAACAGATTGCGTTCATGAGAGTATGGAAAGGTGGACAACGAGAAAGAAAGAAAAGAGAGGGGGAGAGAAAACAGAGAGACAAAAGAAAAAAATATGAGGAAAAGGTAGTGAGCGAGGAGAAAGAGAGTTTATGCATTTCTATAGGGGACGAAGGTAGCGAATATGGTGAGCAACTCACATGAGCACCGAGATTCGTACTGTCACTCTGATCCAAACCAGCTATCAAACCAACTTTCCAATCCCCTTTTGTCCATCTTTCAATCCAAACCCTATCCATTTCTTCATCATGTAAAGCCATGATACTTTTAACTCTTTTCCATTTCCCTTCACCAGGTGTGATCCCCAAACCATGTTGAACAGTAGGAGCAGTCAAGAGATTATATATCAATCTTAATCTCGTAGCTGGGTTGAGTTCTCCTTCATGATTATGTTGTGGAAGATTATGATTTTTATCCAATGATCTTTCATTCAGCCCTTCTTACCTCACTTTATTTGTATACTTAAAGTCAGACTTACTGTTCTCTTTCTAACAATTCAGAAATCTTTTCATCTGAAGCACCTACAAAAACCCAAATCTCTTCTTTCCCTTTAATCTTATTACCTGATCTACTGGCGATACGTAATCCACCTTCAGACTCTAAAGCTCTGAGAAAGTATTCGTAGCTTTCTTTGATCTCGTTGGAATCTTTGATTCGGTCTTTCCCTACGCTGGTGGAGAATGGTATGACTAAATCTACTCCGAATGGGTTGGAAGTTGATTTTGATCCTTTGAGAGCGGTAGAGATGGGTGGACCAGGAGCTGTTGGTGCTCCAAGTGAAGGAGGGTTTGAAGACATACTTCTAGTGATACGTTGAGGAGTTGAGGGGTTCATTCCACTATGCCTCCTGTATATGTACAAAGTACAGTAGTTTACCACGTTGTGTTGGATGTGGGTGGGGAGATGATTGTGACGCAGCCATGACGTCAATTCGATCGATTGGTGGCACTTTCATTTCCTTTTTCCTCCATGGCAGCGTGTACTTGAGAGCCACTCATACTCATAAGGCCCCTTGAGACAAGTAGAATCGAGCGAGTCAAGGTGAAGAACATCATCCTCTGATGTCATGATGAGAGAATATGCATGTTTCCATCCTGAGAACGTACAACTTCATTTCTTCACGTTGGCGAAGAAGACCCAAGTGAGACGAGACTGTTAACGCTTATAATTAGATGATAATACAGAGGGGAAAAAGAGCATGCATCAATTCTACATGTCTCTATACTTATCACATTCCACTCACACGCATAAAACCAGAGACGATCGAATAAAGTTCAGAGGATAAGTTGAACGGAGAAATATTCGACGGAAGGGGTAATTCTAACGGCGGTTCGGCCGTCCTGGCCCGATTCTATCGGCTAACTGTCACGAACTACGTCGTGACACCTCGATTACTCCACCAACAATGACCCTCCTTTGGCCATCAAAACCCCATCACGCCTTAACCTCTTTACTCTACACGTAACTCAGGACTTCTGACACCAAGTACGGCGAAGTTAGACGGAGTTAGGCTAAGTAGGGACAATGGGAGCAGAAGTGCGGCGATGTTAGGCGGAGTTAGGCTAAGTAGGGACAATGGGAGCAGAAGTGCGGCGATGTTAGGCGGAGTTAGGCTAAGTAGGGACAATGGGAGCAGAAGTGCGGCGATGTTAGGCGGAGTTAGTCGAAGGAGGAAGAGGATGGCCGAGGGCTCGGGGAAGTTGGACGAAGTGCGTTGAAGTACGTCAAAGCGCGAGAGGGTTGGATGAACGTCTAGGAGGAGTAGATAATATTAGCTGAGAAGATCGCTGAAGTTCTTCAGCGATCCTTGATTGTTGTCAGTAGTAAAAGACAGATAGAGATAGCTATAAATCAAGATACATCGCCATCAGTAGATCAAAACCCTAGTTAGAGTAACTACGCCGAAGTACGCCGTAGTTACACCCCTTTCGACGTCTGCGCCCTCCTGGTTGGGTGAGACATCGACTCAGAGCGTGAAGTTAGCCGAGGTTCGTCGACCGTCGGTCTATTAAGAAGTAGTTGTTCGACGGCCGTGACAGTATCAAGGATCGCTCTTACCGACGACCCGTGCGAACCTCGGAGAAGTACGAAGATAATATGGAACCAGAAAGAAGAATTACACGAGGCATGAGTAGGGATGGAGACAGGATGGAGGAGAACGAGAGGAGAGCATTGGAGGAGCTTAGCAGAGCAATGGGGCAGGACCTTGGAGTTGAGGATAGTGTGGGGGGGTCAATTCAAGGAGATGAGTTCGTTCCACCGGTGCTTTCTAACCCTCCTTCTCCTCCGTCTAATGCTCTCCCACCTGTGGGATCCCCACTTGGATCAGACCAAACCCCACGCCCAAGAGAAAACACTGGAAGTACGGCGAACTTGGGAGAAGAAGGAACACAAGGGGTGGTGTTGGCCTTGATGCAGATGGTGGCGAATATGAACAAAGACATGATGGAGGAGAGAAGACGTAGGGAGGAATGGGAACAGAGAAGAGAAAGGGATACAGTGGGCGGGATTGCAGAAGGGATATCAGAAGGAGTGAGGTACGCCATGGGACGGCAAACTTCGGCGACCCCAAGCGTAGTGGGCGAACAACGGAAAGGGATAAAGCTACCTAACCCAGACCTATGGAGAGGAGATCGGAACAAGTTAACCGCCTTTCTGTCTGAGTGCGACGTACACTTCGAATTGAACTCTCATCTTTTCCCCGACGACACTAAGAAAGTCTTTTTCATGATCTCTCATCTACGCGAAACACCTCTTCTTGCAGTGCAGCCCGATCTATCCAAAAGACCTCTTCCTGAGTACCTCACGACACACGATCAGTTCGTTAAGTACCTCAAGACTAACTTTGGTGATCCAGACGAAGAAGGAACTGCGGCCCGACAACTTAACGACCTCAAGCAAACCGGGTCTGCTTCGGACTACTTCTCCGCCTTTCAGCGACATGTTGCGATTCTCAAGTGGTCTGATGATGGAAACCTAGTTGACCGAGCCAAGAAAGGACTAAAATCGCACCTTCTAGATGAAATCGCAAGACACGGTAGATCGTTTGGGACTGTAAAAGAGCTATTGGAGTTTGTGATTCCCTTGGACAACCGCCTGTGGAGGAGACAAGTGGAGAAGGAGGCAGAGAGGAAAAGGGAAGGAGGGATAAGGACAACGACAGTGGTGGAAAGTCAGAGGACGGAGAAGAAAGAAGAGAAGAAATGGGAAAAGGGGCAACCTTCGGCGCAGGGTGGTGCCCAGGCGGCTATGAGGTCGACGGTGGTAAAGAGTACACCGTCAAACATCGACGAAGTTCGCCGAAGATGGCCTAGGCCGAGCTCCGATCTGAGGGAGACAAGGAGGAAGGAGGGGAAGTGTACCGAGTGTGGTGAAGCAGGACATTGGCTGAAGGAATGCCCTGTAAGGGAGGCTAAGGTTAAGGTTGGACTGTTGCCTCCATGGGGGGAGAAGTTCGGAGAACGTGGTGGAGGATCGGGAGGGAACGCAGTACCTCTCGGACAGAGGAGGAACTTGAATGCGGTTGGAGGAGAAGTAGATTTGGAAGAGGACCAGGGAAAAGAAGAGGACCTGTCGCAGTAGGCGAGGCTCGGCGGGTCCGCCATATTCTCTCGGCCACCATTCCCAAACCCATAAAAGAAACACAGCTGATGGAGCCAGAGGATTGTGAATACAAAAATACACCACTCAGTACCCCTTGTTCATGCAATGTCGATAATCATCTCCTCATCCCTTCCGTTTCCAGAGATCAACCTAAATCGGACATTTTCATTAATGGAATGAAGCTAACTACGCTCTGGGACACCGGGGCTACTTGTTCATATATAAGTCCTAGAGCGGCGACGAAGATAGGCGCAGAAAGGAGACAATATCAGGTGAGCGTACCCGTTCACATGTTCGACGGCTCGGTGAGTGTCGCTGGACCCATCACCGAGTTTGTCGAAGTCGGATTTAGTTTGACGAAGGACGCCGAAGTGCGATCTGTTTGTCTCGATGTAACAACGCTCTGCGACGCAGATGTTGTGATAGGGTGGGATTGGATGAGGAAGGAAGGGGTTGTCCTTGATGGAAGAGACAACTCGGTGAAATTTCCCATCCCAACCCCACCAAGTGCGGCGAAGTTAGCGGCCATAGGGCTGCCGACTCTGACGGACGCGATAGACCGCCGCGGCGAAGATGAGCTTGAAGAGCTGAGCCCGGAGGAACAAGACGAGTTGTTCCAGGTAGTTCCTGAACAATACCACCAGTACATTGACGTTTTTAATCCGAAGAAGGGAGGAGAGACCCTTCCCCCTTCAAGGTCCTACGATTTGAAGTTTGAGCTTAAGGAGGGGGCGAACCTTAAGGTCGCCTCCCTCTATGCTCAAGGAGAAGATCAGAGACGCGCGCTGAGAGACATACTAGATCGCGAAATCGCCGCTGGCCGAATTCGGGCAAGTAACTCGCCATACGGCTCACCAATGTTTATGATACCGAAGAAAGCCGAAGGACAGTGGCGAATGGTCATCGACTATCGAAAACTGAACGAAGCGACCATACCAGATGCCTACCCTCTCCCTCTAATAGGTCAAATACCGAAGA